>NC_134016.1:3416281-4027947 GCF_040712315.1 Castanea sativa
TCACGGAGAGGGCCACCAACACAATTTTGAGAAGAACATTTTGAAGTGTAGCTGATCATCTGATGGAAGCAAAGTCACTGTCGGGAGTTCAGATTGGATGGTTTACATTTGGGATACAACTTCTAGAGCATCTTGTATAAGATCCTCTGGTCACATTGGTTCAATCAATGAGTGTCTTTTTCATCCTAGTTAACCTATTGTTGGATCTTGCAGTAGTGTTAAACAGATTTATTTGGGGGAGATCTGAAAATTGAAAGAACTTGCACCTTAGTCAATGAAACAATATATAATAGCTGTAATTTTATTTGAGATAATAGATAGACATAATATAGTTAGAAATAGCTGTATCTCAAACATTACTCATAATATGGTCAATGAAACAATATATAATAGCTGGCCACCATTGTCATGTGAATTGCGCTATTGTGGGATTCTAACTATATGGTCAATGAAACAATATATAATATAGAAATAGCTGGCCACCATTGTCATGTGAATTGCGCATCAACATCTCTTAACTTCTATATGTAATTTGTCCAAGGGAAACGGGAATATATAGAATAACATTCCACCATCTACCTGTGCCCTTCTGCGTCAACATCATCAATATAACTTTTTTGTTTAATGGCCCATGCACAAATATAATAAAGAGATAATATTGCTCATACAGTCATACACAAACATCTTATATAGCTTTTTAATTTGTTTAATGGCCACCATTAATAATGCAAGTTGCAAGAGATGTCAATTTGCACAACTTAATTAAGTTAGTCGATCGGTTTGTCTCTTTTTATGTAGATGGATATCCTTTTCGAATATGGGCATTGCAGTAGGCATACGTTCACATTTTTGTTAGACTCATGTACTCATGAACAAAATAATATGCTATTGAGAAATATATATATATATATATATAGCTGGCACCATTCAACAATACTTATCTTCTTAATTTATGTGGATTGTCCAAGGCTGATTCAAATAAGCATTCATTAATTTGTATTTAATTTGACAGCAGAATCAATAGTTGGTGAACAACCAAAACCACTACAGACACTGAGTGTTTTCACATAGGGCAAAACTTAGATACAGTTCCTTATATATTGTTCTTTAAGTTCTTCTCTTAAAAATCTGTCATCTGTCTAATTGAACAACCAAACTAACACAGTTTTAACGCCGTTCTCTCTCTCTCTCTTCTTTTTTTTCACTTGCGCGTGTGAGAAAACCCAACTACAAATCTCTCAAACTTCTCCCAAACAATATCAGAAAATAAAAACTGGCTTCAGAAGGACAAGCCTGGAATGATCTTCTCCATTAATCCCATTATTTTTATTAGAAGATAATTGATTTGTTCATGCTTTATATGCTAGACAAATGGTTTTTTAAATAATGAAAAAGAAAGAAAGAAAAAAAAGAAGATGAAGACCGCCATAGCAATGTACTACTTGGATAAATCTAATTCTCATAAGTTTGGAACAAATAGCCATTAGAACAGTAATAGCAGATCCATCCATTCATTCCCAATAAACACAAATTAGAGAAAAAAAGAGGCGGGAGAGGGGGGGGGGGGGTACCCTTCCCATCAAAACCTACTTTGCTACAACTCTACCCAAACCCAATCCTCTACATGCTGCAACCACCTCTATAATCTCCTTTGTGTCATCGTTCTCCCCTGGTTAGACCCAAGCGATTGTGTGTGAGAAATTAGATCTGAAGCCAATGGGTTTTCTTTTCTCACAGACAAGGGGAAAAAAATACAACAACCGAAAGTTACGGTACTTTTAACAATGTTTGTTTAGTTATACATTTAGACAAGTGACAGATTTTTAAAAGGGGAACTTAAGGAACTGTATATAAGTAACTTTATCTAAGCTTTGCCCTTTCACATAAATATTCTTAGACTAGCTCACTTCACTGAGACCCAGGGACGGAGGCATATATGGACTTAGGGTGGCAAGCCACCCCCATTTTTTTTTTAATTAGTATATAAATAGGCACTAATTTTTTTTTGTATATAAAAAGTATACTTTGCTCCCCTTAAAATTATCATTGATTCTTTTAAGCATAATATTATAGTTAAAAATGTTTCTACAACATTTTTGCAAATTTTTGAGGTATTAAATTCTTATTTGTTCGTATCTATGCTTATGACTTATATAACTTTTTTACTCACCAATAACCACTAATTAGATCTGTAATTTGTAAAAAAATTTGTAATCCTATCGTTTTTCTCATTTTAAAGGTCATAAAAAAATTTATAGATCTAAAATCTAAAGCAAAATATACAAGCCCAAATGAATTAGCCCAATAACAAAAATTATCCATAGCAAAGTTAAAAAGAATTATGCTCAATCAACCTTTTGTTTTGGAGGGGGCTCAATCAACCTATTTTACCAAAAACAAACAACTTGCATCTTTAAATAATTTTAAACAAAATAATTTTGTCTTTATCTAACAATAGATGCATGGAAAAAAAAAAAAAATTCAATGGTTAAGTAGCAAAAGTTGGAGGCCAAAGCCGTTGCACTTACTAGCAGCAGAACCGCCCCCTGATTTCAACTCCTGCCTTTGTCCCTACTGAGACTTGATATGACACAAAATTATAGAACAAATGTGAAAATTTCAAATACAAAATTAGTGTCACTAGACTTTTCCTATGAATGAGTAATGAAAATAAGCCATCCTAGCGTAGTTTTAAAAGCAATCTTGTTTATGTTTCATGTCATTATCACATGATTACTTTCTATGGGTTTGTTTGGATAGGTTGTTTTGAAAACTGCGTTTTATAAAAATAACTTTTTTCAAATTGCGTTTTGAAAACCACAATTAAACGTTTGGTAATAAATGTAAAAATAGCAATTTGAAAACTCTAAAATTTTTGAAAGCCACAATTAACTGTATCTTTCTAAAAAAAACAAAGAGAGGCCAAACCCATGTTGTTTTGTGTTTTCTTCTGGAAACACGTGTTTGCTTCACACAAACGTTGATCCAATCTGGCTCTATATATGCCAGGATGCAATTAAAATTAATTACAATTATATATGTGTGTGGGTTTCAAAAGTTTCTTACTAAATTTAGTATTAATTTTGTTGTTATTATTTGCAAATTAGTATGCAAATTATTTATTTGTAATTATTCCATTTTAATTATTTAATTTTGATTTGTTGAACTACTAATATATTTAATTTTTAACTTTCTTTTTTATTGCAATACAATGAATTTTGTTAATGTTTATTGTATTTTTCAAATACGCTTAAAAAATTATTATAAAAATCTACTGAAAATGCATAAGTATAGTAAAATTTTTATTGAAATTTATATTTGAGTTAACAACGAATTTTAGAAAAAAAATTTAAAAATTAGTTTGAAAGAGTCAAAGTTCTTTTAAATATACTTATAGTTTAAAATTGAAGAGAAACTCGGTAGAAAATTAGGGAAGAGTTGAAGTCTAACTTATGACAATTGACACATACAAAATTAGAATAAATTAGCTTAATCCTTAGGTGAACTTTCATGGAGTATTAATTATACTTTAAAATTTAAACTAGTCGCATGGGACGCACGAGAATCACCTATTATTGCACATAAACCCAATTTTATCAAGACTAACCAATGAAAAGCTAAAATTAAATGGACAAGACCCAAGCTACACATAAAATGAAGGCATGGGATGTTGAATCAAGAAAACATTTAAACTAATCACGAAAAAGGTAGAACACTCCTCATTTGTGAATTTTTGCTGTCCTTCACGGAGAGGACCACCAACACAATTTTGAGAAGAACATTTTGAAGTGTAGCTGGTCATCTGATGGAAGCAAAGTCACTGCCGGGAGTTCAGATTGGATGGTTTACATTTGGGATACAACTTCTAGAGCATCTTGTATAAGATCCTCTGGTCACATTGGTTCAATCAATGAGTGTCTTTTTCATCCTAGTTAACCTATTGTTGGATCTTGCAGTAGTGTTAAACAGATTTATTTGGGGGAGATCTGAAAATTGAAAGAACTTGCACCTTAGTGACAGCAAAAATGGCCAAATACCATATTTGACGGAAATATTTGACAGCAAAATAATTAGGGATCTACCACTTTTTTGAAACTCAATTTTGTGAAACTCGAGTTTGTTGTGTAAGTCGAATTCCAAGAACTCAAGTTCCATAAAAAATAACACGGCAAACTTAAAGGCTATTTTTTCAAGGAACTCGAGTTCTTACGCAATAAACTCGAGTTTCAAAAGAGTTTTACATACATATATATTTTAAAACAGTGGTAGATTACCAAATTTTTTGGCCTATAGTGGTATTTGGCCATATTGGCCCCTCAGTGACTGTTTTTTCAACCAATAGTTGGCTATTTTAAGTGTCCTCCAAAGACTTTGAAAAGTTTGTATCTCTACTGTAGTTTCTCAAGTTAAATTTTGGAGTAGAAGATTATCTCTACTGTTTATTGGCAAAGTAGAAGATTATTTTCCATTTTGGAGTATTGGTGCTTCATGTATTTTGGCATCAGCAAATACATCTAGGGTTCTATCATCATCCCCATAGAATAGATGCTGTAAATGTTTGTAATATGCTCACACCAAGGCATATGGATACAGTATCGCTACTGCCTTAAATTATTCCTTACATTCAATTTCCAAAAGTTTCTAAAAATACAAATAAGATTGCCTCATTAAAAGAAACCTAAAAAAGCCAAAATTCATATTTGCTTAGTCCGCTGGAAAAATACAGCATCATTTTCGTCTACATATTTAAATTCATCCATCAAGTTGAAAAAATTTCAGGACTAACATATTCAAGAACGGCCCCCTCAAACAAAAAAAAAAAAACATATTCAAGAACTGTACAAGCTAATCTATCCCCGTGGGCAGACTCTGAACAATTAAGTTTACCAAGAAGCAGCTATACAAAATGTTTGATTTTTTTGTATACAAAATTTTTCAGGAAGCAACTATACAAACTATACAAATCGTAAATAGTGAGGAGAACTAGGGTTTGACAAATGGTGGCCACTATCCAACCTCTGTACATCCTCTAAACTTAAGAAAAGGAAAACGCAAAGCCTAAGCTGTTTCGTAAGAGGAGAACTAGAAAAAGTCAACTCCAAAACTCAATTTTTTTACATACCTAAGTCACCATTACAGCTCATCAAAAATTTCTGCTTTCACAAAAATTGTAAAAAAAATTGATTAAGTATATCTAGAGTCTGCTTGACAAGGTTTAGTCCCACTCAACCCCCAATGCCACTAAAATCTAGCTTTGTTTGAACAATTCTCTCAAAGATCTGGAACATCAAAAAATAAATAAGATTGTTTCAGATTTGAGAGACAAAGTGAATCAATTCATCTTTAATGAAAAGATGCCAATACATTTCAGATTTGGCCAGTAGTCCCCAATGGTTAACAACTTGCAAGTATACATTCTTATCTAAATCAGCTGAGATTGACCCCCATTGGTAATTAGGTCCAAATTTTAATAGACCCGGCCGGATGGTGATATAATAACACCGACTCCAAGACATACGATTTTCTTGAGAACATAAGGATGTATCCCTCTATGTGATCCTATGTAGTTTAAACCCTGACCAATTGATGGAGCACATCATTCAGAATTGAATGATGGGATCTAGATGGTTATTAGGTTGTAACTAGAATACAAAATACATTGACTAGTGACAGCAAATTGTCTTCCCTTTTGCAGAATTGGTTTGCAGTTAGAAGAAAGCAATCACCTTCGAGGTTAACATGGCTCATTGAAGCCAGCCATATCTCCCTTGCTTTGGCTGTAGGTCCAAAATCTACTTCAGTGCCTACAGATGGTGGCATAAGGATTAAAAAAATAATGAAGAACTATAAATTATAAAAGGAAGCTCTTGAATATAAAGTAAGGAAATACTGAACAATAACCCACATTAAACTGTAAGAGAAATACTCGATTGTGAGAATGGTGATGGTTGTTGATTAGTTATTCTACAGATATAGCAAATTATTTCACAAATAACTATTGTGGGAAAAGACCTCTAGATAGCACTCCGACATAGGATTGATTGTGAATACTAGTAAGAGTTTTAGAACGGTCGCCAAACAAAAAATAGCAATAAAAAAAACAAGAAGAAAGTTAGACAACCACATGAACAAGGATTTATGTGGTTTAGCAATAGCCTACATCCACGGGTGATGGTGAGAAGAAAATTTCACTAACAAAATATGGAGATTAGCACAAAGTCACTCTCACAAAACCCCAAACCCCATATACACCCTAAAAACTCTCTCCCAAATACAAAGTTTAGGGCTTCACCTAAAACAAAGAGAAGTTTTTCTACTCTCTAATTGTTGCACAGCACTGCAGCCCTCTCTTTGGCTGAAAAAACATATATGTAAAAGTTGTCAGTCAGATAGAACTCCTTGTTATATTTAATTTCAAAATCGGGCACTTGATGAATCCCAAGTCTTCAATCAAACCTAGTTTCCAAATCTCCTCCTTAATAGCTTCAATCATAGCTATGTATTCAGCCTCATTGGTTGACAATGCAATAGTCGTCTGTAGTGTCAACCTTCAACTCACTGGTGGTCGGCCCCTAGCTTCATAGTAGAATGAAGCTTATCTAGATCACCAACATAGTCAGAATCAAATATATCTAGCTACATGTCTTTCAATAAGTTCATATCTCTTAAACTTCAAACCCAAATCAGCGTTCACAAATATATCTCAAGATCCATTTAACAACTTGCCAATGACCTTTCCCAGAATTTTGCATATAACGACTATCCATATATTGACAGCTTGAGCAATGCTGGGCCGAGGTGTAACAATGCACATATGAGTTTGCCAACCAAATTGGTATTAGAGCTTCTTATATCAAAACAATAACAGAACAAGGTACACAAAAACACACAAAAGACATTTCTTTATATTCTACAATGTCAATGGTTAAACTTAATGACAAAAGAAAGGACATTAAATAACACTAGTTATTCTTTTACAAGTAAAATATGACAATGAAAAAACTGTAACAACGACATAAGGTTTACCTTTAGCATCTAAGTCAGGTCTTAGAGAACTTATTCTATTGTCGCAGCAGATGAGGTCACCTACTTTCCAGATTGGAATCTTAAATACATGCAGCAATGATTTCTCAACTGACCACTGCACTTCACATCCAGATGAATCGCCATTAGCTTTTGATGTTTTCCAAGATACCAGCCCAAAGAATTAAACAGAACAAAATTAAAGAGTGAGTATCTACCCCTACAAGTGACACCAGCTTTCAACTACTCTCAGATGCAATTGACTTTAGCTTTCAACAAGTTAAAATTTACCTGAGATTGTAGCAAATCAGTCAACTTCAAGACCTGTATGAACAAATAGTCAACATAAATTTAACCATTGTAAGAATATAATTAAATGTGCTAGAGGGTGTTTTGGGTTACAAGATACAGTAACACAGTTAGCAATAGCAAAGCTTAAAGCTCAAAACTTTGACTAGGCATAAAGTCGTTCAGCCTTGATTAGCAATTAGCAGCTATTTCTGCTTTGTTTTTGGGTAGACTGCAAAATTAGTAATGTAAGCATTTTAGATTTAGCACTCATACTTGTATGTTCTATCTTTCCCCAAGAAAACTGCTACTGTATCTTGTTTCAACTTATCACTCACAGTGAGGCTTTTAACTTAGTCAAGGCTGACTTCCTTCATTGATGGAAGTTTTAAGTCATATTTCTGAGTAATACAATCAATTTCTAAACCAAATGGTACTAATTAAATAATTGCAAATAAAATTCAGCTTACAGGGACAAATGTTCATTGCCTTACCCAGGCAAATAAAACTCAATTGCCCTTATTGTATGGGTGTGAAAATTTTGGGGGCAAAATCAGTGTCACCAAAATTTTTCCGTTTAAAAGCATCATATCTTACTTCGTTTCTTTTTCTTGGCCGGGAGAGGAAAAAAAAAAAAAACGATGGCTTCAGATTTCTTCAGACTTCTCACCTCCAATCTCGAATGGAGTAGAATTGAAATCTACCTTACAACACTTGATACAAAATTATAATAAAATTAGTTTAATCCTTTCTTGAACTTCCATCTTAATGATATTATAAACCAGTCATAATTTGAATTGTTCTCAAGACTCACCAATCAAATGCTATAAATAAATGAAGAAGATCTAGCATCACATTAAATCTTACCTAATTCAAATATTTTTAAAGTATATGATTAGATTTATGAATGGCTAGTGATAAATTTATTAAATATGGAGAATGAAATCATACAATACTTTTAAGGGGGAAAATATTGATATTAATATTACCACTTTATATTTTTCAAATAACCTAAAAAAATCATTTAATATAAAATTCTTCTGAAAATTCATAATCTGTTCTCTAAAGTATAGTAAAATTCTCATTGAAATTTATATTTGAGTTAACAATAATTTTTGTAAAAGTTTTTTTTTTTTTTTTGAAAATTCGACGGTAGAAATTTGCATTACTTCTCTTGACCAACTGAATTACAATAAGGTTATAACAAAATCACCCTGGAAACATGCTACCAGGTGATACATGCATACCCCTAATGCTAGAGCCGCCCGTAGGGCTCAAGTCAGGTCAGAACATGAAAGTAAACATAAATGTAACTTTGGACCATATAAGTTGTTGGACTCATTGTATGCTAAGCTTCTGTTCTCTGTGCTTCCATAAGCTATGAAGCACGGGTGCGTTTCGGGATTCGGGTGCGGGTGCGGGAGCGGGTGCGGGACTCGGCAATTTTTGAAAAAGTAGGGTGCGAGTGCGGCGGGGTGCGGCGATTAAAAAATTATTAAAAATATTTTTATTTATATTTTTAATATATTGCTAAACATACTATTTTCACATTATATAAATATATACCAAATTTAAGAGCAATAGTAAATAATAACTAGAATACAGAGAATGGGAGAGAGCCTAGCTGAAGAGAAATACTTTTTTTTTTTGAATTTCGGCCTGTATCTGCAGATTTCGGCCAGTATCGGCCGATTTTGCCGGTATCGGCCGATTTCGCCGGTATCGGTTTGCGCCCGATACGTACCGATTCGGGCCGAATCGGCGCGAATCTGCCCGATTTCGCGCGCGTCGGTCCGAATCGGCGCCGTATAGGCGCGAATCGCGCCGAAAAAAGTATTTTTTTAATGCTCGACGCGGCACGGACGCGCAGGCAGCGGCGTCGCCTGCGCGTCCCCGTGTCAGGCCGCGTCGGACGCGGGTGCGGCAGCCCAAACGCCGCACCTGTGCTTCCCAGTCCATATGTCTTTGGTATTCTGTCAGCAAAGCTAAAGCCCCATCAGCAATGACCTTCGGCTGTAGCTTTTTTTTTTTTTCTTTTTTTTTCCAAAATAGAACTTGTTGCGAGCATTCCAAAGAGCCCACGCTGTAACAGCCCAGACCACAATATCTTTTTGTTCAAGTCTCTCCCGAAGCCTCCTAAACAGCAAGAAAAAGTCTGAAGATTCGTTAGGACATTTCTGCAGTCTCCCCCTGACCAAGGCCCAAGTATTACGAGCAAAGGGGCATTCCCAGAGAACATGGCACACTGTCTCAGGGTGTTGTCTGCAGAATTCGCACCATGGCTCCACCCTCACCTTCCTTCTCTGCAGGTTATCTCTCATTGGTAATATGTTTGAGCACGCTCTCCACACAAAGTTTCGGACTTTTGGGGGTACATTAATTGTCCAGATATGCTTCCATGTTTTACCATTCCACTGAGTACGTGAACTTTCACCCCTAGGCTGCTGAGTAATCCTTAGGGCCACCTGGTACGCCAACTTTACAGAGAATTCTTGAGCTTTATTTTCCTTCCAAACTATCCTATCATCTGATTCCATACGGGTATCGCCAAAATTTCTTGGCGAGTAGATGGGGCAAACAAATGAGTCAATTTCCCACGGTCCCACTGCCTGGTTTGCTGGTTGATGAGGTCTTTCACACACATATTACCAGGTACCATACCAGTTAGGATCGGGGGATAAGATAGCTTATGAGTAAAAGTATTTTAAATTAAAAAGGGTTTGAAGTACTTCATAAATATAGTTTAAAATTGAAGAGAAACTCCGGCATAAAATTAGGGTAAAATTGAAGCTTATAAGAAATTTAACACATTAAAAAAAAAAAGAGAAATCCTCGAGTGAACTTTCATAAATAAATATTAATCTAACTGAAATTCTATATTAATTATATTTTAAAATTTAAATTAGTGGCAAATCAGTGGGATGCCAGAGATTTATGGGGGAAAAAAAAATAGTGCAATTATTTATTATAGCGCATAATCCGAATTTTTATCTAGACTCACCAATCGAATACTAAAACTAAATGGACAAGACCCAAGCATCACGTAGAATCTGAGAGCATCGAATGTTGAAACAGGAAAACAAATCAAGAAAATGACAAAACACTCCTTGTTTGTGAATTCATGTTGTCCTTCTCGGAGAGGGCCACCACTTGTTGTCAGTGGATCTGATAATGGAACTACCAAACTGTGGGATATGCGTTAGCAGGGTGCCATTCAGACATTTCCAGAAAAATACCAAATCACAGCCGTCGGTTTCTCAATGAGTGTGTTTTCCATTCCAGTGAACCTATTGTTGGATCTTGCCGTAGTGATAAATATTTTTTTGGGGGGGGGGGGGGGTCTTACAACTCAGTGACTGTATTTTCAGCTAATTGTTGGCTCTTTAAGTGCCCTTCAAAGACTTTGAAAACGTTGTATTTGTATCTCTTACTATAGTTCCCCAAGTTAAATTTTGGTATCTTTATTGGCAATGTTAGAAGATTATGTTCCATTTTGGAATATTGTTTCTACATGTATTTTGGCATCTGTGAATGCATCTAGGTTCTATGATCACCTCCTGCCAGGGCGGCTTGATGCATTTAAATGCCTAAGGCAAAGATTGATTATTTTAAACACTTGTTGATGCGACAAATTGATAGTGGTAAGTAAACGAGTGATGTTAGTGATAAACTTAGATGAGAACTAGTAAAAGTTTGCTAACTTAACTATTGTGAAAAATGTTGTGAATATTTTTGTGTATTGCTTTTTTTTTTTTTTTAGAAGTGCTGTATTCATAATATTTTTCACAACAAATCCTAGATGTTAAGTTACTTCTTGTTTTCTTTTTGAATGCATCACTAAAATTATTTTTTTTGCTATTGATAACAGCATGTAACAACTTGCTACTTATGCTTTGTTATAAAAGTATTGTTGATGTAGCATTTCTCTCTCTTTTTTTGCTTGTTTTTCATTTGATAAAAAAATATTATTTTATTTATTAGTTAATATTTGGACTTAATTAATACTATTACAATGAAAAACAAGAATATTATTAGTTAAAATTTGAGGGCCTTTTTTTTGGCTTGGGGGCCTTAGGCATGGCATTAATTGCTTTTAGCATTGAGCCAGCACTGCCTCTCACATTCCTTTAGTCCAATCAAAACCTTATTGAGAGGGATTTTTGTAGAAAATCCTTGCCAATTTTAAGGGGAGTTGTGTCACTCACAAATTAAAGGTCATATTCTCATCACAGGTTGCAGTTAGCTTAACTGGTAAAATCTCTAATGGTCAAATAAAAGATCTAGGGTTCAATTCCGCTTACACCAAAAACTGATTAGTGTCTTGGTCTGATAATAAAGAGTTATTATCAAGAGTAGATGTTATAAATTGAAACTCTAAAAAAAAAAAAAACCATAATCTCATCCAAAAAAAAAAGAAGGTAAAAGATCTTGCTCGGTATTTTTAATAGTTTCTTTCGGTGTATCAATGAAAAGATAGGATGTATATATATTTTGTAAGGACACAATTTGAGCCCGAACCCACAATCAGAATGGGATGGGCCTGAAAGACCTTTTACAATAAAATTTGTAGAGGGTGGGCTTGAACTCTAGGTTCTAGTCGTGTTAGATAACAAAGATGATGGGCTTTTCTCCCTATAATACACATAAGGAACTGTTTATATGAAAGAATCTTCTCATCGGACACAAGCCGATGATGATTTCTATTATTTCTTCTCAAGATAGGTTACAGTTATGGATACTGAGGTATACAGTGTTATTTCTCTGTGTCTCCCGATCCCCTTTGCTGAAGATCCTTTCTTCCTTTTATATCCCCTCCTTCTTCTCATCTTCATCCTCCACGTCAGGGTTAGATTGCTGGTTTAGATACTTGTCCCATCCATCTCTCCTGAAGTCTTTGGAGACAGGAGCCAAGTTTAACTCTGATGCTCATGTCTCACTTCCCCATTAATGCGGCTAGAATAGCAGTTGCAGAACATTCAATGTGGGGGCGGTAGTAATAGCTTTATCTTAGATATTCCACCGCCCTTCTTCTTATCCTCCACGTTTTCCGTGTTTACCCTTACCTATAGGATTTTCTAGAACATTGTCCGTGGATGTTAACCAACCATTCTCCTACCTCGAATTTACATAGCCGAGGACAAAATCTTCCTCGGACTATCTTCCTGGACATACTTGCTCAGACATTATCTCTATATTATTTAGTATTGCTTTATGAGTTGACATTCGTACATCCTCGGACCATTAGTGTCCTCGAATTGGGCCTTTAGCCCAAAAAATACTCTTAGGCCACCCCACACGTATTTCTGGGCCCAATGACCCTACAATAGCCCTTCGAGATTCTCATTTGCTATCTCGGGAGGAAAGGAGGATCTCGACATCTGTCATCGTTAGCTTGTGTACACCATACATCTTTGCTGAGAGGGATGATGACTTTTGAACTGCCCATAGCGCATTCCTGACGTATCGACTTGTGGAACATCCCCAAATTAAATTCTGACATCTCTCTGTCCCCCACGCTTAGCGACGTGATGTGCATCCAACGGTTGAGGATGACATAGGGACATAGGCGGGAAGTTTCCCGCTTTATGACTTCCACTGATATAAAAACTAACAATTCAAACTATCTTACACACTACAACACTCATACAACGTATTTGCCAACTTTTCGCAATCTACACGCGCCCTCACATTTACCAAGAACTAGGCCGAGGTGACTTTGTCGTTTTTAAAGTAAGTTTTCCCAGACTCCATCTCTCATTATTTCTCTTATTCTCTCTCTCTTTGGTGTTTATTTCTCTGCGGCTTATCTATTTTCTTAGTTCTTCCATCATACCCACACCTTGCTCCCAAAAATGGGTAGATTTGCATCCCTAGTAGATTCAGATGAAAAAATGGAACAATTTAAGGTTAAGTACATAATTCCACTGGGTGTGTCTGTTACATACTGTACAGAAGAGGAGTGGTTAGAAAAAAGACAAATGGGGAAAGGTAGTAATCCCGATGATAGCATTCATCGAAGGGGGGATGAAAATCCCAATGGGGACCATTACCAGGGATTACCTTAGGGCTTTTAGACTAGCTCCTACCCAATGCGCCCCAAACATGTTTAGGATTTTGGGTTCCATAGATGCCCTAAATGAGAAGATGAACCTAGGACTCACCCATCATGATGTGAACTGGGTTTATAACCTCCACTTCCAAAGAAACAAGGTGGATATTACCTAAAATCTAGGTATCCAAAAGTTAGGTTAATCCAATGCCTCCCTGAATCCAACAAGGGTCTGAAAAATGATATCTTAATCATATCAGGGGATTGGCACGACGGCGTTCCCTGTCCGATGAGGGAGGGGAAACCAGGTGAAGTTCTGGATCTAGTTGAACCATTCATAACCACTCTTTTTAAACTTGGGTTTATACAAAAGCATTTACTTATTCTTATCTTGTTTTTCTTCTCAATGATTTGCAGACCCACATGCAACGGATCGTCATCCTTATCTTGTTGATTTCGCAAGATTAGACAAAATACTGCAGGCTGAAGTGTTTGTGCACACTGACGGCCAACTCCGAGCAGCTCACTTAATCCTCGACTTCGATCTTGTATCCAAAGCTTTCCAGGCGCCGAAGTGCGTGATCAGAGCCAAGGACCCATGTTTACGCTGAATAAGCGTTGTTGTCGAGGGTTTTTTGCTACCTTAGGGAGCTTCTATTCCTCAAGACACATTTATCACACATCCCATACAACCCCTACAACCCATACCAGACGGTATTCCCTTAATCCCTCTTCCAACTCAACATACATCTGGCGAAGCAACCTCTTCTCAACCTAGTATAAAGGAAGAAGAAGAGATTGTTGAAGTATCTGATTCCAAGGATGAGTTCGAGGTTTTCAATCAACCTCATTCCCCTGAAGACCAAGTTGCTGTCCTCGGCACATCCTCCTCAACCCTACAAGACACCACCCAACAATCTAATATCGTGGGCATCCAACGCAAGCCAAAGCAAAGTCTCAAGGATGTACTGGAAGTTCAAGTGGGGACCCAAGAGCTTCCCAAGGTACCTCAAACCAAGACCAAAGATAAAGGTGCCGAGAAAGTCCCTGAATCCAAGCTCCCTCCTCCTCCTACCCAATCTCAACGCACTAACTAAGCTGATCACAAAAGAAAGAGGGATCAACAGAAAGGGAAAGAAGTGATTGAGGGAGGGAAAGACCCCCTTTCCAGGGAGCTTAAGCTTGAAAAAGGAGGAAAACAGGCCCGCACAGTGCCGACGAGGTCAGATAGATAGACCGAGTCTCACGCGGCTGTACATGCCCCAATCTGGCTCCTGAGATGACCATGGACGACCATGCAGTCACTGTTGACGCATCCATCAGGAATTCTGATGAGGGAATAGCCGCTTGTGTAGCAGACGCACTAGAGCAAGCTTTACTGTTACTCGAAGACATGGGTGAGCTCAGAAGAATGAGAGATCAGAATGTCTTCATGACTTTGTAGAAGGAACTTGCTATGGTAAAGATCTCATCGAAGCTTTGCTTACCTCCATTTCTGTTACACTTGAAAATTTTAACTTTGCTTTATTACTTTGTTGTCTTCTACGCACAGGCTGTTCAGTCTGCTCATAGGGTAGATGAGATCATCATTAGTATGTACAAGTCCTTCAAGGCTGAAGAATTAAGGCGCAACAACGCCCAGAAGATCCTTGACCTACAGGAGAAGAAACTACAGGAGGTCTCGGCTAATCTGAGCAAAGCAGAGAGTGAGAAGTCTAGCTTGGATGCTGCTCTAAAAACAGCTGAGAAGCAGACCGAGAACCAAAGACTGCAACTTAGGCAAGCCAACGAGAACTTCGCTGCAGCAAAAAAGCTGATTGAGGATCTTAAGAGAGATTTAAAGGAGTCTGAGAAGGCAAAGGAGGAGGTCATCAAGGCCAAAGAGGAGGCTATCAAGACCAAAGAGGAGGCTATCGAGACCAAAGAGGAGGCTGAGAAGGCAAATGATCAAGCTAAACAAGAGGGTTATGAGGTAGGAGTGGCCGAGACAATAGAAACTTTTAAAGCTCAAGTCCCAGAGGTATGTAGGCATTACTGTCTCCAAGTATGGAATGAGGCACTTTCCCAAGCTGGGGTTGATGCCTCTTCCAGACTTTGGAAGACAGAAAATATGTATTATCCTCCAGCCATTCGAGCCTCTGCCCCTCCCCAAACCAAGGATGGTGCTGCTACTCAAGGAGCAGAGGTTAAACAAGGTAATGTAGCTGAAGACCCAGTCTCCACTGAAAGTCAGCTTCAAAAACATGTTGAACCAATAGAAGGGGTGGCACCTGAGGATACATAGCCTCCCAGTGATCCCAAGGAACCTTCCAAGGACAAAAAGACTAACCAAACAATGGAGCTTGTCTTGGTGACAGTTCCAGTAACCTTGAAGGAAGATCTGAAAGGCAAAGGGATAGCTGATGTCTCCTCGAAGCAACCTCAGCTTCCAAAAGATCCTAAAGGCCCCTTAAAGATAAAGCTAAATCCATGATTGCTCTCTTCTCTTTAGCTTTTCCTTTTACCTTTATCCAATGTAATTTTGACAACTTGCAAGTAATTGTACTTCCAAAGAATTTTGAATCAATGAAAGAGCAAGTTATTTCTTTTATTTGATGCTTGTTTTGTTATCTTGTTCATCTTACTTGATGCTTGTTAGTCACAATAGAACAATAGTCTATTTCCTTTTATAAATTAATTAACAATTCAATATACTTGCAAATGCTTTAAGTAATGCTCGTGAACTTCTATTTATTTATCACTATTTTTGGAGTCTTCAAGATTTGCAAGCAGAATGGCAAACTTAGGTATGGATCCATGTTAAACATAAACAGAACGAGGATCAAACATAATTAAATTTTAACCAATGCCCAACAAAATATCAACTTACATAAGATATATAGATAACAAGAAGTGTTAATTTCCCTAGAAAGGATGATCCGAGGACCAAATGTAACCAAGGTTTTGTTCAATACTTAATAAAAATATCTATTTATACAAGTCATGTGGTCCAAGGAACCAGGCATGAACAAGTTTCAGTTTGATACTTAGAAAAATGAATTTAAGTGTTAATTTTCCCAAAGTAGATGATTCGAGGACCAGACATAACTAAGGTTCTATTTAACATTTAGTAAAATATCAATTTATACAAGGTATGTGGTCCGAGGATCCAAGCATAGCCAAGTTTCAGTTTGATACTTAGAAAAATGAATTGAAGTGTTAATTTCCCTAAAGTAGATGATCCAAGGACCAGACATAACCAAGGTTCTGTTTAACATTTAATAAAATATCAATTTATACAAGGTATGTGGTCCGAGGATTCAGGCATAACCAAGTTTCAGTTTGATACTTAGAAAAATGAACTGAGATGTTAATTTCCTCAAAGTAGATGATCCGAGGACCAGACATAACTAAGGTTCTGTTTAATATTTAATAAAATATCAATTTATATAAGGTATGTGGTCTGAGGAGTCAGACATGACCAAGTTTCAGTTTGATACTTAGAAAAATGAACTGAAATGTTAATTTTTCCAAAGTAAATGATCCGAGAACCAGACATAACTAAGGTTCTATTTAACATTTAATAAAAATATTAATTTATATAAGGTATGTGGTCTGAGAAACTAGGCATGACCAAGTTTCAGTTTGATACTTAGAAAAATGAATTGAGATGCTAATTTCCCCAAAGTAAATGATCCGAGGACCAAACATAGCTAAGGTTCTGTTTAACATTTAATAAAATATCAATTTATACAAGGTTTGTGGTTTGAGGAACCAGGCATGACCAAGTTTCAGTTTGATACTTAGAAAAATGAACTAAGATGTTAATTTCCCCAAAGTAGATGATCCGAGGACCAGACATAACTAATGTTCTGTTTAACATTTAATAAAATATCAATTTATACAAGGTATGTGGTCCGAGGAGCCAAGCATGACCAAGTTTCAGTTTGATACTTAGAAAAATGAACTGAAATGTTAATTTCTCTAAAATAGATGATCTGAGGACTAGACATAACTAAGGTTTTGTTTAACATTTAATAAAATATCAATTTATACAAAGTATGTGGTCCGAAAAGTCAGGCATGACCAAGTTTCAGTTTGATATTTAGACAAATAGCGACCAACATAATAGAATGTAAATAGGAATAATATGGCAAAAAAGCCTTTCATTAATAGTAATACTTTCGCAGTTTATTTACATTCCAGGGATGTTGTACAATATATTCATCCAGATCTTCAAGACGGTAAGTCCCTATGCCCGTAACCGAGGTAATACGATAAGGTCCTTCCTAGTTAGGCCCCAACTTTCCCCATGCTGGGTTCTTTGCGGTACCCAAAACTTTCCTCAATACTAAATCTCCTGGTGCAAGTGGCTAGCTTCACATAGGAATCATACCCCTGTTTGAGTTTGTGTTAATAGTAAACATAGACATGTTGTTGAAACAGGTCTTGCTCTCCTTTATCAATCACATTTGCCTCTAACTTCTGGTCCTATGCTTTCATAGCTGCAATCTACCTCATTAACAGGCTTCCTTCTTCTATATTGGGATTTCATTCTCCTTGGGAGAAATTGTTTTCTAAAAATCCTTCTATTCCTGCTCTTAAAGCTTTTGGGTGTGCTTGCTACCCTCTCTTGAAACCCTATAACAAAAACAAATTACAACCTAGGTCTACCCCTTGTGTATTTCTTGGTTATCCTCCCATGTCCAAAGGTTATATTTGTCTTGACCCTACTTCAAACAGGATTAATATTGCTTGTCATGTTTTGTTTAATGAAACCCTTTTTTCCTTTTGCTACTAATCCTAATCTTACTAATCCTTATGTTCCTTTTTTTTCTTCCTTGTCTGCTTGGTTGTCTCTTCCTGTGTCTCCTCTTCCTACTTCTGCTCCTTCTCCATCTGTTGTTCCTTCTACCTCTTCTTCTCTTCCATTAGATACTAATTTAGTCTCTTCTTTACTTCCTTCTTTTCTTTCTTCTTCCAGTCCTATTCCTGTTGTTCTTGCTCCTATTGACACCCTTTCCTCAATGTCTCCTACACCTGTGCTTCCAGATTGTGTCCAACCTTCTTTATCCTCTTCCAATCCTATATCCACTAGTCTTGTTCCTTCTTCTGCTAATGCCCATCCTATGATCACAAGGTCTAAGCATGGAATTTATAAGCCTAGAGTTATGTAGGTCCAATGTGACTATACTAATTAAGGCAAAACCTCCTTCCTTCAACATTGCTTTCAAGCATCCTCAATGGGTGGCTGCCATGGATGCTGAATTTCACTCATTACAGAAGCAACACACTTGGTTTTTGGTTCCTCTTCCTCCACATAAGAATGTTGTGACTTGCAAATGGGTTTATAAACTTAAGAGGCATAGTGATGGTTCTATTGCAAGATATAAGGCAAGATTGGTGGCTAGGGGCTATCTACAACAGTATGGGTTGGATTATGATGAAACCTTTAGTCCAGTTGTCAAACCTGCTACTGTTAGACTTCTTCTTGCCTTGGCTATGCAACATGGTTGGGAATTGAGACAGTTAGATGTTTCAAATGCATTTCTACATGGTGTTCTTAAAGAGGAGGTCTTTATGGCTCAACCTCAAGGTTATGTTGATCATGCCTTTCCCAACCATGTGTATCTTCTTCACAAAGCTCTTTATGGTCTCAAACAAGCTCCTCGGGCTTGGTTTGAGAGATTTACTTCTCAGCTACTTCATGTGGGTTTCTCTGCTTCAGCTGCTGATGGTAATTTGTTCATCTTGAAGCATAACTCTTTCATTGTGTATATGTTGCTCTATGTAGATGATATTACCATCACTGGTAACAGCTCTTCATTTGTCTCTTCCATCATCAAGCTTTTGGGCATAAAACTTGACCTCAAGGATCTTGGACTGCTTCACTACTTTCTTGGTCTCCAAATTGATTATGCCTCTACTGGTTTGTTTGTGCATCAGTCCAAATATGCTTCTAATCTCCTTCAGAAATTTGGCATGACAGATTCCAAGCCTTGTAAGACTCCATGTTCTCCTAATCATCATCTCCTTCCTAATGACAGCCCACTGTTGTCTAATCCTAAGTCCTATAGGAGTCTGGTTGGGGCTTTACAATACCTCACCTTTACCAGACCAGATCTTTCTTTTGCTGTCCAACAAGCATGTCAACATATGTGTAATCCTACTCAAAATCACCTTCAAGCTGCTAAAAGGATCTTGAGATATCTTCAAGGTTCTCTTCATTTTGGAATTGCATTTACTCCAGGGCCTATTTGTTTATTTGCTTATAGTGATGTCGATTGGGCTGGGGATCCAATGGACAGACGTTCTATCACTGGCATGGTTGTGTTCCTTGGTAATTCCCCTATTACTTGGTCTGCTAAGAAACAATGCATTGTTTCTCGTTCTTCCACAGAGGCTGAGTATTGAGCCCTAGCCTCCACTGCAGCTGAATTGTATTGGCTTCATATGTTTCTTCGAGATTTTGGTGTTTTTCTTCCTCATCCTCCTCTTCTCTGGTGTGACAATGTTAGTGCTTTGGACATTGCTTCCAATCTAGTTTTCCATGCTCGGACTAAGCACATAGAGGTGGTTTATCATTTTGTTCATGAGAAGGTTCTTAGACATGATTTGTTGATTAAATTCATTTCCACCCATGATCAGCTTGCTGATTTGTTTACCAAGGGTCTTTCTTCCCCTCGGTTTAATTGGCTTACTTCCAAACTCATGTGGAAATTCCCCATTCGTTTGAGGGGGGATGAAAGTGCACATTCGGATTCAAACATTAAAGAAGCAGCAACGGCTAGTTCTCAATCCTCCAAAACGGTGTCGTCTGCTAAAGTGCTCAAGTATAAAGCACGCCTAAAGTGTAACGGCTTTGTTTCTCATTAATACCCAACGGTGTCGTTCTCAGTTATTGGAGGATTGGAGACTCAATTACTTTATGCACATGTGAGAGTCTGTTATGACTCGTGCGAGGTGGTTACAAGTCTATTATACCAGATTCTCTGGGTCTCTCTCATCTTCTTCCTTTGGTGTATATATATATAGATATCTATTCACTTGATGTTTTGTATTGTACTCTCTCATATCAATAATAATAGAATTCTTCAATTCATTTCCCTTGTCTCTGTTTTTTGTTTCTAGTTATAGAGAGATTAGGAGAGGTTTGTTTGAGAGATTAAGAGTGTTTTTTTCAGATTAAACAAAAGAATTTTGAAAACTATAGAGGTATCAGTATGCTAAAGACTAACATCAATAACTATATAGAAAATGGGAACATCAGAACATCAACTTGTACGTATCTATTTTACACTAAATGGTCAAAGAAGTAATATATAGTACTACAGAAATAGCTGGCCACCATTTGCATTGCATGTGAATTGCGCATCAACATCTCTAACTTCTTTATGTAATTTGTCTAAGGGAAACGGGAATGTATGGATTCACATTGTGACAGAATCAATGCTAAATATTCAATCAAGACGGCTGACATATATAATATAGAATAGCATACCACCATCTACCTGTGCATTTCTGCGTCAACATCAATATAACTTTTTTGTTTAATGGCCCATGCACAAATATATATATATATATATATATATATATATATATATATATATATATATATATATATATATATAAAGAGATAATATTGCTCACACAGTCATACACAAATTAACACTATATATATATATATATATTTTTTTTTTTTAATTTGTATATATATATATATATATATATAGAGAGAGAGAGAGAGATAATATTGCTCACACAGTCATACACAAATTAACAATATATATATATATATATATATATATATATATATATATATATCTTTTTAATTTGTTTAATGGCCAAGATTATGCAAGTTGCACAAGATGTCAATTTGCACAACTTAATTAAGTTACGCGGTTGTTCCCCAAAAAAAAAAAAAAGTTAGTTGGTTTGTCTCTTTTTATGTACGTAGATGGATATCCTTTTCGAATATGGGCATTGCAGCAGGTATAGACTCATGTTTTCATGAACAAAGTAATATACTATTGAGAGAAATATATATATATATATATATATATATATATATATATATATATATATATATATATATGAGATGAGTTTAAGTTACACCTAGTATAACTTTGTAAGAGTTACAAATTTTATAAGCCATTGATTTATAATAAATCAAACGGTAGAAACACTCTAATTGCCATGTCATCAATCTTCTACAAATAAGTGATCTAATAGCGTTAATTATCTCCAACTATGTCCATAAATGTTTTGTACCCTTATAGAAAACTTATTATGGTTGAACGTTGAAGTTTATTATCTTTACTCTAATTTTTCACACCACAATATCCTCATTTTCCTATAATTCATTCTGCAAAAAAGAATCATATATCACCCACCTCACCTGATCTCCATAGCAATTGACAAACACCAAAAATTAGTCAAAAACTTATATGCTGGTATAGCATTCTCCCAAAATCCTAAGCTCTTTCCTAGGTTTTGTATCTTTGTATCTTTGAATCTAAATTCTTAAAAAACTAAGGACATTAGCAGGATTTTTTTTTTTAAAAAAACAATTAAATTGTTTGGTGGATCCCAAATCCTAAGCTCTCACCTGGGTTTGTATTTTTTTTTTTTTTTTGGTAGACTCAGTAGCGGGATTTTATAGTGGGGAGATATATGTATATGTTGGCAAAAAGGGTCAAAATCAATTATACGAAGATATTATAATATAAAAGTTTGCCATAAAATATATCCTCAATTCAGAACAAATTATTCATGGTTTTAGACTTTAGCATCAATTAAAAGAAAAAAAAAACACAATATAAAAAATAGAAAACTTAATTGTTCATTGTATACTAAGAAAACTAATAATACTAATAAGTTAATGCAAATAAGTTACCATTTTACTCTTACAAAAATTCAAAAATTACAAAACTTTAAAAGAAAAAAAAAAAAAAGCTTTTTTTCCTATACCAGTCGGTAATGCCTGAAATCGGCTAGTATGGCCGGTACATGACTGGTACAGCCGGTATTTAAACTGGTACAAAATGTTAGCGTTTTGATACCAGTATATGTACTGGTATGGCCGATCCGGTACAGTATCAACCACCTTGAGAAATATGCTAATGATGAGAAACATGTATATATTAATAGTGGGTCTAGATGAAAACTAATAAGAGATTGACCACATCAATATTTTGTAAAAATATTGTAAAATAGTTTGTAACTGTTTCATTACTCTTTAGCTTTTAATTTGTTCTCAATAACCTATTTGGTTCTACTGAAAGTCTTTTGGTTCAAATCTCTCTCCTCTAGCCATCATAATTATCAAATTTTTAAAAAAAAAACCTATTTGATCTAGATACTTTGTAGGTATTTATTGCATGGATGTTGTAAAAATTTGAAATATTATTCATATATGTATCCTCAAGCCATATACGGTGATACAATTGCCTTCAATTATTTTTTTATTTTCTAGTGGTTTTCATTTGCAAAATAAATTTAAAAAGAAAAAAAGAAAAAAAAAAGGAACAAAAGAAAGTGCCTGCAAAGTACAAACGCCCACTGTTGAAGGATGTTAAAGTAACCTCTAAGAGCATCCACAGTAGTGGAGTTAAAAAATTAGCTATTTGACATCACAAAAAGTTACTTTATCTATTTTATCTACACATATGCTGTAGCAGTGGATCATTTTAACTTTTAATATAATAAAATAATATAAATATCACAATAAAATAAGATATCTACCACAATAAAATAAGATATCTACTACAATAAAATAATATATCCACTATAATAAAATAATACATTCACTGCACACAACCACTGCACACAACCACCACAGCCACACACAACCACACCACCACCACAACCCACAACAAAGAAAAAAAAAATCAACCAAGCCCACACCCACCAGGCAACACCCACACCCACCACCACAAAACCCACCCGAGCCACCACCACGAACGCACCGATCTACCCACAAACCCACTGATGCTGACGAACCCAGCCATCCACCGATGCCGATCTACCCATACAACCACAACCACCACCACACCACAGCCATAGTAGGAAAAAAAGAAAAAAGCAACCAAGTAAGGGCGAGATGGGTTGGTGGCGTGGATCGGCGGAAAAGGAAAAAAAAAGAAAAAAAAAACAAATAAATAATATTTTAATAGGAAGTGAGAATAAAAAAACTATTTTTTTTAGCTCTTAGCTACAATGCACATCTATTTATAAATGTGCACCGTGGCAATGAAGGTAAAAAATATACCTTTAACTCTATTGCTGCATGGCTGATTTTTGTGTTTTGGTGGAGCTATAGCTAAAATAGCTATATAGCTCCACTGCTACAAGTGCTCTAAGTTAGGAGAGCTATTTAGTTCTAATTATGTTGTATTTTTTTTATGGGACTAATTATGTTGTGTTGCTATATTATCTCCACTATCTTTAAATGTTGCACTTTCAACTCTCTCTCTCTCTCTCTCTCTCTCTCTCTCTCTCTCTCTCTCTCTCTCTCTCAAATCAGTTCATAGGAAGAAGCCAGTTGCCAGTTGCCACTCCCCTTTTCCTTGGGGGGGGGGGGGGGGGAGTCAATTACGTGGAATGTACTTACCATTATCAAATTATTTACAAGTTTTAGGGGAGTTATTATGAAATTACATATTTTAGCTTTTTTAGGACTACTATATTATGAGTAATACTAGAAATACAAACTTTTTTACAAATCTTTTTTTTTTACAAATTGTTAATATGGTGAGTGGTTATTGATAAATAAAAAAGTGATATTAATGTTCGTGACAATTGTTGTTAATTTTATATTATTAATTTTACTTGAAAACTTTACAAATTTTTGTGACAATTAATATGATATGTGAATGTTAATAACCTATTAAATGCATTTTTGAATTACTTTTTGTGATTGGTGATATATCTTTGTAAGCCTCATGTTGTAAAATTTATAATATTCCTAATATCATTCATTTAAATACTTGTTTATTATCTTCTTTAAGTGTCACTAATCACATTAATTTCTACATCATTTGTAAGTTTTTTTTAGTAAAATTTGTTTTGTTCTTAGCATTTTTTCCACAAAAAAAAAAACATATTATAAAATAAAAATAACGGAATTTTGTTATAAAAATTATGATATTAAATATTAGTTAAATATTATTTAAGTGATAACATAAATGCCCCATTTAACTATATCGCCTTAGGCCTCCAAACTTGTTGGGCTGCACTTGATATACTATGAATATCAAAACTTTTCAAGAAGCAATTCCAACATTTTAATTTTAAATTGTTATTTTAATATTAACTGCCCCCTAATTTCAATTCCGGGCTATGTTCCTGTTGAGACTTGCTACGACACAAAATTATAGATGGAATATGAAAATTTCAATAACAAAATCAGTGTCTTTAGACTTTTCCTGTGAATGAGTAATGGAAATAAGCCATCCCAACGTAGTTTTAAAAGCAATCTTGTTTATGTTTTCTGTCATTATTACGTGATTACTCTCTATGGGTTTATTAGATAGGTTGTTTTTAAAACTTCATTTTATAAGAATAACGTTTTTAAAATTACATTTTGAATGCCACAATTAAACGTTTGGTAATACTTGTAAAAATTGCAATTTGAAAACTCTAAAATTTTTGAAAGCCACAATTAACTGTATTTTTCTAAAAAAGAAAAATAGAAAAAGAGGCTAAACCTTTTTTTTTTTTTAAGAAACAAACACGCACAATAGAAAGGCCAAATGGTCCAAACCGATGTTGTTTTGTGTTTTCTTCTGGAAACACATGTTTGCTTTGCACAAACATTGATCCAAACTGGCTCTATATATGCTAGGATGCAATTAAAATTAATTACAATTATATATGTGCTTGGGTTTCAAAAGTTTCTTCCTAAACGAAGTATTAATTCTGTTCATTTTTAAAAACTTTGCTAACTTTTATAGCAAAACCTTAGAAGGGTATATTAGTATGCAAAATATTTATTTGTAATTATTCCAATTTAATCATTTGGTTGTGATTTGTTGAACTACTAATATATTTAATTTTTAACTTTTTTTTTCTTGCCAAACAATGAATTTTGTTAGGGTTTATTTTTCAAATAAGCTAAAAAAATTATTATAAAAATCTACTGAAAATGCATAAGTATAGTAAAATTTTCATTGAAATTTATATTTGAGTTAACAATGAATTTTAGAAAAAATATTTTAAATTAGTTTGAAAGAGTCAAAGTACTTTTAAATATACTTATGACGATTGAAGAGAAACTCGGTAGAAAATTAGGGTAGAATTAAAGCCTAACTTATGACAATTGACACAAACGAAATTAGAATAAGTTAGCTTAATCCTTGAAGTTTCATGGAGTATTAATTATACTTTAAAATTTAAACTAGTCGCATGGGATGCACGAGAATCACCTATTATTGTACATAAACCCAATTTTATCAAGACCAACCGATCAAAAGCTAAAATAAAATGGACAAGACCCAAGCATCACATAAAATCCGAAGGCATGGGATGTTGAATCAAGAAAACATTTAAACAAATCAAGAAAAGGCAGAACACTCCTCATTGTGAATTCTTGCTGTCCTTCACGGAGAGGGCCACCAACACAATTTTGAGAACTTTTTGAAGTGTAGCTGGTCATCTGATGGAAGCAAAGTCACTGCCGGGAGTTCAGATTGGATGGTTTACATTTGGGATACAACTTGTTGGATCTTGTAGTAGTGATAAATAGATTTATTTGGGTTAGATCTGAGAATTGAAAGAACTTGCACCTTAGTGACTGCTTGTTCAACCAACAGTTGGCTCTTTCTAAGTGTCCTTCAAAGACTTCGAAAATTTTGTATCTCTACTGTAGTTCCCCAAGTTGAATTTTGGTATCTTTATTGGCAATGTAGAAGATTATTTCCCATTTTGGAGTATTGGTTCTCCATGTATTTTGGCATCAGTATGTACATCTAGGGTTCTATCATCACCCCCTCATACTTTTTTCCAATCAAAACCTGAAATTGAGAGGAATTTTGTAGAAAATCCTTGGTATTTACAAGGGGTTTTGTGTCACTCACTAATTAAATGACAGGATATTAGGATGACCATGCTTTTGAACTGAATCTTGAGGGTCTAAGTAACTATAATATCGTTTAAAAATTGGTAAAAAATCTTGCATGGTACATAATGTTTTCCTCCTGTGTGATCGGTGAAAACGTAAGATCAATATTTGATGGCCTCATTTTATTTATTTTTATTCTATGTGGTAGTTGATGCCTGATGGCCTCAGTTGGAGGACTGGAAATATTTCCCTATGTATGATAACTGCATATGGATTGTATTTGTTTTCATAACTATGCTCACTAGTCACACCAAGGCATATGGATACAATATCGTTACTGCCTTCAATTATTCCTTACATTCAAAAATATATTTAACAAGCCTTCAATTATTCCTTACATTCAAAAATATATTTAACAAGAAACTTTACCAGTTAAGTTAACTGGAACCTACATCAAATTCTAATTTAGTTGGGCTAGTTACCAAGGATGAAGAATGTGGTCTCAACTTTCATGTTTCAGCTCCTGCTGCTCTCTCTTTCCCCCTTCTTTTTTCCCTCTCACTGAACAAATATAATATCTTCAATCTTAAATAGTGATTTCATAAAGTCGATTGATATTTGTGTCCTTCGATAGGATGTAATAAGGCACCGTATAAGATATTAAGATTGCCTAATTAAAAGAAACCTAAAAAAAAGCCAAAATTCATATTTGCTTTGCTTAGTCTGCTGGAGCATTATGTTCATCTACAAGTTTAAGTTCATCCATCCAGTTGCAAAAATTTCAGGACTAACATATTCATGAACTGTACAAGCCAATCTATCCCCGTGGGCAGACTCTGAAAAATTAAGCTTACCAAGAAGCAACTATACAAAAAGTTTGATTTTTTGTAGACAATTTTTCAGGAAGCAACTATACAAACTATACAAATCTTAAATAGTGAGGAGAATTAGGGTTTTACAAATGGTGGCCACTAGCCAACCTCTGTACATCCTCTAAACCTAAGAAACGAAAAATGCAAAGCCTAAATTAGTTGTTTCGTAAGAGAAGAACTAGGAAAAGTCAACTCCAGAACTCAAGTTTTCTACATAGCTAAGTCACCATTACAGCTCCTCAAGAACTTCTTCCTTTCACAACATTTGTAAACAAAGTTGATTGAGTATATCTAGAGTCTGCTTGACAAAGTTTAGTCCTACTTGACCCCCAATGTCACTAAAATCTAGCTTAATTTGCTCAGACAATTCTCACAAAGATCTAGAACATCGAAAAGCAAATAAGACTGTTTCAGATTGGAGAGACAAAGTGGATCAATCCATCTTTAATGAGGAGATGCCAATATATTTCAGATTTGACCAGTTCCCAAAGGTTAACAACTTGCAAGTATAAAATCTTATGTAGATCAGCTGAGATTGACTCCCATTGGTAATTAGGTCCAGCCATAATGGACCTGGCCGGATGGTGATATAAAAACACTGAACTCCAGCACATATGATTTTATCAAGAACATAAGGATGTATCCCTCTATGTGATCCTATGTAGTTTAAACCTTGACCAATTGATGGAGCACATCATCCAGAATTGAATGATGGGATCTAGATGGTTATTAGGTTGTAACTAGAACACAAAATACATTGACTATAGTGACAACAAATTGTCTTCCCTTTTGCAGAATTGGTTTGCAGTTAGAACAAAGCAACCACCTTCGAGGATAACATGGCTCATTGAAGCCTGCCATATCTCCCTTGCTCTGGCTGAAGGTCCAAAATCTACTTCAATGCCTACATATGGTGGCATAAGGATTAAACAAAATATTGAAGAACTATAAATTATAAGAAAGCTCTAAAATATAAAGGGAATATTGAACACTTACCCACATTAGACTGTAAGAGAAATACTCGATTGTGAGAATGGTGATGGTTGCTGATTAATTATTCTACAGATATAGCAAATTATTTCACAAATAACTGTTGCGGGAAAAGACCTCTAGATAGCACTCCCTCACAGGATTGATTGTGGATACTAGTATGAGTTAAGGTATACCTTTAGTATCTAAGTCATACCTTTAGTATGAGTTAAGGTATACCTCTACAAGTAAAATATGACAATGAAAAAACTGTAACAATGACATAAGGTATACCTTTGGTATCTAAGTCAGGTCTTAGAGAACTCATTCTATCATGTCGCAGCAGATGAGGTCACCTATTTTCCAGATTGAAGTCTTAAATATATGCACCAATGATTTCTCAACTGACCACTGCAGTTCACATCCAGATTGAAGTTTTAAGTCATATTTCTGAGTAATACAATCAATTTTTAAACCAAATGGTACTTATTGAATAATTGCAAATAAAATTCAGCTTACAGAGACAAATGTTCATTGCCTTACCCAGGCAAACAAAACTCAGTTGCCCTTATTGTATGGGTGTGAAAATTTTGGGGGCAAAATCAGTGTCCCCAAAATTTTTCCATATAAAAGCATCATCTCTTTCTTCATTTCTTTTTTCTTGGCCGCAAAAATAAATAAATAAATAAAATAAAATAAAAATCGATGGCTTCAGATTTCTTCAGACTTCTCACCTCCAATCTCGAAAATTATTGCTTCAGTAAAATCGACAATCCGTCGGGTTGTTTTCGTAATTATGAAACGTTTTGATTTCACTTTTCAATCGGAAGGAAAGAGCTTTAGAATCCAAATTTCTTCTCGACAGCGAGATGAGATGTGGCGAGAGATATGAAACTATTGGGGTTTCCTGCGAGCCAGGGCAAAAGATAGAATAAGAAAGAGTGTGAGATTTTTTAACGCCGTTATATTATTATTATTTGTCATTACACATGATATATTTTAATATAAAAAATTATACTTTGTTGAACTTTTTTTTTTAATTGTAATACAACGTTGTTGGTGTTTATTATATTTCGCAAATAAACGATAAAAAAAAGTCATTTATTATGAAAATCTACTGAAAATGCATAATCAATTTTCTAAAGTATTAAAATAATTTCTAATTAAATTTTATATTTGTGTTAACTATAAGTTTTGGAAAAAGAATTTAAATTAGTTTCAAATGAATTGGAAATAATCTTAAATGGTTTTGATGTACTTTTAAATAAACTTAAAATAGTTTTAGATTGAAGAGAAACTCAGCACAAATTTAGAGTAGAATTGAAATCTACCTTCGACACTTAATACAAAATTATAATAAAATTAGTTTAATCCTTTGTTGAACTCTCATCTTAAAAATAATATATATATATATATATTTAAATTTTATGCTTTGAAATTTTGGAATTTGAATTTTATTTCATAAAGTTGTATTCCACCTATATTAGTAATCTTTTGTCACATCACCTTGACATGCTCTTTTGTTTGTTCAATAAAATGTTGCCACATCACTTTTGCAATATATAAAATTAAAAATAATTAAAAATGATATGACATAATAAAAATGACGTGGCATTATTTTATTAGATGAATTAAACACGTGTAACAAGCTTGTGTGACACTTAATGAAAAATATGAATGGAGGAGTTGCTGATGCAGATGAAATAATTTTTTTTTTTTAAGGGTAAATTCTAAATTCTAAAATTTTAGGATGTTAAAATCTAAACACCTCAAAATTTTAGAGATATAATTTACAATTTAGCCAAAAAAAAAAAAAAATTACATATAGGTATAGTATAATTCGAAACCTATATCTGAGTAAGTTGGATTGAACCCATGTAGATGATACCATATTTTATTATTATTGGAGGTCATCATTTGGTGTAATTGGATAATGGACCCAATCCAAGTGCTTAGACTATATAGTATATAATGATTGATTTTTTAATATTATGTCAAAACATGAATTAAACCTGGACGATGACTTGTATTCTTTATTCTAAGCATACCATTAAGAATCTCATAAAGTTTTATAGAGATGATACATCACATAGAATCTGAGGGCACGAAATGTTGAAAGAGGAAAACAAATCAAGAAAATGGTAGAACACTCCTCATTTGTGAATTCATGCTGTCCTTCTAGAAGAGGGCCACCACTTGTTGTCAGTGGATTTGATGATGGAACTGCCAAACTGTTGGATATGTGTCAGAGGGGCGCCATTTAGACATTTCCAGATAAAATACCAAATCACAGCAGTTAGTTTCTAGGATGCATCTGATAAGATCTTCACAGGCGGTATTGACAATGAAGTAAAGGAATGGGACTAGCACAAAGGTGAAGTTACAATGACACTTAAAGGCCATCAAGATATGATAGCAGGCATGCAGTTGAGTCCTGATGGCTCTGATCTCCTTACAAATGGTATGGATTGTAAACTCTGCATATGGGATATGCGTCCATATGCACCACAAAGTCGGTGTGTAAAGGTAATGGAAGGGCACCAACACAACTTTGAAAAGAACTTGTTGAGGTGTAGCTGGTCACCTGATGGAAAAAAAGTCACTGCCGGGAGTTCAGATCGGATGATTTACATTTGGGATACTACATCTAGACGCATCTTGTATAAGCTCCCTGGCCACACTGGTTCAATCAATGAGTGTGTCTTCCATCCCAGTGAACCTATTGTTGGATCTTGCAGTAGTGATAAACAAATTTATTTGGGGGAGATCTGAGAATCGCAACTTGAAGAACTTACACCTTAGTGACCGTTATTTCAGCTAATTGTTGGCTCTGTAAGGGCCCTTCAAAGACTTTCGAAAGGTCGTATTCGTATCTCTACTGTAGTTCCCCAAGTTGACTTTTGTTATCTTTATTGGCATTGTTGGAAGATTATGTTCCATTTTGGAAAATTGATTCTACATGTATTTTGGCATCTGTGAATACATCTAGGTTCTATGATCACCTCCCACATTCCTTTAGTCCAATCAAAACCTTATTGAGAGGAATTTTTGTAGAAAATCCTTGGCAATTTTAAGGGGAGTTGTCACTCACAAATTGAAGGCCATGAAAAAAAAAAAAAAAGCACCTGATAGTGAGGGTCTAACTATAATCTCATCCAAAAAAAGGTAAAAGATCTTGCATGGTACTCTCAATATTATCTTCTAGTGTGATCGGTGAAAAGATTATATTATATATATATATATATATATATATATATATATATAATTATTTATTGACAAAGTTTCTCCAAACTTGTTTGGAGCCCTATGCTTTAACCCCTAATAGAAAGATGATGTGTGTTATTGTCGACTTATTTAACAACACTCAATTCAACCAACCAAGTGAGTGTTCTTAAATTCTCTAATAGGGATGATACCACAGCTTGAAAGAATATATTGTGTTCTTGTCATCGTACACAATTTGGCCGGTTCATATTTATTAGTACAAGGCTATATGTAATGTATACAATGTTTTGTCTACATATTTAAGTTCATCACTCCAACTTCAAAAATTACACAATATTTAATTTTTATTGTTTTTATTATTTTTTTGGTTTGATTTCTTGCAATGTTTTTGACAAATTGTGGCCACTATCCGACCTTTGTACATCCTCTAAACTTTAGAAAATAAAATGCGAAGCCTAAATTAGCTGTTTAGTAAGAAGACAACTAAGACGAGTAAATTCTAGAATTCAATTTATTTACACAGCTAATTCATCATTACAGCTCATTAAAAACTTCTGTTTTCACTATAATTGTAAACAAAATTGGATTGAGTATATTTAGAGTCTGCTTGACAAAGTTTAGTCCCACTTGATGCCCAATACCACTAAAATCTAGCTTTGCTCGTACAATTCTCTTAAAGATCTGGAATATCAAAGAGTGAATAAAATTGTTTCAGTTTTGAGAGTCAACGTGGATCAATCCATCTTTCATGAAAAGATGCCTATACTTTTCAGATTTGGCCAATTCCCAACTGTTAACAATCATGCAAAGTATAAATTCTTACCTGGATAAGCTAAGATGGCCTCTCCTTAGTATTAGGTCTGGCTAGAATGGACATGGTCAGATGGTGATATATTAACACTACCTCCCGTGTATATGATGTTATCAAGAGCATAAAGGATGTACCACATCATTTAGAACTGAATGATGGATCTAGATGGTGATTAGTTTATAATTGAAATATAAAATACATTATAGTGACAGTAGATAGTCTTCCCTTCCTATGCAGAATTGGTTTGCAATTAGAACAAAGCAGCCACCTTCGAGGTTAACATAGGTTATTAAAGCTTGCCATATCTCCCTTGCTTTGCCTGTTGGTCCGAAATATATTTCAATACCAACATATGGTGGCATACTAAAGAACTATAATTATGACTTATAAGGAAGCTCTAGGATATTAAGGTAGGGAATACCATACAATAACCCACATTAGATCGTAGAGAAATTTGGATTGTGAAAATGGTGATAATTGATGATAAATTATTCTATAGATATAGCAAATTATTTCGCAAATAACTATTGTGGGAAACATACTCTAAATAGCACTTCCATACAAGATCAATTGTGAAAACTAGTTTGGATTTTAGAAAGATCTCCAAACAAATAATAGAAATTAAAAATTAAAAAAAAAAAAAAAAAGACCTAAAAGAAAAATAAACATTCACAGAAACAAGGATTTACGTAGTTCAGCAATAGCCTACATGGGTGATGGTGTGGAGAAAATTTCATTAATCAAATATGGAGATCACAAAATAGGCAAAAAGTCACTTTCACAAAACTCAAACCCCAAATATACACAAAAAACTCTCCAATATACAAGGTTTAAGGATTCAGCTAAAGAGAAGTTTTTCTACTCTGTAATCATTGCACAGCACTGCAGCCCTCTCTTTAGTTAAAGCAACATATATATAAAAGTTGACAAAGTCAAATAGAACTCCTAGCTATGTTGAATTTTCGAGATCATGCTCCAGATGATTCCCAAAGACTTCAATCAAACCGTGTGGCCAAATAACCTCCTAGATAGCTTCAATCATAGCCATGTATTCCACTTCACTGGTTAATAATACAATAGTTGACTGCAGTATCAACCTCCAACTCACTGGAGGTCAACCTCTAGCTTCAGAGTAGAACAAAGATTATCCAGATCTTCTCCAGCATAGTCTGAATCAACATATCCAGCTAAATGTCTTCCAACAGATTCATCTCTCAAACTTCAAACCCAAATCAGCATTCCCAAAATACATCTCAAGATCCATTAACTTGTGAATGACCATTATCCTAATCTTGCACATAGCAACTAGGTTCCACATTGACAGCTTGAGAAATGTTGGGCCGAGACAATGAGTGCATACTACTGCATATGCAAGGCTGCCAACCAAGCCAACCAAATCTGTATTAGAGCTTCTGCTATCACAACAATAACATCACAAGGTACACAAAAACACACAAAAGACATTTCTTTATGTTCTACAATTCAATGGTTAAACCGAATGACAAAGGATAAGGCATTAAATAACACTAGTTATTCTTTTACAAGTAAAATATGACGTAAAAACAGTAACAATGACAGAAGGTATACCTTTAGTATCTAAGTCAGGTCTTAGAGAACTCATCTGTTGTTGCGGCAGATAAGGTTACCTATTTTCCAGATTGGAGGCTTATATACATGCAGCAATGATTCCTCTACTGACCAATACACTTCAAATTCAGATGCAATTGCCATTAGCTTTTGATGTTTTCCAAGATATCAGCCCAACGAATTGAAAAGCAGAACAGCACTAATGAATGAGTATCAGCAATTGACATCAGCTTTCGACAAGTGAAGTTTAAATTTAGTTGAGATTGTAGCAAATCAGACAACTTCGGGACCTGTATAAACAAATATTCAACATAAATTTAACCAGGAGAAGAATATAATAAAATGTGCTAGTGGATGCTTTGGGTTACAAGATACAGTAACACAGTTATTAATAGCAAAGCTTAAAGCTCAAAATGTTGACTAGGCATAAAGTTGTTCGGTCTTGTTTAGAAATTAGCAGCTATCACAGCTTCATTTTGGGGTAGACTGTAAAATTAGTAATGTAAGACATTTTAGATTTAGCATTCATGCTAGTATGTTCTATCTTTTTCCAAGAAAACTGCATATTGCCTTGTAAAAAAAAAAAAAATGAAAACTGTATACTGTATCATGTTTCAACTTATCACTGACAGTGAGGCTTTTAGTGTAGGAGCTACAACTGAAATTGGATTAAAACACAGTAAGAAATTTTAGTCATGACTGACTTCATTGATGGAAATTTTAAGTCATATGTCTGAGTAATACAATCAATTCTAAACCTAATGGTACTAATTGAATAATTGCAAATAAGAGTCAAATTACAGAGATATATGTTCATTGCCTTACCCACGCAGTGTAGGCTAGTTATTTTAGAACTTTTGAATGAACTAGATCGCCCAAGCAGCATATCCTCTTAGTTAAGACAGCAAGACCGATGAGAAGAGAAGACTGTAACAGACAAGTGAAACTCAATTAAGAGAAGCTAGTATTATAAAATGTAATATGGCTTACCAAAAATTGTGTGAACTTGATATCAGACATAAAATTAAATTTGCTAGTGGGTTGTTTAGGCTACAAGATAAAGTAACAGAGTTATTAATAGTAAAGCTTAAGTCTCAATATATTGACCAGGCATAAAGTTGTTCAGCCTTGATTAGCAATTAGCAACTATCACTGCAAAATTAGTTTATGTAAGCAATTTAGATTTAGCTTTCATACATGTATGTTCTATCTTTTTCCAGGAAAACTACATACTGTATCTTGCTTCAACTATTCATTGACAATAAGGTTTTTAGGGTAGGAACTACAACTTTTTTTTTTTTAATAAGTAATAAACTTTATTGAGACCAAAATAGAATCACCTGAAGTATACAGTTCGTTATTAAAATTATATAATAGCACAGTAAGATATTTTTGTCATGATTGACTTAATTAATAGAGGTTTTTAGCTCGTATTTCTGAGTAATACAATTAATTAATTTTTTTTTAAATGGTACTAATTGATTGCAAATAAGAGTCAACTTACAGAAACATATGTTCATTACCATATCCAGTCACTGTAGGCTAGTATCCTTCAAACTCTTGTATGAATTGGAGCACCCAAACAGGTTGGCCACTCAGTCAAGATAACAAGATTGACAAGAACAGAAGGCTGTAACAGATGTGTAAAAATTCATAAATGAAGCTAGTATGTTAAATTTCTCTGGCAAAGATATGTAGAAGTGATTTTCTGTGGAACAATTTTGACAATCAATCAAGCTTGCAAGATGGCTAACCACCAAATTCATACCTTAGCAACCATTGAAGTGTTGTAGTCACTAGAACAAAGGGCTCTAAGTGAGGCCATAATAACAGAATAAGATTTGATAGGTGGATGAACTGTTAGGAATCTGTGTAGCTAATTTTGGTTAGCATTGTCCACAATCAATTTCAAGGAATCTAACCAACTTATTCACAAGGAACATAGCTTACCAAAATGCAGAAATTTAAAAAGCTTTTAAGAAGCCACCATTGTCATGAATATGTGTAGCTTCTCAAGTGGCAAGTTCATTGTAATTGTACCAGCCCAATTGAAACAAGAATATGCTATCCTGCCACACTGTTGGAGTATGTCATGGATCTTGCCCTCTTCTAATTGGTTAGGGGAGTCATCAAAATCTTTTGGGAGAGTGGCCATTCACTGTTTTTATATCCATAATCATACATGACTTAATGTGTAAAACTTTCAGATCATTTCTGAGTAACAAAATGAAATTTTAAAGCAAATGGTAATTTTTGAATAATAGCCAATAAAAGTTATATATGTCCATTACCTTATCTGCTTACTATTAAGAACTGTTCTTCCAACACGTTCATGAATTGAAGCATCCAAAACCAATTGGCCCTTTTGTTAAGGAAAAGCTTACAAGAAGAGAAGAACAAAACTGACATTAATTAAAGCTAGAAAGATATGAAGAAGAAATTATTTGGGCAGATATATACCTTAGAGTGCAGTAAAGTTCAGATTTTGATGAAAGAAGAGGTCCCTAGGTTAACCAACCATAAACCAGAAAAAAAAATAAGATTCAATGGGTGGATGACATACTGGAATTCAGTTTATTAGAAAAGATCCACTGCTAAGTACATAGGAGATAGAAGAAACCATGGTGTAAAAGCTGGAAAACTTGGACTCACTTGATATTTTGTTGGTTGACAAAGGTAGTAGTGCTATCATGTACAGTAAACTTGTAGACATTTGTAGATATAGATGCAATGTTAGTCCAATTGGCCAGCAACCAGAAATTTCACACAGGTTAAAACGAAGATGGCTTACCAAAAATTTGAAACTTGATATCAGACATAAAATGAAAAGATGCTCTCTTTTGACTTGAATCTCAAGTTGTTCCTCTTTCTTGGGGACATTAAACATGTCATTTACAGACAAGTCAAATGATAGAATTTCACAGCGCTTTGCTCAAATCCTTTGTCAGCTGTTTGAAGTTTGAAGGGAATGAAATAGATTGAGAGCCTGTTGATCAAATGTGACCTTTTATTTGGAACATTGAAAAATAACTGGCAACTTTAAATTAACGAGGCATTCCACCACATCCAGTGCTGGTAGAAATTCTGGCTTCTTGCAACTGTAAACAAACAGATGATGTATAAATGAAAGGTTCCCCAAATACAGAAGAAAAAAATTCCATTCTTTCTAATTTGTGGTTTTAGCTATTAATTATTATGCTGCTGTGTATTAAAGTAGATGAGGCAGAGACTTGAGGTAAGCATAAAATCCCTAAGCATTTAGCCTTGTTCAACAGAAATCCTATGTTCATTCCAATGCATAGATGATGCATAAGAAGAAATAAAAATGAGCAGCGTAAAAAAAGATAAATTAATAAAACCTTCAAGAATCCAACTTCAATGACAATCATAACATGTGCAGGGTCCTCAAGCTCTAACTGCCATCAATTTGCCACAAAAATTGAACCTAACAAAGAAGAATGAATTTTAAATGGGCTATTAGGAGATAAAGTATGGTGCCCAACTTATTAAGTTCAATTATCTTCACAAACAAAGCCATCTTGTTCTATTTCATTTGATCACAGTTTTTATAAATTCAAGAAATCTAGTAAGCACACAAAATAGAGAAATCTGAAGGTTACCTTTACTTAATACGGACACCTCAGAAGAGAAGAATATGAGATTGGAGGAAACTCACAAATTTTAATTAACTTCAACAAGATAGGAATCAAATTAACACCCTGGCATTTCCAGCTATTTAACCACTCTGGCAGCAAACAGTACGAAATATTCAGCTTTTCTTGTAAAGTGAGCATTAGATGGTAGTAAATTCTAATAAATTTCCACCCACTTTGGCAGACCTTCCACTTAGCTAACAACAGAGAGCATCTCTATTGGCATGGATTGCACTTCTTCCATAATTTGCTCCAGAAATCAGCCATCTTGTTCCCTAAAATTCAGCTCTTCATGAAAGGAAGAGTTGCCCCAAAAGTCTAGCAAAGCGTTAAGATCGTCCGAATATGATACCTTCACCAATGGATATATATATTATTAGGTGTCAAAGTTTTAATCGATTTGAATATTATTAGGTCTCTGCAAGAAGAATAGAGAATGCAGAGTACCACCAATGGCTATATATATATATACACACACACACTACGCTTGCTGCTTTCACAAGGTTTAGCTAGAAAGATGTTGGCTTTAGCTTTCTTATTCACTCACAAATTTTTTTAACCGTCGCAGATGTTATAAATCTTGATTTTAAAGATTAGATATCATGTATAGAATGCAATAGAAACAAAGACAAAGGAACAGGTTACCTATCAATAACGGTCAAAGCAGATGAGTCAAATCTCCCCAAGTAGGATTTGAACCTACAACCAATCTGTTAACGGCGACCACTTTACCTGAACTTGTTTTTCACATTAACGCATTTCAGTTCTCTCCCCAGTTTATTAAAACCACGAAATAACCTACAAGCACATAAATTTATATCTGGTTCGTTAAAAAAAATGTTTACTAGAAAAGAAGAGGAGATAAGGTTTAGATGGAATTACCCCATTAGTTCGGTATAATTGGAATACGGGCAATGTTGGGCCATTTTTTCTGTGACTGGGGATGCCGAAAACTTTAATCTCTTGATGATGGTCTATTTGGGAAAGTGAAAAGAGGAATAAAGAAATTAGGGTTGACTATGAATAATAATATATATAATTTGTTCATTCAAAGGAGAGTATATGAGAAGAGGATTTGAGGTATCAGAAAACTTACATGTCTATCTTTGGAATGTGGGCAATCTTCAACCACTCTTCCCCGCTTTTCTTTGCACATCTTTCCTCTAACTTGGAGCAACACCAAATATGTAGTTCTTCTAATTTGATGAGGCGTGTTGTGGTTGTGGGCAGATGCGTCAGGTTATTGCACCAGTCAATTTCGAGTTTTTTAAGGGAAGAAAAGTCGCCCAACCACTCAGGTAAAGATTCTATTCCATAAAAACTTTGGATAACCAGAGTTTCAAGTGCAGTGAACTGTTGAATTTCGCCCGGGAGAGAGTTGAGTTTATCCCACCCTTCCAAGCGTAAATATTCGAGCGTCGTATGAGAGTGTTGGGTGAAATTGAGACTGGGAAAAACATCCAGCTCCTCACAACACTCACCAATCTCCAATCTCTTCAAGCATTTTAATGACCCCTCTGGCAGACGCGTGATGTTGCTGCAACTTTGAATTTCTAAACGGGTAAGAAAGCACAACTCTCCTAGATCTAGAATTGATTTGAGATTATCACACCTGTAGATCTTTAATTGGGCAAGAGAATGGCATTCTTGTAGATCTGGAATTGATTTGAGATTATCACAATACCTGATATCTAATTGCGCAAGAGAATAGCATCCTTGTAGATCTGGAATTGATTCGAGCTTAGGACACGCGCAGATAACTAATTGGGCAAGAGAATGGCGTCCTTGTAGATCTGGAATTGATTTGAGATTATCACAATCGTAGACATCTAATTGCGCAAGAGAACGGCATCCTTGTAGATCTGGAATTGATTCGAGCTTACGACACCCATGGATAACTAATTCGGCAAGAGAATGGCATTCTTGTAGATCTGAAATTGATTTGAGATTATCACACGCGTAGATCTTTAATTGCGCAAGAGAATGGAATTCTTGTAGATCTGGAAGTGATTTCAAATCAGGACAAGCACATATATACAATTCTGAGAGAGACGTACATAATTCTAGCTGAGATAGAACTTCAAAACCACACTCGAATATATCCAAGCAGCGTAGACCTTGTATAAGTGGAAAACACTTCAGCTTAGGACAATTATGTATTGTCAGCTCCTCGAGGGAAATGAGGAGTTGCGAGGGGTCCCATATATAACTCAGTTCCCCACAATCAGATATGCAGAGTGATTGGATAGAGGTACAGAAAAGTCGCCCTGGCGCAAAAGTATGTCCTGACACTCCAGAAATATCGGCGGACTTGAGCGTGGTAAGATTGCTGCTAATCCTTTCCAAAGCCGTGTTGTTGTCTCCTACAATCTTTAATTTCTGTAGAAATGGAAAATGACATGGGGCACTCTTCAGTTGCATACAATATTCAATGGTCAACTCCTCAAGGCAAGGAAACACTTCACATGCTGATGTCACCTCCGGTGCATCCTTCCACTCCACTAGTTTGTACATATATCCAATTCTGAGTGTTCTTAATTTTGGGAACAATGCATCACTGCACGTGCCGTAAAACTCAACTCCAATACATGTCACGTCACCCATTTCGCGTATTTCTAGAGCCTTAAGGCTGAAAAGGAAGATGAAAAGCTTGAAAGAAAAAAACGGAAGTTGAGAGAAAAAAAACTGTAATGGAGAATTCTAGAAATTGTATTCAAGATGCTCAAATGAAAAATTACATGCAACTCTATTTATATAGCTCCTATAATTGAACACGTGATATCTAACTATAACAAACTATCCTAATCTCACGGAATAAATATCTGTTTTGTTACAGAAAATATCTAGAAGAAAAGATCACAATGACTTCTACTGCAGAACACTGAAGCAGAGCTACGGAAGAAAGAAGACCAAGCCTGAAGCATTAAATCAAAACGTCGTCGTGTCAGTAAATGAGAAACAGTGACGTCTTGAGTCATAAAGAGCATGGTCTTCACTTATCCAAACGATGCCGTTTATTTATAAAGGAAACGACACCGCTTGGTAAGTTACTGTTATCTAGCTGTTGCAATGGGATTTGGTAAATCGGGCAATGAATGTCTTCCTCTTTCATCCCCCCTCAAAATCAAGGGGGCAAGAGACACCATGATTTTGGAGCGCAAGAACTGAAATCGAGCAGTAGGAAGACTCTTAGTAAACACATCTGCAAGTTGATCAGCCGTGACGATGAATTTGACCTGAAGGTCTTTGCGAAGCACACGATCACGAATGAAGTGATAATCCACTTCAATATGCTTCGTTCTGGCGTGAAAGACAGGATTAGAAGCTATGGCAAGGGCAGAGATGTTATCACACCAAAGCTTGGGAGGAGAAGAAAGGAAAATGCCCAAATCCTTCAATAATTGACGAAGCCAACAAAGTTCAGCAGCGGTGGAAGCAAGTGCACGATATTCCGACTCAGTTGAAGAACGAGATACAGTGAGTTGCTTCTTAGCACTCCAAGTAATAGGGTTGTACCCCAAATAGACCAAGTAACCCGTGGTTGAACGCCTATCATAGGGATCACCAGCCCAATCCGAGTCAGAAAAGGCTGAAAGAGACAAAGGACCAGGTTGGAGGAAGATGCCATAGTCCATAGTGCCATTGAGATACCTGAGAATACGCTTAGCAGCAATGAGATGCACATCAGTGGGTTTGGACATAAACTGGCAAACTTGATGCACAGCGAAGCTGAGATCAGGGCGAGTAAATGTCAAGTAATGCAACGAACCCACCAAGCTACGATAAGGATGGGGATCTGCTAGCAATGAACCTTCATTAGGCACAAGTCTCATGTGAGGAGCACAAGGAGTACTGACAGGCTTAGAAGTAAGCATATTGTGCCGTGCAAGAAGATCATGAGCATACTTGGCTTGATTCAAAAACAATCCTTTAGCAGTTCTTGTGATCTGAAGACCCAAAAAGTAGTGAAGATCACCAAGGTCCATGAGCTCAAAAGCGTGGCTAAGTTGCTGAATAAGAGCATTGAGAAAGGAAGGGTTGTTGCCAGTAAGAACAATATCATCCACATAGACAAGAAGATAAACCAGAATTTTGCCTTGTCTAAAAATGAAAAGAGAGGAATCAGCAAGTGAGGCATGAAATCCCAGATGAAGCAACTGAGTGGAGAATCTGTCAAACCAGGCACGAGGGGCCTGCTTGAGGCCATAGAGTGATTTATGGAGCTTGCAAACATAGTTAGGGTGGATGGGATCAATGTACCCTGGAGGTTGAACCATGTGAACCTCCTCTTTAAGTAGACCATGAAGGAAAGCATTCCTGACATCAAGCTGCCGTAGAGGCCAATTGAAGTGGACAGGCAAAGAGAGAATAATCCTTATTGTAGGAGGTTTGATGACAGGACTGAATGTTTCCTCAAAATCCACACCATACTGTTGATGAAACCCCTTAGCAACCAGACGAGCTTTATACCTACTAATAGAACCATCACTGTTGTGTTTGAGCTTAAACACCCATTTGCAACCAACAACATTTTGAGAGGATGATGGAGGAACCAAACTCCAAGTACCCTGCCTCTGTAAGGCCTCAAACTCCTCATCCATGGCAGAACACCATTGAGGAAATTGAGCGGCAACCTTGTATGTAGGAGGCTCAGTAAGGGTATAGTCAATGGGGGTAGGTTTGGCAGCATAGGCTTTTGGTTTGGAAATGCCAGCCTTAGATCTAGTAACCATGGGATGGGTATTAGTGGTAGGAATGACAACTGGTGGAACAATATCTGGTGACCGGGATGCAGTAGACAAAGACTCAGTAATAATGGAAGCAGTGGAAGGAGGAATGGTATGTGGCATTTCTGCAAGAGGTGTATTGCTAGTGGGTGATATTTGTGCATTAGGTGCGGATAATTGTGATACTGGAGCAGGAGTAATGGACTGTGTTAGTAGTGAATCAGAGGATTGTGACAACAGTGGTGCAAGGACAGGAGCAGTGGGATAGGATGTGTGAATAGATGGTGGAGAGGTATGTAAGAGATAGGACAGCCAGGCAGGAAAAGTGGAAAATTGAGAAGTAGCAGCCGAATTTGAGAGACCAATGGATAAAGAAGAGACCTCAGAACCCAAGAATTCATTCTCATTAAACAATACATGCCGAGAAAGATATATTTTATGAGAAGAGGGTTCATAACAGATGTAACCTTTGGAATAGGCAGGGTAGCCAAGAAAGACACAAGGCTTAGTACGGGGCTGTAACTTGTGAGTATTATAGGGTTTAAGGAAAGGGAAGCATGTACAACCAAAGACCCGAAGGTGTGTGAGGTCTGGAACAGAATTGAACAAAAGTTCCCAAGGAGACCTGTTATGCAGATTGGGTGTAGGAAGCCGATTAATGATATGAGTTGCAGTGGCAACTGCATAAGACCAGTATGAGAGAGGTAGTTTTGAAAGAGATAACATAGTGAGTGAGCACTCAATAAGATGTCGGTGTTTTCTTTCAGCAACACCATTTTGCTGTGGAGTGTGAGGACAAGAAAACTGATGGATAATGCCTTGAGAGGAACAAAACTCAGCAAAGGCTTTAGAGGAAAATTCTCCACCACCATCTGACCTAAAAGTCTTAACTTTCAGATTAAGTTGAGATTCAACAGTGGTTTTGAAATGCTTAAAGATATTAAAAACATCTGATTTGAGTTTAAGCAAGTAAACCCATGTGAATTTAGTATAGTCATCAACAAGAACAAGATAATATTTGAAACCATTCTCAGAAATAATAGGAGCAGGACCCCATACATCACCATGAATAAGAGCAAGTGGTGCTGTAGATTGATTATTAGACTTAACAAAGGGAAGTCGATGCATTTTGCCACTAAGGCAATGCTTACAATGTGTTACAACATCAGAATTGAGCTTGAAAACATCAGAATGTTCAAGAACAGAAATGGCAGAATGTAAAACATTATCACTAGGATGACCTAGTCTATGGTGCCATAGCAACCATTTATTAGACCTGCTAATATTAAAAGCTGAAGGTGAAGCTGTAGGAGCAGAATTGAATGAAGGATGGGTGAATGAAGAAGGCTTGACTTGAAGGTTTGAGTAGATAGGATAGACACCATTCTCACTCAAGCCCCTGTAGAGGAGTCTCCCCGTAGGAATATCCTGGATTTTGAGCTCATTAGCATCAAAATGACAAGAGCAATTATTGTGTAAACAAAACTTGTGCACTGATAAAAGATTCATGGCTACTTTAGGGACATGTAAAACATTTTTTAGTATAAACTTGTGATTTTTGGTATGAATAGAAGAATTACCTATATTGTTGATTGGAAGGGTTTGACCATTACCTACAGTGACTTGTTCAGCACCCTTATACTGAGAAGGATTGGTAATATTGTTCAAGTTAGCTGTAAGGTGATCAGAAGTACCAGAATCAGCCAACCATGGATCTTGATTGCCAGTGATAGCAGCATTGGAGACACTAGCCATAGCTGCAAGTTTGGTTGGAGGATTTTTGCCTTGATAAGCAAAATCCATTCTGTGATAGCAATCCCGTCCTGAATGTCCTGTTTTTCCACAAATCTGACACACAGGACGACCAGAATCAGCTGTATAGGACTGATTTCCAAATTGAGCATTATATTGGTTCTGATGTGGAGAAAAATTCTGATGAGAAGAACCACCAGGAGAAAAATTCTGATGAGAAAAACCACCATTGTTGTTGTTATATCTGCCACCACCTCTTCCTCTATTAGAGCCATTGCGGCCCCTACCTCTACCAGACCCTTGATTTTGAGTGTTGCTTCCATTAGGTCTAGAATTAGAGGCAAACATGGCCAGAGATGGAGGAATAGACTCAAGATTCTCAACCATAGCCTGTTCTTCACTCTGTAACATAATGGAGAGTTGCTCATACGTGATTGGATCACTCCTAGTGCGAATAGCTGAGCAAAAGTGAGCAAAGTCTTTAGGCAAGCCTCGAAGAACAATACAAATCAGTTCTTCATTATCAACCACAACACCTACAGCAAGAAGCTTGTCTCTTGCAATCTTGATCTTTTGCAAGAACACATTCACAGTATCATTTCCTTTCTTGAGGCTTTGTAGCTCAAGCTTCAAATTCAGAATGTTAGCTCTTGAAGTAGATGTGAATCTTTGTTCCAAAGTATTCCAAGCCTCTCGAGAGCTTGTAATCCCAACCACAAGAGAGAACACTTGTGGAGTCAGTGTGGAATTGATCAAAGAAAGTAAGGCCTTATCTTTAATTTTCCACGCTGAGTACTCAGGATTCACATTCACAGTGGAAGAACCTTGAGTATCAAGAAGAAATTGACATGGCTGTGGCACAGTGCCATCAATATGATCAAACAGTGAATAAGCTTCAAGAATGGTGACAAGTTGATGCCTCCATGGTATAAAATTTGTGTAGTCTAACTTGATTGACATCAAGTTTGACATGTTAGAGAGGAGTAGTAGTGGAGATTGCAATGATGGAGTGTGAGTTGTGGAAGGAGAGCTAGTGCTAGATGTGGAAGCAGTGGTGGAAGCTGTGGAAGCCATGGAAAGTGGCTCTGATACCATGAAAAGGAAGATGAAAAGCTTGAAAGAAAGAAACGAAAGTTGAGAGAAAAAAAACTGTAATGGAGAATTCTAGAAATTGTGCAACGTAGACGCCCAAGGGTGGGAACTTGTTCACAATTTTCGCAGTGTTCTAAATTTATCTGGATCAAATTGTCAAAAAGCGACATCCATGATGGGAATTTCTTTCCATCAAAGCCATAAATTGTTATGGATTTCAAATTTTGATGAGGACGGAGGCCTTCCAACACTTCTTCGTCATTACCATAGTTGACTTCTCTAAATAAACGAAGACACCAGTAAAATCTTAATCGGTTTATTTTCGCCCTTAGTGCTAAATGTGCGCTTCTAGCTTCTTCTTGATCTCTCACATTCTCTAGATTATCGATGTCTAATTCTCCACTAAGCTGTTCCAAGCATCCCAATTCCTTGATTTGCTCACCTGCAACTTTACCCACTCTGAAAAATGACAATGTTCGTAGACATTTCAAATTCCCCATATCTTTTAGCGGTCGGTATTCATCATAACGAGTAACATGCAAATGCCTCAAGTTAACCAAATTTTTTAAATCTTTTGGAAGCTCTCTGAGACTATGGCAATCTTCAAGTCTTAAAGTTTGCAAATTGTAGAGCTTGGTGATGGAGTTTGGTAATGCTTTGATTTTAGTCTCTGAGATGTCGAGAAGCCTCAAGTGTACCAAGCAACCAATTGAGTTTGATAACTCTGTTATCTCCCCAGATAATTTTAGAACACGCAAACATCTAAAATCTGATAATATATTTCCACACATAGCATTTTTTGAAACAAGTGTGCGCAATCTCCGAACATGATCATTTGAAAGTGGCACTTTTGATACTGTTTCATTATCATATTGGATTAATAAATGTCGTACATGATTGATTTCATCTCGTGAATCCTCCTTCAAAATCAAAGTTTCAAATTTTCAAATTGAGAGGGCAAGATCATGTACCAAATCATACATCTTACAACTTATAATATTATCATACACATCTTTTTCCGCATCCTGGAATAAGGAGTTTGCTAACAAAATATCAAAATGCATGTTACCAATATCCTCCATCACCAAACTACTTCCTTGAGATGGTTGAAGGAACCCTTCGGCCACCCTAAGCTGAATTAATTCTTCCTTTTTAATCTCATGATCTTTAGGAAAAATTGAACAATATGCAAAACATTTTTTAAGAGATGGTGATGGAAGATGATTGAAGCTCAATTTTAATATTTGTAGCATTTCATTGCTACCATGTTCGGAATTCCAAATTTCATTATCTCGAATGGCTAACCATTTATTTTTCTCTTTTTTACTACACATTATCCCTCCTAAAACTTTTGCAGCTAATGGAACCCCTCCACATTTTTTGGCAATATCCCTTCCAATAGCCTCCAAATCTAGAGTTAGTGGAACTCTTTCATTAGGAGATACTTTTTTCTTGATTATGGACCAACATTCATTATCTGAAAGTTTTTCCAAGTGACATTGGGGAAGTGTCCCAGTGATATTTGCCACATTGTCTTTACGAGTTGTTACAATAATGTTGTTTCCAATATTTGAAGTAATTCCCAACAAACAACTTATTAAAGTATCCCATTTAAGTGACTCTTCATTCCATACATCATCAAGGACTAGAAGATATCTTCCTTCATCCAACTCTTTTTTAACTTTTTCAAGTATTGCATTGTTTGTTCTAATAGACTTGAGTTACCTGTAAGTGATTCTAGAATGCCTCTTAAAATATTTTTTTCATCAAAATCATCAGAGACACATACCCATATTTTCTTATTGAAATGACTCTTTACTAGCTCATGATTGTAGACCAGTTTTGCTAAAGTTGTTTTCCCCAAACCCGCCATTCCTACTATGGGAATCACTGAGAGTTTTTCACTAGTTGAATTTGTCACTAACTCCACTATTTCTGAAACATGGTCTTCCCTTCCTACAACTTCTGAATTATCAATAACGCTGTTTGTCTCTCGGTTTAGCATAGTATCAAGATTAGCATTTATTGATTCGGCTCTAATAAGTCCAAATCTAATTGCTTCATCATAAACCCTTTTCAGTGAATCAGCAATAGTCTTAACTTTGTTGGCCATCTTGAAACGGAATGCAATGGGATTTGAAAATGAAAAGAAGAAGCATACCTTTCTCTTCATTTGGTTTCGGATCTCTACCTTTCGCCGAAGAAGCTCGTAAGCAAGCTCATCTAGCACGTCATCAGCATCATAAGCAACTTTTTCAAGCCTCTGCAGCCAAAGCCTCACGCTCTCTTCTCCCACTTGCCTTTTCTCTGCATCAGCTAGCACAGCTTGAACCATCTCTACTGAGTCACGAAGCCGTGTCAGCTCATCCTTGAAGCCCCAAGCAAGGCCAATCTGGTCAGTAACCAGTGTTATCAGATTTCCTAGTATTCCCTTAGCAAATTCAGTAACGATAGCCTCAGCCATGTCTTCTTTGGTACTCAGGTAAGTCACAAATATGCTGGAAGTATTTGGGAAGTAGAGAAGAATTGTGACGATAAAGAATAGCAGTAACTATTTACAGAGTATTTATATTTATCCAAAAAGATAAAAAGCAACTACTATTATTTTTAGTGGGCAACTTTTTTCTTTCTTATTTTTTAGTGGGGAACTTTTTTTTTTTTTTTTTCACACGTCTATCAGGTCCGTGTCTTTTTTCTAAAAGAATCTTTATGGGATGGGATATGACCATATGCTGGACCTTGTACATCATCCTTAAAGATTGGGTTAAATCTTGACATATACTCATACATTTTTAAAATTATGTATTAAAATTTTCTCAAACTCAAAAGAAATATATACGTATTGAAAACACAAATTTGGGTTAAAATGTGAAATCAAGAAATTTGGGTTCTTGTTCATAAAAATAAAAAAAAAATCAATAAATTTTAGATAAAATTGTGAAATTATCTTAAATCAAATCTTAAGGACTCTCTAAAAAAAGTGAGTATGCAACATGTGCAACAGTAAATATGTGATAATTATTACTGTTAAGATTTGAGATAAATATAGATATTTGATTATATTTAAGTAGACTCAAAAAGAATCTCTAAGCTGGTTTTTGATACATACATATATATATATATATATATATATATATATATAATTAATGGATGTTCTTAGGACATTTATTAATGAGCTTTTTTTTTTAATCCGAATTTGAGATTTATGTCTTAGTTCATTGAATTTTGTGTGTTTATTAATCACCAAAATAGCCAAGCATGAGATAAGACATAATTAAAAGAATGAACAACAAAATAGCATTGAAGTTATTAACCAGTGTGTGGGTGTTGGTTTATTCATTTTTTGGGCTAGGTCTTAGTTTAGCTTTTTTTTAACCCTTATATTCCTTCATTCTCTCTTTCCAATCAGGAACAATTTGCAAAAAAAAATTCTGCATTTGAGGCAATATACATTAATTTTGTGAAAATGCTCCAAAACTTTTTTTTATTTTTTTTCCCTTTATCGTCATTTACTACACGAATGTAGAACAAAAATGGATAAACCGGAAGAACAAAGATGCAAATTAACAGCAAACGGATATGTAATTTTGTAAAACCAAAATCCCAGCTGAGCCTAAATAGAAAAAAAAAATCCCACAATTGAAGCATTGATAGTGATTAGGGCCTCAAATTTTATATTTTAAGGATAAAAAGGATGATAGCATAAAGAGAACCAATATTGTGTTTGTAGAAAGTGTGATTTTTCTAGATAATGATGATTAACGTTTTGGATAGTTTTAACTTTTAAGAGTGACAAACTACTATAGAAGAGTAATGAAAAAAAAAAATAAAGAAAAAATTACACATCTTAAAAAATATAGTAAAAAACGAATGATGAGGATGATTTGAAGTGGGAATGTTTTGATTTGGAGGCTTACATAAATAATGTTGTGACATTTGCTTTATAAAAAACACCTGCAAAATAATTATTTTTGGCTATTTAATTTCACTTATTTATGTATTTCTCTTGGATTTATTTATTAACAATTTAATGTGATTTTGTCTTAAAATAAATGAATTGCCTTGTTTTTTTTTTTTTTCCTTGTAGCAGTAGCAATAGAGACTAGGCTAATTGTGTGCACTATATGTGTTTAGAAGCTTTTTTTTAGTCGAAAAATTCCATTCATCACAATTTGAAATTATGCCTTAATCCAAATAGTCTAGACTCCATAATGGGAACAGACAGTCCAAAAAATGAATAAATCTACACCCACGCATTGGATAATAACTTCTATGCTATTTTGTTGTCTATTTTTAAAATTATGTCTCATCTTAGGCTTGGCTATTTTGGTTATTAACAAACACTTAATTCTCATTGAACTAAGGCATAAACCTCAAATTGGGGGTAAATAAAAAATTTTGACATTAAAATAATAATTCTCTAAGATGGTTTTTGATAAAATCAGTATATATATATATATATATATATATATATATCTGTGTGTGTGTATTCATACGTAAATTTTCAAATTATGATTTCAAAGGAATGAGTAAAGCGAGTGAGTCCAAGTCTTTATCCAAGGGTGAAACCAAAAATTTTTGTTTGAGGGGCCGATTTGTGTTGCTAATTTATTAGTCTATACAAACTTTAATATGAATACACAAACACATGCTTCTATACACATACACAAAAATTAGTATCTTTCATAATAAATTCTCAAAATTAAATGTTTTATAGAATTAATCTTTTACCGTCTTCCATAGTGAAATCCTTACAATTTTCATTTTCAATATAAGTTACCAAATTGCCTACAATTGTGAGTAAAAAAATTTCAATTGAATTAATGAAGAGTTCAAAGACATGAATGATCCAAAACTTTAAAAAATATGAGAACACATTTTACCATAAAAAATAAATTTAAAAAACAATACGTTCTCTATAACTACTAGACAAATTGGGCAATATATTTAAGAACATTATTGGACCAACTCAAATAATTAGAGGCCAAGTTACATTTTTGAGGGTTAATTATTAAAATATTAAATATTTAGGGATAGGCCCCCACCCTAACATGTAGCTCCGCACTTTATCAAGATCTACCCAAATCTTAATGACGATCTCCAAGACTACAAGCTCCAGCACATAAGGCTCCTTTTAGAAAAAAGACACGTACGTGATAAACGTGTGAAAAAAGATGTTCCCATTGAAAAAAAGAAAGAAAGAAAATATTTGTTGCTTTTATCCTTTTTTTTTTTTTTTTTTGATAAATAATAGTAGGATTTTGTTAATGTGTATCCTAAAAGTATATAATAATTAATTATTTTTAAAAATATTTTATCAAGAATTGAAAAAGTATTGACAGCTTTTTTAATTTTTGAGAAAAATATTTCTAAAAATCGATAGTTTAATATGTGCTCTAAGGGCATACATTAATCGGACCCATAATAATATAATTAATACTAGTAGTTGCCGCTTGGTAGTATTTCAAGGTAAACATAAATTTTTTTTATTAAATTTTTTACAATGTAATATCTATAAATCTCACTTAATTTATTGGTAAGCTTTGAGATTTTATTTTTATTTTATTTATTTATCTCCTTTCATTTTTTTTTTTTTTTACATTTATGCATTTGTACATTCAAATTCTAAACTAATCTCATCCCTATATATATATATGTGTGTGTGTGTGTTTGTGTGTATTTCTCGAAAAAAAAATCTAAAACTAATCACAATTATTAAAAATTGAAAAGAAAAATTACATCTCACTTGGTCTAAACCATTGTTCTCCATTCTTCATCAATGAATCTTCCATGAAATTTCTTGTTTGGCAGGCTCCTCCTCCTGGATGTCATTACTCTAAAAATCTAATATTCAAATTCCCTTCCATTATTGTAACAATTAAATTATTAAAATTATCTTCTCATATTTTTATGGTAATTGATTGAATCAATTGATCTAAACAGTTATAAACTGTATTATCTTGTGATTGTTAGACTAATGGTTAAGAGCCTGTTTGAATGAGTGGGTTTTTGAATCATATCACTCAGTTTTCATAACTGAGTTCTCAAAACATGTGGGTCCTACAAAAAAATTTGTGTTTGACTTAGTTTTCAACACTTGTTTCCATTACTCAAAACTCAAAAATTTGAGTTAGAGTGATGAAAATAAGAAATAGCAAATGGATGTTTTCAAAAATTGAAAACTGAGTTATGAGTTTTGAAAATTAAGTTATGAAAACTGAGCTATCTCTAAACCAAACGGGCTCTAAGTGATTAAATTTACTATTTCCTAAAAGTTTTAAAGCAGGAGATCCTGTGTTCGATCCCTGACTTTACTCTACTTCCCATTTAAAATGTTAAATTCCCACTTGTTGGGCCCCTACTTATTAAGGGAAAGTTTAGACCCACAAGTAAGGGGGAGTGGTAGACTAATGGTTAAGTGATTAAATTCATCATTTTCTAAAAGTTTAAGTTTTTGGGACAATTGGTAATTTAACGGTGATATCATATCTTAATTGATATATGGTTTTGTACATGGTTGATAGTTTTGAATTGATGTTCAATACTTGTGTGTATATAGTACTAGTAGGAATCATATTGAATTACTCTGTTAATATGTGTATTGTCTCGTATTTCTGGTTTTATGGTAATTTGTTGAATTAATTGATTAAATAATTTGTAATATTTAGGATTAATTTGGATACAATTGAAAACACTGTAGTATAATAATTTCTAAATATATAAATAATACTATGATACCTATTTTTAATGAAAAGGTCGTTGAGAAATGAGATTTGTAGGTCCTATAAATGATGCACAGATCCACCAGTGTGCACTATTTACACAGAAAAATCAAACTAAAAAAACGCAAATGCTGGACGTGGGAAGCGCGTCCAAACGCTTCCTTAGGTTTTTTTTTTTTTAAAGACTCCTATAGGTTAACCCGAACTTACTTTGATTTTGCATAGATCTAAAACAAACAGTGAATTCAGATACTTTTGATCTGAAACCGATCAGTTTCTCATGTTCACATTCACACTTCAATAATTTTCACCTCAATTATTACAAATTCTGATCACTTTTGTCTTTTTAAGTCAAATATTACAAATTTTGATCACTTCTGAACATTTCAGGTTAGGCACTTTACAGTTCACATGCAATTGTCTTCAACCAATTTCAAAATCTCTTTTGATAGTACAAAGTGCATAGTCACTTTCTGCCTTATCTCTTCACATCTTCCGAGAAATCATGTTGTGCTCGTTTGGCGGGACTCCTCTGAGTGCCACTCCCTTGGCAACAATATTTGACCTTTCAACCATTATTATATAATATTAATTAAACGATTAGTTTACCTTCAATGTTTAAGAAAAAAAAAACTTATAGGATGATTATTATGGGTGGTAAAATCTCACACAATTCATAAATTCGATATGACCAATTCATTTATAAATTCATCATGAGTTGATATTAAATGAGTTCGGGTCATATTTGGGTTGACATGGCTAACCCGCTTGACTCATTTGACCCATTTGGCTTATAAAGTTATTAGTTATTTTGATATTATTGCTTAATTTATGATTATTTTTAAATGTTTATTACTATATTTATTGTTATAATTGTATTTTAATTTTTTTAGAGCCAATTGTATTTTAATTTTACATATATGAGAATTGATACAAATTATATAGAATAGGTATGACCTATTAATCAAATAGATTATTAAACAGGTCATATGTATTGATTTTTACATGACTTGTTAATTAAACGAGTTAAACGTGTCGGGTTAAGTCAACTTGTTTAATAAACAGGTTGTATTCGAGTTGAGGATTTCTAACACGTTTACTAAACCCATATAATTCAATACTCATGGCTCGACATAACACAAACCCGACTCGTGAACTAGAATTGCCATCCTAATTTTGATCTTAACTAAACTCCTATTTTCATTGTCTAAAAGTAGTTTGATTAGGGTAGACTCAATCCAATCTTGACCCTAATCAATTTTGGGTGAAACCCAAACTCAATCATGTAGGGGGAAAAAAAATCAAATCCTACCTGAGGTCTAAATTTTGGTCCTCTTTTTTGAGAATCGTGTCAAATCCAAACTCAGTATTAAAAAATAAATAAATAAATAAAATCTCACCCCAAGTCAATTTTTTTTTTTTTTTGGTTGAGTAACACCCCAAGTCAAATTTTAGTAGCTGCTCTTTGTGTAAGGTCTGGTTGTAGTTTTTTTTTCCTGCACTTGGAGTAGTTGTTTTCCTTGGCTAATTGCCTGTAATTAAGCCTGGGATTTATACTTTTTTATTTTTTTTGGGTTTCTTTGTTTTTGCTCTTTTGGTTCGTTTTTAATGAAAGTTTCTAATCAGTTCTCAAAAAAAAAAAAAAAAAAAATTGGTCATCGTTGCTAACACACCATCCGCTTGAATAATTTTCACCCCTAGGGGTGAAAATTTGGCGACGATGACCAATATTTTGGTTTTTTTTTTTTTTTTTTTAAAAGACTCTAATATGTTCACCCGAACTTACTTTGATTTTTCGTAGTTTTAAAACAAACAGCAAATTCAGATACTTTTGATCCGAAACCGATCAGTTTCTCACGTTCACATTCACGCTTCAATAATTTTCACCTCAATTATTACAAATTCTAATCACTTTTGTCTTTTTTAAGTCAATTATTACAAATTCTGATCATTTCTGAACACTTCTGGTTAGGTACCTCACACTTCACATGCAATTGTCTTCCACCAATTTCAAAAGCTCTTTTGATAGTACAAAGTGCATGAGTCACTTTCTGCCTTATCTCCTCACATCTCCCAAGAAATTATATTGCGCTTGTTTGACCATTCTTGCTATTATTCAATCAACCCTTTATACTTTACCTTTTTCTTTTTTTTGAATCAACTATACACTTTACCTTCTTCTTTTGAGGCAGTTCACATATACTTGTCTACATTGGTTCTTTCTTTCCTTTTTTTCTTGGGTGTACGTATTGAATTGCTTTTTTTTTTTTTTTAAGAAACGCTAACTTCAGCCAACAATTTTATAATAAACCAAAATATTATTTTGTTTTCTATATTTTGAGTTATAATTAATTTAGTCTTTGTATTTTTGTAACAATTAATTTAATTTTTATTATTTTCAACTTGTAATTAATTTGATATCTGATAGAAAATATTTACATGGCAAATGGTGTGAGCAATTGACATACTTGAGATTGACGTGGCATTAATATAGTAATAAAAAATAGCCTATCAGCATTTGAATATATAAAAATTAAATTACTATTTTAATGAAATAAGAAAATTAAAAAATTAAAAACCAAAAACCAAAAACATGAGCCCAGATGATTTTGAACGTGAACCTAGATCTCGAAATACACATCTCCATAAACTAAACCCAGATCTTATCCACACAAAAAAATAAAAACCAAACTCAAATATCTCTATTCGTTCCCTCACAACTTTTTGTTCCATTCCACGGAGCCCAAAACCATAGCCACAAAGCCAAAACCCCAAACTCACAATATCTCTGCTCACTTTCTCAATGCTACAGCAAAACTCTTCATCAACTTCAATTCATTACCGAAAAGCGAAAATTTCATAAATGAAAAAACGCAAAAAAAGAAAGAAAAAAAAAATCCCTTGAATATTTTCTATCACTTTCCTTTTCATGTTCCTAACTTTGTCCCTGGAATCATTTACACATTGAGAAAAAATCGTACTGGAAAATTTTTGTTAGATTTTGTTTTTCCGTCAATTTCGTGAGGAAATCTCAAAGGTTCTATGTATTTGAATGGTTTTCGCTAAATTTCAAAGTGGTTTTGTGGATGGTTGAGATTTGAATAGGTTCTATATCTAGGTTCATGTTCAAAATCATCTGGCTTCATGTTTTTAGTTTTTGGTTTTTTTTTTTATTTCATTAAAATTGATAAATTAATTTTTTTATTCAAATGCTAGAGCATTTTTTATTATTATTTTAATGACACGTCAGCGCCAAGTATGCCAGCTGTTCACATCATTTGTCATGTAGGTATTTTTCGTTAGTGAGTTAACATTTGGGACCAAATTGATTACAAGTTAAAAATAATAGGGACCAAATTGACTGTAGCTCCAAAATGTAGGGACTAAAATGATGTTTTTGCCTTTATAGATATTTTTATAAACTATTGTAATGGTAAATTATTATTAGTTCTCGCTTAGGTCAGTATTAACATTTTTTTTTTTTTACTTATCAATAATTACTCACTATGTTTGTAGTTTGTAAAATAATTTGTAACTCTAGTACTTTTTTTTAAAAAAAAATTTAGTAGCTTATTTGCAGAGTGTGAAGGAAAAATTTAGATAAATTAATACCGAGAAAATATATCATACTAACTATTAAACCAATATCAATACTCCACCAAAATATATAAGGAAAAATATGGAATTGTACCAACCTGTAATGTATTTTGAGTGTTTCGGCTGATACAATAAATTTTTTTTAAGAAAAATGTTACAAATTTGATTTTTTTTAATTAAAAAACATGTTATTTTAAATTAATAAATTGGTTAATGTATTTAGGCTTATAAATATGTGGATTTTAAACTTTTTGTTGATAAACATAAAAAGTAAAAAATTCATACTTATATAGATAAATACAAACACACACTCCTCCACCCGCGTGCACACAAGCATATTAATCGGTATCAAAATATTTTGTTCTCCTAGGGAAACCAAAATGGCCTCTTTTACGAAATTGACTCTCTTGACAAAACTACTTTTGGTTCATTTTCCACTTTGATCCCCATATCTTTTGAGCTCATATTCTGGTCCATAAAATTTGAAGATCTGTTTCAATTTAGTCTTTATGAGATGAAATTTAGTCTTTATCGTCATCTCATCGACGGAAATAGAATATGTAACACACTGAATGCACAGCTAGTATGTTAGATGCTAATAATAATAATAATAATAATAATAATAAATGTCACGTCCACGTCATTATATAATTAAAAATAATAATTTATCAATTTTTACAAAATAAAAAAATAAACTAAAAGACAAAACACACATGAATTAAGATCTTGGTTCATCTTGAACATCCACACACAAGAACACAAACCCACAAAATTCAACAAGATCCTCCAGAACACAACAAAAACATAAACCCAAAAACACAACAAGAACCTCCAGAAAACATAATAATACCACCTTAGCATTTAAATGAAAAAGTTCAAATAACAAAAATAAATGAAAATTCAAAATATCATCTTCTTTTTCTTCTCTCACTTTCTGAGCAACCAACCACTAATAAACACAAAGAAAATACCAATACACTACAACAAACATCAACAAAATCCACATCCTGCTCCCATTTTCTATAACGTTTTTGACAACCCACCCCCTCCCTCTTCTATTCTTTATGTTTGTCCCCACTGAAGTGAGTATACAATGTGTAGAATAGTAAATATGTGATAATTATTACTGTTAAGATTTGAGATAAATATAGATATTTGATTACATTTAGGTAGACTCAAAAAGAATCTTTAAGCTGGTTTTTGATATATATATATATATATATATATATATATATATATATATATATATATATATATATAATTAATGGATGTTCTTAGGACATTTATTAATGATTTTTTTTTTAATCCCAATTTGAGATTTATGTCTTAGTTCATTGAGATTTGTGTGTTTGTTAATCACCAAAATAACCAAGCATGGGATAAGACATAATTAAAAAAATGAACAACAAAATTGCATTGATGTTATTAACCGGTGTGTGGGTGTGGGTTTATTCATTTTTTGGGCTAGGTCTTAATTTAGTTGTTTTTTAACCCTTAAATTCCTTCATTCTCCCTTTCCAATCAAGAACAATTTGCAAAAATATTTCTGCATTTGAGGCAATATACATTAATTTTGTGAAAATGCTCCAAAACTTTTTTATTATTTTTTCCTTTCTCATCATTTACTACACGAATGTAGAACAAAAATGGATAAACCAGAAGAACAAAGATGCCAATTAACAGTAAAAGGATATGTAATTTTGTAAAACCAAAATCCCAGCTGAGCCTAAATAGAAAAAAAAAAAAAAAATCTCACGATTGCAGCATTGATAGTGATTAAGGCCTCTAATTTTAAGGATAAAAAGGATGATAGCATAAAGAGAACCAATACCGTCTTTGTAGAAAGTGTGATTTTTCTAGATAATGATGATTAACGTTTTGGATAGTTTTAACTTTTAAGAGTGACAAACTACTATAGAAGAGTAATGAAAAAAAAACAAAATTACACATCTTAAAAAATATAATAAAAAATGAAGGACGAGGATGATTTGAAGTGATAATATTTTGCTTTGGAGGCTTACATAAATAATGTTGTGACATTTGCTTTAAACAAAACACTTGCAAAATAATTATCTTTGGCTATTTAATTTAATCATTACGAGGAATATAAAAAAATAAAAGGAAATAAATAAAATAAAATCTCAAAGCTTACCGATAAATTAAGTGTGATTTATAGATAATACATTGTAAAAAATTTATTTTAAAAAAATTGATGTTTACCTTGAAATACTACCAGCAAGGCAGCAACTACTAGTATTAATTATACTATTATTTATCCAAAAAGATAAAAAGCAACAATTTTTTTTTTCTTTCTTTTTTTCAATGGGGAACATCTTTTTCACACGTTTATCAGGTGCGTGTCTTTTTTCTAAAAGGAGCCTTATGGGATGGGACATTACCATGTGCTGGAGCTTGTAGTCTTGTAGATACTAGGTCGTCATTAAGATTTGGTTAGATCTTGATAAAGACTTGGAGACACTCGCTTTACTCATTCCTTTGAAATCATAATTGAAAATTCACGTATAAATAAATACATGATATTTACATATATATATATATATATATATATATATATATATATATACTGACTTTATCAAAAACCATCTTAGAGAATTTTTATTTTAATGTCAAAATTTTTTATTTACCCCCAATTTGAGGTTTATGCCTTAGTTCAATGAGATTTATGTGTTTGTTAATAACCAAAATAGCCAAACGTAAGATGAGACATAATTTAAAAAATAGACAACAAAATAGCATAGAAGTTATTATCCAATGCGTGGGTGTAGATTTATTCATTTTTTGGACTGTCTGATCCCATTATGGAGTCTAAACTATTTGGATTAAGGCCTAATTTCAAATTGTGATGAATGGAATTTTGCAGCTAAAAAAAGCTCCTAAACACATACAGTGCACACAATTAGCTTAGTCTCTATTACTACTACTATAGGGGGAAAAACAAGGCAATTCATTTATTTTAAGACAAAATCACATTAAATTGTTAATAAATAAATCCAAGGGAAATACATAATAAGTGATCTTTTTAAAAAAAAAAAAAATTATGCATTTGTACATTCAAATTCTAAAACTAATCACAATTATTAAAAATTGAAAAGAAAAGTTACATCTCACTTGGTCTAAACCATTGTTCTCCATTCTTCATCAAAGAATTTTCAATCCAAAAAAGGGCCCTTCCTTCTCAAAAGTGAAAAATGATGACCATAACACACCACTTCTTCTATATGTTCCTTGAGACACCAGGCAAGGCTGATTTAATCAGTAACAAGCAAGATTGTCAAAATCGGGATCCTACGTAGAATCGTAGAAGGTAGGTAGAATTGTGAATTGTAAGATCGGATCGTGAATCGTAAGATCCTACATATTTTCAGATTTTAAGCAAAAAACCTATTGATAGTGACTTTGTATATTATATAATCACTTAAAATATGAATCCATCCATTAAAAAAAATTGCATCATAAAATGTCATTTGCACACACTACATTGTTTTTATGTCATTCTAACATAACAAAATATATTTAACTTTTGACATAATGTATCTAAAAAGTTCAGTATATGTTTAATTAGCAACTAAATACCAAAATATTATCTACACATATGTAAAATGTTTTCAAAATTCTAAGTTCCAAATCCAAAATAAGTTAGGCTAGTTAGCATATAAAAACTAGCAAATTACAAATTTACAATATGTAATCCAAAAGAGAATTTTCAATCTAAGGTAAACTAGCTAATTACAAATATGAAATCCAAAAGAGAATTCTCATTCTAAGGTTCTTTTAATCTAATCACTATCATTGTCATATTCCATTTCATCATCTATATCCTTCCTAGTATCAACATCCAAAACGTTAAACTTAAGTACTATAAGTTTTTTTTGAGATTTTATATTGACATAGGGGTAAATTTGGGACTTCAATTCATTATTGGGTTTCTGATAACCCGTTGGGTTTGTGGGTTTAGGTGGATTATCTTACCCAAATGGATCCCACTTTAAAAAAAAAAAAAAAAATCAAGCCAAATGGTAGGATCGGTAGGATCCTCTACGATCCTATACGATCCTACCATTTTTGCGATCCTACTACGATTTTAAACCTTTTGGTGAGGTAGGATCGTAAAATCGTGCGATTTTACGATCCGGATCGCGATTTTGACAACCATGATAACAGGTAATATTAGCTTGCCTAGTATTTCCTCAACAACAACATTAAGGATAGTCTCAGCCATTTTTACTTTGTTTCTCTAATAAGACACAGATATGGTAAGTATTTGGAAAGTAGAGAAGAATTATGATGTTAAATATTTTTAAAAAAAATCTAAATGGAGCCTTGTAGGACCCAAGCCATCGTCACTATCTTCTTTAATTTTTCATGTTCACATTCATGCTTAAAAATTCTTTACTTTTTTTTTTTTTTTTTTTGAGACAGAAAAATGTCACCTTCCTTATTACAAATTGTCTTCACCGATTTCAAAGTCTCTTAGATAGTACACTACGCATGATTCACGTTCTGCTTTATCTCTTCTCATCTTCAAATAAATTGTTCTTTGGGAACTCCTTTGAATGGCAATGCCACACTTTGGAATAGTATTTCACCCCTTTAAACATTTTTGAATGGAAAAAAAAAATTTAATGAATTCTCTAAAAATATTGATTTATGAATTATTTTTAGAAATTTGATTCATTTATCATTAATGTTTAAGAGAAAAATACAACTTATGGGTTAATGTTGATCTAAACTAAACTTGTATCATTCATGTTTAAAAGTAGTGACTTCTTTTGATTGAGGTAGTTTTAATTCAATACAATCTTGGCCCTAATCAATTTTAGGTGAAACACAAATTCAATCACGTAGGAAGAAAAAAAAAATCAAATCTTACCATTGTCTAAATTTTGGTCCTCTTCACCATGTCAAACCCAAACTTAATCATGTAAAAATAAATAAATAAATAAATAAATAAAACAAAAAAACAAAACCAAAATAAAGAATCTTACTCGAAGTCTAAATTTTGGTCAATGTCAATCGTCACCATCATAATTGTCAAAATCACTATCTGAATTGTAAGATTACATGATTTTACGATCCCCTCACCAAAATATTTAGGATCACACTAGGATCATAAAAATACTAGGATAGTACGTAAAATTGTATATGACCGTAGGATTATATGGGATCCTACCGATCTTACCATTCCTACGAAAACATAATTTTTTTGTTTTTTTTTTATGAGATAAATTTTTAGATTTGACCAAGTTTTAAGAGTTTTTATTTTTTCATGTTGTGATGGAATAAATTTTAGCTTTTTTGGAAATTTAAATTATGTTAACGGATAGGGAAATGCTTTCTAGTTTATAGTGTTTTATGTTCATATTCATGCATTGAAATTTTTTCAATATTAGTATTATTTTTTGGAGACAGAAAAAAAAACTTTACCTTCATTATTACAAACTAGAAGGTTGCCCGCGCGTTGCGCGGATAATGCTATAAGCTTTTATGTAAAATGGTTTTTGAAATTTTCGTACATATATTATAACATAAATGGTGGATATTTTCATTGCTAAAATCACCTACAATTATAGTAGAAATTTCAGAGCATGTAGGCATATTTTTTTGTCTACCATCAGTTGTCTACCAATTAATTGCAAGCATACATTATGCATATCAAACTCCTTGAACCTGTCCCTTGTCATACGAAATGTCTAACTAAGGCGTTGACCCTATGAAGCATCTTCAGTTGATCGTAAACCAATTACTTGCAAGCATACATTATGCATATCAAACTCCTTGAACCTGTCCCTTGTCATACGAAATGTCTAACTAAGGCATTGACCCTAAGAAGCATCTTCAATAATATTTTAACTATAGCAGTGCTAAGGTTGCATAGTGATTCATGTCTAGGCCAAGCAACAAACACACTTTGATATTGTCAAGGCTCTTGCGGACAGTCGTACATGATACTTGACCAATAAATAAATAAAGCAAGTAGTTTCAATGATGGTTGAGGTAGACATGATTCAACATATTTAACAATTTTTTAACCACCGTACACCCTTGGTGCGATGCTCACTCCATAAGTATAAGTACTTATGGGGTTTGGGAGGTAAGGGTCGGGGTTCAAGTCTCCAGGAGGGACCTTCACACGCATATACACTTAGATTAGGCTAGAATAGAAATTCTATCTTCTATAAAAATAAAAATAAAAAAATAAACAATTTTTTAACAAAGGTGTACCAGTATAATATATTTAACAATTTTTTAATACCATTTTGAGTTTATATAGATTCTAGGCTAACCTTCAAATAATGGAGACACCACATAATTTTTTTCTGCCCACTTAGTTCTTAATTTGTACCTTTGGGGTTCTATTGTTTCTTTCTTTGTTCTTATTTTTAACAATTGAGTTTCTATCATTTAGTAGGACATAGAATATTTGTAGATTGTGGTGATTATTTAAAAAATTTGCTACCAAATAATACTTAACCCCTCAATAGGTAAAAGAAAATTATTCACCTAAAAATAATAACTTCTTTCTTACCCGTAGCTAATTTAATTTGTTTCACTTATGTCAATTATATAAGCTGCTACATCATACAACCAAATAAAAATTATAAATTTTCTGCCAAGCATTTTATCAAATACTATGGATTCAAAATAAAATATATGATTACTCTTGGGCTCTTTGCACTTTGAATCCCACAAAAGTTTTGCCTCCATTGGCGCTTTGAATGTGACCCTATCCATAGAGATACATGTATTTGTGCTCCGACTACATGTGGCTTGGAGGAGCTTGATTTATTGATTAAGCTTCTTCCTCATTGATCTTTCTACCTGCCCAACAAACCAGATTAGTTACTCAACCTGTCTTTGCCTTAGGGTCTAAATATTACCCAATTCAACTAATTTTCTTAATCACATCCTCATATAACATATTTAAATCACTCACCAAAAGCCAAATCATAAATTACAAAAATAGTGTGGCTTAGTAAAAATCTCAACCAGTAAACAGTTCAAATGAAAAGAAACAAACCACCATCTAGTTCGATTATCAAAAACCCATTACCAAACAACAACAAAGAATGAACAAATTGAGTATTAGTATTTTGTACCTCTTAGATACTGAAGAAGGGTTTGATAAATTAGGGGCTGGTGGCATTTTCTCCTTGTGTTTAGTGACTTTAGTCCCCGGCCAAAACATGGTAAAGTTGAAGCTTCAATCTACCCGAGTCTATCTTCCCTTAAACATTGCAAACCGCAAACTTAGTATCCCAAATAAAATTTTGAAAAAAAAAATTGAAAGAAAGAAACAAAGAGAGAGAGTTGGCAATATTTATTTATTTACAGACACTAAGAAAGGAGCTTTTGTCCATGAACTCAAAGAGGAATCATTGATCCATAAATATATAATTTTCAAAAGAAATAGGTACAATAGTGTGCGTTTAATTGAAAGGGGAAGTGAAAGAGTTTTTTGTTTGTGTTTTTGCTAGAAGAAGTGAAGAGTTAAGACTTAAGAGACGTAGAAAGAACTGAAGAGTTAAGAAAGAGAATGAATGAAATTTAAAAAATTTAAGATAGGTTTGATCTCAACAGAAATTACTTGGAAAGTATAATATTATTGTAAAGGTGTAATATAGTGCAAAGCTTGGTCTCACTTTGCCAGGTGCTTATCCATAGTGTGCATTTAAATTTGAACGGGGAAGTGAAGTTTTTTTTTTTTTCCGGAAGAAGTGAATAGTCTTTTTTTTTTTTTGTGGATGGAAAGAAGTGAAGAATTAGGAGAGAGGAAGAAGTGAATTGATTTTTGATGAAGCAATAAGTGCTAAACATAAAAGCTGCATTGTTTTAATTTTTGAAGTTGGAAAACATCATTTCATAATAAAGAGGATTGCAAAGAACTCATATAGAGCGCCACATGGCAGAACCTCATGCACTCTCGCATGAGGTCTCTGCTTTTATATATATATTGATTTGAACACTGTTACACCACAGGATTAGGATTTGGTGCAATAGTTAGGGCTATTGCATCATGTAATACTTCTTACATCATTTTCACATTTTCAAAAATTTTAACTTTTTTTAAACTCTCAACTTTTTTAACTTTTTAACTTTCTTGATTCAATGGTTAGTATTAAAAATTATTTTTTTTAAAATTTTAATCTGAACCATTAAGAAGGTATTGCATGGTACAATAGCTAGCCAAATCTCAATCCAACCTTTTCAAGTACTTAATAGTTCACATGCAATTATCTTCCACCGATTTCATTGTCTTGATAGTACAATGCGCATGCTTGTATGCGATACTTTCTGCTCTATTTCTTCTAATCTTCCATGAAATTTCTTTTTTGGCAGGCTCCTCTTGGATGCCATTACTCTGAAGAAATCTAATATTCAAATCCCTTCCATTATTGTAACAATTAAAATTATCTTCTCATATTTTTATGGTAATTGATTGAATCAATTGATTTAAATAGTTATAAATTGTATCATCTTGTGATATCATATGTTACTTGAGATATGGTTTTGTGTAGGGGTGTCCACGGGTCGGTCCGGGTCGGGTTTGTGCCTAACTCGGACCCGACCAAGTCGGGTTCTAAATTTTCAGACCCACCGCCGACCAGTTAGAAAATCGGATCGGATTGGATGGATCTTGCCAGAAAGTGGTCGGGTCTTGGTCGGGGTTGATTATTTGCAAATCGACGAGAATCCGGCCAAGAAAACATGAAAAAGGTAGAATCCGGCGAGAAAATTTTGAAAAACGTTAGAAATCCGACAAGATCTCGCCAGATCCAGCGAGATCTTGGCCATTTTTGGCAAGATCTTGGCTAGATCTAGCGAAATCTCACTGGATCAAGCTTAAATCTTCCCAAGAAATCTCAAAACTCGCCGGATCTACCCAAAAAAAAATAATCTTAAAACTTGCTGGAAAAATGGTGGGTCGGTCGGATCGGGTTTCACAGATTTGAGAGGAGGAGATCCGATCTCCTACCCGTTAATCTCGGATTTTAGAGAATCAAATCTGTTGCCGATCGCCGGAGCAGTCGATTCGGTCGGCGGCATCAGGTGGGTCGGTTCCTGCGGGTCTCTGGACAGCCCTAGTTTTGTGCATGGTTGATTGTTTTGTATTGGTGTTCAATACTTGTGTGTATATAGTACTAGTAGGAATCGTATTGAATTACTGTATACTTTGATTTTTCATACATCTAAAACAAACAGTATATTGAGATACATTTGATCTGAAACAGATCAGTTTCTCATGTTCACATTCACACTTCAATAATTTTCACCTCAATTATTACAAATTCTGATCACTTTTGTCTTTTTAAGTCAATTATTTCAAATTCTAATCACTTCTGGTTAGGTACTTCACATTTCACATGCAATTGTCTTCTACCGATTTCAAAGTTTCTTTCGATAATACAAAGTGCATGAGTCACTTTCTGCCTTATCTCTTTGCATCTTCCAAGAAATTATATTGTGCTCGTTTGGCGGGACTCCTCTGAGTGCCACTCCTTGGGCAACAATATTTGACCTTTCGACCATACTATATAATAATAATTAAACAATTAGTTTATCTTTAGGTAACGTTTGGATTCACGTTTTTCGTCTACGTTTGCGCGTTTTCTCCTCCTCCTTTTTTTCTTCAGCGCTTATGAATAGTAACCGGTATTGTTCATACACGTGATTACACTATGCGGGAGACAAATTTACTGTTACGCACTGTTCATGAGATCCACAAGCACTTTATTCAAAAAAAAAATTAAAAATTGGTCTCACAATACTATTCACACATTTTAAAAAAAAAATTGCTATAGTATTTTCAGCTTTCAACAATAAGTTTTATCCAGATAGACCCTTAATGTCTAAGGAAAAAAAAAAACTTAGAGGTTGAAGTTGATTATGGATGGCAAAATTTGACACGAACTGCGAATTTGATATGACTAATTCGTTTATAAATAGGTTATGGGTTGATGTTAAATGATTCGGGTCATATTCGGATTGGCATGGCTAACTCGTTTAATAAACGAGTTGTGTTCGTGTTCAACATGCGAACCCGTCTGACTCATTTGACTCATTTAGCTTATAAAGTTATTAATTATTTTGATATTATTGCTTAATTTATGATTATTTTTTATATGTTTATTACTATATTTATAATTATAATTGTATTTTAATTTTAGATATATGAGAATTGAAAAAAATTATATAGGATAGGTATGAACTATTAATTAAATAGATTTATATATATATATATATATATATATATATGCAAGATAGAATTTATACTTTTAGCCTAATCTAAGTGTATATGTGTGTGAAGCTCTCTTCTAGAGATTTGAACTCCGGTCCTTACCCGCCACACCCCACAAGCATTTATACTTATGAAGTGATTACCGCACCAAGGGTGCGCGCAGCGCGGTGGTTCAAATAGATTATTAAACGGGTCATATGTATTGACCTTTATATGACTTGTTAATTAAACGAGTTAAACATGTCGGGTTAGGTCTACTTGTTTAATAAACAGGTCGTGTTTGGGTTAAGGATTCCTAACAAGTTTACTAAATAGGTCGGGTTCGGGTTAACCCATATAACTGAATACTCATGGCTCGACACAACACGACACTAACCCGACCCACAAACTGGAATTGCCACCCCCAATGTTGATCTTAACCAAATTCCTGTTTTCATTGTATAACTCATTGTCTAAAAGTAGTTTAATTAAGGTAGATTCAATCCAATCTTGACCCTAATCAATTTTGGTGAAACCCAAACTCAATCATATAGGGAGGAAAAAAAAAATCAAATCTTACCCGAGATTTAAATTTTGGTCCTCTTTTTCAAGAATCGTGTCAAACCCAAACTCAGTCATGTTAAAAAAATAAAATAAAAATAAAAATAAATCTTACCCCAAGTCAAATTTTGTTCATGTTGCCAACTCACCATCCACTTGAATAATTTTCACCCCTGTATGATTATTGTAACTTTTGATCATTCTTGTTATTATTCTATCAACCCTTTATACCTTACCTTTTTCTTTTTTCTTTTTTTGAATCAACTTTATACTTTACCTTCTTCTTTTGAGGCACTTCACATATACTTGTCTACATCGGTTCTTTCTTTTTTTTTTTTTTCTTTTTTTTTTTTGGTGTACGTATTGAATTTTTTAAGTAATGCTAACTTCCGTGAACAATTTTATAATAAGCGAATATACTATTTTGATATCTATATTTTGGAGTTACAGTTAATTTAGTCATTATATTTTTGCAATAATTAATTTGGTCTCTGTTATTTTCAACTTGTATTAATTTGGTCCGTATTATTAACTCACATTTTCAACTTGTAATTAATTTGGGCCCTATCATTAACTCACTAATAGAAAATGCTTACGTGACAAATGGTGTGAGTAACTGGCATACCTGTGGCTGATGTGACATTAAAATAGTAATAATAAAAAATGCCCTATCAGCATTTGAATAAACAAAAATTAAATTAACTATTTTAACGAAATAAAAAAATTAAAAAATTAAAAACCAAAAACATGAACCCAGATGATTTTGAACGTGAACCTAGATCTGGAAATACACATCTCCGTAAACTAAACCTAGATCTTAATTAACCACAAAAAAATAAAAATCAAACTCAAAATATCTCTATTCGTTCCCTCGCAACTTTCGCTTCATTCCACGGAGCCCAAAACCATAGCCACAAAGCCAAAATCCCAAACTCACAATATCCCCGCTCACTTTCTCAATGCTACAGCAAAACTCTTCATCAACTTCAATTCATTACCAAAAATTTCATAAATGAAAAAATGCAAAAAAAAAAAAAAAAAATCCCTTGAATATTTTCTATCACTTTCCTTTTCATGTTCCTAACTTTGTCCCTGGAATCATTTACACATTGAGAAAAAATCGTACTAGAAAATTTTTGTTGGATTTTGTTTTTCTGTTAGTTTCATGAGAAAATCTCAAATGTTCTATGTATTTGAATTGTTTTCATTGAATTTCAGAGGGGTTTTGTGGATGGTTGAGATTTGAATAGGTCTATATCTAGGTTCACGTTCAAAATAATCTGGGTTCATGTTTTTAGTTTTTGGTTTTTAAAATTTTTTTTTATTTCATTAAAATTGATAAATTAATTTTTGTTTATTCAAATGCTGATGGAGCATTTTTAGTATTATTTTAATGACACATTAGCGTCAAGTATACCAACTGTTCACACCATTTTCTATGCAAGTTGAAAATAATAGAGATTAAATTGATTGCTATAAATATGTAGGGACTAAATTGATTGTGACTCCAAAATATAGGGACCAAAATAATGTTTTGCCTTTATAGATATTTTTATAAACTATTGTAATAGTTAATTATTATTAGTTCTCGTTTAGGTCACTATTAACATCATTTCTTTTTATTTACCAATAATCATTCATCATGTTTGTAATTTGTAAAATAATTTGTATCTCTAGTATTTTTTTATTTTTTAGTAGCTTATTTGCATAATGTAAAGGAAAAAGTCTAATAAATCAATATTGTACTAAGAAAATATATCATACTAACCATTAAACCAATATCGATACTCCGATAAAATGTACAAGGAAAAATATTAGATTGTACCAACCTGTACTGTGCATATTTTGATTGTTTCCGCTGATACAATAAATTTTTTTAAAAAAAAATGTTACAAATTTTATTTTTTTATATTAAAAAAGCATGTTATTTTAAATTAATATATTGGTTAATGTATTTAGGCTTATAAAATATGTGGATTTTAAACTTTTTGTTGATAAACATAAAAAGTAATGAATTCATACTTACATAGATAAATACAAACACACACTCCGCACACGCGTGCACACACACATTAAATTATTAATTGGTATCAAAATATTTTGTTCTTCTAATGAAACCGAAACGGCCTCTTGTACGAAATTGACTCCCTCGAAAAAAAATACTTTTGGGTCAATTTCCACTTTGATCTCCATATCTTTTGAGCTCATATACTAGATCATAATATTTGAAAATCGTTTTCAATCTAGTCTTTATCGTCATCTTACCGATAGAAATAGTATATGTAACACAAAGAGTGCACAACAGGCATGTTAGATGCTAATAATAATAATAATAATAATAAATGTCATGTCAACCTCATTATTTAATTAAAAAGTAATTTTTCAATTTTTACGAAAAAAAACACACACACATATGAATTAAGATCTTGGTTCATCTTGAACATCAACACACAAGAACACGAACCCACAAAATTCAACAAGAACCTCCACAACGCAACAAAATCATAACCCCAAAAACACAACAAAAACATAAACCCAAAAACACAAGAAGAAACTCCAGAACACATAGGGTCCGTTTGGATAGAACTTATTGCTGAAAACTGAAAACTGAAAACACTGTAGCAAAATAATTTTAAAATGTGTGAATAGTACCGTGGGACCTATTTTTAATGAAAAAGTTGCTGAAAAGTAAAATTTGTGGGTCCGTAAACAGTGCACGAATGCACTGTTCACAGAAGATTGGGTCAACACTTGCGGCTGGAGGAAAAAAAAAAAAAAAAAAAAAAAACAAAACAAAACGCGGACGCAGAAACGCACTATCCAAACTCCACCATAATATTACCACCTTAGCATTTAAATGAAAAATTTCAAATAACAAAAATAAATTCAAATTCAAAATATCATCTTTTTTTTTTTTTTTTTTCCTGAGCAACCAACCACTAATAAACACAAAGAAAATATGAATACACTACAACAAACATCAACAAAATCCACATCCTGCTCCCATTTTCTATAAAGTTTTTGACAACCCACCCCCACCCCCTCCCTCTTCTATTCTTTACGTTTGTCCCCACTGAAACGTCTCTTTCTCTCATTTCACCTTCTCTCTCTTCGTACCCTCCACGAATGAGCTCAAAGAGCTTCCTCCCACAAAAGAAAGAAGATGAAGAAATCGGGTCCACTATTAGAAATAGGATCAAGGCTGCTAGGTCCATCTTCTAACCCCACTGCTAGAGATCGCTTAGGTTGCTTGGATTGCTACTTTATTTTCTCTCCTTTATTTTTGCGTTGTTTTGTGTTTATGGCCTAAGCTCTTGAAATAAAATTTAGACAAAAAGTAGTGTGAGATTTATAAAGATAATTAAAGTAAAAAGCTAACTTTCAATTAGTTGCCAGATACGCATGAATGTGTCTGATTGGGAATAATTTATTTTATTTTATTTTTAAAATTATTATAGATAAAAATTAAAAACTAAATAAAATAAGTCAATTATATATATATATATATATATTTATTTATTTACTTAAAATACGTTAGAAAAGTTGGAATACTGTATAAGGTGGGACCCATGGGGACTAGTGAATTGAAATAAGTTAAATGAAACGTTTTATAGCAGGACCATGTAAACCATTTTTTTTAAGAGCAAAAAGCAAATAACCTCCCTATTTGTAGGTTTGAGGTCTCACCCACATCCATAGGAATGGAAATAAACATGTCTATCTGTTAGCAAAATATGTTCAAGCTTTTGTGTTCATCAAAACATATATATATTCAAGGTGTTGGGTAGTATGTTACCTGAATTGAAGAAAACTCTTTATTTTTAAAACATATTCTCTCAAAATATGTAATTTATTTTTTGTTCATTATAATAAAATTCCAGTTTGAGTGGGAATCATGTAAAGCTTGAAGGAATTGAGTTGTGTGGCATGCTAAAATAAGTTCTCTCTTCTGCTAAAAAACTTGGGACCCCTAAATAGTAAGGACGCCCACAAACAGTAGCTCAAAATAAGCAAATAATCAGCTCATCAGCTCATCCCAACAGTTCTTATTTAGCTTAATGGTTGAGAGGATAAAAATAAGCAGGTTCTTATGAAGCTCTAATAATCAATATAATCCAAAATTAGCGATGTTTACCGTGATGCTGTTAAGTATTTGGAAAGTAGAGAAAGAATTGTGATGCTTTATAGTCTAGTAGCAACAAGCCAACAACCATTGTTATAAGTTTACATTTTTTTTTTTAAAAATAAATTACACTTTACCGCCCAGTGACGGCTACAGGAATTTGTTTTAGGGTAGTCATTAAAACTTAAATTAAACAAAATTTAATAAAATAAAATTTGATTATACCGATATCACAAACAAGCACAAATACATAAATCTTTAAAATTTTATTCTACGAGTTTTCATATTTTGAAATTGATGTATGATAATTTCGTTATCAATTCTATCAACTGTATCATTTTCAATGTATACAATCAAACAAACATTAAACTACTAATATTCCATTCAATTACAAACATCTTGCCTAATAAGTAACAATATCAACAGAGTACATCATCTTTTTTTATGATCTATTCCAACCAATTTTTGTATTCTTTAAACTAATTAGTATTAAATCAACACAATGCTCCGTTAATTTCTTTTTTAGGAAAATCATGGCCAAGAAGTTGACAAAAACTTCTTTGTAAATATGCTCTTCTTATTTCAACCTAATCATTAGGATAAAAAAATGAGACATTTTCTCATAGCCTATGATCTGAAAGAAAATTATTAAAGTCAACACAGTTTTGCTTAGAATATTAATATTGCAATAAAAGTGATTTCTTTATAAGAAATTTATTCATGGTGCAAAATAATAAAGGGTAAACTATAAGTTCATTCAATATACCCAATTTAGGCATTCAACTGTTATATAAATCATATTCAATAAGATATTTAGACATTACTTAATTTAGTGTATATGCATATGTACAAAATATATCATATAAATTCAACAAATTCAGCTAAAGAATAAAATAAACACTAATAGACTAGTCATTGAAAATGCATGTCTTTTGAAACACAATTTAAAAATCACAATTTAGATGAAATCTCTTCTCTCGCAAATAGGAGAGCAATCAAGTCAGCAAGACTAGAAACAGTAGCATTATAAATATTTCAATGTAAAATTGATGGGTAATTGAGAAGTCAGTGGGTGGTTGGGATAGATAATGAAATGAATTGGACTTTATCACTTGATTTTATTTTGGCTCAAGGCACAAAGCATATCCATCCATAATACATGGTTCAAGCGAGGATGAAGTTTGTCCTCTTGAAACAACAATTTTATTATTATTTTTTCAATTTGTATTAAATTTTTTGATATAAAAGTATTAAAAACCTCATAGATTCACTTCAAAAAAAAAAAAAAAAAATTGTTTGGTCACTTGATGTGATACTGATTACAAGTCTCTTGTAGTTTGTACTATAATTATTGATACATTGTCAATAGCTTATTAGCATTATTTGAACAATAGGGACAAACTGGGATTCTTAAAACATTTTTCCTTCTTTCAATTATTACGCTCTGCATAGATGTTAGAAGCATTACTTTCCCATAAAAAAAAAAAAAGAAACAAAAAAAAAAAGCGATACTTTGTCAAATGGATCCAAAACATTTTCTTAAAATAACCACAAAAAACAAAAGGGGTACTAACATTTGATTTGGGCTTTTGGGCTCAATTTGGGTAATTTTTTAGAAGTATTACGTTCTCAATATTTTCACGATACTTTTATAATAAATCCTAGATGAGTAGTTTTTACTAGTTCTAATTTGAACCTACCATAGAAATCGCTTTTTTGTCTACCAATAACAGCTAGTAACAACTTACTACTTAAGATTTATTTGTGAAACTATTGTGAAAATGTTGTATAAATTGCATTTTTTGAAATTCTTTGGTTCAACCTTCAATGGACCAAAATTTTGGAAAGCTCAAATTTTATTTTGAATGGACTCAAAATTTTTATTTAGGGTATTCAAGTTTTTTTCAGGTAGGTCAACAACCCATATTAATTTAAAATTAAAATTTTTTAAGGTATTAAAAAAAAAAATCAATTCAAGGTTGTCATGTGACCACCTTGAGTAACATGTAAAGTTGTCATTCTTACCACCTCAATCTATATCTCATATTATACTTTGTACCATCAACTAGTTAAATGTATATTTTGCATCATAAATTATGACCCTTATTATACTTTGCACCCTAATAACAAGTTTGATGTTAATTTGGACGAAAATCCAAAATTTAGGATATAAAGTATAATTAGGAATATAATTTAAGGTAGTAAAATATAATTTTTTTTTATTATAAAAAATTGAGAAGAAGGACAATTGAGTTTTTTGCGTGGTGTAATTTTTAATTTATTTTTCAACTGTTTTTATAGGAGAGAAAAAATCTTTAAGATATAGGGCATTGTACCTAATGTAATAAACGTAGTATTGGGTGCAATTAAAAGAAGTTAAAACAAATTTCACAAAAAAAGCTAAAAAATTAGAATTAAAAAGTAGAAGTAGTAATGGTCCGTTTAGTACATGTGTTTAAAAACTAAAAATTGTTATTTAAAAATATTTGTGAAAATACAAATAGATAAAAAAAATATATAAAAATACGTAAAATATTGTTTAAAAACTGAAAATAGTTGTTTGAAATGACCAACCAAACACCCCTAAAAGTCTCGAGGGCAAACTGTGCCAGGTGCGATGACCTAGCAATTGCACACTATCCAAATCCAAAAATCTCACCTTCATTATTACAAATTCTGACCACTGTTGGTTTTCAGTTTTACACTCCTTTTTAGGTATTTCACAGTTCATTTGCAATTGTATTCCACCGGTTTCAAAGTCTCATTGATGGTACACTGTGCATAAGTCACTTTCTGTTTCTCTTCTCGTCTTCTAGGAAATTGCTTGTTTGGCTAAGTTCTTTGAATACCACTTGGAACAATATTGATCTTTTAAAAATTTGTATATTATATTAATTAAACGATTAATTTATCTTTAATGTTTTAGAGAGGGAAAAAAAAAGCCTTTAGAGCATCAAGCCAGTGCTCCTAAAATCTTCTAAAATGCAAAAAAACGATGTGGCGTAAAAATGCGTAAATATACACCTATGAACAGTAACTGTGTATATATATACGGTTATTGTTCATGTGTAAAAGATTTTTTTTTTCTTTTTTTTTTCTCTCCTCTATCAAACTACTTTTCTTCCCAAACCTTTACAACAACCTAGCGCACCAGAATAAGAAGGAAGAAGAAAATAACCACCAACCACCAAATCTAGCGCCACCACCAAACTCCGCATCCTAGCACAGAAAATTAACCAAAAATCAACAGAAAATTAACCAAAAATTAACAAAAAATTAACCCAAAATCAACGGAAAAACAATTAGAAAATCCAACTCAAAATCAAGACAAATCCAACTCAAAATCATTCAAAACTCACCGGTAAACCCAACCCAAAAACAGTTCAAACCCACTAAAAAACCTAGCCCAAACCATACTCAACGGAAAACTCACGTGAAATGCCTAACAGAGCTAGATCTGCCGCTCGATCTGCTGCCACTGCTGCCGCCCGATTTGCTGCCGCTAGATCTTCCATTGCTGTCGTCAGTTGGGGGTGGAAGGCGAAGGGTTGGTGGTGGAGGAGAGAGGAAGGGGCAAAGGAAAGAGGGAGGCCGAATCGGTGGAGGGCTGAGCCGGCGAAACGGATAAAGTATTAATAAATAATAATAATAAAAAACAATAAATAATATTATTTAATTAGAATAGATGTGTAAAATAGATAAACTGATGTGGGTGTTTTGAAATTGTGATAGTGTAAAATAGAAAAAGTAGGTTTTTAGTGTAAAATAGACGGAAATTTTCAAACGGACTGATGTGGTTGCTCTAATGGGTCGATGATGATCTAAACTAAATTCCTATCATATGTGTCTAAGAGTAATGACTTTTTTGATCAAGGTAATTCAATCCAATCTTGACCCTAATCAATTTTAGGCGGAAACCCAAATTCAATTGTGTTGGGAGAAAAAAAAAATCAAATCTTGTCCGAGGTGTAGTTTATTTGCATAATCCAAAAATTTCAAAATTACTTATTTTCAGTAATTTATTTGCATAATGTGAAATACAAAGTTAAAAGCTAAATATAAAAAACCCCCCAAAAAAAAGAAGAAGTTAAAAGCTAACTTATTTTTGAAATACTAAAACTTAAATTATTTGGAATAAAATTTGAGACAAAAAATAGTTTGAGATTTATAAACAATAAATAATTTTAACAAAAACTAGTTTTTAATTGGTTGCCAAATATACACACAATCTACATGGTTGTCATGCAGCTTTATTAATCATATTTTATCATTACCACCTTTAAGTAAAAGCCAACCAAATAATAGGATGTTGTATATTACGCACTCTTATACACAACCATATATACACCATTTTTGCACAAAAATTATGGTTTTTTAAGTTAAAAATAATGACTTCAAGTCATTCAAAAAGTGTATGTGTTAATGTGAGACTATCCTTTAAGCGTATTGATTTGAGGAGTTGTTTTAGTGTATGTTTTTGAGAGTTTGTGAGCATGGGTGTACTGTAATCCTTATTATTGATAATAGACTTTTTTGTGAACTTTGCCTAATGATGCAAGTATAGAGTTTGTTGAACTATACAATTTTCTATTTGGTGTAGCCTAGATTTTATTATTATGCGTGTTTGTCACCAAACTTGAAATAAGGAGTTTGTCACGTTAGAAAAAAAAAAAAAAAAAAACGAAAAGAAATAAATAATTGGATCAACCAAAACACATGCTACCAATATCTTTAATAACCAATGTTGGGTCTACAGTTTCCGTTGGCAAACTGTGAACAAATTGTTCAAGATTGAAGCAATATCAAGAATCAAGATCAGGGTGTTGAAGTTGCTTTCCAAAAGATCATAGTGTTACGTACTTAAAAGTTGTGGACAGGAGGAATTTTGCATGTATGAGATTCCATAGCTGAAGAGTGTATGGATTAAAAGTTACATCGAATGGTTTACATAAATGATACAACTTCTAGACACATCTTGTATAAGCTCCTTGGCCACACTGGATCAGTCAACGAGTGTGTTTTTCATCCTAGTGAACCTAATGTTGGATCTTGCAATTAATAATGATAAACATATTTATTTTGGAGATATTTGAGAATCAAATTTGAAGAAATTACACCTTTAGTCACATTTTTTTTTTCCAGCAAATTGCTGGCCTTTCAAGTGCTCTTCAAAGACTTAAAAAAGCTATATCTCTATTGAAGTTCTTCAAGTGGAATGTTGGCATCTTTACTGGCAGTATAGAAGATTATGTTCCATTTTGGAATATTGTTGTTACATGTATTTTAGCATTTGTAAATGCATCTAGGGTTATATGCGCCCTCGATCCCCTCACCAAATTCTCTCTCTATTTTTTTTTTCCAGTCAAATCCTGATATTGAGAGGAATTTTTGTAGAAAATTGTTGGTATCTATGACTGATATTGAGGGGAATTTTATAGAAAATTCTTGATATCTATAATGATAAGAGGATGTTAGGGTCTGTTTGGTTGGAGGTATAGAAAAGTGAAGGGATTGAAGATATTTTAGTTTTTCCTTATGGTGTTTGTTTGAGGGTAGAAAACTCTTTTATTTGGTTGAGAAGATAAATATGATGATAGGAAACAAAGTTTGTGTAAATTTACTATTATGTCCTTATTAGATAAAACAAAAAAGTAACTACATTATATTTTTTTTGATAAAATTTTATAAAGAAAACACAAGAAATTCAAGACCCAAAACTGACAAGAAAAGTCACAAATGAGCACAGAAGAAGAGAGAAGAGAGAAAAAAAAAAAAAATGAGACAACATAAGAAAAAGACACGAAAGAGAAGAAGGTAAAGAGTTAAAAAAAAAAAAAAATGAACATGCTGGGGTAATATTGTCAGGAATAACAAAGAGCTTCTGTTCATTGTTTTTCATCCTATTTTCTTTCCAAATTAGAGAGATAGAGTTTAGTTGGGATTGGAGAGAAAATTATTGGGCCCCATCATTTTCTTTCTCCTTTTCCTCTCCAACCAAATACACATTTCATTTATATTCTCTTCTCCATTTTCTATCCCTCCTTCACCCAAACCAAACACATTCTTAGTACCACTCACTAATTAAATGATGGCCATGCTTTCAAACCTGAATACTTAAAAAAAAGGTGAATGATCTTATGTGATCGATGGAAATATGAGGATTATGGTAATATATTATGCTCAATAGTTGATGGCATGAGTTGAGTACTTGAAGTATTGCCCTACGTAACCAAATATGGATTTTATTTCCTTTAATTCTTATGCTCGCTGGAAACAAATCGGTACACCAGTAGCAAATTGGTGCAATGCATGCAAACGTATCAATCTATATGTATATATAAAGAATTTCTTTTAATTTGTTCTCAATAACCTATTTGGTCCTACCAAAAACCTTGTAGATCAAATCTCTTTCCTCTGTCATAATTATCAAATTATCAAAAAATAACCTATTGATCTAAATACTTTGTACGTATTTATTGCATGGATGCTATAAAAATTTGAAATGTTATTCAAATATGTATTCTCAAGCCATACGGTGATACAACTGCCTTCAATTATTTCTTATTTTTCACTAGTTTTCAATTTTCATTTGCAAAATAAATTTGTAAATAATAAAAAAAAGAAGAAAAGAAAGTGCCTACAAACATCTAGCATCGAATGATATTAAAGTACTTTCAATAACCATTAAACTTCTAATATATTGTATTGCTATATTTTCTTCACTTCCTTTAAAACGCTTCACTAGTAACCAACTATGAAAAATGGAATCACCGATTTTCTAGCTTCCAAAATTCTTAAAAGAATCTTAGCTAAATTAAAATAAATGATTACAAAATGATGCTTCAATTTTAATTTGGATTGATGGATGTTAGTGGCAAATTTTCGGACAACAAATTCAACCTTAATAAGCCCATCACTCCAGCCCACTAGCCTTGAGAGTAATTAGGGGAAACTGTTTTGTCCGGACTGACAAATTAACTCCTAAGGCCCATAAATTTTACTAGTTAAAAGAACCCAGGTTTGAGCACATACATATTCAGCCCAGGCTTATTACACCCACTTGTCTAGAAAACCAGCCCATGGAAAGCCACTGACGATGTCACGAGTTAGTTGAAGTGCACAAGAATGTGATAGCTAAAATTAAATCCCAAGGAACCAGCTAGCGAGGCCGATGAACTTGGGCTTATTCAGTATACGGGAAAAGCCTCAGACAAGCCCTACGAATGCTAAGTGCCAAAGCCCATCCAAATGGGCAGTAGGACCACAGGACACTGCTAAGAGCCTCTCCAATGGATTAGCTCAAGTCATTTTTTGGAGACCAAACCCAAAAAATCAACTCTAATAGATTCTCTAAAAGCAAAACTTTTTCAATTGTTTTTTGAAATTGCTACAGTAGTTCTCTTGATATAGATAACACTGTGGCAATTCCAAACCATTTTTCTCACTTAAAATAATCATTTGGTTGAATTAAAAAAGATTTTTTCCTCTTTCCTCACTTTCTCTTTCTTCCTCACTCTCTTTCTCTCTTCTTTATCTCAACGGCTACAAAATGCAGAACAAAATCCAAACACGAAAACAATTTTTTCTCGTAAACCAAATGAAATCAGAACAATGAAAAAAGAAAAAAGAAAAAGAGAGAGACCCATTTAGTTTTTCATATTATGAACTTTGGTCTATGATAATCCGTGGAGTTGTAAAATTATGCAAGAGTGAGAAATTAATTATGTACTGTCAAGAGTAAAAGAAGTAGAAAAACAAGAACAAAAGTGTAGATAGAGGGAGGAGAAAGAGAGAGAAAGAGCTGGGTGTTCTGGAGTGAGGTAGAAAAACAAAAACATAAGTGAAAAAAGTGAACATAAAGAGAGGAGTGGTTATATGTGTGTGGAGGAGAAAGAAAGAAGAGACGTATGAAAGAAAAAAATAAAGAGAAAAAGGAAAAATAAAATAAAGAAATAAGAAATTAAAATTAAGAAATGTTGTCACAAAATTTTTGCAATAAATTTTAAGTAAAAAATTGTTATTAGCTAATATTGGCAAGTAAAAAATAATTTCAGTGATATATTTAAATTAAAATTAGTAACAACTTATCACATATGATTTTTTTGTGAAAATATTTAAAAAATGTTGTTAACGTAAAACTTCTTAATAAAACTAGATTAATCTTACAACTCACTTTATTGTTGTAACAACTGCTCAATAATATTTGTTAAAAAAAACATTATTGGAAAATTTAAAAATATTATCGTTGGAAGATTAAAAATTATAAATATTGAGAATTTAAAAAATATAACCATTATGAATGAATGAATGAAGATTAAAAAAATAATAAAGAAATAATGAATAAATAATATTTTAATGGGATAAAAAAAGATAGAAAATCTATTAGAAAATGTATTGGAAAAAGTAAGTAAGTAAAAGGTAAAAATTACTGTTTATTTTCTAAACAGAACAAAAATTTGAAAAATTTGCTGAAAATGCTCTAAGACCCACAAACGGCTATTTTTGCAAGATTTCATGGTTGTTGCCCTTTCACCCTCACTAGTGCTAATCTTTCAAACTTGACCTGTTTGCATGTGCCTCACGTTTATTTCCACAAAGAGAGAAATACATGTTGCTTGCAACCAAGATAAAATTTTATATATCTTACTCTCTTTATATATTTTTACTACATATCTTATATAATATTGCTTAATCTCGCTAAATATATTTGTTTATCCTTGATAGGCTATCATTGTAGGCACAACACATTCGTTGAAGCACCAATGTTCGAACCACTCAACTTTTGCCAAATATCATGTGAAGTGATATAAGAACTCTTATCACACCAAGCCACCCCAAGATGGTAAGCTCCTAATCAATATATTAATAGAGAAATAGTTAATAATCAATTAATCATACATGAGATATGAGTAAGTGTATTGTACTAACAGATTAACAATGCTAACTCAAATTATACTGTTTGAAGTTTGAACACTCAAATTCTTTGTATTTTTGCCGCTCTATCCTTCTTCCCTCTTCTAACCCCTTTTTTTTTTTTTAATTTTTTAGAGACCCAGGAACTCCTCTCTACCTTCTCACAATACAAATTCTTCTCAGCGGCATCTTCTAATTTTGATCGTTTTGAACTAAAGTTTCACAAATACAAATCATTCTCATCACAAATCATCTCATTACTTGCTTTGTTGGACTGGTTGAGGTGGTTGTCCAGACTCCAAACGCTACCATTGCAACTAAGCATGACTCATCAAGGTATGCTACAAAGGCTTTAAAATCTTTTTCTTCTTGTATTTTCCCTCTATCTAGTTATTCGTGTTATGTTTTTTCTCTATCTAGTTTATATGTTGGTGCCCTCTAGCTATTTGATAAAAGTCCATAATGAAAAATTAGTACAAGAAACTCTTAGATATATGTGGATAAAAATCCCAAATGTGAAAACAAAAGTAGAAAATGAAATAAACTCTTAGATAGTTATATACGGCGTTTTTGCCTTGCCCCAATTGTTAGCTTAGTGTTCTATAACTTTTGTTTAATGCATATTGAACCAACAAGAAATTCACCATAATTAAGTGATCAATTAAAAAGAAAAGAAAAAAGAGATGATAACCACGTTGTATTGACTGATCAAATTTACTCATAACCTGTTATGTAACTGAGCACCTAGCCAAAACAAAGTTAGAAGAGATGGTGGCCATTTAAAATCTATACAGCAAGAGCATTGAACTTGTGCACCATCTGTCATAGGTATGAGGTTTTTGACATGATAACTTCCAAGGGTAATATGCCATAAATGTTGAGATGGGAGATGATGTTTGAAATTTTAAACTAGTTACGTTGTGATTGCCACTAGCATGGCTACAAATGTTGATTTCTTGGACATGCAATTATATACTGGCTTTCTGAGTAAAGCACTAGCGTGGTATTTGTGGTCAGTTAGTGTAACAAAATCCCATAGCATTATAATAAAAGAGTAAATATATGAATGTTTAACCTTGGGTGTCGTTATGACCATGTTTGTAATGTTCTGTCCTTTGTTAAATTTGATCTTATTAAATCTGTGTCTAATCTCCCTCAAGGACTCGTCATTCTATATCCAATGGTGTATAGATAAGTGGATTGTTGAATCAGTCCTACATATGTAATGCTAGACTTTGGTATATTCTACCCCTTATGTTTTATTGTGTATCTCAAATCCCAAATTGCTATTTACTCTCAATTATTATTTTTTGTATGCCTTTCTTCATTATTTTTGTTTGTTTATTTGTATCAATGGTTATTACTTTGTCAATAATAATTGAAAATGTCTTTCTAATTGTGCAGGATTCTAACTCAAATGGTTTTGGACAATTAAATCCTAAGCAAAAGTGATTCGATTCTGAGGATTTTTGAAAAGTATTCAAGTTAGAAGATTACTCAAGCATGGATTGATGATTGCCTTGAAAGTTACAAGGAATATTATTGTATTTGAAGGCAATGAAATGGAAGATTAATCAAGTTTGGATTGATGATTGGAGGAGTGAAAGTCTTTCTGTATTTTGAAGGCAATGAAAATAGGTCAATTTAGAATTTTGTGAAAGGAAATATTAGAATACATTCATTTTTCCACCTTTTATTTTGTTATGTTTTCTCATTTTCTTATACGATATTGTATTCTTTGACATTTTTCTCTTTCAATTGTATAAAACCAATACTAATGAGAAGTATTTTCTCTTCAAATAATGCTTGTAAACAATTTTTTGTGAACTTGTATTGTGGTGGTTAATTGGGTAGGGTAAATTAATTTCTTTCACGAGTATTTTAATTTGAATCATGCCCATTATATAACAGGTTAGTGAAGTGAGTGTAATATCTGTAATGCCAAATCAATTCACTAGCCTTATTCTTTATGTATGACTTTAATGCTATGGTGTTTTCTTTGCTATAATAGTATTTTTATTATAGTTATTTTTTAATATTTAAGATGAATGAGCACCTTATTCCATTGAATCCATCACAATAGGATAATTTACAGGAGCATATTCAGTTATAACACAAACTAGCTTTAATCCCTAGAACCCCTATTCAATACAATCCATTTTGAATATGGCTAAGCATATAACCAGGCACAACAAACTACCCTATTAAAAGCATTTTATAGGGAACACATACCATTGACAAACTTTTTCCTATTTATTTGGATAAAGGAGAAGTTTTATTATTAAAAAGAAAAATTACAATGACATCCAAATTCCAAACACCAAAACAAAATCAACCCCCAAAACACAAATCATTTGCAAATACTAACCTACTAAGTACTAACTTCCACAAATACCACCAACCTTCTGATAAACCAAAAACATTACAATTCCAAATTAAAACAAATATTCCAAACCATAGAACTACATCACAATATCACATTAGAACCAATGTTCAAAGCTCACAGCAAACCCACAACCAAATATAACAATTAACAATCTTCGATTCAAAACTTTGACAACAATCTTTGCTATTAGACGATAGTTGATTCTACACGCACATCAGCTAGTAGCCATTTCTTCAAAACCGTTAAAAGTAAATAAATTCAAAAGAAAGTCAGCAGAAAAATAATTATTTGAAAAAAAAAACTATGAAATCAAATCTTGAAGGAGAAAGTACCCCACCCAACCATTTTGCTCTCAAAGAGTAGTCATTGTATGTGCTTCGTCAAAGAGTTCTGAAATGTAGCTGTGGAGCTTGTAGTGTTTCTCGTTGGAGAGCCTTTGACTCATGGCGTTGCTTCTTTGACATCATCTCGTAGAACATTTGAGACTGAGAAAACTAATCTAGAGTTTTGAGAGAGAACCTCTCTCTGCAGAGACAAATTTGGTCACTAAGCTTTTGGATTTCAAATTTATTTGTATAGGCTATTTAAAGTTTAAGCCTCAAATTTATTTCAAGTTTTGAATCGTGCTGGTTTAAATTTATTTGTGTTTTTCTGCTTAATTCTTTTTATCTAGAGCTAAATTTAGGTGGTTAAATCTAACATGAATTTGGTTTTTACTTTGCCATTTAGGAAGCTGAGTCAGCATTATTTTAAATAGGTGTCCTTTTATTATTGGTTGGGACTACATGGGAGGACTAGCTTAACTGTCCTCTTGGAGGTGCTAATAATTTCTCCTTCTAAAGGTCTTAGGTCCCCGTTCACTTCTTCTTCACATCTACGCTCAATTTTATATTTCTAACTTCCTCAGTGTCTCAGTCATATGCTTCTCAAGGTAATACTTCTATTTATATTTGTTAATGGTAATATAGCTTTGCTTTAATAATGTTCGGTCTTTTTTTCCCCCCTTAACTTTTCCTTTCAACTTTCTTCAAGTACAAAGCATGTGATCACTTAATTCTTTGTTTCATCTATAATACGGGCCTGCTTTGAAATCCTTGCATGTCGGCGAGCAGTGGAGTTTGCGTGGGAGTGTGGCTTTAGGGAGATGGTGGTTGAAGGAGACAATCAATCGGTCATGTCCGCATTGGAGCTGAAGAGGAGCCTGTCATCTCGGGTAGGCCATATTATACAAGATGTGCTTTGTTTGCTTAATGGGTTCAGATGGTCACAAGTGCAATTTGCTAAAAGGAGTGCCAATACAGTAACCCACTTATTGGTTAGGCATGCAAAAAATGAGTCACATGATGTAATCTGGATGGAGAATATCCTCCACCTGTAGTGCAAGCTTTGTATCTTGATTCTATTTTTATTTAATGGATTATGAGGATGTCTTCCTCTTCAAAAAAAGAAAAGAAAAAAAGGCCTGCTTTGCATGACCATGCCCAATAACATGAGCACATTAACATTTGGAAGAGCATGTTACTTCTCTTTAGTTAGTAAAGTCTTATGTTGTAGTACATGATGTTTAGGATCGAATCTATATCTATATATTACTAAAAGTTGAAGCGTAGCGTTTAATGCTACTATGTTCACATTGAGCTATGTCAGCGTTCACATCATTATTATTATTATTTTTTCCATTTTCTTATAATTATTTTTTATTTCATATTTACACTTCTCCAACCTTTATACCTTCCTTACCTTTTCATCTCCCCACTACTTCTCCAACTTTTCTCCTTCCCTCACTTTCTCATCTCCCCACTACCTTCTACATTAATATCATTCTTCATCTTCCTCTATTTTTGTCTCTTTTTATTAAGACATTCCTACTATAAATTTGTCACTATCTTTTTCATTCTATGCAAAATTTTCCCTTCAAAAAAAAGGTTCTCTCTCTCTCACCGAAAATTATATCCTATACCCGGCATATATGCCGGGTGTCTCACACAGGGGCGGGCCCCACAGTGTGTGGGACCCGCCCCTATGTGAGTGACCCGGCATATATGCCGGGTACACCATATACCGGCTCCTCTCTCACACACACAAAGATTTTTATTTTTTATTTTTCTTGCATCTTCGCTTTATGTTGATTATTTTTATATTCTTTAATCTACTTTAGGTTAATGAGATTTAGTTTTGTTTTTTTCAATTGTTGTGTTTTTTTTCTTTCTCTATTTGATTGTTAAATGTTATTCTATTACGTTGTAAAGGATTAAATATAGCATATAAAAATATAATATTATTTTACTACATAGCATGATTTTAAAATTTTAATTTGGTAGTTATTATGATTTGATAGCATGAGTTTTATAGTGCTTAATTTAGATGTTAAACTATGAGACTTTGATCATTTTTGTTTATTTTTTAATCATTTGTGGTGGACAAAGTATCTTAATAATTGTATTAGAATCTATATCTATATATTACTAAAAGCTGAAGCGTAGCATTTAATGTTGCTGCGTTTACGTTAAGCCACGTCAGCGCTCACGTCTTTATCTTTTTTCTTTCCATTTTTTTATAATTATTTTTATTTCATGTTAACACTTCTCCAGCCTTTCTCTCTCCCTTACCTTTTCATCTCCCCACTACTTCTCCAACCTTTCTCCTTCCCTCACCTTTTCATCTTCCTACTAGCATTTACATTAATATCATTCTTTATCTTTCTCTTCATATTCCTCTATTTTTGTCTCTTCTTATTCACACCACCTTACTATAAATTTGTCACTATCTCATTCATTCTATGCATAGTTTTCCCTTAATAAAAAAATGTTCTCTCTCTCTCTCTCTCTCTCTCTCACACACACACACACACACACACACACACTTTTTGGGTGGATTTTTATTTTTTATTTTTCTTACATCTTTGCTTTAGGTTGATAATTTTTATATTCTTTAATCTACTTTAGGTTAATGCGATTCCGTTTTTTTTTTTTAATTGTTGTGTTTTTTTTTTGTTTTTTTTTATTGTTAAATGTTATCCTATTGCATTATAAAGGATTAAATGTAGCATATTAAAATATAATATTATTCTACTACTTTCATGATTGGATAATTTAATTTGGTAGTTATTGTAATTTGATAATATGATTTTAATAGTGCTCAATTTAAATGTTAAACTATGAGACTTTAATCATTTTTATTTATTTTTTAATCATTTGTGGTGGACAAAGTACTCTTAATAATTGTATTAGAAGTACTCTATAATACCATTTATTTAGAGAAAAGCAAAGGTTGGCCAAACAAAAATTATTGGATGAGAAACAAATTTTATCTTTTACAATTTTACTTTAATTATTATTATTATTATTATTATTATTTTATAACTATGCATATATAGAAATTTAATTCTTAAATTTTACTAATAATTGTTTATTTGATAATATGTTTAGGGTGGACAAAATTACAATTTCTGCAAAGAAAATAACCTTAATAGATTATAAACAACAAATTGTTTTCCTAATTGGTCCAATTAATCATACTTTAGTTTTATTAAATTTTTTTAGTTACTTTTTTCTATGTTTTGGATTGTAGGCAGAAAAAATAAGTTTGAGAAAGTTTGTTTAAAACTAAAAGAATAATTTCCAAATTTTATATTCTTTTTAATGACTCACAAAATGTTATAAATAAATTTTATTAAAAAATAAACATTTTTGTTACCTTGCCTTTTAAATTTTTGAGAAAAATTGTATTTTTTTCATTTTAGTACAACAAAAATTATTAAATTTATGATTTATAATTGTTCCTATATTACATTTATGATTATTCTTATAATAAATAAAAATATAATTACAAAATATATTACTCTTTATTAAATTAGTTTAAATTGTATAATAAAATTTAATAAAATTACCATAAAAATGATTATCATGCGCAACGCGCTGGTTCGCGGCTAGTTTTACTTAAACCAAAGCATGTGGATGATAGGAAAGCAAATGGCTTCCTTCAGTTTTTTCTATAATAGACAGAATCTCAAGCTCATCTTAAAAGGAGTATCCAATCTTCAAGGTAACAAAAGACATTCATAAAGTTACACCTCTTCTCACTACTTAGCTCTATATGATATATAATTCATATTTAACATGAACATGTCCTATAAATTATGAATTCATTAACATGTATCATATCTTTGTATCTTGATTCTATTTTTATTTAATGAATTATGAGGATATCTACCTCTTCAAAAAAAAAAAAAAAAATAGAGGCCGGCTTTGCACGACCATGCCCAATAACATAAGCACATTAACATTTGGAAGAGCATATTACTTCTCTTTAGTTAGTAAAGTCTTATGTTGTAGTACATAATGTTTAGGATCGAATCTATATATTACTAAAAACTGAAGCGTAGCGTTTAATGCTACTGCGCTCACGTTGAGCCACATCAGCGTCCACATCATTATCTTTTTTCTTTCCATTTTCTTGTAATTATTTTTAATATTTTTTTATTTCATATTTACACTTTTTCAACTTTTCTCCCTCTCTTACCTTTTCATCTCCTTGCTACTTTTCCAACCTTTCTCATTCCCTCACCTTCTCATCTCCCCACTACCCCCTACATTAATATCATTTTTCATCTTTCCCTTCATCTTTCTCTATTTTTATCTTTTCTTATTCACACCCTCTTATTATAAATTTGTCACTATTTCTTTCATTCTATGCATAGTTTTCCCTTACAAAAAAAGGTTTTCTCTCTCTCTCTCTCTCTCTCTCACACACACACACATACACACAATTTTTGGGTGGATTTTTATTTTTTTATTTTTCTTGCATCTTCGTTTTAGGTTAATAATTTTTTATATTCTTTAATCTACTTTAGGTTAATGCGATTCAGTTTTTTTTATTTAATTTTTGTGTTTATTTTCTCTCTCTTTGATTGTTAAATATTATCCTATATCGCGTTATAAAAGATTAAATATAAAAATATAATATTATTCTACTACATAGCATGGTTTGGATAATTTAATTTGGTAGTTATTGTGATTTGATAGCATGATTTTTATAATGCTCAATTTAGATATTAAACTATGAGACTTTAATCATTTTTGTTTATTTTTTAATCCTTTGTGGTGGACAAAGTACTTTTAGTAATTGTATTAGAAGTACTTTATAATGTCATTTATTTAGAGAAAATCAAAAGTTGGCTAAACAAAAATTATTGGATGAGAGACAAATTTTATCTTTCGCAATTTTACTTTAAATATTATTATTATTATTATTTTATAACAATCCATATATAGAAATTTAATTCTTAGATTTTGCTCATAATTGTTTCTTTAATAATATGTTTTGGGTGGACGAAATTACAATTTCTACAAAGAAAATAACCTTAGTAGATTATAAACAAATTGTTTTTCTAAATTGGTCCAATTAATCATAGTTAAGTTTTATTAATTTTTTTAGTTACTTTTTTCAATGTTTTGGATTGTAGGTAGAAAAAATAAGTTTGAGAAAGTTTTTTTAAAACTAAAAGAATAATTTCCAAATTTTATATTCTTTTTAATAATTCACAAAATGTTATAAATAAATTTTATTAAAAAATAAACATTTTCATTAACTTGCCTTTTGAATTTCTGAGAAAATTGCATTTTTTTTCATTTTAGTACGACAAAAATTATTAAATTTATGATTATTCCTATATTACATTTATGATTATTCTTATAATAAAATATAATTACAAAATACATTACTCTTTATTAAATTAGTTTAAATTGTATAAAAAAATTTAATAAAACCACCATAAAAATAATTCTCATACGCAACGCGTAAGTTCGCGGTTAGTTTTACTTAAACCAAAGCATGTGGATGATAGGAAAGCAAATGGCTTCCTTTGGTGTTTTCTATAATAGACAAAATCTCAAGCTCATTTTAAAAGAAGTATTCAATCTTCAAGGTAACAAAAGATATTTATAAAGTTACACCCCTTCTCACTACTTAGCTCTATATGACATATAGTTCATATTTAACATGAACATGTCCTATAAATTATGAATTCATTAACATGTATCATAGTTTATATTATTTTTTATTTAGTAAAGTCGTCTGATTTTGATGTCATAGATTATTCAAATCACTTAAAATCAAGGTAGAGGAGGGGAGGTTGTTTTAGTTGGTTCATATTTAAATTTAAGTAATGCTACAGTCACAAATAATTTAACAAACTATTCACAAATTGATAATATGGAATGATAATACACGTATAAAAACTAAAATTTCACTGCATGTTTTATTTAAAAAAAAAAAAAAAAAACTCTCTCCCTTCATAAAATTTCTTCCACAAACCAGTTTTCATTTTTATATAGACTTAAGGGATATCAGGTTCAACTCTATACCAATTATTGCAGCACTTCACAGAAACTCCCAAAGCCAAACGAAATCTGTCTCTAAGTTTCAAAGAAAAAGGCCTCTAGCCGCCGGATAACTTCTGGGCCCACCGACCCAAAACACCACCGTAGTAGTACGCTCCATAGTCTCACAAACCCAAACCTCAACCTCTCCGAAAAACATGATGATGCTATTAGAAACACAAAAAGCGAACGAAAATTGCTGATGATGGGTTTGGGTGGTTAAGTCACCGGAGATGCAGAGAGAGGGAAGGGGAAGATGGGTGTGTAAGCCAACAAAAAAAAAATTGTGGAATATTTGATAGGCAGTTGAATTTATAAATTATTTTTATTTTTATTTTACTCGATTTATAACAATCTTTGTTTTCTTTTTCTTAAAAATCTCTTTGGATTTTGGTGGCGTAGCTCTGTGATTCAACGTTAGGATTCACCTTCTTGTAATGAAAGTTGCGAAAACAGACAAGTAAAATCACTTAAAATCTCTTTGGATTTTAGTTTTGTATCTGATGTGTGTTTCATTTTTTTTTTTTTTAAGCTTTCGTGGAACTTTCCATACCAGCAGATTGTAAAAAGTTTGTAGAATTGTTTGTGGCTGCAGTATTAAAAATGAGGAAATTGTGAACAAGATTGGATTTTTGGTATATTTGGAGTCTGCTTGGCATTCCACTAAAATCTAGCTTAGGTCGAACAATTCTCTAAAACATCTTGAACATCAAAGAGTGTCAAAAAGATTAAAAAATAGGTGAACAAGATTGTTTAAGATTAGAAAGACAACGAGAGTAAATCCATCTTCATGAAAAGATGCAAATGTTTTTCAGATTTGGCCAATTCCACATTGTTAATAATCATTTAAGGGCCTTGGTAATTAGGCTGAACTAGAAAGGTCCTGGCAGACGTTTACCAAAAAAAAAAAAAAAAAGGTCCTGGCAGACAGCGATATAACGACATTATCTCCAACAAATGATTTTAAGAGCATAAAGGATGTGGCCCCCTATGTGATGCCTACTTAGTTCAAACCCTGACCAATTGACGAACCACAACATTCACAACTTAATGATGAGATCAAGATGGTGATTAGGTCACTTGAAATGCAAAATACATTTTGGTGACAACATATAGTCTTCCTTATAGCAAAATTGGTTTCCAGAGATAGAACAAAGCAGCCATCTTCTAGGGCAATATGGGAATTGAAGCCTGCATATTTCATTGCCTACACATGGTGGGCATAAGGATTAAACAAAAGATTGAGGAACAATATAGTGTGTAAGGAAGCTCTGATATAAAGGAAGGGAATGTTGAACAATAAATATAAAGACAAACACTTGATTCTGAAATGGTGATGATTGATGGTAAACTATTCTGTAGATATAGAAAATTATTTCACAAATAACTGATGTGGGAAAGGGCATATAGCACTTTCATACAAGATTATAAAAACTGTTATGGGCTTAAAATCTCCGAACATGTAATAGGAATGAAAAAAACCTAGAAGAAAACTGAACACTGTTGAGTTCGAGTCTTGATGGACTTGAAGCTATGTCCCTGTGACACAAAAATCTTTTGATCAAAGCTCACAAACAAAATTTCTTCGTTTTCTCCACCAAAGCCCCTAGTGATTGTTGCAAACTTCACACTAGGATTAAATCAAAGTAGTACTTGAACTTGTGCAAAGGTACTGGCTTAGTCATCATATTAGCTAAATTATCTGCAATCCTAATCTTCTGAAAAAGAATATCTTCCTTATCGACAACATGCTGAGTTCAAGAGTGACGGACTTGGTCTTTTTCTAAATGAATGGAACTCTGACCGTCACAAAATAGACAAATGTGCTTATGATGAATTTTCAAGTCTTTAATCAAACCATGTAGCCAAAGAGCCCCCTTTTGACTACAATCAAACCCATGTATGCAGCTGTAGTGGTTGCCAATGCAATATCCTACTGCAGTATCAACCTCCAACTCACCAATGCTTTAGCAAATGTAAGTAGCTCATAGTAGAATGGTGCTTATCTAGATCCTTGACATAGTCTGAATCAATGTGTCTTCGAAAAGATTCATCTCTCTCAAACTTCAAACCCAAATCATCTCAAGATCCATATAGCAGCTTGCCAATGACCCTTCCTTAGGTCATGCATATAACAACTAACCATGCTAATAGCCCGAGAAATGTCAGGCCGCATACATACCATTGCAAATATAAGGCTGCCAACCAAACTGGTATTAGAGCTTCAATTATCACAACAATAATAGCACAAGGTAAAAAAAAAAATACAAAAAAGACCTTTCTTTGTATTCTACAATGTCTATGGTAAAATAGAATGACAAAAGAGAAGACATTAAATAACATGAGTTTTTCATTTCTAGGTAACTATGACAATGAAAAAAGGTATACCTTTAATATCTAAGTCGGGATTTAGAGAGCACATTCTATTGTTGTAGCAGATTAGGTCACCAATTTTCCAGATTGGGGTCTTTTATTTAGGTAGCAATGATTTCTCCACTGACTACCACACCTCACATCCAGATGCAATTAGCTTTTAACGTCCTGCAAGATACCAGCCTAAGGAATTGAAGAACAGAATGACACTAAACAGTATACAACTCTTTCAGCTAGTGAAGTTTACATTTACCTGAGATTCTAGCAAATTTGTCAACTTCAGGTCCTGCACAAACAAATTTACAACATAAATTTAGCCATGGGAAGAATAAAAGTAAATTTGCTAGTGGGTTGTTTAGGCTACAAGATTAAGTAACAGAGTTAGTAATGGTAAAGCTTAAAATATTGACTAGGCGTAAAGTTGTTCAGCCTAGATTAGCAATTAGCAATTATCACTGCTGCTTTTTGAGTAGACTGCAAAATTAGTTTATGTAAGCAATTTAGATTTAGCATTCATACATGTATGTTTTTCCAGGAAAACTACATACTGTATCTTGCTTCAACTTATCATGGACAATATTGTTTTTGGTGTACGAACTACAACTTTTTTTTGATAAGTAACAAGCTTGATTGAGACCAAAATGGAATCGCCCAAATTATTCAGGAAGTATACAGATGGGTACTAAAATTATATAATAGCGTGGTAAGATATTTTTGTCATGGCTCAATTAATTAATAGAAGTTTTTAAGTCATATATCTGAATAATAAAATTAATTTAAAAAACAAATGGTACTAATTGAATAATTGCAAATAAAAGTCAACATAGAGAGAGGCATATGTTCATTGCCCTATCCACTCACTGTAGGCTAGTATCCTTCAAACTTTTGTATGAATTGGAGTACCCAAACTGGTTGGCCTCTTAGGACAACAAGATTGACAATAGGTGAAGGCTGTAACAGACATGTAAAAATCTATTAACTGAAGCTAGTATTATTAAATTGCTCTGGCAGAGATACGTTGAAGCGATTTTTCTGTGAAGCTATTTGACAATCAATCAAGTGTGCAAGATGGCTAACCATCAGATTTATACCTTAGCAATCATTGAAGTGTTGAAGTCACTGGAACAAAGGGCTCTAGCCTCTAGGTGAGGCCATGATACCAGATAAGATTTGATAGGTGGATGAACTGTCAGGAGTTCTGTTTAGTAAAAAGATCCCTTGTTTAGTATATATATAGGGCATGGAAGAAACCTGTGTAGCTAACTTTAATTAGCATCCTCCACAATCAATGTCAAGAAATCCAACCAACTTATTCACAAGAAACATATCTTACCAAAACGTAGAAATTCAAAAAACTTCTAAGAAGCCACAATTCTCGTGAATATATGTATTTTCTCAAGTGGCAAGTTCATTGTAATTGTCATGGTCCAATTGAAACAAGAATATGCCATCCTGCCACATTGTTGGAGTATGTCATGGGTCTTTCCCTCTTCTAATTGGTTAGAGGAGTCATCAAAATCTCTCAGCAGAGTGGCCATTCACTGTTTTTATATCCATAAAACTCATAAATGACTTAATGTGTAAAACTTTCAAATCATTTCTATGAGAAACAAAATGAAATTCTAAACCAAAGGGTAATTTGAATAATAGCCAATAAAAGTTATATATGTTCATTTCCTTATCTGCTTATTATAAAGAACCGTTCTTCCAACATGTGCATGAGTTGTAGCATCCAAACCAAATGGGCTTTTTGTTAAGGAATAGCTTATAAGAAGAGAAGAACAAAACTGACATTAATTGAAGCTAGAAAGATATGAAGAAGAAATTATTTTGGCAATTAATCAACATGTAAGATGGCTTTTCACCAGATACCTTAGAGTGCAGTAAAGTTCAGATGTTGCTGAAACAAAGGTTTCTAGGTTAGCTAACCATAACCAAAAAAAAAAAAGATCAAATATTTTGTCAAAAAGATCCATTGCTAAGTACATAAGAGATAGCAGAAACCGTGATGTAAAAGCTGGAAAACTAAGACTCACCTGATATTTTGTTGGTTGATAAAGGTAGTGCTACCATGTAGAGTAAACTTGTAAACAATGCAGATATAGACACAATATTATTCCAATTGGCCAGCAACCAGAAATTTCATGCAGGTTAAAAAGAAGAAGAAGGAGAAGAAACCTAGAAAAATTAATATGACTTACAAAAAATTGTGTGAATTTGATATCAGATATAAAATGAGAAGAGGCTCTCTTTTGATTTGAATCTCATGTTGCTCTTCTTTCTTGGGGACGTTAGACAGGTCATTTACAGATAAGTCAAAAATTTCACAGCGTTTTGCTCAAACCCTTTGTCAGCTGGTTGAACTTTGAAGGGAACGAAACAGGTTGAGTGCCTGTAGATCAAATGTGACCTTTTATTGGAACATTGAAATATAACTGGCATCCGTAATTTAACAATGCACTGCACCACATCCAGTGCTAGTATATGTTCTGGCTTCTTGCAACTGTTAATAGAGATGATGTATAAATAAAATGTTCCACAACTATAGAAGAAAAAAAAATCCATTCTTTCTAATTTTGTGGTTTTAACTTTCAAATATTATGGCGCTGTGTGTTGAAGTTGATGAGGCAGAGGCTTGAGGTAAGTATAAAATCCATACGCATTTAGCCTTGTCCAACAAAAATTGACCTTTAGTCCTAACATACTAGGCATTACACTACAATAGTGATGCTGGGGATTCACTGTCTAATGAAAGCAACAATACAACTGCACATAAAACAAAAAGTAGATATTAAACATTCATTACAGTTTACCCACTATCTATCATTGAGCTCATCTACAGTCTTAAAATGTGAAAGAGAAAATACCCAAGGTGCATAATTTCATTCCAATACATAGAAAATGCATAAGAAAAAAAAAAAAAGAGGAGCATAGAAAAAGATAGACTAATGAAACCTTCAAGAATCTAACTTCAATGACAATCATGATATGTGCAGTGTCCTCAACCTCTGACTGACATCAATTTGCCTCAAAATTTGAACCTAACAAAGAAGAATGAATTTAAGGTGGAATATTAGAAGATAAAGGATGGTACCTGACTTATTAAGTTCAATTATCTTCACAACAGTCATTTTGTTCTATTGTATTTTAATCACAGTTTTTAAAATTCAAGAAATCTAGTAAGCACACGAAATAGAGAAATCTAAAGGTTATGTTTAGTTAAGAGGGATGCATCAGAAGAGAAGAACATGAGATTGGAGAAAACTCACAAATTAACACCCTGGCATTACAAAAATCTTGGATTGTCTATGTCTGCTATTTAACCACTCTGGCAGCAAACAGTACGTAATATTCAGCTTTTTTTGTAATGCGAGCATCAGATGGTAGTAAATTCTAATAAATTTTCAACCACTTTGGCAGACCTTCCACTTAGCCAACAACAAGGAGTATCTCTATTGGCATGGATTGCACTTCTTCCATAATTTGCTCTAGAAATTAGCAATCTTGTTCCCTAAAATTCAGCTCTTCAGCAAAGGAAAAGTTGCCCCACCACTCCAGCAAAGCTTTAAGATCATCAAAATATGAAACCTTCAACTCAGAATGTTATTAGGTGTCAAAGTCTGACCAATTTGAAAACTATAGCTCAGGTCACTGCAAGAAGAATAGAAAATGCAGAGTACCACCCATGGATATATATATATATATATATATATATATATATATATATATATATATATATATCCTACACATACTGCTTTCACAAGGTTTAGCTAGAAAGATGTTGTCTTTGTTATCCCTGTTTGTGTTTAGTATATAAATGTCTATTATTCAATACGACATAATTTTCACTAAAGGATCACCCATGCATATAAATGCCTTTGTTATCCCTTTTTCTCTCTCAAACTTTTTTATCTGCGGCAGATGTTATAAATTTGGATTTTAAAGATTAGATATTATGAGTGTTGCTGGTATAGAATGCAATAGAAATAAAGACATAGGAACAGGTTACCTATCATTAACAGTCAAAGCGAATGAATCAAATCTCCCCAAGTAGGATTCAAACCTACAACCAATCAGTTAACGGCGACCACTTTACCATTGAGCTACTGTGGAACAACGATAGATTCAAAGCGTGATGATGGTACAAAGTAATGCTCCCATTGGACCTGATAAGAGCATAATACAATGCTAAGACTGTGAATGTTATGTGAACTACAACTCTACAGCATTATGTTATGTTGGAAAAGAAAAAAAAAATGGAAAAAAAAGAAATTAAAGAACCTGACCTTGTTTTGCACATTAATGCATTTCAGTTCTTTCCCCATTTGCATAACAACCATGGAATAACCTACAAGCACATCATTTTATATTTGGTTCCTTAAAAAAATAAAAACGGTTTACTAGAACAGAAGAGAAAGAGATCAGGTTTAGATGGAATTACTTCATTGGAATACGGGCAAGGTTGGGTTTCTGTGATTGGGGATGCTGAAAATTCACCGTCTTCATCTGTTATCATCCCTTGATTATTGTTTATTTGGGAAAGTGAAAAGAGGAATAAAGAAATTAGGATTGACCATGAATATATATAATTTGTTCGTTCAAAGGAGAGTATATGAGAAGAGGATTTGAGGTATCAGAAAACTTACATGTCTATCTTTGGAATGTGGGCAATCTTCAACCACTCAGCCCCGCTCCCCTCTACACATCTTTCCTTTAACTTGGAGCAACCCCAAATATGTAGTTCTTCTAATTTGATGAGGCGTGTTGTGGTTGTGGGCAGATACATCAGGCTATTGCACTTCCAAATATAGAGCTTTTTAAGGGAAGAAAGGTTGCCCAACCACTCAGGTAAAGTTTCTATTCCATCATAACCAGAGTTTCAAGGGCAGTGAACTGTTGAATTTCGCCCGGGAGAGAGTTGAGTTTAGCCCACCTTTTCAATTCTAGATATTGGAGCGTCGTATGAGAGTGTTGGATGAAATTATTGAGACCGGGAAGAATGAAATATTAGAAGATAAAGGATGGTGCCTGACTTATTAAGTTCAATAATCTTCACGAACACAGTCCTTTTGTTCTATTGCATTGTAATCACAGTTTTTATAAATTCAAGAAATCTAGTAAGCACACAAAATAGAGAAATCTGAAGGTTATGTTTAGTTAAGAGGAATACATCAGAAGAGAAGAACATGAGATTGGAGGAAACTCACAAATTTTAATGAACTTCAACAAGATAGGAATCAAATCAAAACCCTGGCATTACAAAATTCCTGGATCGTCTATGTCCATCATTTAACCACTCTGGCAGCAAACAGTACAAAATATTCAGTTATTTTTTGTAAAGTGAGCATCTCTATTGGCATGGATTGCACTTCTTCCATAATTTGCTCCAGAAAGTAGCTCTTCAGGAAAGGAAAAGTTGTCCCACCAGTCCAGCAAAGCTTTAAGATCATCAAAATATGATACCTTCAACTAAGAAATTGAAAATTATAGCTCAGGTCACTGCAAGAAGAATAGAAAATGCAGAGTACCACCCATGGATATATATATATATATATATATATATATCTCCAACGCTTACTGCTTCACAAGGTTTAGCTAGAAAGATGATGTTTTTGTTATCCCTGTTTGCATTTAGTATATAAATGTCTATTATTCAATATGACATAATTTCCACCAAAAAAATCACCCATTTTCTTTAGCTTTCTTTTTCTCTCACAAATTTTTTAAACCGTGGCAGATGTTATAAATCTTGATTTTAAAGATTAGATATTATGAGTGTTGCTGGTATAGAATGAAATAGAAACAAAGACATAGGAACAGGTTACCTATCAATAACGGTTAAAGCAAATGAATCAAATCTACCCAAGTAGGATTCAAACCTACAACCAATTAGTTAACGGCAACCACCGTACCATTGAGCTACTTTGGAACAACGATAGATTAGGAGCATGATGATGGCACAAAGTAATGCTCCCATTGGACCTGATAATAGCATGATACAATGCTAAGATCGTGAATGTTATGTGAACTACAACTCTACAGCATTCTGTTATGTGGAAAAGAAAAAAGAAAATGGAAAAAAAGAAATTGAAGTACCACGGAATAACCTATATTTATATAAGGTTATGTTTAATAGAAAAGAAGAGAAAGAGATCGGGTTTAGATGGAATTACCACATTATTTCTGTATAATTGGAATACAGGCAATGTTGGGCCATTTTTCTGTGACTGAAGATGCTGAAAATTCAGTCGCTTCTCTAATCTCTTCATCGTCTATTTGGGAAAGTGAATAGAGGATTTAAAATGTATAATTTGCTCATTCAAAGGAGAGTATATGAGAAGAAGATTTGAGGTATCAGAAAACTTACATGATTATCTTTGGAATGTGGGCAATCTTCAACCACTCAGCCCCGCTTCCCATTGCACATCTTTCCTTTAACTTGGAGCAATCCCAAATATCTAGTTCTTCTAATTTGATGAGGCGTGTTGTGGTTGTGGGCAGATACATCAGGTTACTGCACAACCAAATTTTGAGTTTTTTAAGGGAAGAAAGGTTGCTCAACCACTCAGGTAAAGTTTCTATTCCATCAAAACAACTGATAAGCAGAGTTTCAAGAGCAGTGAAAGGCTGAATTTCACTCGGGAGAGAGTTGAGTTTAGCCCACCCTTTCAATTCTAGATCTTCGAGCATCGTATGAGAGTGTTGGATGAAATTGAGACTGGGAAAAACATCCAGCTCCTCACAATACCCACCAATCTCCAAACTCTTCAAGCATTTTAATGACCCCTCTGGCAGACGTGTGATGTTGCTGCAATTTTGAATTGCTAAACGGGTAAGAAAGCACAACTCTCCTAGATCTGGAATTGATTTGAGATTATGACACCCGAAGATCGCTAATTGTGCAAGAGAATGGAATTCTTGTAGATCTGGAAGTGATTTCAGATCAGGACAACCACCTATATACAATTCTGAGAGAGACGTATATAATTGTAGCTCAGTAGTTAGAACTTCAATACCACACCTTGATATACTCAAGCAGCGTAGACCTTGTATAAGTGGAAAACACTTCAGCTTAGGACAGTCATGTATTGTCAGCTCCTCGAGGGAAATGAGGGGTTGCGAGGTGTCCCATATATAACTCAGTTCCCCACAATTAGATGAGGCAGAGACTTGAGGTAAGCGTAAATCCCTAAGCATTTAGCCTTGTCCAACAGAAATCCTATGGTCCTAAAAGACAAGGCATTATATTACAACAGTGAGGCGGATTCACCATCTTATGAAAACAACAAAACAGCTGCACGTAAACCAAAAGTAGATTAAAACATTCATCACAGTTTACCAAATTCAGCGGCTTCTCTAATATCTTGATTATCGTTTATTTGGAAAAGTGAAAAGAGGAATAAAGAAAATTTATATATATGAATAGTAATATATATAATTTGTTCATTCAAAGGAGAGTATATGAGAAGGATTTGAGGTATCAGAAAATTTACATTCTTATCTTTGGAATGTGGGCAATCTTCAACCACTCAGCCCCGCTTCCCTTTGCACATCTTTCCGTTAACTTGGACCAACCCAAATTCAGTTTTGTTAACTGAGTTAACACACCCAAAAATCAGCCAAACAAACATTATACATGTGGGGCCCATGGATTTTGGGATATGAGTTAACAAAACTCAGTTTTGTTAACTGACTTTTGCAAAATCCAAACAAGGCCTAAGCATTTAGCCTTGTCCAACAGAAATCCTATGGTCCTAACAGACTAGGCATTATATTACAACAGTGAGGTGGATTCACCATCTTATGAAAACAACAAAACAGCTGCACATAAACCAAAAGTAGATATAAAACATTCATCACAGTTTGCCAAATATCTATCATTAAGCTGATCTATAGTCTTAAACTTGTAAAAGAGAAAATTTTCCAGGATGTTCATTCCAATACATAGAAGAGGCATAAGAAAAAATAAAAATGAGCAGCATAGAAAAAGATAGATTAATAAAACCTTCAAGAATCCAACTTCAATGACAATCATAACATGTGCAGCGTCCTCAAGCTCTAACTGCCATCAATTTGCCACAAAAATTGAACCTAACAAAGAAGAATGAATTTAAGGTGGGCTATTAGAAGATAAAGTACGGTGCCCGACTTATTAAGTTCAATTATCTTCACAAACAAAGCCATCTTGTTCTACTTCATTTGAATCACAGTTTTTATAAATTCAAGAAATCTAGTAAGCACACAAAATAGAGAAATCTGAAGGTTACCTTTAGTTAATACGGACACCTCATAAGAGAAGAATATGAGATTGGAGGAAACTCACAAATTTTAATTAACTTCAACAAGATAGGAACCAAATTAACACCCTGGCATTTCCAGCTATTTAACCACTCTGGCAGCAAACAGTACGAAATATTCAGCTTTTCTTGTAAAGTGAGCATTAGATGGTAGTAAATTCTAATAAATTTCCACCCACTTTGGCAGACCTTCCACTTAGCTAACAACAGAGAGCATCTCTATTGGCATGGATTGCACTTCTTCCATAATTTGCTCCAGAAATCAGCCATCTTGTTCCCTAAAATTCAGCTCTTCATGAAAGGAAGAGTTGCCCCACAAGTCCAGCAAAGCGTTAAGATCGTCCGAATATGATACCTTGACCAAAGAATATTATTAGGTGTCAAAGTTTTAATCAATTTGAATATTATTAGGTCTCTGCAAGAAGAATAGAGAATGCAGAGTACCACCAATGGATATATATATATATATAGACACACACTACGCTTGCTGCTTTCACAAGGTTTAGCTAGAAAGATGTTGTCTTTAGCTTTCTTTTTCACCCACAAATTTTTTTAACCGTCGCAGATGTTATAAATCTTGATTTTAAAGATTAGATATCATGTATAGAATGCAATAGAAACAAAGACACAGGAACAGGTTACCTATCAATAACGGTCAAAGCAGATGAATCAAATCTCCCCAAGTAGGATTCGAACCTACAACCAATCTGTTAACGGCGACCACTTTACCTGAACTTGTTTTTCACATTAACGCATTTCAGTTCTCTCCCCAGTTGATTAAAACCATGAAATAACCTACAAGCACATAAATTTATATTTGGTTCGTTAAAAAAAAATGTTTACTAGAAAAGAAGAGGAGATAAGGTTTAGATGGAATTACCCCATTAGTTCTGTATAATTGGAATACGGGCAATGTTGGGCCATTTTTTCTGTGATTGAGGATGCTGAAAACTTTAATCTCTTGATCATGGTCTATTTGGGAAAGTGAAAAGAGGAATAAAGAAATTAGGGTTGGTTGACTATGAATAATAATATATATAATTTGTTCGTTCAAAGGAGAGTATATGAGAAGAGGATTTGAGGTATCAGAAAACTTACATGTATATCTTTGGAATGTGGGCAATCTTCAACCACTCAGCCCCGCTCCCCTCTACACATCTTTCCTTTAACTTGGAGCACCACCAAATACGTAGTTCTTCTAATTTGATGAGGCGTGTTGTGGTTGTGGGCAGATACATCAGGTTACTGCACCTCCAAATTTCGAGTTTTTTAAGGGAAGAAAGGTTGCCCAACCACTCAGGTAAAGTTTCTATTCCAACAAAACCTTCGATAAGCAGAGTTTCAAGGGCAGTGAACTGTTGAATTTCTCCCGGGAGAGAGTTGAGTTTAGCCCACCCTATCAAGTGTAGATATTGGAGCGTCGTATGAGAGTGTTGGATGAAATTATTGAGACTGGGAAAAACATCCAGCTCCTTACAATACCCACCAATCACCAAACTCTTCAAGCATTTTAATGACCCCTCAGGCAGACGCGTGATGTTGCTGCAATTTTGAATTGCTAAATGGGTAAGAAAGCACAACTCTCCTAGATCTGGAATTGATTTGAGATTTTGACACCGGCAGATCTCTAATTGGGCAAGAGAATGGAATTCTTGTAGATCTGGAAGTGATTTCAGATCAGGACAAAAACCTATATACAATTCTGAGAGAGACGTACATAATTGTAGCTTAGTTAGAACTTCAAAACCACACTCGTCTATATGCAAGCAACGTAGACCTTGTATACGTGGAAAACACCTCAGCTTAGGACAATTACGTATTGTCAGCTCCTCGACGGAAATGAGGGGTTGCGAGGTGTCCCATATATAACTCAGTTCCCCACAATGAGATATCCAGAGTGATTGGATAGAGGTACAGAAAAGTTGCCCTGGCGCAAAAGTATGTCCTGACACTCTATAAATATCGGCGGACTTGAGCGTGGTAAGATTGCTGCTAATGCTTTCCAAAGCGGTGTTGTTGACGTCTTTAATATTTAATTTCTGTAGAAATGGAAAATGACATGGGGCACCCTTCAGTTGTTCACAATCTTCAATGGTCAACTCCTCAAGGCAAGGAAACACTACACGTGCTGATGTCACCTCCAGTGCATCCTTCCACTCCACTAGTTTCTTCATACCCCGAAAAGTGAGCGTTCTTAATGCCGGAAACAATACATTACTGCGCATGCCGTAAAACTCAACTCCAATCCATCTCACGTCATCCATTCCCGTTATTTCAAGAGCCTTAAGGCAAGGTAGATGGCCGAGGGTGGGAACTTGTTCACAATTTTTGCAGTGTTCTAAATTTATCTGGATCAAATAGTCAAAATGCGACGACATCCATGAGGGGAATTTCTTTCCACTAAAACCATCAATTTTTAAGGATTTCAAATTTTGATGAGGACAGAGGCCTTCCAACACTTCTTCGTCATTACAATGGTTGACCGTTCTATATAGATAAAGACTCCAGTAAAATCTTACCTGGTTCATTTTCGCCTTTATTGCTAAATTTGCACTTCTAGCTTCTTCTTGATCTCTCACATTCTCTAGATGCCTAATGTCTAATTCTCCACTAAGTTGATTCAAGCATCCCAATTCCTTGATCTGCTCACCTGCATCTTGACCCACAATGAAAAATGACAATGTTCGTAGACATTTCAAATTCCCCATATCTTTTAGTGGTCGGTAATCATTATAACAATTGACATGCATATGCCTCAAGTTAACCAAATTTTTTAAATCTTTTGGAAGCTCTCTGAGAACATAGCAATCTTCAAGTCTTAAAGTTTGCAAATTGTAGAGCTTGGTGATGGATTTTGGTAATGCTGTGATTGAAGTCGCTGAGATGTGGAGAAGCCTCAAGTGTACCAAGCAACCAATTGAAGCTGATAACATTGTTATGCTATACCCATGTAATTTTAGAACACGCAAACATTTAAAATCTGATAATATATTTCCACACATAGCATTTTTTGAAACAAGTGTGCGCAATCTCCGAACACAATCATTTGAAAGTGGAATTTTTGATACTGTTTCATTATCATATTGGATTGATAAACGTCGTACATGATTGATTTCATCTCGTGAATCCTCCTTCAAAATCAAAGTTTCGAATTTTGAAATTGAGAGAGCAAGATCATGTACCAAATCATGCATCTTACAACTTATAATACTATCATACACATCTTTTTCCGCATCCTGGAATAAGGAGTTTGCTAACAAAATATCAAAATGCATGTTACCAATATCCTCCATCACCAAACTACTTCCTTGAGATGGTTGAAGGAACCCTTCGGCCATCCAAAGCTGAATTAATTCTTCCTTTTTAATCTCATGATCTTTAGGAAAAATTGAACAATATGCAAAACATTGTTTAAGAGATGGTGATGGAAGATGATTGAAGCTCAATTTTAATATTTGTAGCATTTCATTGCTACCATGTTCGGAATTCCAAATTTCATTATCTCGAATGGCTAACCATTCACTTTTCTCTTTTTTGCAACACATTATCCCTCCTAAGACTTTTGCAGCTAATGGAACCCCTCCACATTTTTTGGCAATATCCCTTCCAATAGCCTCCAAATCTAGAGTTAGTGGAACTCTTTCATTAGGAGATACTTTTTTCTTTATTATGGACCAACATTCATTATCTGAAAGTTTTTCCAAGTGACATTGGGGAAGTGTCCCCGTGATATTTGCCACATTGTCTTTACGAGTCGTTACAATAACGTTGTTTCCAATATTTGAAGTAATTCCCAACAAACAACTTATTAAAGTATCCCATTTAAGTGACTCGTCATTCCATACATCATCAAGGACTAGAAGATATCTTCCTTCCTCCAACTCTTTTTTAAGTTTTTCAAGTATTGCATTGTTTGTCTCTAATAGACTTGAGTTACCTGTAAGTGATTCTAGAATGCCTCTTAAAATTTTTTTTTCATCAAAATCATCAGAGACACATACCCATATTTTCTTATTGAAATGACTCTTTACTAGCTCATGATTGTAGACCAGTTTTGCTAAAGTTGTTTTTCCCAAACCTGCCATTCCAAATATGGGAATGACTGAGAGTTTTTCACTAGTTGTATTTGTCACTAACTTCACAATTTCTAAAACACGGTCTTCCCTTCCTACAACTTCTGAATTATCAATAAAGCTGTTTGTCTCTCGGTTTGGTATAGTATCAAGATTAGCATTTATTGATTCGGCTCTACGAAGTCCAAATTCAATTGCTTCACCATTAATCCTTTTTAGTGAATCAGCAATAGTCTTAACTTTGTTGGCCGTCTTGAAACGGAATGCAATGGGATCTGAAAATGAAAAGAAGAAGCATACCTTTCTCTTCATTTGGTTTCGGATCTCTACCTTTCGCCAAAGAAGCTCGTAAGCAAGCTCATCTAGCACGTCATCAGCATCATAAGCAACATCTTTAAGCCTCTGCAGCCAAAGCCTCACGCTCTCTTCTTCCACTTGCCTTTTCTCTGCATCAGCTAGCACAGCTTGAACCATCCCTACTGAGTCACGAAGCCGTGTCAGCTCATCCTCGAAGCCCCAAGCAAGGCCAATCTGGTCAGTAACCAGTGTTATCAGATTTCCTAGTATTCCCTTAGCAAATTCAGTAACGACAGCCTCAGCCATGTTTTCTTTGGTACTCAGGTAATAAGTCACAAATATGCTGGAAGTATTTGGGAAGTAGAGAAGAATTGTGACGATAAAGAATAGCAGTAACTATTTACGGAGTATTTATATTTATCCAAAAAGATGAAAAGCAACTACTATTATTTTTAGCAGGCAACTTTTTTCTTTCTTATTTTTTTAGTGGGGAACTTTTTTTTTTCACACGTCTTTCAAGTCCGTGTCTTTTTTCTAAAAGGATCTTTATGGGATGGGACATAACCATGTGCTGGGGCTTGTACATCATCTTTAAAGATTTGGTTAAATCTTAATATGCACTCATACATTTTTTTTTTTAATGGATTATACTTATGCATGTTTAAAGGCACGCAATAGTATATTATTTTTTAAAAATTTTTTATTAAAAATTGAAAAAATTTTGGCAACTTTTTCAATTATTGATAAAAAATTTTCAAAAACAGATTTGTTAATGTATACCTTAAGGGTATACATTAACCGGACTTTTTTAAAATTATGTATTAAAATTTTTTCTAAAGAAATATATATATATATATGTATGTATGTATGTATGTTTTGAAAACACAAATTCAGTTTAAAATGTGAAATCAAGAAATTTTAGATAAAATTGTGAAATTATCTGAGATCATATTTTAAGGACACTTTTAAAAAAGTGAGTATGCAATGTGTGCAACAGCAAATATGTAATAGTTATTACTGTTAAGATTTGTGATAAATATAGATATTTGATTATATTTAGGTAGACTCAAAAAGAATCTCTAAGCTGGTTATATATATATATATATATAATTAATTAATGTTCTTAGGAAATTTATTAATGGACTATTTTTTTTTAATCCCAATTTGAGATTTATGTCTTAGTCCACTGCAGTGCTCTAAGTTAAGAGAGCTATTTAGTTCTAATTATGTTGTTTTATTTTTTATTTTTTATGGGAGTAATTATGTTGTGTTGCTATATTATCTCCATTGTCTTTAAATGTTGCACTTTCAACTCTCTCTCTCTCTCTCTCTCTCTCTCTAACAAATCAGTTCACAGGAAGAAAGCCAGTTGCCACTCCCCTTTTCCTGCCCCGGGGGGGGGGGGGGGAAGTGAATTACGTGGAATGTACTACCATTATCAAATTATTTACAAGTTGTAGTGGAGTTATTATGAAATTACATATTGTAGCTTCTCTAGGACTACTATATTATGAGTAATGCTAAAAATACAAACTTTTTTACAAATTGTTAATGTGGTGAGTGGTTGTTGGTAAATAAAAAAGTGATGTTAATGGTTGTGACAATTGTTGTTAATTTTATATTATTAATTTTACTTGAAAACTTTACAAATTTTTATGACAATTAATATGATATGTGAATGTCAATAACCTATTAAATGTATTTTTGAATTACTTTTTGCGATTGGTGATATATCTTTGCAAGTCTCATGTTGTAAAATTTATAATATTCCTAATATCATTCATTTAAATACTTGTTTGTTATCTTCTTTAAGTGTCACTAATCACATTAATTTCTACATCATTTGTAAGTTTTTTTAGTAAAATTTGTTTTGTTCTTAGCATTTTTTCCAAAAATAAAAAACATATTATAAAATAAAAATAACAGAATTTTTTTATAAAAATTATGATATTAAATATTAGTTAAATATATATATTTTTGATAGGGAGTTAAATATTATTTAAGTGATAACATAAATGCCCCATTTAACTACATCGCCTTAGACCTCCAAACTTGTTGGGCCGCACTTGATATACTATGAACATCAAAACTTTTCAAGAAGCAATTCCAACATTTTAATTTTAAATTGTTATTTTAATATTTTAATGAATAATAAATTGGAAAATTTAGTAAAAAAAGATATGGGAGTTTAATGTGGTAAATAAGGAGTCAGTCTGTTATCATATTTAAAATTCCACGATAGCCTTATTAATTTATAATATCGTGGAGATTAAACAAAAGATTTGGAAACTATAGAGGTATTAGTATGCTAAAGACTAACATCAATAACTATATGCATAGGCGAAGCTAGGGGGGCGGGGGGCATGGCCAGGGACGGATTTATATATTGACTAAATTTTTTTTTAAAAAAATATTAGTATATTAATAGGTACTAATTTTAACAATTTTGTTCAATAAAATTACATTTTGTCCACTTTTAATAATGCTACCAATTCTTTTAAGAGTAATGTTATAGTTATACAATTTTTTACAATATTTTTACAAACTATTGAGGTAGCAAATTTTTATTGGTTCGCACACTTGCATCGCTTTTTTACTTATCAATAATCCCTCACTATATTAGCAATTTGTAAAAAAATTTGTAATTTTAGCATTTTCCACCTTTTAAAGGCCATAAAAATGATTGGATTAAATTGAAAAAAAAAATATACAAGTCCAGAAAAATTAGCCCAACAACAAAAATTACCAATAATAAAGTTAAAAAAAATTAAGCTCAATCAATCTATTTTACCCAAAATAAACAACTTTGCCATTTAAAAGGTTTTAAACAAAAATTCTTAGTGATAAAATAGTAGAGTCAAAGATTGGAGCTGTTGCATATAGCTAGCAGCAAAGCCACCCCTCTAACTCCAAGTCCTGGCTCCGGCCTTAGTCATGTCCTCCTAGCTTTTTGCAATTTTCAACTATATATATATATATATATATATATAGTATTCAAATAAAAAAAATAAAAAAACACAAATTGTAGAAAAATGTAGTTATTAGCACCCAAAAATGTTAGAATTTAGGCCTTTAAGTCCTCAATCCTTTTGAATTAGTTCTGAACACAAGTTTTATACATTGTGTAGTTGTTTGAGTTTTGGATAACTCCTAAACAATTTTTTTTTTTTTTTTTATATTTAGCTTAGCTCGGCTGGAAAACTTTTCAGGCTCTGCCACTGACTATATGGTCAATGAAGTAATATATAATACAGAAATAGCTGGCCACCATTTTCATATGAATCGCGCATCAACATCTCCAACTTCTATGTGTAATTTGTCTAAGGGCAACGGGAATATATGGATTCACATTGTGACAGAATCAATGCTAAATATTCAATCAAGACGGCTGACATATAATATAGAATAGCATACCACCATCTACCTGTGCGCTTCTGCGTCAACATCAATGTAACTTTTTTGTTTAATGGCCCATGCACAAATACATATAAAAAGATAATATTATTGCTCACACTGACACAGTCATACACAAACATTATATATAGCTTTTTAATTTGTTTAATGGCCACCATTATGCAAGTAGCACGAGATGTCAATTTGCACAACTTTATTAAGTTAGTCGGTTTGTCTCTTTTTATGTAGATGGATATCCTTTTCGAATATGGGCATTGCAGCAGGTATACGTTTCACATTTTTTATAGACTAATGTTCTCAAGAACAAAATAATATACTATTGAGAAATATATATATATATATATATATATATATATATATATATATATATATATATATAGCTGGCACCATTAAACAATACTTATCTTCTTAATTTATGTGAATTGTCCAAGGCTGAGTCTTTTGGCTCAGTATTGTAAAAATTAGAGTTTATTAGATTTATGTATATTGTGCAAAGTTTATTAGGAAAATGAGAAAAAATGCAAATTTTGGTATTGATGTTGCCGAAATACAAGAAAAAGGAGAGAGAGAAACTGACAAATCTGACATTTTGCTTCTGTTACGTTCTTTTTTTCGTTAGTTTTCTATTTGTGGTTGGTTTCTTCATAGTTTATTTTTGTTTAAAAAATAAAGATTTGCAACCCAGGGGGATTGAACCCTTGAGGAAGGGTTATTCCAGATAAGATGCAGCCATTGAGGAAGGGTTATTCCAGATAAGATGCAGCCAGTAGGCTACCGCAGAACATGTTTAATATATTTGGAAACTAAATTAACTTATTCTAAAATTGTTAGATATTTCAAATTTTCAAAAACACAAAAAACTCACACATTTTTTTAATATACTTTCCAAAAATTGATAGTTATGATAACAAGAATGGTAAATTCAAATTATAGTTCATCCACCATGATGTCAAAATTAATTAAAATTCACTAAATAAAAAATAACAATTGAAACTGATTTTTTTTTTTCCTGAAGGTTAATGATTTACATTCATCATAATTCGTAATTTCTACATTTTTCAATTACAAAAATACTTAGGGTGTGATGAGATTTAGGTGTTTATGGGTGAAATAATTTTTTTTGCATAATTCTTATCACACCCTAGTTATTTTTGTGATTGGAAAATGTAGAAATTCCAAATTATAATGAATGTAAATTATTAGCCTTCAGGAAAAAAAAAATAGAAGGGTCTCTAAGTATGCGTGTGATAAGTATTAATAATTCCAACCATACAAAACTTGAGGATAGCACTGTAAAATTACCTAGAGATGTGATTAAAAAATTACTTCATCCACAAACGCATAATATTCATCATATGTATTTTATGATTACAAATTGTAGTAATATCTTAAAAAAAAAACTAGAAAGCCTCTGAGAAGTGCGTGATAATTATGGAATACTAGCCTTTGAGCACGCGCTCGTACTTGTGCTCAGAGTTTTTCTATTTTTTTTGGTAAATATTAATAATTTATATCCATTATAATTTAAAATTATTACATTTTTCAATCACAAAAATACTTAGGGGTGTGATAAAAAAAAACATTATTTCAACCACAAACACATAACACTCATCATACCCCTAGGTATTTTTTGTGATTGGAAAATATAGATGTGGGGGTGATAGGTCCAGGAGTATATATTGGGCTAGAGGCCCAATCCGAGGGCATTAAGTAGTCTGAGGACGAACAAATATCTTTTTAAAAATCCGTATTGGTAAGTTAAGAAATAGTCTGATCATGATCGACCAAGAAAGTGGTCTGAGGAGGAATACTTCCTTGGATGAGTAAAGCCGAGGTCGGAAGATACGGTCTGCCACTTAGAAGCGACGTTTTAGGAGATCCTGTAGGTAAGGATATACATCGTAAGAGCATAGAACAGAAAAATGCTATGAAATATCTAGGAGAAAGATATATAAGGAGGAGTTAGCCTCCTCGGATTGAGTCTGAAGACGATTTACCTTTTATAAACTTATTTCTATTGTGATCTTGACCCATCATAATTGGTATACAAACTCATTAGAACCTAAATTTCAAATCCACTATCTACAAATTCATTGTATTGGGCACTTTGGATCTATTTTCTCACTATTTTGGGTTTAGGTACAAATCGTGTCCCTACAATAGTAATCCTAAATTATAATGGATGTAAATTAATACATATTAAAAAATATGTATTTCTTTAATTTTTACTCTTGAAATAAAATATTATTTTCCAAAAATTTAAACTATATTACCTATTTTAATCTATTTATAACGAGCCATATGAATTTTCAAAAGAAAAAAAAAATTCATGGAAAAATTATGCTATACAACTCAAGACACATCATGCAAGTATGACTTGTATTGCCAACTTTGATTACTAAAAATATTCTTATGATATACTATTAAAATAAATAACAAAATTTATCTTAAATTGAAAAAATATTAACAATATCATCTTCTTTTTTAATTCATGTAATATGTTTGTAAAATATTCAAAAAACTTCGACAATTTTTTAATTGGACAAAGTTTAGTTACAAAATTGGTTGTAACCTTATTTAATAAAATAAATATTACTACATATTTTGATAATCTAATCATTGAATTATATGTCCTTTATGTTTTTAATACACATGTCAAAATTCACCTCCAATAAAAATTTATTGAGTAGGGTTATAGTCTTAGTCTGCAACCCATTTTGTAACTAAATTTTGTCATTTTTAATTAAGGTTACTAGTTTTTACAAAATTGTTATTTTTATTTAGGTAATATTAATTAATTTTGGCATCATTGTGGATGACCTATAATTTGAATTTACCATTCTTGTTATCATAACTATCAATTTTTGGAAAATATATAAATAAAATGTGTGTGTGTGTTTTTTTTTTTTTTGAAAACTTGAAATATCTATCAGTTTTGGAATAAGTTAATTTAGTTTCCATATAGAATAACCATGTTGTAGGGTAGTCTATTGGCGGCTTCTAATGCAGAGTATCCCTTATTCAAGGGTTCAATTCCCCTGGGTTGCTTATCTTTATTTTTTAAACAAAAATAAACTATGAAGAACTAACAGAAGCAAAATGACCATTGACTTTCGGCAATCAAATTGACAAAATTGATGTCAGTTTCTGATGCGGAGTATCCCTTGTTCAAGGGTTCAATCCCCCTGGGTTGCTTATCTTTATTTTTTAAACAAAAATAAACTATGAAGAACTAACAGAAGCAAAATAACCATTGAATTTCGGCAATCAAATTGACGAAATTGATGTCAGTTTTTGTCTCCACTTTTTGTTGAATTTCGGCAATACTTATGCCAAAATACCAAAATTTGTCAATTTCTCTCTCTTCTTTTACTTGTATTTCGGCAACACCAATACCGAAATTTGCATCTCTCCTCATTTTGCTAAAAAACTTTGCACAGTACACATAAATCCAATAAACTGTAATTTTTACAATATTGAGCCAAAAGACTCGTCCAAGACTGATTCAAATAAATATTCATTAATTTGTATTTAATTTGACAGCAGAATTAATAGTTGGTGAACAACCAAAAACTACTACAGACATCGAAGAGTGTTTTCACATAAATTTTCTCAGACTAGCTCACTTCACTGAGTCCCAGGGATGGAGGCATATATGGACTTAGGGTGGCAAGCCACCCACAATTTTTTTTTTTTAATATTAATATATAAATAGGTACTAATTTTAGAAATTTTGTTCTATAAAAGTATACTTTGTTCCCCTTAAAAATATTATTGATTTTTTTAAGAGTAATATTATAGTTACAAACATTTCTACAACATTTTTACAAATTTTTGAGGTAGTAAATTCTTATTTGTTTGTATTTGGGCTCATCACTTATATTACTTTTTTACTCACTAATAACTACTAATCAGATCAAAAAGTTGTAAAAAAAGTTTGTAACCCTAGCATTTTTCTCATTTGAAAGGCCATAAAAAAATTTATAGATCTAAAATCTAAAAAAAATATACAAGCCCAAAAAAATTAGCTCAATAACAAAAATTACCCATACTAAAGTTAAAAGAGTTATGCCCAATTTACCTATTTTACCCAAAACAAACAACCCGGCCCTTTAAAAAATTTTAAACAAAATTATTTTGTCCTTGTCTAGCAGTAGACGTACGCAACAAAGACACAAAAAAAAAATTTCAATGGTTAAGCAGCAAAGTCGAAGGCCAGAGCCACTGCAGTTACCAGCAACAAAGATGCCCCCTAACTCCAAGTCCTGGCTTTGTCCCTGTTGAGACCAACTACGACACAAAATTATAGAATGAATGTGAAAATTTCGGTGACAAAATTAGTGTCACTAGACTTTTCCAATGAATGAGTAGTGGAAAGAAGCCATCTCAGTGTAGTTTAAAAAGCAGTCTTGTTTTTGTTTTCGGTCATTATCACATGATTACTCTCTATGGGTTTGTTCGGATAGGTTGTTTTGAAAATTGCGTTTTATAAAAATAATGCTTTTAAAATTGCATTTTGAAAGCCACAATTAAATGTTTGGTAATACTCGTTAAAATTGTAGTTTAAAAACTCTAAAAATTTTTAAAACCACAATTAACTATATTTAAAAAAAAAAAAGAAAAAAAAAGAGAGAGGCCAAACCCATTGCTTTGTGTTTTCTTCTGGAAACATGTGTTTGCTTTGCACAAATGTTGATCAAACTAGCTTTATATATGCCAGGATGCAATTAAAATTAATTACAATTATATATGTGTGTGTTTCAAAAGTTTCTTCCTAAATTTCGTATTAATTCTATTCGTTTTTAAAAAACTTTGCTAACTTTTAAAAAAACAAAACATTAGAAGGGTATATTAGTATGCAAATTATTTATTTGTAATTATTCCATTTTAATCATTTAATTGTGACTTGTTGAACTACTAATATATTTAATTTTTAACTTTCTTTTTTATTGCAATATATACCATGAGTTTTGTTAATGTTTATTATATTTTTTAAATAAGCTAAAAAAGTTTTATTATAAAAATCTACTGAAAATGCATAAGTATAGTATAATTTTCATAAAAATTCATATTTGAGTTAACAATGATTTTTCAAAAAAATATTTTAAATTAGTTTGAAAGAGTCAAAGTACATTTAAATATATTTACATTTTAAAATTGAAAAGAAACTCAGTAGAAAATTAGGGTAGAATTGAAGTCTAACTTATGACAATTGACACATACAAGAGATGAGTTCAAGTTATACTTTCTACACCATTAGATTTAAGTAGATCTAATGGTCAAAAATATGAACTCATTAATTTTGATTACCATATCATTTATTATCCCTTATTCTTTGAATTTTCATATTTGTCTCTATTCCCATAATGTACTTACATTCATCTCAACCAAAATATCTGAAACTTTTTATTTTCATATATCTGTCTCTATTTTCATATATTTTTTTTGAATTTCCATAATTTTAAAAAGGAATTTAGAATCTTAGATAAAAACTTTAGTACCAGTTCACTTCAAATCTACATTAAAAAATTCAGCGTCACTGCATCCTCAAAGAGGAAAACACCACCTCTACTCCAAGTTATACAAAGATTTGAAACCAATTCAAAGGCTTCTTTTGCGATCTCAAAGTCCTGGACTTTAAATTTATTTTGTGACTTGTACAAATAAAACAAATTGTTGGTGCAATTGTCGAAACAAATCTTTATAATACTCCAAGATAATGATTCTTTGTATAATGGTATCATTCGTGCAATTGTTGAAACAAACAATAATGCTCCAACACAAATCTTTATAAATCAAAATATAAACTCAATTACGTCTTTTCGTGATGACTATAATGACTAAGAGGATGAGAAATAATGTTAGAGATACAAACTATTTTACAAATTTTTTTACAAACTGTTGATGTGGTGAATGATTATTGGTAAATGAAAAAATGATATTAATGATGAGCTTAGATGAAAACCAATAAAAAGTTGGTCACATCAGCAGGTTGTAAAAATATTGTAAAATAGTTTGTGATTGTAATATTACTCGGAGGATGAGAGAAGAGAGATAATGTGAAAATTTTTAGGAGTAAAAACAAATATGAAAATTCAAAAAATAATAAATAATAAATGATATGATAATTAACATTAATGGGTTCATATTTTTTACCGTTAGATCTACTTAAATCTAATAATAAAAAAAATGTGTAACTTGAGCTCATCTCCTTATACAAAATTAGAATAAATTAGCTTAATCCTTAGGTGAACTTTCATGGAGTATTAATTATACTTTAAAATTTAAACTAGTCGCATGGGATGCTCGAGAATCACCTATTATTGCACATAAACCCAATTTTATCAAGACTAACCAATGAAAAGCTAAAATTAAATGGACAAGACCCAAGCATCACATAAAATCTGAAGGCATGGGATGTTGAATCAAGAAAACATTTTAAAAAAATCAAGAAGAAGGCAGAACACTCCTCATTTGTGAATTCTTGCTGTCCTTCACGGAGAGGGCCACCAACACAATTTTGAGAAGAACATTTTGAAGTGTAGCTGATCATCTGATGGAAGCAAAGTCACTGTCGGGAGTTCAGATTGGATGGTTTACATTTGGGATACAACTTCTAGTTCTAGACGCATCTTGTATAAGATCCCTGGTCACATTGGTTCAATCAATGAGTGTCTTTTTCATCCCAGTGAGCCTAATGTTGGATCTTGTAGTAGTGATAAACAGATTTATTTGGGGAAGATCTGAGAATCGAAAGAACTTGCACCTCAGTGATGGCAAAAATGGCCAAATACTATCTTTGATGGAAATGTTTGGCGATCTACCACTGTTTGCGAAATAATTAGCAATCTATCACTTTTTTGAAACTCAAATTTGTGAAACTCAAGTTTACCGTGTAACTCGAGTTCCATAAAAAATAACACGACAAACTTGAAGGTTATTTTTTAAAGAACTTGAGTTCCTAAAACTCGAGTTACACATCAAACTCGAGTTCCAAAAGAGTGGTACATCCATATATATTTCAAAACAATGATAGATCACCAAATATTTCGGCCAATAGTGGTATATATTTGGCTATATTGCCCCCTTATGGACTGTTTTTTCAACCAATAGTTGGCTCTTTTAAGTGTCCTCCAAAGACTTTGAAAAGTTTGTATCTCTACTGTTGTTTCTCAAGTTGAATTTTGGTATGTTTATTGCCAAGTAGAAGATTATTTTCCATTTTGGAGTATTGGTGCTGCATGTATTTTGGCATTATTAAATACATCTAGGGTTCTATCATCACCCCCACATCCTTTTTTCCAATCAAAACCTAAAATTGAAGCCAGAAAGTGGTTTTAACTTTCATCTCTCTCTCTCTCTCTCTCTCTAAACAAATCAGTTCACAGGAAGAAGCCAATTGCCACTCCCCTTTTCCTTAGGAAAAATAAAAGGCAATTACGTGGAATGTACAACCATTATCAAATTATTTACAAGCTGCAGTGGAGTTATTATGAAATTACAGATTTTAGCCTTTTTAGGACTACTATATTATGTCTATCTATTATCTCAAATAAAAAAAAAAGGACTACTATATTATGAGTAATGTTTGAGATACAAATTTTTTTACAAATTATTAATGTAGCGAGTGGTTATTGGTAAATAAAAAAGTGATGTTAATAATAAGCCTTAATGAAAACTATTAAAAAGTTAGCCATAAAAATATTGTAAAATAGTTTATAGCCGTAACATTACTCCAATACAATTATACATCTTCTTTACAGTTTTAAAATAGTAATCACTTCTTCACTCTTGACCAAAACAGGAACATAAGACTTCTGCGTTAAATGAAACCTACGAAAGGCCAAAATCCAAAAAGCTGAAAGCTAGAAAATGCAGTAGCATTTTAGTCTATATATGAAAGTTAATCGCTCCATTTGCAAAAATTTCATTAATTACTAACATATTCATAAACTGTACAAGCTAATCTATCCCATGGACATACTATGAACATCAAAACTTTCCAAGAAGCAATTGTTGGAGCATTTTAATTTTAAATTGTTATTTTAATATTTTTAATGAATAATAAGTTGGAAAATTTAGTGAAAAGAGATATTGGAGTTTAATGTGGTAAACGAGGAGACATTGTGTTATCATATTTAGATTTAGAATCCCACAATAGCCTTATTAATTTATAATTTCGTGGAGATTAAACAAAAGATTTGGAAACTATAGAGGTATCAGTATGCTAAAGACTAACATCAATAACTATATGGTCAATGAAACAATATATAATATAGAAATAGCTGGCCACCATTGTCATGTGAATTGCGCATCAACATCTCTTAACTTCTATATGTAATTTGTCCAAGGGAAACGGGAATATATAGAATAACATTCCACCATCTACCTGTGCCCTTCTGCGTCAACATCATCAATATAACTTTTTTGTTTAATGGCCCATGCACAAATATAATAAAGAGATAATATTGCTCATACAGTCATACACAAACATCTTATATAGCTTTTTAATTTGTTTAATGGCCACCATTAATAATGCAAGTTGCAAGAGATGTCAATTTGCACAACTTAATTAAGTTAGTCGATCGGTTTGTCTCTTTTTATGTAGATGGATATCCTTTTCGAATATGGGCATTGCAGTAGGCATACGTTCACATTTTTGTTAGACTCATGTACTCATGAACAAAATAATATGCTATTGAGAAATATATATATATATATATATATATATATATATATATATATATATATATATAGCTGGCACCATTCAACAATACTTATCTTCTTAATTTATGTGGATTGTCCAAGGCTGATTCAAATAAGCATTCATTAATTTGTATTTAATTTGACAGCAGAATCAATAGTTGGTGAACAACCAAAACCACTACAGACACCGAGTGTTTTCACATAGGGCAAAACTTAGATACAGTTCCTTATATATTGTTCTTTAAGTTCTCCTCTTAAAAATCTGTCATCTGTCTAATTGAACAACCAAACTAACACAGTTTTAACGCCGTTCTCTCTCTCTCTCTTCCTTTTTTTCACTTGAGTGTGTGAGAAAACCCAACTACAAATCTCTCAAACTTCTCCCAAACAATATTAGAAAATAAAAACTGGCTTCAGAAGGACAAGCCTGGAATGATCTTCTCCATTAATCCCATTATTTTTATTAGAAGATAATTAATTTGTTCATGCTTTATATGCTAGACAAATGGTTTTTTAAATAATGAAAAAGAAAGAAAGAAAAAAAAGAAGATGAAGACCGCCATAGCAATGTACTACTTGGATAAATCTAATTCTCATAAGTTTGGAACAAATAGCCATTAGAACAGTAATAGCAGATCCATCCATTCATTCCCAATAAACACAAATTAGAGAAAAAAAGAGGCGGGGGAGGGGGGGGGGGTACCCTTCCCATCAAAACCTACTTTGCTACAACTCTACCCAAACCCAATCCTCTACATGCTGCAACCACCTCTATAATCTCCTTTGTGTCATCATTCTCCCCTGGTTAGACCCAAGTGATTGTGTGTGAGAAATTAGATCTGAAGCCAATGGGTTTTCTTTTCTCACAGACAAGGGGAAAAAAATACAACAACCGAAAGTTACGGTACTTTTAACAATGTTTGTTTAGTTATACATTTAGACAAATGACAGATTTTTAAGAGGGGAACTTAAGGAACTGTATATAAGTAACTTTATCTAAGCTTTGCCCTTTCACATAAATATTCTTAGACTAGCTCACTTCACTGAGACCCAGGGACGGAGGCATATATGGACTTAGGGTGGCAAGCCACCCCCATTTTTTTTTTAATTAGTATATAAATAGGCACTAATTTTAGCAAATTTTTTTGTATATAAAAGTATACTTTGCTCCCCTTAATATTATCATTGATTCTTTTAAGCATAATATTATAGTTAAAAATGTTTCTACAACATTTTTGCAAATTTTTGAGGTATTAAATTCTTATTTGTTCGTATCTATGCTTATGACTTATATAACTTTTTTACTCACCAATAACCACTAATTAGATCTGTAATTTGTAAAAAAATTTGTAATCCTATCGTTTTTCTCATTTTAAAGGTCATAAAAAAATTTATAGATCTAAAATCTAAAGCAAAATATACAAGCCCAAATGAATTAGCCCAATAACAAAAATTATCCATAGCAAAGTTAAAAAGAATTACGCTCAATCAACCTTTTGTTTTGGAGGGGGCTCAATCAACCTATTTTACCCAAAACAAACAACTTGCATCTTTAAATAATTTTAAACAAAATAATTTTGTCTTTATCTAACAATAGATGCATGGAAAAAAAAAAAAAATTCAATGGTTAAGTAGCAAAAGTTGGAGGCCAAAGCCGTTGCACTTACTAGCAGCAGAACCGCCCCCTGATTTCAACTCCTGCCTTTGTCCCTACTGAGACTTGATATGACACAAAATTATAGAACAAATGTGAAAATTTCAAATACAAAATTAGTGTCACTAGACTTTTCCTATGAATGAGTAATGAAAATAAGCCATCCTAGCGTAGTTTTAAAAGCAATCTTGTTTATGTTTCATGTCATTATCACATGATTACTTTCTATGGGTTTGTTTGGATAGGTTGTTTTGAAAACTGCGTTTTATAAAAATAACTTTTTTCAAATTGCGTTTTGAAAACCACAATTAAACGTTTGGTAATAAATGTAAAAATAGCAATTTGAAAACTCTAAAATTTTTGAAAGCCACAATTAACTGTATCTTTCTAAAAAAAACAAAGAGAGGCCAAACCCATGTTGTTTTGTGTTTTCTTCTGGAAACACGTGTTTGCTTCACACAAACGTTGATCCAATCTGGCTCTATATATGCCAGGATGCAATTAAAATTAATTACAATTATATATGTGTGTGGGTTTCAAAAGTTTCTTACTAAATTTAGTATTAATTTTGTTGTTATTATTTGCAAATTAGTATGCAAATTATTTATTTGTAATTATTCCATTTTAATTATTTAATTGTGATTTGTTGAACTACTAATATATTTAATTTTTAACTTTCTTTTTTATTGCAATACAATGAATTTTGTTAATGTTTATTGTATTTTTCAAATACGCTTAAAAAATTATTATAAAAATCTACTGAAAATGCATAAGTATAGTAAAATTTTTATTGAAATTTATATTTGAGTTAACAACGAATTTTAGAAAAAAAATTTAAAAATTAGTTTGAAAGAGTCAAAGTTCTTTTAAATATACTTATAGTTTAAAATTGAAGAGAAACTCGGTAGAAAATTAGGGAAGAGTTGAAGTCTAACTTATGACAATTGACACATACAAAATTAGAATAAATTAGCTTAATCCTTAGGTGAACTTTCATGGAGTATTAATTATACTTTAAAATTTAAACTAGTCGCATGGGACGCACGAGAATCACCTATTATTGCACATAAACCCAATTTTATCAAGACTAACCAATGAAAAGCTAAAATTAAATGGACAAGACCCAAGCTACACATAAAATCTGAAGGCATGGGATGTTGAATCAAGAAAACATTTAAACTAATCACGAAAAAGGTAGAACACTCCTCATTTGTGAATTTTTGCTGTCCTTCACGGAGAGGACCACCAACACAATTTTGAGAAGAACATTTTGAAGTGTAGCTGGTCATCTGATGGAAGCAAAGTCACTGCCGGGAGTTCAGATTGGATGGTTTACATTTGGGATACAACTTCTAGAGCATCTTGTATAAGATCCTCTGGTCACATTGGTTCAATCAATGAGTGTCTTTTTCATCCTAGTTAACCTATTGTTGGATCATGCAGTAGTGTTAAACAGATTTATTTGGGGGAGATCTGAAAATTGAAAGAACTTGCACCTTAGTGACAGCAAAAATGGCCAAATACCATATTTGACGGAAATATTTGACAGCAAAATAATTAGGAATCTACCACTTTTTTGAAACTCAATTTTGTGAAACTCGAGTTTGTTGTGTAAGTCGAATTCCAAGAACTCAAGTTCCATAAAAAATAACACGGCAAACTTAAAAGCTATTTTTTCAAGGAACTCGAGTTCTTACACAATAAACTCGAGTTTCAAAAGAGTTTTACATACATATATATTTCAAAACAGTGGTAGATTACCAAATTTTTTGGCCTATAGTGGTATCTGGCCATATTGGCCCCTCAGTGACTGTTTTTTCAACCAATAGTTGGCTATTTTAAGTGTCCTCCAAAGACTTTGAAAAGTTTGTATCTCTACTGTAGTTTCTCAAGTTAAATTTTGGAGTAGAAGATTATCTCTACTGTTTATTGGCAAAGTAGAAGATTATTTTCCATTTTGGAGTATTGGTGCTTCATGTATTTTGGCATCAGCAAATACATCTAGGGTTCTATCATCATCCCCATAGAATAGATGCTGTAAATGTTTGTAATATGCTCACACCAAGGCATATGGATACAGTATCGCTACTGCCTTAAATTATTCCTTACATTCAATTTCCAAAAGTTTCTAAAAATACAAATAAGATTGCCTCATTAAAAGAAACCTAAAAAAGCCAAAATTCATATTTGCTTAGTCCGCTGGAAAAATACAGCATCATTTTCGTCTACATATTTAAATTCATCCATCCAGTTGCAAAAATTTCAGGACTAACATATTCAAGAACGGCCCCCTCAAACAAAAAAAAAACATATTCAAGAACTGTACAAGCTAATCTATCCCCGTGGGCAGACTCTGAACAATTAAGTTTACCAAGAAGCAGCTATACAAAATGTTTGATTTTTTTGTATACAAAATTTTTCAGGAAGCAACTATACAAACTATACAAATCGTAAATAGTGAGGAGAACTAGGGTTTGACAAATGGTGGCCACTATCCAACCTCTGTACATCCTCTAAACTTAAGAAAAGGAAAACGCAAAGCCTAAGCTGTTTCGTAAGAGGAGAACTAGAAAAAGTCAACTCCAAAACTCAATTTTTTTACATACCTAAGTCACCATTACAGCTCATCAAAAATTTCTGCTTTCACAAAAATTGTAAAAAAAATTGATTTAGTATATCTAGAGTCTGCTTGACAAGGTTTAGTCCCACTCAACCCCCAATGCCACTAAAATCTAGCTTTGTTTGAACAATTCTCTCAAAGATCTGGAACATCAAAAAATAAATAAGATTGTTTCAGATTTGAGAGACAAAGTGAATCAATTCATCTTTAATGAAAAGATGCCAATATATTTCAGATTTGGCCAGTAGTCCCCAATGGTTAACAACTTGCAAGTATACATTCTTAACTAAATCAGCTGAGATTGACTCCCATTGGTAATTAGGTCCAGCCAGAATAGACCCGGCCAGATGGTGATATAATAACACTGACTCCAGCACATACGATTTTCTTGAGAACATAAGGATGTATCCCTCTATGTGATCCTATGTAGTTTAAACCCTGACCAATTGATGGAGCACATCATTCAGAATTGAATGATGGGATCTAGATGGTTATTAGGTTGTAACTAGAATACAAAATACATTGACTAGTGACAGCAAATTGTCTTCCCTTTTGCAGAATTGGTTTGCAGTTAGAAGAAAGCAATCACCTTCGAGGTTAACATGGCTCATTGAAGCCAGCCATATCTCCCTTGCTTTGGCTGTAGGTCCAAAATCTACTTCAGTGCCTACAGATGGTGGCATAAGGATTAAAAAAATAATGAAGAACTATAAATTATAAAAGGAAGCTCTTGAATATAAAGTAAGGAAATACTGAACAATAACCCACATTAAACTGTAAGAGAAATACTCGATTGTGAGAATGGTGATGGTTGTTGATTAGTTATTCTACAGATATAGCAAATTATTTCACAAATAACTATTGTGGGAAAAGACCTCTAGATCGCACTCCATCACAGGATTGATTGTGAATACTAGTAAGAGTTTTAGAACGGTCGCCAAACAAAAAATAGCAATAAAAAAAACAAGAAGAAAGTTAGACAACCACATGAACAAGGATTTACGTGGTTTAGCAATAGCCTACATCCACAGGTGATGGTGAGAAGAAAATTTCACTAACAAAATATGGAGATTAGCACAAAGTCACTCTCACAAAACCCCAAACCCCATATACACCCTAAAAACTCTCTCCCAAATACAAAGTTTAGGGCTTCACCTAAAACAAAGAGAAGTTTTTCTACTCTCTAATTGTTGCACAGCACTGCAGCCCTCTCTTTGGCTGAAAAAACATATATGTAAAAGTTGTCAGTCAGATAGAACTCCTTGTTATATTTAATTTCAAAATCGGGCACTTGATGAATCCCAAGTCTTGAATCAAACCTAGTTTCCAAATATCCTCCTTAATAGCTTCAATCATAGCTATGTATTCAGCCTCATTGGTTGACAATGCAATAGTCGTCTGTAGTGTCAACCTTCAACTCACTGGTGGTCGGCCCCTAGCTTCATAGTAGAATGAAGCTTATCTAGATCACCAACATAGTCAGAATCAAACATATCTAGCTACATGTCTTTCAACAAGTTCATATCTCTTAAACTTCAAACCCAAATCAGCGTTCACAAATATATCTCAAGATCCATTTAACAACTTGCCAATGACCTTTCCCAGAATTTTGCATATAACGACTATCCATATTGACAGCTTGAGCAATGCTGGGCCGAGGTGTAACAATGCACATATGAGTTTGCCAACCAAATTGGTATTAGAGCTTCTTATATCAAAACAATAACAGAACAAGGTACACAAAAACACACAAAAGACATTTCTTTATATTCTACAATGTCAATGGTTAAACTTAATGACAAAAGAAAGGACATTAAATAACACTAGTCATTCTTTTACAAGTAAAATATGACAATGAAAAAACTGTAACAACGACATAAGGTTTACCTTTAGCATCTAAGTCAGGTCTTAGAGAACTTATTCTATTGTCGCAGCAGATGAGGTCACCTACTTTCCAGATTGGAATCTTAAATACATGCAGCAATGATTTCTCAACTGACCACTGCACTTCACATCCAGATGAATCGCCATTAGCTTTTGATGTTTTCCAAGATACCAGCCCAAAGAATTAAACAGAACAAAATTAAAGAGTGAGTATCTACCCCTACAAGTGACACCAGCTTTCAACTACTCTCAGATGCAATTGACTTTAGCTTTCAACAAGTTAAAATTTACCTGAGATTGTAGCAAATCAGTCAACTTCAAGACCTGTATAAACAAATAGTCAACATAAATTTAACCATTGTAAGAATATAATTAAATGTGCTAGAGGGTGTTTTGGGTTACAAGATACAGTAACACAGTTAGCAATAGCAAAGCTTAAAGCTCAAAACTTTGACTAGGCATAAAGTCGTTCAGCCTTGATTAGCAATTAGCAGCTATTTCTGCTTTGTTTTTGGGTAGACTGCAAAATTAGTAATGTAAGCATTTTAGATTTAGCACTCATACTTGTATGTTCTATCTTTCCCCAAGAAAACTGCTACTGTATCTTGTTTCAACTTATCACTCACAGTGAGGCTTTTAACTTAGTCAAGGCTGACTTCCTTCATTGATGGAAGTTTTAAGTCATATTTCTGAGTAATACAATCAATTTCTAAACCAAATGGTACTAATTAAATAATTGCAAATAAAATTCAGCTTACAGGGACAAATGTTCATTGCCTTACCCAGGCAAATAAAACTCAATTGTCCTTATTGTATGGGTGTGAAAATTTTGGGGGCAAAATCAGTGTCACCAAAATTTTTCCGTTTAAAAGCATCATATCTTTCTTCGTTTCTTTTTCTTGGCCGGGAGAGGAAAAAAAAAAAAAACGATGGCTTCAGATTTCTTCAGACTTCTCACCTCCAATCTCGAATGGAGTAGAATTGAAATCTACCTTACAACACTTGATACAAAATTATAATAAAATTAGTTTAATCCTTTCTTGAACTTCCATCTTAATGATATTATAAACTAGTCATAATTTGAATTGTTCTCAAGACTCACCAATCAAATGCTATAAATAAATGAAGAAGATCTAGCATCACATTAAATCTTACCTAATTCAAATATTTTTAAAGTATATGATTAGATTTATGAATGGCTAGTGATAAATTTATTAAATATGGAGAATGAAATCATACAATACTTTTAAGGGGGAAAATATTGATATTAATATTACCACTTTATATTTTTCAAATAACCTAAAAAAATCATTTAATATAAAATTCTTCTGAAAATTCATAATCTGTTCTCTAAAGTATAGTAAAATTCTCATTGAAATTTATATTTGAGTTAACAATAATTTTTGTAAAAGTTTTTTTTTTTTTTTTGAAAATTCGACGGTAGAAATTTGCATTACTTCTCTTGACCAACTGAATTACAATAAGGTTATAACAAAATCACCCTGGAAACATGCTACCAGGTGATACATGCATACCCCTAATGCTAGAGCCGCCCGTAGGGCTCAAGCTGGGGTCAGAACATGAAAGTAAACATAAATGTAACTTTGGACCATATAAGTTGTTGGACTCATTGTATGCTAAGCTTCTGTTCTCTGTGCTTCCATAAGCTATGAAGCACGGGTGCGTTTCGGGATTCGGGTGCGGGTGCGGGTGCGGGACTCGGCAATTTTTGAAAAAGTAGGGTGCGAGTGCGGCGATTAAAAAATTATTAAAAATATTTTTATTTATATTTTTAATATATTGCTAAACATACTATTTTCACATTATATAAATATATACCAAATTTAAGAGCAATAGTAAATAATAACTAGAATACAGAGAATGGGAGAGAGCCTAGCTGAAGAGAAATACTTTTTTTTTTTGAATTTCGGCCGGTATCGGCAGATTTCGGCCAGTATCGGCCGATTTTGCCGGTACCGGTTTGCACTCGATACGTACCGATTCGGGCCGAATCGGCGCGAATCTGCCCGATTTCGCATGCGTCGGTCCGAATCGGCGCCGTATCGGCGCGAATCGCGCCGAAAAAAGTATTTTTTTAATGCCCGACGCGGCACGGACGCGCAGGCAGCGGCATCGCCTGCGCGTCCCCGTGTCAGGCCGCGTCGGACGCGGGTGCGGCGGCCCAAACGCCGCACCTGTGCTTCCCAGTCCATATGTCTTTGGTATTCTGTCAGCAAAGCTAAAGCCCCATCAGCAATGACCTTCGGCTGTAGCTTTTTTTTTTTTTTTTTTCCAATGTAGAACTTGTTGTGAGCATTCCAAAGAGCCCACGCTGTAACAGCCCAGACCTCAATATCTTTTTGTTCAAGTCTCTCCCGAAGCCTCCTAAACAGCAAGAAAAAGTCTGAAGATTCGTTAGGACATTTCTGCAGTCTCCCCCTGACCAAGGCCCAAGTATTACGAGCAAAGGGGCATTCCCAGAGAACATGGCACACTGTCTCGGGGTGTTGTCTGCAGAATTCGTACCATGGCTCCACCCTCACCTTCCTTCTCTGCAGGTTATCTCTCATTGGTAATATGTTTGAGCACGCTCTCCACACAAAGTTTCGGAATTTTGGGGGTACATTAATTGTCCAGATATGCTTCCATGTTTTACCATTCCACTGAGTACGTGAACTTTCACCCCTAGGCTGCTGAGTAATCCTTAGGGCCACCTGGTACGCCAACTTTACAGAGAATTCTTGAGCTTTATTTTCCTTCCAAACTATCCTATCATCTGATTCCATACGGGTATCGCCAAAATTTCTTGGCGAGTAGATGGGGCAAACAAATGAGTCAATTTCCCACGGTCCCACTGCCTGGTTTGCTGGTTGATGAGGTCTTTCACACACATATTACCAGGTACCATACCAGTTAGGATCGGGGGATGAGATAGCTTATGAGTAAAAGTATTTTAAATTAAAAAGGGTTTGAAGTACTTCATAAATATAGTTTAAAATTGAAGAGAAACTCCGGCATAAAATTAGGGTAAAATTGAAGCTTATAAGAAATTTAACACATTCAAAAAAAAAGAGAAATCCTCGAGTGAACTTTCATAAATAAATATTAATCTAACTGAAATTCTATATTAATTATATGTTAAAATTTAAATTAGTGGCAAATCAGTGGGATGCCAGAGATTTATGGGGAAAAAAAAAAATAGTGCAATTATTTATTATAGCACATAATCCGAATTTTTATCTAGACTCACCAATCGAATACTAAAACTAAATGGACAAGACCCAAGCATCACGTAGAATCTGAGAGCATCGAATGTTGAAACAGGAAAACAAATCAAGAAAATGACAAAACACTCCTTGTTTGTGAATTCATGTTGTCCTTCTCGGAGAGGGCCACCACTTGTTGTCAGTGGATCTGATAATGGAACTGCCAAACTGTGGGATATGCGTTAGCAGGGTGCCATTCAGACATTTCCAGAAAAATACCAAATCACAGCCGTCGGTTTCTCAATGAGTGTGTTTTCCATTCCAGTGAACCTATTGTTGGATCTTGCCGTAGTGATAAATATTTTTTTTGGGGGGGGGGGGGGGTCTTACAACTCAGTGACTGTATTTTCAGTTAATTGTTGGCTCTTTAAGTGCCCTTCAAAGAATTTGAAAACGTTGTATTCGTATCTCTTACTATAGTTCCCCAAGTTGAATTTTGGTATCTTTATTGGCAATGTTAGAAGATTATGTTCCATTTTGGAATATTGTTTCTACATGTATTTTGGCATCTGTGAATGCATCTAGGTTCTATGATCACCTCCTGCCAGGGCGGCTTGATGCATTTAAATGCCTAAGGCAAAGATTGATTATTTTAAACACTTGTTGATGCGACAAATTGATAGTGGTAAGTAAACGAGTGATGTTAGTGATAAACTTAGATGAGAACTAGTAAAAGTTTGCTAACTTAACTATTGTGAAAAATGTTGTGAATATTTTTGTGTATTGCTTTTTTTTTTTTTTTAGAAGTGCTGTATTCACAATATTTTTCACAACAAATCCTAGATGTTAAGTTACTTCTTGTTTTCTTTTTGAATGCATCACTAAAATTATTTTTTTTGCTATTGATAACAGCATGTAACAACTTGCTACTTATGCTTTGTTATAAAAGTATTGTTGATGTAGCATTTCTCTATCTTTTTTTGCTTGTTTTTCATTTGATAAAAAAATATTATTTTATTTATTGGTTAATATTTGGACTTAATTAATACTATTACAATGAAAAAAATAATATTATTAGTTAAAATTTGAGGGCCTTTTTTTTGGCTTGGGGGCCTTAGGCACGGCATTAATTGCTTTTAGCATTGAGCCAGCACTGCCTCTCACATTCCTTTAGTCCAATCAAAACCTTATTGAGAGGGATTTTTGTAGAAAATCCTTGCCAATTTTAAGGGGAGTTGTGTCACTCACAAATTAAAGGTCATATTCTCATCATAGGTTTCAGTTAGCTTAACTGGTAAAATCTCTAATGGTCAAATAAAAGATCTAGGGTTCAATTCCGCTTACACCAAAAACTGACTAGTGTCTTGGTCTGATAATAAAGAGTTATTATCAAGAGTAGATGTTATAAATTGAAACTCTAAAAAAAAAAAAAACCATAATCTCATCCAAAAAAAAAAAAAAGGTAAAAGATCTTGCTCGGTATTTTTAATAGTTTCTTTCGGTGTATCAATGAAAAGATAGGATATATATATATATATATATATATATATATATATATATATATATATATATATATATATATATATATTTTGTAAGGACACAATTTGAGCCCGAACCCACAATCAGAATGGGATGGGCCTGAAAGACCTTTTACAATAAAATTTGTAGAGGGTGGGCTTGAACTCTAGGTTCTAGTCGTGTTAGATAACAAAGATGATGAGCTTTTCTCCCTATAATACACATAAGGAACTGTTTATATGAAAGAATCTTCTCATCGGACACAAGCCGATGATGATTTCTATTATTTCTTCTCAAGATAGGTTACAGTTATAGATACTGAGGTATACAGTGTTATTTCTCTGTGTCTCCCGATCCCCTTTGCTGAAGATCCTTTCTTCCTTTTATATCCCCTCCTTCTTCTCATCTTCATCCTCCACGTCAGGGTTAGATTGCTGGTTTAGATACTTGTTCCATCCATCTCTCCTGAAGTCTTTGGAGACAGGAGCCAAGTTTAACTCTGATGCTCATGTCTCACTTCCCCATTAATGCGGCTAGAATAGCAGTTGCAGAGCATTCAATGTGGGGGCGGTAGTAATAGCTTTATCTTAGATATTCCACCGCCCTTCTTCTTATCCTCCACGTTTTCCGTGTTTACCCTTACCTATAGGATTTTCTAGAACATTGTCCGTGGATGTTAACCAGCCATTCTCCTACCTCGAATTTACATAGCCGAGGACAAAATCTTCCTCGGACTATCTTCCTGGACATACTTGCTCAGACATTATCTCTTTATTATTTAGTATTACTTTATGAGTTGACATTCGTACATCCTCGGACCATTAGTGTCCTCGGATTGGGCCTTTAGCCCAAAAAATACTCTTAAGCCACCCCACACGTATTTCTGGGCCCAATGACCCTACAATAGCCCTTCGAGATTCTCATTTGCTATCTCAGGAGGAAAGGAGGATCTCGACATCTGTCATCGTTAGCTTGTGTACACCATACATTTTTACTGACAGGGATGATGACTTTTGAACTGCCCATAGCGCATTCCTGACGTATCGACTTGCGGAACATCCCCAAATTAAATTCTGACATCTCTCTGTCCCCCACGCTTAGCGACGTGATGTGCATCCAACGGTTGAGGATGACATAGGGACATAGGCGGGAAGTTTCCCGCTTTATGACTTCCACTGATATAAAAACTAACAATTCAAACTATCTTACACACTACAACACTCATACAATGTATTTGCCAACTTTTCGCAATCTACATGCGCCCTCACATTTACCAAGAACTAGGCCGAGGTGACTTTGTCGTTTTTAAAGTAAGTTTTCCCAGACTCCATCTCTCATTATTTCTCTTATTCTCTCTCTCTTTGGTGTTTATTTCTCTGCGACTCATCTATTTTCTTAGTTCTTCCATCATACCCACACCTTGCTCCCAAAAATGGGTAGATTTGCATCCCTAGTAGATTCAGATGAAAAAATGGAACAATTTAAGGTTAAGTACATAATTCCACTGGGTGTGTCTGTTACATACTGTACAGAAGAGGAGTGGTTAGAAAAAAGACAAACGGGGAAAGGTAGTAATCCCGATGATAGCATTCATCGAAGGGGGGATGAAAATCCCAATGGGGACCATTACCAGGGATTACCTTAGGGCTTTTAGACTAGCTCCTACCCAATGCGCCCCAAACATGTTTAGGATTTTGGGTTCCATAGATGCCCTAAATGAGAAGATGAACCTAGGACTCACCCATCATGATGTGAACTGGGTTTATAACCTCCACTTCCTGAAGAAATAAGGTGGATATTACCTAAAATCTAGGTATCCAGAAGTTAGGTTAATCCAATGCCTCCCTGAATCGAACAAGAGTCTGAAAAATGATATCCTAATCATATCAGGGGATTGGCACGACGGCGTTCCCTGTCTGACGAGGGAGGGGAAACCAGGTGAAGTTCTGGATCTAGTTGAACCATTCATAACCACTCTTTTTAAACTTGGGTTTATACAAAAGCATTTACTTATTCTTATCTTGTTTTTCTTCTCAATGATTTGCAGACCCACATGCAACAGATCGTCATCCTTATCTTGTTGATTTCGCAAGATTAGACAAAATACTGCAGGCTGAAGTGTTTGTGCACACTGACGGCCAACTCCGAGCAGCTCACTTAATCCTCGGCTTCGATCTTGTATCCAAAGCTTTCCAGGCGCCGAAGTGCGTGATCAGAGCCAAGGACCCATGTTTACGCTGAATAAGCGTTGTTGTCGAGGGTTTTTTGCTACCTTAGGGAGCTTCTATTCCTCAAGACACATTTATCACACATCCCATACAACCCCTACAACCCATACCAGTCGGTATTCCCTTAGTCCCTCTTCCAACTCAACATACATCTGGCGAAGCAACCTCTTCTCGACCCAGTATAAAGGAAGAAGAAGAGATTGTTGAAGTATCTGATTCCAAGGACGAGTTCGAGGTTTTCAATCAACCTCATTCCCCTGAAGACCAAGTTGCTGTCCTCGGCACATCCTCCTCAACCCTACAAGACACCACCCAACAATCTAATATCATGGGCATCCAACGCAAGCCAAAGCAAAGTCTCAAGGATGTACTGGAAGTTCAAGTGGGGACCCAAGAGCTTCCCAAGGTACCTCAAACCAAGACCAAAGATAAAGGTGCCGAGAAAGTCCCTGAATCCAAGCTCCCTCCTCCTCCTCCTCCTGCCCAATCTCAACGCACTAACTAAGCTGATCACAAAAGAAAGAGGGATCAACAGAAAGGGAAAGAAGTGATTGAGGGAGGGAAAGACCCCCTTTCCAGGGAGCTTAAGCTTGAAAAAGGAGGAAAACAGGCCCGCACAGTGCCGACGAGGTCAGATAGATAGACCGAGTCTCACGCGGCTGTACATGCCCCAATCTGGGCTCCTGAGATGACCATGGACGACCATGCAGTCACTGTTGACGCATCCATCAGGAATTCTGATGAGGGAATAGCCGCCCGTGTAGTAGACGCACTGGAGCAAGCTTTACTGTTACTCGAAGACATGGGTGAGCTCAGAAGAATGAGAGATCGGAATGTCTTCATGACTTTGTAGAAGGAACTTGCTATGGTAAAGATCTCATCGAAGCTTTGCTTACCTCTATTTCTGTTACACTTGAAAATTTTAACTTTGCTTTATTACTTTGCTGTCTTCTACGCATAGGCTGTTCAGTCTGCTCATAGGGTAGATGAGATCATCATTAGTACGTACAAGTCCTTCAAGGCTGAAGAATTAAGGCGCAACAACGCCCAGAAGATCCTTTACCTACAGGAGAAGAAACTACAGGAGGTCTCGGCTAATCTGAGCAAAGCAGAGAGTGAGAAGTCTAGCTTGGATGCTGCTCTAAAAACAGCTGACAAGCAGACCGAGAACCAAAGACTGCAACTTAGGCAAGCCAACGAGAACTTCGTTGCAGCAAAAAAGCTGATTGAGGATCTTAAGAGAGATTTAAAGGAGTCTGAGAAGGCAAAGGAGGAGGCCATCAAGGCCAAAGAGGAGGCTATCAAGACCAAAGAGGAGGCTGAGAAGGCAAATGATCAAGCTAAACAAGAGGGTTATGAGGTAGGAGTGGCCGAGACAATAGAAACTTTTAAAGCTCAAGTCCCAGAGGTATGTAGGCATTACTGTCTCCAAGTATGGAATGAGGCACTTTCCCAAGCTGGGGTTGATGCCTCTTCCAGACTTTGGAAGACAGAAAATATGTATTATCCTCTAGCCATTCGAGCCTCTGCCCCTCCCCAAACCAAGGATGGTGCTGCTACTCAAGGAGCAGAGGTTAAACAAGGTAATGTAGCTGAAGACCCAGTCTCCACTGAAAGTCAGCTTCAAAAACATGCTGAACCAATAGAAGGGGTGGCACCTGAGGATACATAGTCTCCCAGTGATCCCAAGGAACCTTCCAAGGACAAAAAGACTAACCAAACAATGGAGCTTGTCTTGGTGACAGTTCCAGTAACCTTGAAGGAAGATCTGAAAGGCAAAGGGATAGCTGCTGTCTCCTCGAAGCAACCTCAGCTTCCAAAAGATCCTAAAGGCCCCTTAAAGATAAAGCTAAATCCATGATTGCTCTCTTCTCTTCAGCTTTTCCTTTTACCTTTATCCAATGTAATTTTGACAACTTGCAAGTAATTGTACTTCCAAAGAATTTTGAATCAATGAAAGAGCAAGTTATTTCTTTTATTTGATGCTTGTTTTGTTATCTTGTTCATCTTACTTGATGCTTGTTAGTCACAATAGAACAATAGTCTATTTCCTTTTATAAATTAATTAACAATTCAATATACTTGCAAATGCTTTAAGTAATGCTCGTGAACTTCTATTTATTTATCACTATTTTTGGGAGTCTTCAAGATTTGCAAGCAGAATGGCAAACTTAGGTATGGATCCATGTTAAACATAAACAGAACGAGGATCAAACATAATCAAATTTTAACCAATGCCCAACAAAATATCAACTTACATAAGATATATAGATAACAAGAAGTGTTAATTTCCCTAGAAAGGATGATCCGAGGACCAAATGTAACCAAGGTTTTGTTCAATACTTAATAAAAATATCTATTTATACAAGTCATGTGGTCCAAGGAACCAGGCATGAACAAGTTTCAGTTTGATACTTAGAAAAATGAATTTAAGTGTTAATTTTCCCAAAGTAGATGATTCGAGGACCAGACATAACTAAGGTTCTATTTAACATTTAGTAAAATATCAATTTATACAAGGTATGTGGTCCGAGGATCCAAGCATAGCCAAGTTTCAGTTTGATACTTAGAAAAATGAATTGAAGTGTTAATTTCCCTAAAGTAGATGATCCAAGGACCAGACATAACCAAGGTTCTGTTTAACATTTAATAAAATATCAATTTATACAAGGTATGTGGTCCGAGGATTCAGGCATAACCAAGTTTCAGTTTGATACTTAGAAAAATGAACTGAGATGTTAATTTCCCCAAAGTAGATGATCCGAGGACCAGACATAACTAAGGTTCTGTTTAATATTTAATAAAATATCAATTTATATAAGGTATGTGGTCTGAGGAGTCAGACATGACCAAGTTTCAGTTTGATACTTAGAAAAATGAACTGAAATGTTAATTTTCCCAAAGTAAATGATCCGAGAACCAGACATAACTAAGGTTCTATTTAACATTTAATAAAAATATTAATTTATACAAGGTATGTGGTCTGAGAAACTAGGCATGACCAAGTTTCAGTTTGATACTTAGAAAAATGAATTGAGATGCTAATTTCCCCAAAGTAAATGATCCGAGGACCAGACATAGCTAAGGTTCTGTTTAACATTTAATAAAATATCAATTTATACAAGGTTTGTGGTTTGAGGAACCTGGCATGACCAAGTTTCAGTTTGATACTTAGAAAAATGAACTAAGATGTTAATTTTCCCAAAGTAGATGATCCGAGGACCAGACATAACTAAGGTTCTGTTTAACATTTAATAAAATATCAATTTATACAAGGTATGTGGTCCGAGGAGCCAAGCATGACCAAGTTTCAGTTTGATACTTAGAAAAATGAACTGAAATGTTAATTTCTCTAAAGTAGATGATCTGAGGACTAGACATAACTAAGGTTCTGTTTAACATTTAATAAAATATCAATTTATACAAAGTATGTGGTCTGAGAAGTCAGACATGACCAAGTTTCAGTTTGATATTTAGACAAATAGTGACCAACATAATAGAATGTAAATAGGAATAATATGGCAAAAAAGGTCCTTCCTAGTTAGGCCCCAACTTTCCCCATGCTGGGTTCTTTGCGGTACCCAAAACTTTCCTCAATACTAAATCTCCTGGTGCAAGTGGCTAGCTTCACATAGGAATCATACCCCTGTTTGAGTTTGTGTTAATAGTAAACATAGACATGTTGTTGAAACAGGTCTTGCTCTCCTTTATCAATCACATTTGCCTCTAAACTTCTGGTCCTATGCTTTCATAGCTGCAATCTACCTCATTAACAGGCTTCCTTCTTCTATATTGGGATTTCATTCTCCTTGGGAGAAATTGTTTTCTAAAAATCCTTCTATTCATGCTCTTAAAGCTTTTGGGTGTGCTTGCTACCCTTTCTTGAAACCCTATAACAAAAACAAATTACAACCTAGGTCTACCCCTTGTGTATTTCTTGGTTATCCTCCCATGTCCAAAGGTTATATTTGTCTTGACCCTACTTCAAACAGGATTTATATTGCTTGTCATGTTTTGTTTAATGAAACCCTTTTTTTCCTTTTGCTACTAATCCTAATCTTACTAATCCTTATGTTCCTTTTTTTTCTTCCTTGTCTGCTTGGTTGTCTCTTCCTGTGTCTCCTCTTCCTACTTCTGCTCCTTCTCCATCTGTTGTTCCTTCTACCTCTTCTTCTCTTCCATTAGATACTAATTTAGTCTCTTCTTTACTTCCTTCTTTTCTTTCTTCTTCCAGTCCTATTCCTGTTGTTCTTGCTCCTATTGACACCCTTTCCTCAATGTCTCCTACACCTGTGCTTCCAGATTGTGTCCAACCTTCTTTATCCTCTTCCAATCCTATATCCACTAGTCTTGTTCCTTCTTCTGCTAATGCCCATCCTATGATCACAAGGTCTAAGCATGGAATTTATAAGCCTAGAGTTATGTAGGTCCAATGTGACTATACTAAGGCAAAACCTCCTTCCTTCAACATTGCTTTCAAGCATCCTCAATGGGTGGCTGCCATGGATGCTGAATTTCACTCATTATAGAAGCAACACACTTGGTTTTTGGTTCCTCTTCCTCCACATAAGAATGTTGTGACTTGCAAATGGGTTTATAAACTTAAGAGGCATAGTGATGGTTCTATTGCAAGATATAAGGCAAGATTGGTGGCTAGGGGCTATCTACAACAGTATGGGTTGGATTATGATGAAACCTTTAGTCCAGTTGTCAAACCTGCTACTGTTAGACTTCTTCTTGCCTTGGCTATGCAACATGGTTGGGAATTGAGACAGTTAGATGTTTCAAATGCATTTCTACATGGTGTTCTTAAAGAGGAGGTCTTTATGGCTCAACCTCAAGATTATGTTGATCATGCCTTTCCCAACCATGTGTATCTTCTTCACAAAGCTCTTTATGGTCTCAAACAAGCTCCTCGGGCTTGGTTTGAGAGATTTACTTCTCAGCTACTTCATGTGGGTTTCTCTGCTTCAGCTGCTGATGGTAATTTGTTCATCTTGAAGCATAACTCTTTCATTGTGTATATGTTGCTCTATGTAGATGATATTACCATCACTGGTAACAGCTCTTCATTTGTCTCTTCCATCATCAAGCTTTTGGGCATAAAACTTGACCTCAAGGATCTTGGACTGCTTCACTACTTTCTTGGTCTCCAAATTGATTATGCCTCTACTGGTTTGTTTGTGCATCAGTCCAAATATGCTTCTGATCTCCTTCAGAAATTTGGCATGACAGATTCCAAGCCTTGTAAGACTCCATGTTCTCCTAATCATCATCTCCTTCCTAATGACAGCCCACTGTTGTCTAATCCTAAGTCCTATAGGAGTCTGGTTGGGGCTTTACAATACCTCACCTTTACCAGACCAGATCTTTCTTTTGCTGTCCAACAAGCATGTCAACATATGTGTAATCCTACTCAAAATCACCTTCAAGCTGCTAAAAGGATCTTGAGATATCTTCAAGGTTCTCTTCATTTTGGAATTGCATTTACTCCAGGGCCTATTTGTTTATTTGCTTATAGTGATGTCGATTGGGCTGGGGATCCAATGGACAGACGTTCTATCACTGGCATGGTTGTGTTCCTTGGTAATTCCCCTATTACTTGGTCTGCTAAGAAACAATGCATTGTTTCTCGTTCTTCCACAGAGGCTGAGTATTGAGCCCTAGCCTCCACTGCAGCTGAATTGTATTGGCTTCATATGTTTCTTCGAGATTTTGGTGTTTTTCTTCCTCATCCTCCTCTTCTCTGGTGTGACAATGTTAGTGCTTTGGACATTGCTTCCAATCTAGTTTTCCATGCTCGGACTAAGCACATAGAGGTGGTTTATCATTTTGTTCATGAGAAGGTTCTTAGACATGATTTGTTGATTAAATTCATTTCCACCCATGATTAGCTTGCTGATTTGTTTACCAAGGGTCTTTCTTCCCCTCGGTTTAATTGGGTTACTTCCAAACTCATATGGAAATTCCCCATTCGTTTGAGGGGGGATGAAAGTGCACATTCGGATTCAAACATTAAAGAAGCAGCAACGGCTAGTTCTCAATCCTCCAAAACGGTGTCGTCTGCTAAAGTGCTCAAGTATAAAGCACGCCTAAAGTGTAACGGCTTTGTTTCTCATTAATACCCAACGGTGTCGTTCTCAGTTATTGGAGGATTGGAGACTCAATTACTTTATGCACATGTGAGAGTCTGTTATGACTCGTGCGAGGTGGTTACAAGTCTATTATACCAGATTCTCTGGGTCTCTCTCATCTTCTTCCTTTGGTGTATATATATATATAGATATCTATTCACTTGATGTTTTGTATTGTACTCTCTCATATCAATAATAATAGAATTCTTCAATTCATTTCCCTTGTCTCTGTTTTTTGTTTCTAGTTATAGAGAGATTAGGAGAGGTTTGTTTGAGAGATTAAGAGTGTTTTTTCAGATTAAACAAAAGAATTTTGAAAACTATAGAGGTATCAGTATGCTAAAGACTAACATCAATAACTATATAGAAAATGGGAACATCAGAACATCAACTTGTACGTATCTATTTTACACTAAATGGTCAAAGAAGTAATATATAGTACTACAGAAATAGCTGGCCACCATTTGCATTGCATGTGAATTGCGCATCAACATCTCTAACTTCTATATGTAATTTGTCTAAGGGAAACGGGAATGTATGGATTCACATTGTGACAGAATCAATGCTAAATATTCAATCAAGACGGCTGACATATATAATATAGAATAGCATACCACCATCTACCTGTGCATTTCTGCGTCAACATCAATATAACTTTTTTGTTTAATGGCCCATGCACAAATATATATATATATATATATATATATATATATATCTTTTTAATTTGTATATATATATATATAGAGAGAGAGAGAGAGAGATAATATTGCTCACACAGTCATACACAAATTAACAATATATATATATATATATATATATATATATATATATATATATATATCTTTTTAATTTGTTTAATGGCCAAGATTATGCAAGTTGCACAAGATGTCAATTTGCACAACTTAATTAAGTTAGGCGGTTGTTCCCCAAAAAAAAAAAAAAGTTAGTTGGTTTGTCTCTTTTTATGTACGTAGATGGATATCCTTTTCGAATATGGGCATTGCAGCAGGTATAGACTCATGTTTTCATGAACAAAGTAATATACTATTGAGAAATATATATATGAGATGAGTTTAAGTTACACCTAGTATAACTTTGTAAGAGTTACAAATTTTATAAGCCATTGATTTATAATAAATCAAACGGTAGAAACACTCTAATTGCCATGTCATCAACCTTCTACAAATAAGTGATCTAATAGCGTTAATTATCTCCAACTATGTCCATAAATATTTTGTACCCTTATAGAAAACTTATTATGGTTGAACGTTGAAGTTTATTATCTTTACTCTAATTTTTCACACCACAATATCCTCATTTTCCTATAATTCATTCTGCAAAAAAGAATCATATATCACCCACCTCACCTGATCTCCATAGCAATTGACAAACACCAAAAATTAGTCAAAAACTTAGAGTATGTTTGGTAACAGTTTTTGTTTTCTATTTTCAAAAACTTGTTTTTGGAAATATAAAGAAAAAACAATTTTCTTGTATTTTTGAAATCAGAAACATGTTTGGTTAGTTAAAATTAAAAAGATAGTTTTTTTAAGAAAATAATAGAAAATACTAAAATATGTTTTATTAGGATTTGAACTTTAATATTAACTCATTAAATAAGATAGATTCATTAAATTAAATGTTTGTTTTCATTAACTTTTGAAAATTAGAAACTGAAAACAGCCTTTTGCATGTTTTCAGTTTCCTTCACAAATTGAGTTTTGAAAACAATTTTTGTTTTTTGCCCATTTTGAGTTGCCAAACAAGTTTTTCAGTCTCAAAAATAGAAAATTGTTTTTGAAAACATAAAATAAGGAGAAAAAACAGTTACCAAATATACCCTTATATACTGGTATAGCATTCTCCCAAAATCCTAAGCTCTTTCCTAGGTTTTGTATCTTTGTATCTTTGAATCTAAATTCTTAAAAAACTAAGGACATTAGCAGGATTTTTTTTAAAAAAAAAACAAATAAATTGTTTGGTGGATCCCAAATCCTAAGCTCTCACCTGGGTTTGTATTTTTTTTTTTTTTTTTGGTAGACTCAATAGCGGGATTTTATAGTGGGGAGATATATGTATATGTTGGCAAAAAGGGTCAAAATCAATTATACGAAGATATTATAATATAAAAGTTTGCCATGAAATATATCCTCAATTCAGAACAAATTATTCATGGTTTTAGACTTTAGCATCAATTAAAAGAAAAAAAAAACACAATATAAAAAATAGAAAACTTAATTGTTCATTGCATACTAAGAAAACTAATAATACTAATAAGTTAATACAAATAAGTTACCATTCTACTCTTACAAAAATTCAAAAATTACAAAACTTTAAAAGAAAAAAAAAAGCTTTTTTTCCTATACCAGTCGGTAATGCCTGAAATCGGCCAGTATGGCCGGTACATGATTGGTACAGCCGGTATTTAAACTGGTACAAAATGTTAGCGTTTTGATACCAGTATATGTACTGGTATGGCCGATCCGGTACAGTATCAGCCACCTTGAGAAATATGCTAATGATGAGAAACATGTATATATTAGTAGTGGGTCTAGATGAAAACTAATAAAAGATTGGCCACATCAATATTTTGTAAAAATATTGTAAAATAGTTTGTAACTGTTTCATTACTCTTTAGCTTTTAATTTGTTCTCAATAACCTATTTGGTTCTACTGAAAGTCTTTTAGTTCAAATCTCTCTCCTCTAGCCATCATAATTATCAAATTTTTTTAAAAAAAACCTATTTGATCTAGATACTTTGTAGGTATTTATTGCATGGATGTTGTAAAAATTTGAAATATTATTCATATATGTATCCTCAAGCCATATACGGTGATACAATTGCCTTCAATTATTTTTTATTTTCTAGTGGTTTTCATTTGCAAAATAAATTTAAAAAGAAAAAAAGAAAAAAAAAGGAACAAAAGAAAGTGCCTGCAAAGTACAAACGCCCACTGTTGAAGGATGTTAAAGTAACCTCTAAGAGCATCCACAGTAGTGGAGTTAAAAAATTAGCTATTTGACATCACAAAAAGTTACTTTATCTATTTTATCTACATATATGCTGTAGCAGTGGATCTATTTTAACTTTCAATATAATAAAATAATATAAATATCACAATAAAATAAGATATCTACCACAATAAAATAAGATATCTACTACAATAAAATAATATATCCACTATAATAAAATAATACATTCACTGCACACAACCATTGCACACAACCACCACAGCCACACACAACCACACCACCACCACAACCCACAACAAAGAAAAAAAAAATCAACCAAGCCCACACCCACCAGGCAACACCCACACCCACCACCACAAAACCCACCCGAGCCACCACCACGAACGCACCGATCTACCCACAAACCCACTGATGCTGACGAACCCAGCCATCCACCGACGCCGATCTACCCATACAACCACAACCACCACCACACCACAGCCATAGTAGGAAAAAAAGAAAAAAAGCAACCAAGTAAGGGCGAGATGGGTTGGTGGCGTGGATCGGCGGAAAAGGAAAAAAAAAGAAAAAAAAAACAAATAAATAATATTTTAATAGGAAGTGAGAATAAAAAAACTATTTTTTTTTAGCTCTTAGCTACAATGCACATCTATTTATAGATGTGCACCATAGCAATGAAGGTAAAAAATATACCTTTAACTCTATTGCTGCATGGCTGATTTTTGTGTTTTGGTAGAGCTATAGCTAAAATAGCTATATAGCTCCACTGCTACAAGTGCTCTAAGTTAGGAGAGCTATTTAGTTCTAATTATGTTGTATTTTTTTTATGGGACTAATTATGTTGTGTTGCTATATTATCTCCACTATCTTTAAATGTTGCACTTTCAACTCTCTCTCTCTCTCTCTCTCTCTCTCTCTCTCTCTCTCTCTCTCTCTCTCTCTCTCTCTCTCTCTCTCTCTCTCTCTCAGTTCATAGGAAGAAGCCAGTTGCCAGTTGCCACTCCCCTTTTCCTTGGGGGGGGGGGGGGAGTCAATTACGTGGAATGTACTTACCATTATCAAATTATTTACAAGTTTTAGGGGAGTTATTATGAAATTACATATTTTAGCTTTATTAGGACTACTATATTATGAGTAATACTAGAAATACAAACTTTTTTACAAATCTTTTTTTTTTACAAATTGTTAATATGGTGAGTGGTTATTGATAAATAAAAAAGTGATATTAATGTTCGTGACAATTGTTGTTAATTTTATATTATTAATTTTACTTGAAAACTTTACAAATTTTTGTGACAATTAATATGATATGTGAATGTTAATAACCTATTAAATGCATTTTTGAATTACTTTTTGTGATTGGTGATATATCTTTGTAAGCCTCATGTTGTAAAATTTATAATATTCCTAATATCATTCATTTAAATACTTGTTTATTATCTTCTTTAAGTGTCACTAATCACATTAATTTCTACATCATTTGTAAGTTTTTTTTAGTAAAATTTGTTTTGTTCTTAGCATTTTTTCCACAAAAAAAAACATATTATAAAATAAAAATAACGGAATTTTGTTATAAAAATTATGATATTAAATATTAGTTAAATATTATTTAAGTGATAACATAAATGCCCCATTTAACTATATCGCCTTAGGCCTCCAAACTTGTTGGGCTGCACTTGATATACTATGAACATCAAAACTTTTCAAGAAGCAATTCCAACATTTTAATTTTAAATTGTTATTTTAATATTAACTGCCCCCTAATTTCAATTCCGGGCTATGTTCCTGTTGAGACTTGCTACGACACAAAATTATAGATGGAATATGAAAATTTCAATAACAAAATCAGTGTCTTTAGACTTTTCCTGTGAATGAGTAATGGAAATAAGCCATCCCAACGTAGTTTTAAAAGCAATCTTGTTTATGTTTTCTGTCATTATTACGTGATTACTCTCTATGGGTTTATTAGATAGGTTGTTTTTAAAACTTCATTTTATAAGAATAACGTTTTTAAAATTACATTTTGAATGCCACAATTAAACGTTTGGTAATACTTGTAAAAATTGCAATTTGAAAACTCTAAAATTTTTGAAAGCCACAATTAACTGTATTTTTCTAAAAAAGAAAAAAAGAAAAAGAGGCTAAACCTTTTTTTTTTTTTTTTAAGAAACAAACACGCACAATAGAAAGGCCAAATGGTCCAAACCGATGTTGTTTTGTGTTTTCTTCTGGAAACACATGTTTGCTTTGCACAAACATTGATCCAAACTGGCTCTATATATGCTAGGATGCAATTAAAATTAATTACAATTATATATGTGCTTGGGTTTCAAAAGTTTCTTCCTAAATGAAGTATTAATTCTGTTCATTTTTAAAAACTTTGCTAACTTTTATAGCAAAACCTTAGAAGGGTATATTAGTATGCAAAATATTTATTTGTAATTATTCCAATTTAATCATTTGGTTGTGATTTGTTGAACTACTAATATATTTAATTTTTAACTTTTTTTTTCTTGCAATACAATGAATTTTGTTAGGGTTTATTTTTCAAATAAGCTAAAAAAATTATTATAAAAATCTACTGAAAATGCATAAGTATAGTAAAATTTTCATTGAAATTTATATTTGAGTTAACAATGAATTTTAGAAAAAATATTTTAAATTAGTTTGAAAGAGTCAAAGTACTTTTAAATATACTTATGACGATTGAAGAGAAACTCGGTAGAAAATTAGGGTAGAATTAAAGCCTAACTTATGACAATTGACACAAACGAAATTAAAATAAGTTAGCTTAATCCTTGAAGTTTCATGGAGTATTAATTATACTTTAAAATTTAAACTAGTCGCATGGGATGCACGAGAATCACCTATTATTGTACATAAACCCAATTTTATCAAGACCAACCGATCAAAAGCTAAAATAAAAAAATGGACAAGACCCAAGCATCACATAAAATCTGAAGGCATGGGATGTTGAATCAAGAAAACATTTAAACAAATCAAGAAAAGGCAGAACACTCCTCATTGTGAATTCTTGCTGTCCTTCACGGAGAGGGCCACCAACACAATTTTGAGAACTTTTTGAAGTGTAGCTGGTCATCTGATGGAAGCAAAGTCACTGCCGGGAGTTCAGATTGGATGGTTTACATTTGGGATACAACTTGTTGGATCTTGTAGTAGTGATAAACAGATTTATTTGGGTTAGATCTGAGAATTGAAAGAACTTGCACCTTAGTGACTGCTTGTTCAACCAACAGTTGGCTCTTTCTAAGTGTCCTTCAAAGACTTCGAAAATTTTGTATCTCTACTGTAGTTCCCCAAGTTGAATTTTGGTATCTTTATTGGCAATGTAGAAGATTGTTTCCCATTTTGGAGTATTGGTTCTCCATGTATTTTGGCATCAGTATGTACATCTAGGGTTCTATCATCACCCCCTCATACTTTTTTCCAATCAAAACCTGAAATTGAGAGGAATTTTGTAGAAAATCCTTGGTATTTACAAGGGGTTTTGTGTCACTCACTAATTAAATGACAGGATATTAGGATGACCATGCTTTTGAACTGAATCTTGAGGGTCTAAGTAACTATAATATCGTTTAAAAATTGGTAAAAAATCTTGCATGGTACATAATGTTTTCCTCCTGTGTGATCGGTGAAAACATAAGATCAATATTTGATGGCCTCATTTTATTTATTTTTATTCTTTGTGGTAGTTGATGCCTGATGGCCTCAGTTGGAGGACTGGAAATATTTCCCTACGTATGATAACTGCATATGGATTGTATTTGTTTTGATAACTATGCTCACTAGTCACACCAAGGCATATGGATACAATATCGTTACTGCCTTCAATTATTCCTTACATTCAAAAATATATTTAACAAGCCTTCAATTATTCCTTACATTCAAAAATATATTTAACAAGAAACTTTACTAGTTAAGTTAACTGGAACCTACATCAAATTCTAATTTAGTTGGGCTAGTTACCAAGGATGAAGAATGTGGTCTCAACTTTCATGTTTCAGCTCCTGCTGCTCTCTCTTTCCCCCTTCTTTTTCCCTCTCACTGAACAAATATAATATCTTCAATCTTAAATAGTGATTTCATAAAGTCGATTGATATTTGTGTCCTTCGATAGGATGTAATAAGGCACCGTATAAGATATTAAGATTGCCTAATTAAAAGAAACCTAAAAAAAGCCAAAATTCATATTTGCTTTGCTTAGTCTGCTGGAGCATCATGTTCATCTACAAGTTTAAGTTCATCCATCCAGTTGCAAAAATTTCAGGACTAACATATTCAGGAACTGTACAAGCCAATCTATCCCCGTGCGTACTCTGAAAAATTAAGCTTACCAAGAAGCAACTATACAAAAAGTTTGATTTTTTGTACACAATTTTTCAGGAAGCAACTATACAAACTATACAAATCTTAAATAGTGAGGAGAACTAGGGTTTTACAAATGGTGGCCACTAGCCAACCTCTGTACATCCTCTAAACTTAAGAAATGAAAAATACAAAGCCTAAATTAGTTGTTTCGTAAGAGGAGAACTAGGAAAAGTCAACTCCAGAACTCAATTTTTCTACGTAGCTAAGTCACCATTACAGCTCCTCAAGAACTTCTTCCTTTCACAACATTTGTAAACAAAATTGATTGAGTATATCTAGAGTCTGCGTGACAAAGTTTAGTCCCAGTTGACCTCCAATGTCACTAAAATCTAGCTTAATTTGCTAAAACAATTCTCTCAAAGATCTAGAAAATTAAAAAGCAAATAAGATTGTTTCTGATTGGAGAGACAAAGTACATCAATCCATCTTTAATGAAAAGATGCCAATATATTTCAGATTTGACCAGTTCCCAAAGGTTAACAACTTGCAAGTATAAAATCTTATCTAGATCAGCTGAGATTGACTCCCATTGGTAATTAGGTCCAGCCATAATGGACCTGGCCGGATGGTGATATAATAACACTAACTCCAGCACATATGATTTTATCAAGAACATAAGGATGTATCCCTCTATGTGATCCTATGTAGTTTAAACCTTGACCAATTGATGGAGCACATCATCCAGAATTGAATGATGGGATCTAGATGGTTATTAGGTTGTAACTAGAATACAAAACACATTGACCATAGTGGCAACAAATTGTCTTCCCTTTTGCAGAATTGGTTTGCAGTTAGAACAAAGCAACCACCTTCGAGGTTAACATGGCTCATTGAAGCCTGCCATATCTCCCCTGCTTTGGCTGTAGGTCCAAAATCTACTTGTTAGAAATGTTTCTATAACATAGTTAATGTTTTTACTTTACGATTTTAATGTAGTATTGTTTTTATATTTGTGCAGATTTCTTATTGGTGGCTTTTAGGAATTTACTTTTGGCATTACTTGAAGACATATGAGGACATCTTCCATTAGTTCTAATTATATTATGCTACACTTTTTGTATTGTTATAAAACATCTCAACTTATTGTATATGTTTCAAACAATTATTGTATGGAAGGAGTTTGAATTGGATACTTGTTTTATTTTTTACTTGTGGAATGTATGGATCTTTTTTTTTTTTTTTTTATAAATGTGTTATTCAAATGTGAGGTTTTAATAATGTAATGACAGGTTACAGGTTAATATCAAAGCCATGAAAAAAATAAAAACAGAAAATAAGTTTTAGTGACGAATTTTTTCGTCACAAATATAGCAACAAAATTTTTGTAAAATGTAGCAAAAATTTGTAAGAAATAGTTTTAGTGACGAAAATTTTCGTCACTATATGTGTCTGAATTTTCTTGAAAATAGTTCTAGTGACGAACTTTTTCGTCACTATATGTACCTCAACATAGTTTTAGTGACGAAATTATTCATCACTAAATATGATTTAATAAATTTATGTGTTTTTAGTGACGAAATATTTTCGTCACTGAATAGTATTTTTAGCTAGGAAAACATTTAGCGGCGAAACGTTTTCGTCGCTAAAAGTTAAAAAAAAAAAAAAAAAAAACAAATCGGACTTTTAGTGACGAAATTTTTCGTCGCCAAGAATTTTAGTGACGGGGTTTCAGTGACGAAATGAGTTTCGTCACTAAACGTCCGATTTCGTCGCGAAAAATTCTTAGTGACGAAAAACTGGACTTTTAGTGACGAATTTTTTCGTCACTAAAAATACATGTTGTTGTAGTGAGTTGAAATTAGGGGGCAGTTCTGCTGCTAGTAATTGCAATGGCTCTAGCCTCTGACTTTGCTACTTAACCTTTGAAAGTTTTTTTTGTGTCTTTGTTGCATGCGTCTACTGCTAGATAAGGACAAAATTATTTTGTTTAAATTTTTTTAAAGGGCCGGTTTGTTTGTTTTTGGTAAAATGGGTTGATTAGCGTAATTCTTTTTAACTTTACTATGGGTAATTTTTTTAATTGGGATAATTTTTTTAGACTTGTATATTTTGTTTTAGATTTTAGATTTATAAATTTTTTTATGGCCTTTAAAATGAGGAAAATGCTAGGGTTACAAATTTTTTTTTACAAGTTGCGGATCTGATTAGTAGTTATTGGTGAGTAAAAAAGTTATATAAGTGATGAGCCTAGATGCGAACAAATAAGAATTTACTACCTTAAAAATTTGTAAAAATATTGTAGAAAAGTTTGTAATTAACTATATAGTATTACTCTTAAAAAAATCAGTGATATTTTTAAGAGGGGCAAAGTATACTTTTATAGAACAAAATTGCTAAAATTAGTTCCTATTTATATACTAATATTAAAAAATAAATTAAAAATTGGGGGTGGCTTGCCACCACAAGTCCATATATGCCTCCGTCCTTGAATCTCAGTGAAGTGAGCTAGTCTGAGAATATTTATGTGAAAACACTTGGTGTCTGCAGTACTTTTTGGTTGTTCATCAACTATTGATTCTGCTGTCAAATTAAATACAAATTAATGAATGTTTATTTGAATCAGCCTTGGACAATTCACATAAATTAAGAAGATAAGTATTGTTGAATGGTGCCAGCTATATATATATATATATATATATATATATATATATATATATATATATCTCAATAGCATATTATTTTGTTCATGAGAACATGAGTCTATAAAAAATGTGAAACGTATACCTGCTGCAATGCCCACCGGCTGCAATGCCCATATTCGAAAAGGATATCCATCTACATAAAAAAGACAAACCGACTAACTTAATTAAGTTGTGCAAATTGACATCTCGTGCTACTTGCATAATGGTGGCCTTTAAACAAATTAAAAAGCTATTAGCTATATATAATGTTTGTGTATGACTGTGTGAGCAATATTATCTCTTTATATATATTTGTGCACGGGCCATTAAACAAAAAAGTTACATTGATGTTGACGGAGAAGTGCACAGGTAGATGGTGGTATGCTATTCTATATTACATATGTCAGCCGTCCTGATTGAATATTTAGCATTGATTCTGTCACAATGTGAATCCATATATTCCTGTTGCCCTTAGACAAATTACATATAGAAGTTAGAGATGTTGATGCGCAATTCACATGCAATGCAAATGGTGGCCAATTATTTCTGTATTATATATTACTTCTTTGACCATTTAGTGTAAAATAGATACGTACAAGTTGATGTTCTGATGTTACCATTTTCTATATAATTTTTTTTTTTTTTGAGAGAGTTTCAACCTATGGTATCTGCTCCTGATAATAGCTATTTATTATCAGACCAAGACACCAATCAGTTTTTGATGTAAGCGGGGATTGAACCCCAGATCTCTTATTCAACTATCAGAGACTTTACCAGTTGAGCTAACTAAAACCCACTTCTATATAATTATTGATGTTAGTCTTTAGCATACTGATATCTCTATAGTATTAAAAATTCTTTTGTTTAAACTCCACAATTATAAATTAATAAGGCTATTGTGGGATTCTAAATATGATAATACACTGACAGTCTGACACCTCATTTACCACATTAAACTCCCATATTTTTTTCCACTAAATTTTCCAACTTAATATTCATTAAAATATTAAAATAATAATTTAAAATTAAAATGCTCCAACAATTGCTTCTTTGAAAGTTTTGATGTTCATAGTATGTCAGTCCATGGGATAGATTAGCTTGTACAGTTTATGAATATGTCAGTCCTGAAATTTTTGCAAATGGAGGAATTAACTTTCATATATAGACTAAAATGCTACTCTATTTTTCTAGCTTTCAACTTTTTGGATTTTGGCCTTTCGTGGGTTTCTTTCAACGTGGAAGTTATATTCCTGTTTTGGTCAAGAGTGAAGAAGTAATTACTATTTTAAAACCGTAAAAAAGATGCATAATAGTATAGTTTTTTTTATTTTTTTTTATAAATGAAGTGCCCATTCATATAATTTCATATACAAATTTTTAATAAAAATATAATGTAATTACTTTTTGTTCTATCTAATAGGGACATAAGTCATAACAGAGCTATTTTCTCTCTCTCTCTTAGGGATGGAAATTTCTCCCACCCCACCCTGCTTTGCCTCGTGAAGGTTTTCCCCAGACCACAAAGATAGTGAGGCAAGCAAGGAGCAAGGAGCAAGGAGCAAGATTTTTGAGGATGAGTTTAGGCTTATTCTCCCCACCACCCCACCCTACGCTATTAGTATTACAAACTTAATTTGTATTATTAAATATTTAAATACATGAATATTAAAACTTTTTGTTTTATTGTGATATTATCTTGTTAAATACTTTGAATAATATTATTCAGCCTTTACTAAAAAATTAGTTTGATATAATGAAATAAATTTAATTGTAATTTTAAATATATTTGTATTAATGAAAAAAATTTATAAAAATTATATAATAGATACGCAGCAGAATTTGACATATTAACAGGACAAAAAATTTTATAAGGCGGAGCGGGGATGGGGTAAAAAAAACCAAGAGAGCATGGGTAAAAACATCACTTTTCAGCCCTGCCCGCCCCATTCCTGTCCCTTCTCTAAGAGAGAGAGAGAGAGAGAGAGAGAGAGAATCATAAATGCATCTGCCCATTAATACATGGTAATGAATTAATAGCTGCTAATTGCTAATCAAGGCTGAACAACTTTATGCCTAGTCAAAGTTTTGAGCTTTAAGCTTTGCTATTGCTAGCTGTGTTACTGTATCTTGTAACCCAAAACACCCTCTAGCACATTTAATTATATTCTTACAATGGTTAAATTTATGTTGACTATTTGTTTATACAGGTCCTGAAGTCCACTGATTTGCTACAATCTCAGGTAAATTTTAACTTGTTGAAAGCTAAAGTCAATTGCACCTGAGAGTAGTTGAAAGCTAGTGTCACTTGTAGATACTCACTCTTTAATTTTGTTATGTTCAATTCTTTGGGCTGGTATCTTGGAAAACATCAAAAGCTAATGGCAATTCATCTGGATGTGAAGTGCAGTGGTCAGTTGAGAAATCATTGCTGCATGTATTTAAGACTCCAATCTGGAAAATAGGTGACCTCATCTGCTGCGACAATATAATGGGTTCTCTTAAGACCTGACTTAGATACTAAAGGCATACCTTCTGTCATTGTTACAGTTTTTTCATTGTCATATTTTACTTGTAAAAGAATAACTAGTGTTATTTAATGTCCTTTCTTTTGTCATTTAGGCTAACCATTGACATTGTAGAATATAAAGAAATGTATTTTGTGTACCTTGTGCTGTTATTGTTGTGACAGAAGAAGCTCTAATACCAATTTGGTTGGCAGCCTCATATATGCAATGGTACGCACTCGGCCCAGCATTTTAAAAACTGCCAATATGGCTAGTCATTATATGCAAAATTCTAGGAAAGGTCCTTGGCAAGTTGTTAAATGGATCTTGAGATATATTTGGGAATGCTGATTTGAGTTCAAAGTTTGAGAGAAATTTGTTGAAAGACACGTAGCTATATATGTTGATTCTGACTATGTTGGTGATCTAGATAAGCTTCATTCTATTTTGAGGCTAGGGGCCCACCTCCAGTGAGTTGAGGGTCGACACTACAGTCAACTATTGCATTGTCAACCAATGAGGCTGAATACATGGCTATGATTGAAGCTATTAAAGAGACTATTTGGACACCGGGTTTGATTGAAGACTTGGGAGTCATCAGGAGCCCGATTTTGAAATTAAATATAGCAAGGAATTCTCTATATGACTTTGACAACTTTTACATATATATTTTTTCAGCCAAAGAGAGAGAGGGCTGCAGTGCTGGGCAACAATCAGAGAGTAGAAAAACTTCTCTGTTTTAGGTGAAGCCCTAAACTTTGTATATGTGAGAGAGTTTTAGGGTGTATATGGGGTTTGGGGTTTTGTGAGAGTAACTTTGTGCTAATCTCCATATTTGATTAGTGAATTTTTCTCCTAACCGTCACCCGTGGATGTAGACTATTGCTGATATGATTGTCTAACTTTCTTCTTGTTTTTTTCATTACTATTTTTTGTTTGGCGACCATTCTAAAACTCATACTAGTATTCACAATCAATCCTATATGGGAGTGCTATCTAGAGGTCGTTTCCTGCAACGGTTAATTGTGAAATAATTTTCTATATTTGTAGAAAAATTAATCAGCAGCCATCACCATTCTCACAATCGAGTATTTCTCCTAGAGTCGAATGTGGGTTACTGTTCAGTATTCCCTTACTTTATATTCAAGAGCCTACTTATAATTTATGGTTCTTCGATATTTTGTTCAATCCTCATGCCACCATATGTAGGCATTGAAGTAGATTTTGGACCTACAGCCAAAGCAAGGGAGATATGGCAGGCTTCAATGAGCCATGTTAACCTCGAAGCTGGTTGCTTTGTTCTAAATGCAAACCAATTCTGCAAAAGGGAAGACAATTTGTTGTCACTAGTCAATGTATTTTGTATTCTAGTTACAACCTAATAACCATCTAGATCCCATCATTCAATTCTGAATGATGTGCTCCATCAATTGGTCAAGGTTTAAACTACATAGGACCACATAGAGGGATACATCCCTATGTTCTCGATAAAATCATATGTGCTGGAGTTAAGTGTTATTATATCACCATCCCGCTAGGTCCATTTTGGCTAGACCTAATTACCAATGGGAGTCAATCTCAGCTGATCTAGATAAGAATTTATACTTGCAAGTTGTTAACCATTGGGAACTGGCCAAATCTGAAATGTATTGGCATCTTTTCATTAAAGATGGATTGATCCACTTTGTCTCTTAAATTTGAAACAATCTTGTTTAGTTTTTGATGTTGCAGATCTTTGAGAGAATTGTTCGGGCAAAGCTAGATTTTAGTGGCATTGGGGGTCGAGTGGGACTAAACCTTGTCAAGCAAACTCTAGATATACTCAATCAATTTTGTTTACAATTGTTGTGAAAGCAGAAGTTCTTGAGGAGCTATTATGGTGACTTAGCTTTGTAGAAAAATTGAGTTCTGGAGTGGACTTTTCCTAGTTCTCCTCTTACCAAACAGCTCATTTAGGCTTTTGCATTTTTCTTTTTTAAGTTTAGAGTATGTATAGAGGTTGGATAGTGGCGACCATTTGTCAAACTCTAGTTCTCCTCACTATTTAAGATTTGTATAGTTTGTATAGTTGCTTCTTTGTGTACAAAAAATCAAACATTTTGTATAGTTGCTTCTTGGAAAACTTAATTGTTCAGAGTCTGCCCATGGGGATAGATTGGCTTGTACAGTTCGTGAATATGTTACTCCTGAAATTTTTGCAACTGGATGGATGAACTTAAACTTGTAGATGAATCGACTTGATTAAATCACTATTTAAGATTGAAGATATCATATTTGTTCAGTGAGAGCCTGAGAGATAAAAGGAAGGGGAAAAGAGAGAGCAGTAGGAGCTTTTTTTGGGGGGGGGGGTGTTGGGGGGGACAACTTTTGGAAGTTGGATGTAAGGAATAATTTAAGGCCGTAGCGATCCTGTATCCATATGCCTTAGTGTGAGCATATGACAAACATTTACAGCATCTATGCAATAAATATGTCCAAATGAAAAAATTAATGATAATATATTACCTTCTTTTTTTTGAGAAACAAGATAATATATTACCTTATTCCTCATCTTATATTCATTGAAGAAATCAATAAAATTACTACAATTAAATTCTAAAAGTTTAGATTCTAAACGAATTATTTATAAATAGTTATGTACACATAAATTGATATTGTTTGTTTGTTTAGACCATTTAAAACAGATTGTTTAACATAATTAATTAACCAAATAGATATTTAGGTTTATTATTTAGATCTAGGTTAGACAGTAATAATTCATATCATGTAGTGCGAAAAATAAATAAGACAACGATATGATTATTCAAGAAAACCAATGAAACCAACCGCATCAAGATAAAAACTTGGGGAGGATTTAACCTAACTATCTTCAAGATAAACAAATCCACTAATAGAGAATTGAAATTATTACAATAAGATTTAACCTTAAATCTATTGCTATCTCCAGTAGTAACTCACTGACACGACCACGTGCAAGTTCCGAATCCACGGACTCTTCTTTCTTGGATTTGGAGCACACAAGCTCCCATGCTTATGACTTTGAGATCTCTTTCAAAGGTTTTCGATCACCACTTGTTGATCTTGCAGCAACTAGATTCCACCAGCACTTGATTATAGATCTTGTTCCGGTAGACACTTGTAGAGTTAGAAGGTACAAAATCTCTCAAATCTCACAGGAGCAACTCACAAGTCTTCCAAGAGTCTTCAAAACATAGTTACGATTTTCCTTTTATACTTAAGAATGTTGGACTAAAACCCTAAATGTTTTCGCGAGCTTTGGTCTAATTTAAATTCTACAGAAATTATTTTTTTTGTGATTTTCGATCAGTCGAGCCTGATCTTCGATCGATCGAGCTTCACTGAAAATTAATTCATTTTCCTACAGCTTGAATACTCTTGAGACTTGACTTGAAACACTTTGAGAAATGTCTGAAACCTATTCTAGACATGTTTTTGTTCTCAGTTTGCCAACATACACAAATTGGGACTCTAAACATTTAATCCTAAATCTTTAGAATCTAGCAGATATCTTCTGTGCGTTGTAACGATTTGCTACTAGTGACTAGTGAGCATAATTATCAAAGCAAATACAATCTATATGTTGTTATCACTTGTAATCATAGGGAAATACTTCTAGTTCCCCAACTGAGGTCATCAACTACCACAAAAAATAAAAATAAATAAAATGAGGCCATCAAATATTGATCTTATCTTTTCACCGATCACACAGGAGGAAAACATTATATACCAAGCAAGATTTTTCACCCTTTTTTAAATCGAAATTATAGCTACTTAGACCCTCAATATTCAGGTCTAAAGCATGGGCATCCTCATATCCTATCATTTAATTAGTGAGTGATATGAAACCCCTTATAAATTCCACAAATTATCTACAAAATTCCTCTCGATTTCAGGTTTTGTTTGGAAAAAAAGGATGTGGGGGTGATGATAGAACCCTAGATGTATTTACTGATGCCAAAATACATGCAGCAACAATACTCCAAAATGGGAAATAATCTTCTACATTGCCAATAAAGATACCAAAATTCAACTTGGGAAACTACAGTAGAGATACAAACTTTTCAAAGTCTCTGAAGGACACTTAAAAAGAGCCAACTATTGGTTGAAAAAACAGTTGCTAAGGTGTACGTTCTTTCAATTCTCAAATCCCCCCAAATAAATATGTTTATCACTACTTCTTCAAGATCTAACAATAGGTTCACTAGGATGAAAAACACACTCATTAACTGAAGCAGTGTGGCCAGGGAGTTTATACAAGATGCATCTAGAACTAGAAGTTGTATCCCATATGTAAACTATTAGGACATATGTGTTTCACATGTTAGGAACATATGTCACTATTTTATGTAATTAACTAATCCTTTGACAAAACGCACTTTACTTGTATTTGGGTAGATCTAGGATGTGTTTAATACTTCAAGGAACCTTGTTTCAAGTTCAAGTATTGAAGCCGTGCAAGTCTGTCCAAGATTCAAGTGTGAAAAGTGTTGTTCATTAAAGCTCGACAGCTAGCATCTATCGAGACTTGAAGAGCTGTTCTAGCTGGTGGCTCGACAGTAGCTCGACAGATAGGGTATCTGTCGAGATTTATGAAACTCAGATTTTCGAGTCTGTTTTTTATCCAATCCGTGATTGTATGTTTGGGCACAGCTAAGAGCACAATTGCACAAGAGCAAATTGTAACCGGAGACCTAGTTTGCCCTAGTTCATCTTTCTTGTGAAGAAGCTGCTATGTTTATGCACCGTAGGGTTTTGTAACTAAGGAGCTTCTCAATCTTCATCGTGTGATGAATTGAAGAACTTTGCAGCCAACAAATCCTTTTTTAGTTGGTGATTGAAGTCGCGTACTGGGATCCGCGCAATTGGTTAGTCACGTACTGTAAGCTATGCAATACAAGGAGAGATTGCCACTACAGAACAAGTCCAATTGGGTATTGAGGTAAGGGTTCAACTGTAGGTTGGTATAAGGTACTAGGATTCCTTTACTTCTAACCGCTTGTTTTGATAATAGTGGAATCTAGGGAGTGGTGACCTTAAAATCACCAGGTGGGGTTTTTGCAGTGTTGGTTTTCCTCATTCGTAAACAAATCACCATGTCAATTTATTTTCCTCTGCACTTTAGTTTATTGGTGATTTTTTTGTGCTACCATTCGTGTGCATGTTAATTTGATTAATTAATAAACTTGACTAATTAATCAATTGATTTATCACAAGGGGTCAATACGTTTTTGGCTTATCATAAACCATCTATTTTGAAGTCCCAGCTATGAATTTTCTTCCATCAGATGACTAGCTACACTTCAACAAGTTCTTCACAAAATTTTGTTGGTGGCCCTCCCCGTGAAGGACATCGTGAATTCACAAACGAGGAGTGTCCAACCATTTTCTTGACTTGTTTTCCTGTTACTCTCAACTTGAAATTTTTTCAACATCCCATGCCTTCAATACGTGTTTTGTCAGGGTTGGCTAATATTATCTGTCATCCATTAGTGGTCCACTGAAGATCCAAAACTTCATTCTTGTGCCCTTTTAAAACCGTGAAGTTCTTGCAGTCCCCATGCACATACCACACAAAAAATTCTTCCTTATTTTGAACAAGAGCAAAATATATAATATCTCCCTTATTTTGATTTTTATTCACTAAAATTTCTTTCAATTTGAATGGATCATAGTTGACTTAGATAAATGGGTAAAATGTCAATGCCAACAATACTTAGAGAAAAAGGTGTGGGATTTATTTACCTACAATTTATTTAATGAAAATAATTTAAGCAATTGGCCAAATCTTTGAATCATGTTAGTTTTATAGAATATTAATATCAATCTCTTCAATCTTAAAGCTAGACATGGCAAACGGTCAAGTCAGGACAATTGGGTTGTGAGTCAAAACGGGCCAAGTTAAAAAAAATTAAATTATTTTAAACGAGTAGAAAATGGGTCAGGCCAATCGAGTTGCGGGCTGGTAAGGTCAGGTCGGGCCAATCTAATTTTCACATAAAAAAAATTAAAAACAAAAAAAATGCCAATTTTTTATAGAGAATGAATTAAATTGTAAAGTTAAACTTATTCAACTATGTGTTGGCTTTATTCCATGCAAAATTTGTTTGTAATTCAGCATTTAAAAATCCTGTATTTAGGTGGGACTAATGTAAGGGTTGTGTGTAAGAGAGTGTGAAGAATTGATCAAGTGTGTGCAATCAAGAGGCAACTCGCGACTGACTCGCGAGTGGTGACTTGCCAGAATTTGTCACACGTGTAGAGCATGTAGGAAGTTAAAGGGTCAGGACAGCTGGATCACTACAGGAAAAAAAGTACAGTCTAGCCATTTTGTTAACTGGTGACTGGAACTCGCGATTGTCCCAGTCATGAGTGACTCGCTAGTGCACCCTGTTTTGCAGAAAAATGACTTTTCACATTCCTTCTCATACTCTACTATAAATATCCTTATACCCACGAAATGTAGAGAGCTCCCAGAGAGAATTTGGAGAGATAATCCCTAGAAAGCAACAAGATTAATTCATCCATAATCTTATACATTTGATTTTCCAAATTCCTCTACTTTCACCCTCTCCATTGTCATACCCCTGAGAGGATCTTTAGCCAAATTCTTACCTCACCATATTTATATCAGTGAGAAGGTTCTTGGTGTTTGGGAAGCAGTTCAAGAGATAACTAATTCATTTTGGTTGATGCAATGAGCTTATTGCGGGATCTGGTAAGCTAGAGAAGACAAGGCTAGGCGTAAAACTGTTAGAGCAAGAAGCTTGGAGGGCTTAGGTGCATCAGGTAGATTAGGCTTGGAGGGTCTATTGCTATTTATGTATCCCAATTGATTTTCTAGTGGATCATTTTACCGTTTGGAGGGCGGTGGAGAGGTTTTTCGTCGAGTTCTTCGGTTTCCTCTTAGATAACACGTGCCAGTGTTATCTTGTGTTTGCTTCTCTCTATCCCTTACTCATTGCTTTTGATTATTGTTGTGTTATGATTAAATTATGGCTTAGAGTAGTTTGCATTTTCGGGTATAACTTATATTTATCATTCTGCACATATATTGTTTGAGTATAAGCTTGTGTTGGTAATTTCGTAATTGGGGGTCTTAACATTCACTAGTGTTTTACACACTAAGTGAGCTTTCAATTAGTATAAGAGTGGATACACTTTGACGAATTTCTATATCCTTAGTGTGATCCTTGACCCCTAGGATGGATAGGTCTCAATCCCCCAATGCACCTCCCTTCTTTAATGGGAGTAATTACGCATTTTGGAAAGCGCGTATGCGTGCATTTTTGTGCTCTATTGATAAGAGTGTGTGGGATGCTGTTGAAGTTGGTTGGACAAGGACGGAGGCTACCAAATCTACTTGGGATAAGGCAACCCTCGTTGTGGCTAATGCTAATAGTATAGCTCTTAATGCTATATTTTGTGGTGTTTCACTAGATGAATTTCATAGGATTTCTCCTATGTCAATTGCCAAGGAGGCATGGCAAATTTTGGAGACCACCTATGAAGGCACCAAGAAGGTGAAGGATACCAAGCTTCAAATGCTTACCACTCGATTTGAAGAATTGAAGATGAGCAAAGATGAATCATTCGACTCATTATATGGAAAGTTGGATGAAGTGGTAATCGGCAAATTCAACATGAGTGAGAAGACGGAAGACTCTAAAGTTGTTAGAAAGATCCTTAGATCATTGCCGGAGAGCTTCCTTGCCAAGGTGACCGCCATTGAAGAGAGCAAGGATCTTGATGAGATAAAGGTCCAAAAACTTATCGGTTCTCTTCAAACATATGAGCTATCTCTACCATCTCAAAGGAAGAGCAAATCCCTTGCTCTTAAGACGATTAGTGAGAGAATTGAAGCTCAAGATTCCTTGGATGAGGACGAGGTTGAAAAGGTGGCATACCTTGCAAAGAACTTCGCAAGTTCTTAAAATTCAAAAAGGATGGGAAGTTCTTTGAGAAAGGTAAGTTCTCAAATTTCAAGAAAGACAAGAAGGACCTCAAGAAGAAGGATTCCAAAGACTCTTCTTCTTCTCAAGCAGTCACTTGTTATGAGTGTAAAGGACATGGTCATGTGAAGAAAGAATGCCCCACCTATTTGAAGGCAAAGGGTAAAGTATTTATTACAACCCTTAGTGATTCTGATAGCTACAACTCCAATTTGGAAGAAAGCTATGATGGGGAAGGAAACTACTCCGTTTTTATGACCATTGCACCCGTAGACTCTTCAAAAGATTTAAGCAATCTAGTGGAAGAGCTTAGTGAACATACCGAAGTGGAGTCTATAAGTGTTGGAGATGAATCTGATGATGAAGAAGAAGAATGCGTCTATGAAGGAACCAACAGCTTGTAAGAATTCTATAATGCCCTTTTTGAGAAGAGTGGAGAATATGCGAGAGTGGCTAAGGCATCCATTAGAAAGATGAAGAAAGCTGAACAGGATAACAAAAGCATTCTCGTGCGGTACAAAGAGACTAAATGTGAAGTTGAAGGGCTAAATGAAGAGCTAACGAATGCCTATTCTAGGATAAAGTTTCTTGAGCTTGAGGTTATTCAAGCTAATGCCAAAGTGGAGCGTGTTGCTTCCAAGAAACTTGATAAGGTGCTTGCCAATCAAAAGCCCTCTTCGGATAGAAGTGGCTTATGGTATACAGGAGAAAATAGCTCAAGCTTTCAAGTGTCTAAAGAGATGAAGTTTGTCAAGGCCAAAGAACCATTGATATCAACTCTTCTTATTGAAAATATAAAAGTTGAAAAGAAGCCAAATGTGGTGATTCAAAAGGTTGTGACGAAGTCTCCAAATTCAATTGTGGCTAAGCCCAAGGCAAATGGAAAGTCTCTTCCTAAGGCACAAAGAGGTCCTCAAACACAACATTATTGTCATCATTGTGGAATCTAAGGACATACTAGGCCAAATTGCCACAATCTTCAAGCATTGAAGAATGCGAGTCTTCAAAATCCAAGAAGACAAGGAAAGGGAAATGGGAACCCCAAGTAATCAAAAGGGCAAGAAGTAGAACCCGTTATGAGTGATGTGATGAAGATGATTGACACCATCACTTCATGCTGGCCAATTTCACCCTAAGGTTTGAGAATCGTGGCTCAAGTACCCAATCCTCTTATTGAAAATATAAAAGTTGAAAAGAAGCCAAACGTGGTGATTCAAAAGGTTGTGACGAAGTCTCCAAATCCAATTGTGGCTAAGCCCAAGGCAAATGGAAAGTCTCTTCCTAAGGCACAAAGAGGTCCTCAAACACAACATTATTGTGTTTGCTTATTTTACATTCTAGCATTTTTTTTATTGTTTTTTACTGTTTACAAGTTCTGGTTGTTAGTTGTTTTTTATCATTCTTTACTTACTTTGTGTCAAAAATCCAAAAACACATAAAAAGTATAAAATCCAAAAAATTTGATCGGCGTTATTGTGTATTGTCACATGCATGTTTGGCCTTGTACCTCTGTACTTATGGCTTTGTGCATTAATGAGCTTAGCTTGTTATTTATGCACTTGTATCTTTGTGGGAAACATCTTGACATCTATGTAATTGTTGTAAATAGATCTTCAAACTTGTCATAAATAATTAGTCAATAGTTTTGTTGATCTTGAGACATGCATAGACTTGTGCCTATATCTCTTCCCATTCATTTATTTTTTTGCTTAAGAGCTCAACCAATGTCAAATCTCGAAAAGAGACAATGAGTTGAAAAGCCATCACACATACTAGTATTAGACTAGGAAAAACGGAAAGCGACTTGTATTGGAATGTATAGTGCCCAAAAGCCAAAGGCTTACTCATCAAATTGAAATATCAAAAATTTCAGGCATCGATCTCTAAAAGAGATGTAAAGATCAAAAGTAAGAAGCCAAATGAAAAACTTCAAAGTTATGTAATCAAGTTTATGTGTGAGGTCATATATACTCATTTCTATAATTGAGATTGGTCACTTTACTTAGTGCTAACTGTGTATGTCTTTGTTGAATTGATCATTGAAGCTTCACATTAGACTAAGGACTATCTCACATTTGATACCCACCCACATCACACATGTTCATTTGAGTGATTGTATTTGATTAAATGTGTTGTACATACTCAAGCATATGTTGATCAAACCCAAAAAGATTTTTGAGTATTTTAGTTGTTTTTGAAAAGTGTTTTGTTTTGAAAATTTTCAAAAAATCCAAAAAAATTTCATCTTTGCCTTTTGGTCACTCACTCGTAAGTCGCGAGTTTTCAAGGCTCAGTCGCAAGCTTACTCAGAATGATTCGCGACTCTCTGGTGAGTATGACTTCAAGTTGCGAAAAACGCTTAGAAAATTTTTCAAAAATCTAGGTTTTTGATTTTTTGGCTACTCATTTTTGCAACTCATTCGCGAGTCGCGAGTTCATCCAGAGGCGTACGTGACTCACTGGCGAGTGGAAGTCCCAGTGAAAAAGACTTAGAGAAGTTTTTCAAAATCTTGTTCAAGAGATTTGGTGACTCAGTTTGGCAACTCACTCCTGAGTCAGTTGAGTAGCGAAAAACGTATGTTTTGTACAAATAGGGTTAAAACTCAGATAGTTTTTCAAAAACTTTTCAATTTCCCTTGCATCACGTGCATACCTCTTTGTCTTCTCTGCCTCTCCCTCCCTCAGAACCGTCATTTTCACTCCATAAACCTCCATTTTCATCTTCAATCTTCACTCAAACTCCAATAGAAGGTATGGGTTTTCACTTATTTTCACTCTATTTCAAGTTTATAGCCTTATTTTTCATGGATTTGTTGTTTGTGTTGAGATATTGAAATATGGTTGATGAACATGGGTTTTTGATGTTTTTGCTGAGATCGATATATAGGTTTTGTTGAGATTGATAGTATAATGCTTAGTTTACATGTTTTTCATGTTTTCATTACATGCTCATACATTATACTATGTTTTGTGTTGTGTTGTGCATATCATGTTGTTGATAAAATGTCTATTTAGATGTTTTTGTGTGTATTTTTGGACTCTATTGAGTACAAAAATTTTGGGGATAATCTTCTTTCCTTGCTTTGAAACATCAAATAATTATGAGTTTTCACACTTTGTCCCTTGCATGTTTTCATGCCCTATTTGCACACTTTTTCATATGATGCACACACACAAAATCTTTGACATGTTGAGTGTTTAGTGCCATGATTAAATCATGCTTTGATATTTAGCATCTTCACATGTAAATGTTTTTTGAATTACTCTTTAAATTCTAGTTTTTAGGGTTTGATTCGTAGTGTATGTTTTGGGTACTAACTTGTTGCTAATCAAGTTTGTTGCCATTTGTTTTTCATCTTGCTCTTTGCTATTTCATGATCTTTGCTTGAAGATGTCTCCTTTCAAAAATTCAGCTATGAAAGGAAGCAACAGTAAAGGAAAGGAACCAGTAATTGATCTCAGTAGCTTCTCCCCTAAGTCGAAGAAAACTTTATCTTCGGCTGGAGTTTTCAATGACACTCGATTCAGATCATATGTCGCATATCAAGCATATTTAAACTGCTAAAGATGCTCCCATGGTGATTGAACGGGTTGTTGAGCAAGCTTCTCTTCTCGATACGAACATTCCCAAATGGTTTGCCTCTAAGGATTAGAACTACCTTCTATCAAATGTTGAAGATCCTTATGAAGAGCTTGTTAAAGAATTTTATGGAAATGCCCTCTTTGATGGGGATGAGCTAAGATGTTGGGTAAGAGGAAAGGACTTCACTGTAACGCCTTCCTATCTTGCTATCATTCTGAACATCAACCGACCAGTGCTTGTCAAAACACCGGTGTATAATGAGTTGGAACTAGATCTTGACATTCTTCAAGATGCTTTCGGAAAAAAACTTGGAGGCATCCTTAAATGGGAAAGCAATCAGTCTGTCATCGTTGTCTCCCGAATTGAGGTTGCTCACTACAATAATGTTTCATAATCTTTATCCTCTCTCAAGCACCGAACACATGAATCTTGGTCGGGCTCTATTTCTTCATGACTTGATTACCGATAAAGAAATTGATGTTTGCTCTCATCTCATATGGCCTCTAGGAATTGTCTTCCATTTTGTTACCTCATCGCAAAGATATTGAAGCTAAAAGGAGTACTAACATTGGAAGATGAGTATCCTCATCCCAAGCAAAGACCAATCAACATCAGCACTCTCAATGCTATAATAGGCCATAGTCGAAAGAATCCTAAGCAAGAGAGTAATGCTCCTCAAGGTGATACAAGCTCTAGCTCACACTTCTATGATGAGAAGTTGGACAACATCATGGCTTCCGTGCAAGACATCGGCACAAAATTTTTTGGCCTCACATTTATCATGCACTCTCAGCACATCCGCTTTGACTTAAAGTTTACCTCTCTCCAAACTCAATTGGATCAAATTCAAAGGAAGCTAGAAGAAGGTGATGACTAGCTCCATGACAAAAAGGGGGAGAAAGGGTGTTCATGATAGGGGAGAGCAATGATAGGGGGAGAGAGAGCTAAATCAAAAAGGGGGAGCAATGCAATGCAAAAGCAAGAAAATCAAACTACAACAACAAGCCTTTCCATTTTCTTCTTTTAATGCTACTACTAGTCCATGTTCATATTTCATAGTTTAAGCTTATGTTGTTACTTAACAATATTTATTTTGTACCTTTGTTTATGTAGCTTAGTATTTATAGTTAATGTGTTGCATTTTCTTAAGTACTCTTGTGCTCTTGTTGGATCCTGTATCCTTGATGCAATTGCTTTAGTGTTCTTGCATCGGTTGAGTGTTGGACATGCAAATATACTTTGCATTGAGCTTATTAGCTTACATATCCGGATGTTCATTCACCGTGTGAATGTTCATTGTGATCACTATTGTACGAGGCTAGGCCCTGGGGTCATTGGGCCTTGGACCCTAGCCTTATGGCACCATACGGGGCAGGGCCCCAGGCCTATTGGGCCTTGGGCACTAGCCTTCAGATACGACACTTGGCCCTCTCCCCTTTGGACTTATGACCTTGATCCGGACACCTCTTGAGACCCAATATGAGCCCAAAAATGGTAACGGGACCATTTTGCCTTGAAAGTCAAAAGTGAGCCCCTCCTAATCAATCTTAACTTGACCAGGGTGCGTGGTTGCTTGGCAGTATGATGTCTCTACTTCCTGGTATTGCTTTAGGGAATATCACTGCCGAATAGTCTTTTAGAGATGGGAACCAGTTCCAATGCCATTACCATCGTCCTTGACAGAGCACCCACTTAGAAACGATGGAATTGGACCACCATCAGAAGGTAATCATAACACCTCCACTTATCTCCAACTATAATTAGGAAAGTAGAGTAAGAAATAAGGGGTTGGCAAGGTGAAGAAAAGAACAAAGGAGAGAAAGAGAGAGAGAGGTTGTAAAATCAAGAGAGCATAGCTAGGTCTCCAAGCTAAGGACTACCTAATATAGAAAATCCAAAGCCTATAATACAAATAAGTTGTGAGCCCAAGTATAGATTAAGCTTGTTAATTGTACTTTGGGTGCCCACAACTATTTATAGTGATTGTTCTTGTATGGTCAAGTTATGCTCTATTGTCATATTCATACTTGCTTGATTGTATTGTGCTTGCTCTATATGCTTTCTCAGATTTCTGCTTACAATGAACTTAATGAGTGCATTTTGTGATATTGTTTTCAGAAAACTTATTCATATGGTTCAAGAGCTTCATAGTTCTAGAGTTAGGTGTGAGTGAGTTTTGACAACTGTTCCTAACTCACATTTTTAAGTCTAGAGTCTGTTTTAGGATTTTGTCACAGAATAGCCAAAGGGGGAGATTGTAAAGTTGAACTTATTCAACTATGTGTTCGCTTTATTCTATGCCAAATTTTCTTGTAATTCAGCATTTCGAAACTCTATATTTAGGTGGGAATGATGTAAGGATTCTGTGTGAGAGAGTGTGAAGAATTGATTAAGTGTGTGTAATCAAGAGGCAACTCGCGACTGACTCGCAAGTAGTGACTCGCCAAAATTTGTCACACGTGTGGAGCATGTAGGAAGTTGAAGGGTCAGGACAGCTAAATCACTACAGGACAAAAAGTACAGTTTGACCATTCTGTTAACTGGCGACTGGAACTCATGACTTGTCCTAGTCGCGAGTGACTCGCCAGTACACCCTGTTTTGTAGAAAAATAACTTTTCACATTCCTTCTCATACCCTACTATAAATACCCTTATACCCACGAAATGTAGAGAGCTTCCAGAGAGAATTTTGAAAGATAAAACCTAAAGAATAACAAGATTGATTCATCCACAATCTTATACATTTGATTCTCCAAATTCCTCTACTCTCGCCCTTTCCATTTCATACTCTTAAGAGGATCTTTAGCCAAATCCTTATCTCACCATATTCATATCATTGAGAAGGTTTTTGGTGTTTGGGAAGCAGTTCAAGAGAGAACCAATTCATTTTGGTTCATGCAATGGGCTTATTGCAGGATCTAGTAAGTTAGAAAAGACAAGGTTAGGCGTAACCTTGTTGAAGTAAGAAGCTTGGAGGGCTTAGGTGCATTGGGTAGATTAGGCTTGGAAGGTCTATTGCTATTTATGTATCCCAATTGATTTTCTTGTGAATCATTTTACCATTTGGAGGGCGGTGAAGAGGCTTTTCGTCGAGTTCTTTAGTTTCCTCTTCAATAACACGTGCCAGTGTTATCTTGCGTTTGCTTCTCTCTATCCCTTACTCTTTGCTATTGATTACTACTGTGTTGTGATTAAATTATGGCTTAGAGTAGTTTGCATGTTTGGGTATAGCTTATATTTATCATTCTGCACATATATTGTTTAAGTATAAGCTTGTGTTGGTAATTTTGTAATTGGGGGTCTAAACATTCACTAGTGTTTTACACACTAAGTGAGCTTTCAAAATCAATCAAGGAAACAAATTGTGCATAATACCCTTTTTTTCCCGTTAAGTGGGCACCTACTATTATTAGACTATTTGTGTTACTATTATACATGTGTAGGGAAAAAAAACATAAAACTTTCCATATCCTTCTAATTCTAATAGTTTTGAACATGACTAAAATTGTTTATAGTCATGATAACAAAATTTTCCACGTTAATAACTCGCAACCAGAATGCTTATAATTACTGATAATACGAAGAAAATCAGTAGGCTGGATGCTTCGGACTTGAAAGGACTACTTGCTCTTTCGATGGCCTGGAAAAGAAAGAAAAGCGATCAAAGGTGACCGGGGTTGCCGGCCAAGAACCCTCCGATGGCAAAGTTAGTTTTCTCTCTATATTTTCGGAGTTCCAACTTTTTAGGAAATATAAAACATACCTTTTTCTGGTTTGAATGGGTGTTTATATAGTGTCCTAGGAACAGTTATTGGGCTTGTAACCTCCCCTGGATTTGAGGAGGTGCGAGGGTTCAAGGATAACTTCCACAACCGTTTAGGAGTTATATTTTCTCATATAACGGTCACCGGAAGTTATGCGTATATTACGGAGTGGTGACATGTACTCAAGAATTTTTCGAAGTGTAAAGGGCTCGTCCAGGGGTCCTTTTGTTGTATATACCTTGCTTCTAAAGGAGGTTGTTCCTCTTATGGACGAACCCCTTCAGGACAGGGTTGATAGCTTTCCTAGGAAGAGTAGATGCAGTTGTGCCAAATTTGACTGCGGGTGTGTTTTCGTCTATGGATGACCATGGACGTTAGCCTCGTCCTAGTGCTTTCTTTTGGACGACTGCTGGTGTGGATGACCATGGACGGTCTTAAGTACTTTATTTTTCTTCATTCCTCATCAGTTGCCCCTTCATCCAGGGGTCATTCAGCATATCACTAAACTTCAGGACGAGTTTTCCAAGAACATTGTTATTATTATTATTTTATTTTCTATTTTATTTGTTTTTCAGACAGCGTACCATGTGTCATGCTTTCATAGGTGATTGGTCACATCGATTTACCTCCTCGAGGTAGATGCCACGTGTCGCTTTCTCATTGGTCTCGTCATTATGAATACCGAGACTTCTCTACCTATAAATAGTGGTTTCCCTCTCGTGCCCCTCTCATTTTTTCAGATTTTCTATTTTGACACTTCTCGTCTGTCGCCTCGTCTAGGAGTGTTCTCAGCGTCCTTAGTATCTTTCTTCTAGAGCCAGGTATTCCCCTTACTCTCACTCTCAGGCTTTCCTTTTTAAGCTTTAGGACGTCTGAAATGGCTATCGTGATTCTTCTAGCTGTAGCACTTCCGGTAACGATAGTAGTAGTAGTAGTGGCCACACAACGGAGGAATATACCTTTAGTGTTCCTGGAATTCCTGCTGAAACCTTACAAGAAAATCTTAGGATAAGGGCAGCCTTTGGAGCTGGTACCTCGACGAGCGTCCCGCCGTCCTCCCCTTTGGACGAAGAAGAAACTGTGTATAGTTGTGCTATAGAAATTCCTTCTAAGACGGACGAGAAGAGGTTAGACGCTCTTAGGAGTTGGTTCCAAATCCCAGACGATCTGAATCCTAGGTTAGCCGTCCAAGGGGAATGGTGTTGCCAACCCCGTTTAGGAATAGGTATTTACGAAGCTTATTTGCTAGGGAGGCTTAGATTACCTTTAAATGCCTTCGCTAGAGAATTACTCACTAGGCTGGGCTTGGGAGTTTGTCAGTTTAACCCCAACGCGTGGAGACTTATTGCCTCTATACAGGTCTTATGGAGGGAGGTATTTAATGGGAACCGTCCTATCACCGTGGACGAGTTTCTGTACTGTTATAAATCCTCTGAGATAAGTCAATCTTTAGGTTTTTATCAATTCACAACTAAGGGCAATGACTGTAGGTTGATTAAGTCTTTGCCTTCGTTTGACAAAAACTGGAAGACATAATTTTTCTTTGTCTCTAGTTTTTGGGCGAGGCATCCTATCGAGGTTGGTAGAGATGCATTTGCCCCTTATACTGGAGAGTTAGGGAACCTTCGTCAAGAAGGTATGTTATGTTTTTCCTTCATTCTCTTTTTATTTGTTTTGTTATATTTTATCTTTAGACAGTTGTCTAACCTTAATTTTCCTCTCTTTTCTCAGCTGTTAGACGTCCTTCTCTAAGTAATTTTCACCGTGACCGCGTCCACAGAGCTCGTCTACACTTCGAGAGAAATTTTCACTCGTTGGTGACTCTTCGACGCTTGCACAAGTGGGGACTTGGCCCTAATCCATCTGCTGAAGCCCTTGCGCACGAGCAAACTGTCCGTAGACGTGAGTGTTTTTCTTACTTGAATTTTGAATTTTTTTTAAATATATATATATACACATATGTACATGTATTTTTCAGGAATGACAACCATGAAAGAAAACAAAGGGAAGGAAGTGATTGACGAGACGACCAGGCTTGAAGTTTAATCTCAGCCTCATCCTATCGCTGGAGACAAAAGGAAAAGCTTGTCCAAAAACTTGGACTTGGGAAGCTTACCCAGTCGTCGGGGGAAGAAGACCAAGCATGGGTCGTCTAGGCCTGAAACTGCTAAGTCTGACACTCCTTCCTCTTTGCCGTCCATCACAGTCGTTGATGTTGACTTGTCTACGCCCGTTGGCGTTACTCTGTCCAAAACCCATGCTCCCACTTCGTCCGAGCCTCCTCAAAGGATTTCTATGAACTTACTGGAGAATAAGGATTTAGCCTGGGAACGATTTCAAGAGGCTGTAACAAGTGAGGACGTGGCTGCGTGCTACGATATGTCTTTGAAGGAGTTTGAGCATTCCGGTGTCCACGATCTTTTTAAGGTGAGCATCTTTGTCTTGTCTTGCTTTAGCAATATTATCTATTGTCATTTTTATCTCTTGAACCTTTTTGTCTTCTATGTAGGCAATGTCGAAGTTCATTGCTACGTCCAGGCAGGCCACAAAGGTGGACAAGATGAGGATCCTTCTCGAAAAAAGAATAGAGGAGATTAAAGACGACTGCAAAACTTAGGCTGAGGTGGCGAATAAGGCCAAGGACGAGGTTAAAGGGTTGAACACTTTAGTAGGAGAGCTGAAATCTAATGCTGCTAAGAAGGATGATCGTCTTGACTTTTTTTAAAAGAAGAACGACGAGCTGAGTTCCCTTCTCAAGAAGGCTAAAGATGATGCAGTGGAGGAGTTCAAAGCGTCCAAGGAGTTTACCAACCTACTGGACACCAACTATGCAGCAGGGTTTGAAGATTTCAGAATGGATGCTATAGAAAACTTTCCTGGAGTTGACTTTGGCACTATTAAACTCAACATTGGCACTGCTACAAGTTCTCTCCTCCAAACAGGCTGAGACGATGTTAATATTGAGGATGATGCCACTACAAAGCCATCTCAGGATGACCCCAATGTTGATGCCCTTCCTTCTTGAAGACGAAATTTTTAACTTAGAATGCTATTGTTGTTTTGTTTTTCTTTTGGTTTGGTCCATTGTTTTTTGGACCCTTATTAAGATGTATTTGAGTACAATTATCTCGTCCAGAGTGTTCTGGACGAGTTTATTAACAATTGTCTTTTAAGGCTTATTTTGTAAGGGTTTTTGGACGGTGGTCATCTACCCTCTTTAGACTTTAATGAATATTTACTTTTATCCATTATTTATTGTATGGACGAGTTTATCCACTATTTTCACCATTAATGTCATTGGTTTTTAAACAGTCTGTGTTCTAAGTGTTAAATGGTCGTCCATGTGATTTTCTTATGGACGACCCACCTAAGCATGGATGTCTTTGTTAGCCAGTCAAATCTTTACAAGTGTAACTCGTCTTAGGACGACAATGATGACTTCGCCAGTCTTTTACCTCGTCCTTTGGGCAATTATCACTCGTCTTCTTGCAAGACGCTTATAATGTTTCACTCATCCTAAGACATTGAGGCATCTTGGCTAGATGCTCGTCTTTGGAACTTTATGCTTTAACGTATGCCTTTTTCTTGTCTATCTACTTTTTAGACGAGTATGCCTTAGCTTTTTTTTTTACTTTATCCTCATTTCGAGGAAAGCTTAGACAAGTATGCCTTAGCTTATTATTTTTTTTTATATATATCCTCATTTCAAGGAAAGCTTATGAACGTTACATCCATGCGTCCAGAGATTTTCATTCGTCTTAGGCTTTTGCCCCTCTTGTGGGTATCATTATGGAAACTAGATTTATATATTAAATATATTAGAAATCCAAACCATATTATTGCATGAACATTGTCCACAAATATGGCACGCTTAGAAGCTGGTGCCTTATTAGAATACTTAAGAAAATACATAACCTCGTCTTTCACAAACTGGTCCGTAGACGGTGCAAAAGTTTAAGAACTAGTGCACTTTTTATTCTTAATACACACCATAGTAGTAATAAGAACACAACAGTAGGTATAAGTAAACACATAGACCGTAGTTGTAGCTGTCCATAGTATCAACCTCGTCCCTGGACTATTTCGTCCAAGTTCATCACTAATAGTACCTCCTTAGGTGTTCCGCGTTCTAGGAGTGCTCTAACTTTCGTCTGTCCAGGGCCTCCAGGTAGTATGACCCCTGCCTCTTGCAATTGATTACCCTGTAAGGTCCCTCCCAATTGGGTCCCAATTTTCCATGAGCTTGATTCCTAGTTGCTAAGGAGACTCTTTTGAGAACAAGGTCCCCAATATTGAATCATCTAGGTTTTACCATGGCATCATGCTGCCTAGCCATAAGATTCTTGTATCTTGCTTTCCTTTACTCCGCATCCATTCTTACCTCGTCAATAAGATCGAGGTCAAGACGAAGTTGTTCCCCATTCTCTCTCTCCTGATACTTCATCACTCGATGATTAGCCATATGAACTTCTGTCAGTATGACGACTTCACTTCCATAGGCTAGCTTAAAGGGGGTCTCTCCTGTCAGAGTTTGTACAGGTTTCCTGTAGGCCCAAAGAACACCTGGTAACTCGTCTGGCCATATCCCTTTTGCCCCCTCGAGCCGAGTCTTGATGATTTTCAGCAGGGATCGGTTCGCTACTTCTGCTTGTCCATTCGCCTGTGGATGGGAGGGTGAGGAATAGTAATTCTTGATTCCAAAATGTTTGTAAAAGTCCCTCAAGGATGCGTTGTCAAACTGACGTCCGTTATCTGATATTAGTACCCTGGGTACTCCGAACCTACATAGAATATTCTTCCAAACAAAATTTTTAACATTTTGCTGAGTGATTGTTGCAATAGGTTCGGCCTATACCCACTTGGTAAAGTAATTGATCCCTACTACCAAAAACTTCATTTGTCTAGTTCCCATGGGGAAGGGACCTAGGATATCCAGTCCCCATTGTGCTTTAAGGGCCATGAGCCATCATTGGGGTTTGATACTCTGACGGCTGTCTAGGGACATTGCTATAGCGCTGACACTGGTCACATACCTTGACATAGGCCTTAGCATCTACCTGCATTGTAGGCCAATAGTAGCCTGCATGGACGACCTTATGGACTAGTGATCTCGCTCCTGAATGATTCCCACATGCTCCTTCATGAACTTTCCTCAAAACATAGTTTGACTCATCCGGAGCCAAGCACCTTAGGTAAGGTTGGGAAAAACCTTGCTTGTACAGCACTTCGTTTATGAGGACGTATTTGGCTACCCTGACCCTCAACTTCCTAGCTTTGTCCTTGTCTTCTGGAAGCCTTCCATCTTTAAGATAGATTACTATTGGACTCATCCAATTTTCTCCCTCTTCTATCTGTTGTATGTCCGAAAAGTCTATGCTTGGCATATATTGGACGTTGTCGTACTCGTCCGTAACTCCTCCTGTCGAAGCTGCTTTCGCCAAGGCATCTGCTTCCATATTTTCCTCCTTGGGGAGTTGAACAAAACTTATTGCTGAAAACTTTCGTGCAAGTCGTTTCACTTTGCTGAGGTATTTCTTCATCCGATCTTCCTTGGCATCACACATTCCATTTACTTGGTTGATGACTAGCTGAGAATCTCCTTTGACTATTATCGACTCTGCCCCTAAGGACTTAGCCAATTCCAGTCCTTTGAGTAGAGTTTCATACTCAGTCTCGTTGTTGGTGGTTTGATACTATAGACGGGCCGTGTACTCCAGCTTATCACCCTCTGGGGACTTTAGTATGACTCCAATCCCTCCTGCATATAGTGTGGACGATCCGTCTACATTAATAACCCACCTTTCAACTCCTTCGTCTTTGTCCAGCTCATTCTGGCTGGGGGTGAACTCTGCAATGAAATCTATTAATGCCTGTGCCTTTATCGTGCTCCTTGGAAGGTATCTGATGTCAAACTCGCTAAGTTCCACAGCCCACTGTATTAATCGTCCAGCGGCTTTCAACTTGTTCATTGCCTTCTTTATGGGATGATCTGTTAGGATGTTGATAATATGAGCTTGGAAATAATGCCTCAGCTTCCTAGAAGCCGTAATCAAGGCAAAAGCTAGCTTCTCCATCATCGGGTATCGTCCTTCCGCTCCTCTCATCGTATGGCTTGTGTAATAAACTGGTTTCTGGATTTTCCATTCTTCTCTGACCAACGCCAAGCTTACTGCGTGTGGGGACACCACCAAATACAAATACAGCTCTTCTCCAGGTACAGACGAACTCAACAACGGCGCTGTCATGAGATATGTCTTCAAGTCTTGGAAGGCCTTTTAACACTCGTCTGTCCACTCAAATGCCTTCCTGAGGACTTTAAAGAATGACAAACACTTGTCAGTAGCTTTCGACACAAACCTGTTAAGGGCAACAACTCGTCCGGTAAGAGACTGGACTTCCTTGATATTTTTCGGTGGTTCCATATTCAGTATCGCCTGGATTTTTTCCGGATTCGCTTCAATTCCTGTGCGAAACCATGAACCCCAAAAACTTCCCCAACGAAACTCCTAAAGCACACTTGCTTGGATTTAATTTCAAGTTATACCACTGAAGTGTATTAAAAGTCTCTTGAAGGTCGTCCAGATGATTTCCCTCGTCCAGGCTCTTTACCAGCATATCATCTACATAAACCTCCACATTTTGCCCGATTTGAGGACAGAACATGTGGTTAACCAGTCTTTGGTAAGTCGCCCCTGCGTTCTTCAAACCGAAGGGCATTACTTTGTAGCAATACAACCCTTGGCTTGTAATGAATGAGGTCTTTTCTTGATCCACCTCGTCCATCTTTATCTGGTTGTAGCTTGAGAAGGCGTCCATGAAACTCAGCAACCTGTGACCTGCCATTGAGTCCACCAGCTGGTCAATGCGTGGTAATGGGTAACTATCCTTGGGGCAAGCTTTGTTTAAGTCAGTAAAGTCCATGGACATTCGCCACTTGCCATTAGCTTTCTTCACCATGACTACGTTTGCCAACCAATCTGGATAATAAACTTCTCGAATGAACTCTGCGGTAACCAACTTCTAGACTTCTTCCTTGATGGCATTGTCTCGCTCAGGAGCAAAAACCCTCTTCTTCTGACGCACTAGTTTGGAATAGGGACACACGTTCAGGCTGTGAGTAATAACACTTGGATCAATACCAGGCATGTCTTCATGACTCCATGCAAAGATATCGAGACTTTTCTTTAAAAACTGGACCAAAGCATGCTTTACCTCTTCTTCCATGCTCTCCCCAATTCTAATGAACTTCTCAAGCCTGTTCTCGTCCAAAGGGACGCCTTCTAACACCTCAGTGGGTTCCGCTGCAATCCTTCTCTCGTCTATACTCATTGCCTGTATATGCTCGTCCATCGCCAGCATGGCTAGGCAGCACTCTCTAGTGGCCAACTGATCTCCTTGTACTTGGCCCACTCCGTGCTCGGTCGGGAATTTGATGGACAAGTGGTAGGTAGAGGTTACCGCCTTCCAACTATTCAGAGTCGGTCTTCCAATCATTGCATTATATGACGATGCACAATCAACAATAAGGAAATTTACCTCTTTGGTTATCTGCTGTGGATACGCTCTAACGACCACTAGTAATGTGATGGTGCCCACTAGTTGCACCTTCATTCCTCCGAATCCTACCAATAGCGAATTCACTGGTCGAAGCTGATCTCGTCCTAACCTCATTTGCTGGAAGGTGGGGTAATACAAAATGTCCGCAGAACTACCATTGTCTATCAACACCCTCCTAGTCATGTAGTCAGCAATGAGTAGGGTGATGACTATCGCGTCATCGTGTGGGTGGTGAAGTCGTCCTGCGTCCTCGTCTGTGAACATAATGGCCTGCTCGTCTACTTCCCTCGTCTTAGGAGGTCGTCTAGATAGCTGGATGTTCTACACCACCTTCAGGTATGTCTTCCTTGACTTGGATGACTGCCCTGTCAAGTTTCCTCCGATAATTACTCTTATCTCTCCTAGTGGGGGTCGTGATGACTCTTCCACCTTAGCCTTCAGTTTCTCATCTCTCTGGTCTCGTCCAAGGAAGTTCCTTAGCTTTCCTTGTTTAATGAGGTTCTCTATCTGCTGCTTCAAATCAAAGCACTCGTTCGTGTCATGCCCGTGGTCTTTATGAAAGCGGCAATACTTGCTCCTATTACGCTTGTTAGGATCTCCCTTCATCTTATCCGGCCACTTCAAGGACGGATCATCCTTGATCTGCATAAGAACCTGCTCTAGTGGCATACTCAGGGGTGTGTATTGCTGATTTCTCGCTGAAGAACCTGCCTTCTTACCATCCTTGTCTTTTCTCTCATCTACCCGAGCCTTCTTTGGACGAGGTCCCTGATCTGAGTAACGTTGGTGGCCCGCTTCCGAGCGCTCTGCTCTCTTTCTCTTCTTGGCTATGATAGCGTCCTCAGCATTCATGAAATTCTGGGCCGAATGGACGAGTTCGGCCATAGTCTGTGGTTCCTACTCGTAGAGCTTATGGATGAACAAGTCAGAATTGACCCCATTGTGAAAAGCGGCCAACAATAACTTGTCATCCATTTCGTCCACCATCAAGGCTTCCCTATTAAACCGGGTTATGAAGGATTGCAAACTCTCATTTTTCCCTTGCTCTATAGTTAGCAAACTAGAAGAGGAACGCTTGTGGCGTTGTCCTCCAATGAAATTATTGACAAACAACTTACTCAACTCTTCAAATGATCCCACTGAGTTTGGGGGTATTTTGCTGAACCACACCCGCGCTGGTCCCTTAAGTGTGGTAAGGAAAGCTCTGCACATAATCTCGTCCGAGACCCCTTGAAGGTGCATGGTCATCTTGAAAGTAGCAATGTGATCACATGGGTCACGATTTCCATCATACGAATCCAAAGAAGACATTTTAAATTTCGGAGGTAGAGGATGACTGTTGATGGAAGCCGTGAAAGGGGAGTCCGTTCGGTGAACTAAATCATCCACTAGATTTGCTCGCCTCATGTTCTCCCTCATCTCATCCATGGCTTTTCTCATCTGGTCCATCTCTCTTTCCAAGTGTGGCACTCTTCTTGAAGCAGTACCCCTTGTCTGATTTTTGGACTCAACATTTTCTCCTCCACCTTCCTGATTCTGGGCTTGTCCTTTCGTGTGCCCATCATGGCGCTGCCTCCTAAGGTTGATCTCCCTGTTCAACTCCTGATTCTGACGGGTCAGTTCTGCCATAGTGGCAGCCATGGATTTTATATGTTAAACAGAAGAAGGTTGCATGACAGGCGCTGACTAACGATCGCGAAGGGGATTACTAGAAGCATCCTTACTCTCTTGGTGGCCTGGGCTAGTAGCCCTTGATCTTGTTCGAACCATTCAGCCTTTTGTTTGAGAAAGGCTAATCGTTGAAAACAAAACAGATAATCGAACGAAAAGAACAGTGATTTCCCACAGACGACGCCAACTGATAATGCGAAGAAAATCAATAGGCTGGATGCTTCAGACTTGAAAGGACTACTTGCTCTTTCGATGGCCTGGAAAAGAAAGAAAAGCGATCAAAGGTGACCGGGGTTGCCGGCCAAGAACCCTTCGATGGCAAAGTTAGTTTTCTCTTTATATTTTCGGAGTTCCAACTTTTTGGGAAATATAAAGCGTACCTTTTTCTGGTTTGAATGAGTGTTTATATAGTGTCCTATGAACAGTTATTGGGCTTGTAGCCTCCCCTGGATTTGAGGAGGTGCAAGGGTTCAAGGATAACTTTCACAACCGTTTAGGAGTTATATTTTCTCATATAACGGTCACTGGAAGTTATGCGTATGTTACGGAGTGGTGACATATACTCAAGAATTTTTCGAAGTGTAAAGGGCTCGTCCAGGGGTCCTTTTGTTCTATATACCTTGCTTCTAAAGGAGGTTGTTCCTCTTATGGACAAACCCCTTCAGGACAGGGTTGATAGCTTTCCTACGAAGAGTAGATGTAGTTGTGCCAAATTTGACTGCGGGTGTGTTTTCGTCTATGGACGACCATGGACATTAGCCTCGTCCTGGTGCTTTCTTTTGGACAACTGCTGGTGTGGATGACCATGGACGGTCTGGAGTACTTTATTTTTCTCCATTCCTCATCAATTACAAATTTACAACTTGAGAGAGAAATAGATTCTAAAGAGTACAAAAAAGTATATATTTTAAGTTTACACATTTCAAATTCAAAATTCACAAATGATATGGACTTTTGAACTTTTTTCTTTTACTTTAGTTTTGTTTTGTGTTAGTTAGACTTAGTGTTAGCAACTTAGTGTTAGTATTTAACTTAGTGTTAAACATTCAATAGTGTAGACGTGTAGTTTTTTTTTTTTTTTTTTTAAGAGAAGACGTGTAGCTGTAAATGCTTTTCCTTTTGTATTTTTTTTCCTTTGATTATCCTTTTTTTTAATAAATGAGGGCATAACCACTGATACTGATGGCTACTAAATAATTAGGTGGTGTCAGTGCATTGTTCTTTTATGTCTATGCACCTAGCACCTTGACATGTAGTCTAAATATTTTTTAGGAAAAAAAATGGGTCAGGTCATAGATTGGCCTACAAAAAAATGGGTTGGCCACGAGTTGGTTTGTTCTTTACTTATGCCAAGAAATTTGGGTTTGGACCGGTGTGGACACAACAGCCACTACCTAGTTTTTGCAATGGTCTAGGAACCATATATATTGCGTCCTCTCAGGGAATGACCTTTTGATCTTACTACCAGAGATATGGGTTCGGAGTTTAGGTACGCTAACTCACACACACATTAGCATACAACATAGCATCGCTCATCCCAAACCTAACCATACATCTAATCATGGCATCCATCACAAAACCCTAGTATACATCTATCATGGCATCAAAGCATATTCAAGGCAGCAACATATACAAACAAATCAAGGCAGAAACATAAGCATTAGGAAAGATTTAAGCATTCACATTCATCTATAACATCAACACAAGATTACATCACAAATGCATGAACATTTCCAATGCAGGACTTACCTTTCACTTACCTTTCAGCAACACAACACCTATGGCATCAATGCGTGGGCATGTGAATGTATGTTCATGTCATCAAAACAAGGAAAACACTAAACAAACCCTAACTCTAACATGTGATAGCAAACCAAGCAATTAAACACGTGAAACATAGGCATTGAAAGCATAAAAGCATGGAAAATGAGGCTAAACAAACAAACATGTGAAAGTAGAAACAAAACAACCAAAAAAAAAACTAAGGTTTCTGGGCAACGGCATCACGCACACTAGAATAGGCCTACGTACGCATAATCAAGCCTATGTACGCAGGCTAGATTAGACGTATGCAGATCCTTGCCTAGAAAACCTAAAAATGCAAAAACATAGCAAAACTTTAAGACAACAATTCTAACAACCTAACATGCATTTTAAGCATACAAAAACTTAAACCTAACCTAAAAAGGCATATTAAAACATATTATAGCAAACAAGAAAGCAAGCAGAAGGATTTAAAAGCAGAAAATAAAAGAAAAGGAAAAAGAAAGGTTTAGACTAGATACCTCACCCAAAAGCTTTCCAAGCTTGATTTTGACCGTTCCCTTCAGTCAAATCTATTCACAAACCAATAAGAAAGTGATTAGCAACGTTAAACTAAAAGGATTGGGGCCAGAAAATGTCTCAATCAAATAAAATTGACTTGAGGGTGTTTTGTGAAAAACTCCCTTTTGATTCACTATTTTCTAGTGAATCTTAGGTTTTTCCCGTAGGTTTTCTGTGTCTTTTGAAAATGTACCATGTAAAGCTTTTTATAGTTGAAAAAATGGGCTTTGGAATGGCTCCTAGACAATGTGGGATTCAACCTTAGCCATTATTGTAGAAAATTTGTCTTTCTTATGCTTTTGAAACCCTAGTTGCGTATGCAAGAATATGCCTGCTTACGCATGCATTGGCTCACGTACGCAAGCCGAGGGCCACTTAAGTCATTTTATTTCCAAAAATAGATTTTGCTCATTTAAAAGGTTTTATCTTCCATTTTAACACTTCTTAAGTCAATTTAAATCTAATTGGGCTCTAAACTGGCCTTAAGCCTTAGAGTTCGAGCATCATTAGGGAACGGGGGCCCAAGTCGTAAGGGGTACAAAATGCGATGTCTACAGCCAGTCAAACATAGGCGACTTTGGGTCAGGTCAGCAAATTTTGGCCCATTTTACCATGTCTACTTAAAGCATTGTATGATTTCATTCTCCGAATTTAATAAATTTATCACTATCCATCCATAAATATAACCATATACTTCAAACATATTTGATTTCAATCAGATTTAATGTGATGCTAGATCTTCTTCATTTAGTTGTAGCATTTGGATGGTAAGTTTTGATAACAGTTCAGATTATGTTAATAATAGATGATTGTATTATTATTTTTCTTGAATTTCATGTATTGCATGGATTTATGACTAGTTTATAATATCATTAACGTGGAAGTTTAGCAAAGGATTAAACTAATTTATTCTAATTTTGTATCAAGTGTCGTAAGTTAATTAGACTTCAATTCTACTCCAATTTTATGTCAAGTTTCTTTTCAATCTAAAACTATTTTAAGTCCATTCTACTTCAAACCCATTTAAGCTTACTTCCAACTCATTTGAAACTAATTTAAATTCTTTTTCCAAAACTTATTGTGGGGGGTCCGAGGATAACGCCTCTGCTGGACGATGCTTAGGGAGCGTATGAGCCCAACCGGTAGATACTATGGTGGAAAGAACTAGTATAACCTAAAGAAAGGGTTTGAATGAGGGCCTTTAAACGACCTGAGGAAGGAGAGAGAAGCCCTGTCTCTTGGTAACAGAGGGGAGTATCGCCCCTGGTTTGAAAGTGTGGGAGGAAAGAGAATGAGAGACTTGTCAAGAAAGCACACATCATCTTCGCATTTAATGTGCTGCACCAACTAAATCAGCTGCATTAATGGCTAACTGATAGCTAAACAGTGTCATGACAGCCTGTATCTCACTCAGCACTCCCTCCAAAGGTAGGATGGGACAAGTCTCTATGGGAAATCAATGATAAGCTAGCTACTATAAAAGAAGGAGGGGGGGGGGGGGGAAGATCCCACTGAACGGGGACCGGAACCCAAATGTTAGGAAGAAGTTATCCAAACTTGTAATCTTCAAAGTATAACGTACTCCCTCAGCTGACCAAGGAGACATTAATATACGTTTTCACCTTTTTTTTTTTTTTTTTTACTTCAGTTCTTATTTCTTTTGTCGAGATCTTTTTCTTTGACCTTAACCCTTTGGTTTAGGAACCCATGTGTTGGTCTACTACACTCATCTCTAAAATTGTTGTAGTGGGCTTGCTTCCAAAGCCTAGACATTCAACTTTTGGGCCTTTGTGTTTGTTTTTGCCCCGTATACTTATAGTTAACTCAAATATAAATTCCAATTAAATTTTTTACTATACTTTAGAAAACTAATTATGCATTTTCAATAGATTTTCATAAAAAATGACTTTTTTTTTTTAATTTATTTGAAAAATATAATAAACATCTACAACATTAATTGTATCTCATTAAAATATTTCCGTTAAAAATTAAATATATAAATAGTTCAACAGAGTATAATATTTTTTTCTTATAAAAAAAGTATAATTTTTTAAATTAAAATGGAATAATTAAGATTAAATAATTTGCACAATAATAATTAGGCTTTTCTAAAAGTAAGAAAAACTTTAAAAATGAACAGAATAATATTTAATCTAGGTAGAAACATTTCTCTCTCTCACACACACACATATGACTGTAGTTAATTTTTGTTGCATCGATCCTAACATATATGGAGAGTAATCACGTGTAGTGACAAATAACATAACCCAGATTGCTGTCAAGCTACTTTGGGTTCGGGATAGTTTATTTGATATTTCCATTAGTCGTTCAAGGAAAATTTGGTAACAACGATTTTACCACCAAAATTTTCACACACATACAATAATTTTTGTATTGTAGCAAGTCGCAGTTAAGTGAGTTTGTGAGAGAATTTATGAATTTTCGGTGAAAAACTGCCCTTAGTACGTAGTAGTGTTGGTCAAAAGCCCTCCTGCATCTTTTCAGTGACTAGGGCTTCCCTCAGCCTCAGCTCAGTATCTAGCTCCCAGTACCATTCCATAAATTAAAAAGATACCATTGATTTATTCATCAAAGTTATTGTTGCGCACATGGTGCCAGCTATATTTTTGTATACTATATTAATTTGTTGACTGAATGTGAGTTTATCAAAATGTACATACATGCAGCATTGGCCACTTAGACAAATATATAATGATGATGTGCTAGTTCCGTCACATGGCTTGTGTCCCCATTCCATAAGCCTCCTTCTTGGTAGAAGTGACGAACGGACTAAATTACTTTAGACTTGTGCAAGTTGATGAGTTTTCTATATAATATTATTTCTTTATATCTCTGCATAGGCCATTAAACAAAAATGTTAAATTGAAGTTGATGCAGAATTGCACAAGTAGATGGTGCTATAAGACGTTGATGCGCAGTTCACAATGCAAATGGTGGCCAGCTGTATCTGTATTATATTACTTTGTTGATCATATAATATGAGTTTTTACTCTGCCAAATTGTGAAGGTTTATCTGCTTTGGCCCTTGGGCAATTATTTAATGATGATGGCCAAGCTCCAGCACATGGTTATGTCCCCAGATGGAACAAATAGATATGTACAAGTTGATGTTCTAATGTTCCCATCTTCTATATTGTTATTGCTGTTAGTCTTCAGCATACTGATACCTCTATAGTTTCCAAATACTTCCAGCTTATTTCTGAATTCTGACTTCTACCTGAGTACCAAAGAAAACATGGCTGAGGCTATTGTTGCTGATGTTGCTAAGGGAATACTGAACAAGCTGATTCCACTTGTTACTGACCAGATCAGCCTTGCTTGGGGTTTCAAGGAGGCGCTGACACGACTTTGTGACTCATTAATGACAATTCAAGCTGTGCTGGCTGATGCCGAGAGAAGGCAAGTGAGAGAAGAGCTAGTGAGGCTTTGGCTGCGGAGGCTTAAAGATGTTGCTTATGATGCTGATGACGTGCTAGATGAGCTTGCTTACGAGATTCTTCGGCGAAAGGTAGAGATCCGAAACCAAATGAAGAGAAAGGTATGCTTCTTCTTTTCATTTTCAAATCCCATTGCATTCCGTTTCAAGATGGCCAACAAAGTTAAGGCAATTGCTGAATCGCTGAAGAGAATTAATGATGAAGCAAATCAATTTAGACTTACTAAAGTCGAATCAGAAAATGTCAATCTTGAGAATGTCCTAGGCCAGCGAGTTGAATCAGTAAATGTCAATCCTAAGAATGTCCTAGGCCAGCGAGAGACAGATCGCTTTCTTGATAATTCAGAAGTTGTAGGAAGGGGAGATCGTGTTTCAGAAATAGTGAAATTAATGACTAGTAAAACCAGCGAAAAACTCTCAGTCATTCCCATAGTAGGAATGGCAGGTTTGGGAAAAACAACTTTAGCAAAAATGCTCTACAATCATGAGCTAGTGAAGAGTCATTTTAATAAGAAAATATGGGTATGTGTCTCTAATGATTTTGACGATAAAAGGATTCTAGGAGGGATTCTAGATTTCCTTATCGATAACCCAAGTCCATTAAATACAAAGGATAAAATACTTGAAAAACTTCAAGAAGAGTTGGAGGTTGGAAGATATCTTCTAGTCCTTGATGATGTGTGGAATGAAGAGTCACTTAAATGGGAAACTTTAAGAAGTTGTTTGTTGGGAATTACTTCAAATATTGGAAACTACATTATTGTTACAACCCGTAATGACAATGTGGCAGCAATCATGGGGACACTTCCCCGATGTCACTTGGAAAAACTTCCAGATGATGAGTGTTGGTCCATAATCAAGAAGAAAGTATCTCTTAGTGAAAGAGTTCCATTAACTCTAGATTTGGAGGAAATTGGAAGGGATATTGCTAAAAAATGTGGAGGGGTTCCATTAGCTGCAAAAGTCCTAGGAGGAATGATGTGTGGTAAAAAAGAGAAAAGTGAATGGTTAGCAATTCTAAACAATGAAATTTGGAACATACATGGCAGGAATGAAATTCTACCAATATTAAAATTGAGCTTCAATCATCTTCCATTGCCATCTCTTAAACAATGCTTTGCATATTGTTCAATTTTTCCTAAAGATTATGAGATTAACAAGGAAGAATTAATTCAGCTTTGGATGGCCGAAGGGTTTCTTCAACCGTCTCAAGGAAGTAGTTTAGTGATGGAAGATATTGGTAACATGCATTTTGATATATTGTTAGCAAATTCCTTATTCCAGGATGTGGAAAAGGACGATTGTGATAATATTAAGAGTTGTAAGATGCATGATTTGGTACATGATCTTGCCCTCTCAATTTAAAAATTTGAAACTTTGATTTTGGAGGAAGAATCACAAGATAATATCAATCATGTACAGGATAATATCAATCATGTACGGCGTTTATTAATCCAATATGATGGGGAAATAGTACCAAAAATTCCACTTTCAAATGACCATGTTCGGAGAATGCGTACACTTGTTTCAAAAAATGCTATGTCTGGAAACAAATTATCAAATTTTAAATGCTTGCGTGTTCTAAAATTATCTGGAAATCAGATAACAAAGTTATCAAACTCAATTGGTTGCTTGGTACACTTGAGGCTTCTCCACATCTCAAAGACTAGCATCAGAGCATTACCAAACTCCATCACCAAGCTCTACAATTTGCAGACTTTAAGACTTGAAGGCTGCAACAGATGTGAACAAGTTCCCACCCTCGGGCACCTACCCTGCCTTAAGGCTCTAGAAATAGCGGGAATGCATAACGTGACATGTATTGGAGTTGAGTTTTACGGCATTTGCAGTAATGTATTGTTTCCGACATTAAGAACACTCAGAATTGAAGATATGCACAAACTAGTGGAGTGGAAGGATGCACTGGAGGTGACATTAGCACGTGTAGTGTTTCCTTGCCTTGAGGTGTTGACCATTAAAAATTGTTCACAACTGAGGAGTGCCCCATGTCATTTTCCGTTTCTACAGAAATTAAAGATTGATAAAGTCTACAACACGGCTTTGCAAAGGATTAGCAGCAATCTTACCACACTCAAGTCCGCCCGTATTTCTAATATATCAGGACCTACTTTTGTGCCAGAGCAACTTTTCTGTACCTCTCTCCAATCACTCCAAATAGAATGTTGTCTGCAACTGAGTTCTATTGTGGACACCTCGCAACCCCTCATTTCCCTCGAGTTGACAATAAAATATTGTCCTAAGCTGAAGTGTTTTCCATGTATACAAGGTCTACGCCGCTTGCATATTGAAAATTGTGGTTTTGAAGTTCTAACTAAGCTACAATTATGTACGTCTCTCTCACAATTGCACATAATTTGTTGTCATGACTTGAAATCACTTCCAGATCTACAAGAATGCCATTCTCTTGCCCAACTAGATATCTACAGGTGTCGTAATCTCAAATCAATTCCAGATCTACAAGAATGCCATTCTCTTGCCCAACTAGATATCTACAGGTGTCGTAATCTCAAATCAATTCCAGATATACAAGAATGCCATTCTCTTGCCCAATTAGAGATCTACGGGTGTCCTAATCTCAAATCAATTCCAGATCTAGGAGAGTTGTGCTTTCTTACCTGTTTAGCAATTACAGATTGCAGCAACATCATGCGTCTGCCAGAGGGGTCATTAAAATGCTTGAAGAGTTTGGCGATTGGTGGGTATTGCAGGGAGCTGGATGTTTTTCCCAGTCTCAATTTCATCCAACACTCTCATACGACCCTCGAACGTCTACACTTGAAAGGGTGTTCTAAACTCAACTCTCTCCCAGACGAAATTCAACATTTCACTGCCCTTGAAACTCTGAGTATCGATAGTTTTGGTGGAATAGAAACTTTACCTGAGTGGTTGGGCAACCTTTCTTCCCTTAAAAAACTCAATATTTGGAAGTGCAATAACCTGATGTATCTGCCCACAACCACAACACGCCTCATCAAATTAGAAGAACTAGATATTATGTACTGCTCCAAGTTAAAGGAAAGATGTGCAAAGGGAAGCGGGGCTGAGTGGTTGAAGATTGTCCACATTCCAAAGATAAGCATGTAAGTTTTCTGATACCTCAAATCCTCTTCTCATATACTCTCCTTTGAATGAACAAATTATATATATTATTCATACTCAACCCTAATTTCTTTATTCCTCTTTTCCCTTTCCCAAATAAACGATGTCCTTCCGATTGAAGCCGCTGAATTTTCAGCATCCCCAGTCATAGAAAATGGCCCAACATTGGCCGTATTCCAATTACACAGAAATAATGAGGTAATTTCATCTAAACCTGATCTCCTCCTCTTCTTTTCTTGTGAACTTTTTTTTAAGGAACCAAATATAAAATGATGGACATAGACAATCCGTGGTTTTAAATGATTAGGGGTGCCAAATGGATGGGTTTGGGTTGGGCATAATTGGGTTGGGTATTTAAAACCCATTCACCCATTAAAACCCACTTAACTAATTGATTATAATCCAAACTCAACCCAACCCAATTATAATGGGTAAACTCCAACCCACCCAATTACCCAATTATTAAAATTACCAAAATGTCCATAAACACAGTAACAACTCAGCACTAGGAAAATAGAGGAATAAGATAGAAACTAAGTGGTTCGTCGTTTGGTTACCGAGAAAATTTAGAAAAATAAGGAAATGAAGTTTGAAAATTGGATTTCAATTATTTACGAACTAAAAACCAACACAAAAAAAAAAAAAAAAAAAAAAAAAAAGCCAAATGAAGCAACTTCGACTCAATCGAACCAAATATAACCAAATGGCTCTATTACATGCACCAAATTCAAAAAAAAAAAAAGACAATGAAAAATAAAAACTATCAATTCCTCAACTTTCTCAGCAACCAAACGGATTTTGGATCTGAAAAAAGAAACCACGAGTTCGAAGCGAAGAAGAAATGAAGAGATTCGAGCGAGAGGGGAGACCTTCGGGCTGAACTGAGAGAGCTCGTCATCGTCGTCGTCATCGTTGTGGTGGTGGTGGTTGTGGTGGTGGTGGTGAGGGTTTGAGAATAGGGAGAAATCTTGGGAATGAGATCGAGACAATTCGATGATTTGCTTGTCTATGAACTCCGTATTTGAGAATCGAACGCACCGCATCGAGAATTCTGTCGACGATTTGAAGGACTCGATTGAGTCTCGCCATGGCAGCTCTGATGGCAAGCTCAGAGAGCTCCATAATATTTAAAAAGATGTATCAAGATTTTCTGAGACACTTACTCTGTTTTGCTCGAATTTTTCTGGATTTTCAGAAAGAGTATTTGTGTGTTGTTGTTTGGTTGCCAAGAAAGTGAGAGAAAGGGAAATGACAAAAATTTTCTTTGTGGTTTCCGAGAAAGGCAAGAAAGGACAAGAAAATGAATGGATTTTAAAATTGAGAAATTTTTTTTTTTTTTTTTTTGGGAAAGGGCTGGGTTGAATTTGGGTATATTGTTTTTGGGTTAAATGGGGTTCAACAGATTTTTAGTTAAAACACAATAATCACTAGGTTTAATTGGGTTGATATCCATTTAACCCAACTAATAATTGGGTGGGTTTAGGTTAAATTAGAGTGAGTGGGTGGGTTTAGGTGGGCAAATGGATTTGGGCTTATCTTGCCACCCTTAGTTTTAATCCACTAGGGAAAGAACTAAAATTTATTAATGTGCAAAACAAGTTCAGGTACCTCAATTTCTCTTTTTCCCGAGACATTTTCTTTTTTCTTTTCCAACATAACAGAATGCTGAAAAGTTGTAGTTCACATAACATTCACAGTCTTAGCATTGTATTATGCTATTATTAGGTCCAATGGGAGCATTACTTTGTACCATCATCATGCTTCTAATCTATCGTTGTTCCAAAGTTGCTCGATGGTACAGTGGTTGCCGTTAACTGATTGGTTGGAGGTTTGAATCCTACTTGGGGAGATTTGATTCATTTGCTTTGGCCGTTAATGATAGGTAACCTATTCCTAGGTAACCTGTTTCTATTGCATTCTATACCAGCAACACTCATAATATCTAATCTTTAAAATCAAGATTTATAACATCTACCACGGTTAAAAAATTTGTGAGAGAAAAAGAAAGCTAAAAAAAATGGATGCTTTTTTAGTGGAAATTATGTCATGTTGAAGAATAGACAGTTATATACTAAATGCAAACAGGGATAACAAAAACATCATCTTTCTAGCTAAAACTTGTGAAACCAGTAAGCGTTGGATATATACTCTACATTTTCTATTCTTCTTGCAGTGACCTGAGCTATAGTTTTCAAATTGTTAGTTAAAGGTATCATATTTTGATGATCTTGAAGCTTTGCTGGACTGGTGGGACAACTTCTCCTTTCCTGAAGAGCTAATTTCTGGAGAAAATTATGGAAGAAGCGTAATCCATGCCAATAGAGATGCTCTCTGTTGTTAGAGTGGTTAAACGATGGACATAGGCAATCTAGGAATTTGTAATGCCAGGGTTTTGATATGATTCCTATCTTGTTGAAGTTCATTAAAATTTGTGAGTTCATTACAATGCAATAGAACAAAATGACTGTGTTCGTGAAGATTATTGAACTTAATAAGTCAGGCACAACCCTTTATCTTCTAATATTTCATTCTTCTTTGTTATGTTCAAAATTTGTGGCAAATTGATGTCAGTCAAAGCTTGAGGACCCTGCACATGTTATGATTTTCATTGAAGTTGGATTATTGAAGGTTTTTATATATTAATCTATCTTTTTCTATGCTGCTCATTTTTTTTCTTATGCATCTTCTATGCATTGGAATGAAATCATGCATCCTAGAGATTTTCTCTTTCACACGTTTAAGACTATAGATGAGCTCAATGATAGAATTTGGAAAACTGTAATGAATGTTTTATTATATCTACTTTTGGTTTATGTGCAATTGTATTTTTGTTTTCATTACGACTAAAGATCAATTTCTGTTGGACAAGGCTAAATGCTTAGGGATTTTATGCTTACCTCAAGTCTCTGTCGTTGGGGAACCTTTCATTTATACATCATCTATCTGTTAACAGTTGCAAGAAGCCAGAACTTCTACCAGCACTAGATGTGGCGGAATGCCTCGTTAATTTAAAGATGCCAATTATTTTTCAATGTTCCAATAAAAGGTCACATTTGATCAACAGGCTCTCAATCTATTTTATTCCCTTCAAACTTCAAACAGCTGACAAAGGATTTGAGCAAAGCGCTGTGAAATTCTATCATTTGACTTGTCTGTAAATGATATGTTTAATGTCCCCAAGAAAGAGGAGCAACTTGAGATTCAAGTCAAAAGAGAGCATCTTTTCATTTTATGTCTGATATCAAGTTCCAAATTTTTGGTAAGCCATCTTCATTTAACCTGTGTGAAATTTCTGGTTGCTGGCCAATTGGACTATTATTGCGTCTATATCTGCAAATGTTTACAATTTTACTCCGCATGATAGCACTACTAACTTTGTCAACCAATAAAATATCAAGTGAGTCCAAGTTTTCCGGCTTTTACATCATGGTTTCTTCCATCTCCTATGTACTCAGCAGTGGATCTTTTCTAATAAACTAAATTCCAGTGTGTCATCCACTTATTGAATCTTATTTTTTTTCTGGGTTATGGTTGGCTAACCTAGGGACCTCTTTTTTCATCAACATCTGAACTTTACTGCACTCTAAGGTATATATCTGCCCAAATAATTCCCAAATAATTTCTTCTTCATATCTTTATAGCCTCAATTAATGTCAGTTTTGTTCTTCTCTTCTTGTAAGCTTTTCCTTAACGAAAGGGCCAATTGGTTTGGATGCTCCAATTCATGAACATGTTGGAAGAACAGTTCTTAATAGTAAGCAGATAAGGTAATGGACATATATAACTTTTATTGGCTATTATTCAAAAATTACCATTTTAGTTTAAAATTTCATTTTGTTACTCAGAAATTATTTGAAAGTTTTACACATTAAGTCATGTTTGAGTATGGATATAAAAACAGTGAATGGCGACTCTCCCAAAAGATTTTGATGACTCCCCTAACCAATTAGAAGAGGGCAAGATCCATGACATACTCCGACAGTGTGGCAGGATGGCATGTTCTTGTTTCAATTGGGCTGGTACAATACTACAATTACAATGAACTTGCCACTTGAGAAGCTACTCATATTCACAAGTATGGTGGCTTCTTAAAAGCTTTTTGAATTTCTGCATTTTGGTAAGCTATGTTTCTTGTGAATAAGTTGGTTAGATTCCTTGAAATTGATTGTGGAAGATGCTAACCAAAATTAGCTGCACAGATTCCTAATAGTTCATCCACCTATCAAATCTTATTTTGTTATTGTGACCTCACCTAAAGCCCATTGTTATAGTGACTTCTACACTTCAATGCTTGCTAAGGTATGAATTTGATGGTTAGAAATCTTGCACGCTTGATTGATTATCAAAATTGTTACACATAAAATCACTTCTACATATCTTTGCCAGAGAAATTTAACATACTAGCTTCATTTATGGATTTTTACATGTCTGTTACAGCCTTCTGTTCTTGTCAATCTTCTTGTCTTAACTAAGAGGCCAACCCGTTTGGGTGCTCCAATTCATACTAGCCTACAGTGACTGGATAAGGTAATAAACATATGTCTCTGTAAGTTGACTTTTATTTGCAATCAATTAGTTCCATTTTTAAAAAAAATTAATTGTATTACTCAGAAATATGAGCTAAAAACCTCTATTAATTAAGTCAATCATGGCAAAAATATCTTGATGTGCTATTATATAATTTTAATAACCAACTGTATACTTCAGGTGATTCTATTTTGGTCTCAATAAAGTTTATTACTTATAAAAAAAAATTGTAGTTCCTACACTAAAAACCTTATTGTCAATGAATAGTTGAAGCAAGATACAGTATGTAGTTTTCCTGGAAAAAGATAGAACATACATGTATGAAACCTAAATCTAAATTGCTTACATAAACTAATTTTGCAGTGATAGTTGCTCATTGCTAACCAAGGCTGACAAACTTTATGCCTGGTCAATATATTGAGACTTAAGCCTTACTATTAATAACTTTGTTACTTTATCTTGTAGCCTCAACAACCCACTAGCAAATTTGATTTTATGTCTGATATCAAGTTCACACAATTTTCGGCAAGCCATATTACATTTTATAATACTAGCTTCTCTTAATTGAGTTTTGCTTGTCTGTTACAGTCTTCTCTTCTCATCAGTCTTGCTGTCTTAACTAAGAGGATATGCTGCTTGGGCGATCTAGTTCATTCAAAAGTTCTAAAAGACCTAGCCTACACTGCGTGGGTAAGGCAATGAACATATGTCTCTGTAATCTAACTCTTATTTACAATTATTCAATTAGTACCATTAGGCTTAGAATTGATTTTATTACTCAGAAATATGACTTAAAATTTCCATCAATGAAATCAGCCATGACTAAAATATCTTACTGTGTTTTAATCCAATTTTAGTTATAGCTCCTACACTAAAAGCCTCACTGTCAGTGATAAGTTGAAACATGATACAGTATGCAGTTTACGTTTTTTTTTATAAGTCAATATGCAGTTTTCTTGGAAAAAGATAGAACATACTGTTGAAGAACCTTCCAACTCTGTTTCTGGTCAGGCTTTAATACAGTGATGAAGATAACCCAACATGCACCGTTTCACTAATAGTCTATGCGCATTGTTTCATTTATGTCTTAAATGATGCGCACCGTTTTGACTTAAGCTGAGGAGTTTATTTCAGAATACACAAACGGTGTCATCTAGCAGTGAGTTCAAGTATCAGTTAGTGTTGGCGGGAATGTTAGTTGGAGAGGCCGTTATAGTTCCTGGAATCACGGGAATTGATCCGCATAGTTTGGATCTTAATCTATGTCTTTTAGTGCTAGATTGTAATTATATAAATAGGAAAGTTCTCACTCAGATGTATTATTGAGCTTGTAATTCAGTCTTGTTGTTAATAACAATCTTCGTCAACCTCTCGTTTCTCTCTCTCTCTTCCTCTATCTCTGCCTTCTTCTTCCTTGTTGAGTTCTTCTAAAATCTTCATTGTTTTTCACAGAATATTGATTTTTCTTCACATACCAGTATGAATGCTAAATCTAAAATGTCTTACATTACTAATTTTACTGTCTACCCCAAAATGAAGCTGGGATAGCTGCTAATTTCTAGACAAGGCCGAAAAACTTTATGCCTAGTCAACATTTTGAGCTTTAAGCTTTGCTATTAATAACTGTGTTACTTTATCTTGTAACCCAAAACACCCACTAGCACATTTTCTATTATTCTTCTCCTGCTTAAATTTATGTTGAATATTTGTTTATGCAGGTCCCGAAGTTGTCTGATTTGCTACAATCTCAACTAAATTTAAGCTTCACTTGTCGAAAGCTGATGTCAATTGCTGGTACTCACTCCTTAGTGCTGTTCTGCTCTTCAATTCGTTGGGCTGATATCTTGGAAAATATCAAAAGCTAATGGCAATTGCATCTGAATTTGAAGTGTGGTGGTCAGTAGAGGAATCATTGCTGCATGTATATAAGACTCCAATCTGGAAAATAGGTGACCTCATCTGCTGCAACAATAGAGTTCTCTAAGACCTGACTTAGATACTAAAGGTTTACCTTCTGTCATTGTTACAGTTTTTACATAGTCATATTTTACTTGTAAAAGAATAATTAGTGTTATTTACTTATTTAATGCCTTATCCTTTGTCATTCGGTTTAATTATTGACATTGTAGAACAAAAAGGAATGTCTTTTGTGTGTTTTTGTGTACCTTGTGATGTAATTGTTGTGATAGCAGAAGCTCTAATACAGATTTGGTTGGCTTGGTTGGCAGCCTTGCATATGCAGTAATATGCACTCGTCATCTCGGCCCAACATTTCTCAAGCTGTCAATGTGGAACCTAGTCGCTATGTGCAAGATTAGGATAATGGTCAGTCACAAGTTAATGGATCTTGAGATGTATTTTGGGAACGCTGATTTGGGTTTGAAGTTTGAGAGATGAATCTGTTGGAAGACATTTAGCTGGATATGTTGATTCAGACTATGCTGGAGAAGATCTGGATAATCTTTGTTCTACTCTGAAGCTAGAGGTTGACCTCCGGTGAGTTGGAGGTCGATACTATAGTCAACTATTGTATTATTAACCAGTGAAGTGGAATACATGGCTATGATTGAAGCTGTCAAGGAGGTTATCTGTCCACGCAGTTTCATTAAAGACTTTGCGAATCATCAGGAGCATGATCTTGAAAATTCAACATAACTAGGAGTTCTATTTGACTTTGACAACTTTTATATATATGTTGCTTTAACTAAAGAGAGGGCTGCAGTGCTGTGCAACGATTAGAGAGTAGAAAAACTTCTCTTCAGGTGAAGCCTTAAACTTTGTATTTTTTAGAGATTTTTTAGGGTGTATTTGGGGTATGAGTTTTGTGAAAGTGACTTTTTGCCTCTTCTGTAATGTACATATTTGATTAGTGAAATTTTCTCCACACCATCACCCGTGGATGTAGGCTATTACTGAACCACGAAAATCCTTGTTGCTTTTGTGAATTTTTTTTTTCTTCTAGGTATTTTTAATTTCTATTATCTGTTTGGAGATTTTTCTAAAATCCAAACTAGTTTTCACAATTAATCTTGTATGGAAGTGCTATCCAGAGGATGTTTCCCACTATTTATTTGCGAAACAATTTGCTATATCTATAAAATAATTTATCATCAATTATCACCATTCTCACAATCTAGATTTCTCCATGTTCTAATGTGGGTAATTGTATAGTATTCCCTACCTTAATATCCAAGAGCTTCCTTATAAGGTAATTATAGTTCTTTATGTTAAATTACCAATTGTCTCAAAAGCTTAAGTTTTTGGGACAATCGGTAATTTAACATAATATCAGAGCAGGAGATCCTGAGTTCAATCCCTGATTTTACTCTACCTCCCATTTAAAATGTTAAATTCCCACTTGTTGGCCCTCCACTTATAAAGGGAAATTTTAGGTCCACAAGTGAGGGAGAGCGTTAGACTTATGGTTAAGCGATTAAATTCACCATTTCCTAATAGCTTAAGCTTTTGGGACAATTGGTAATTTAATATAGTATTAGAGCAGGAGATCCTAAGTTCGATCTCTGGTTTTACTCTACCTCTCATTTAAAAAGTTAAATTCCCACTTGTTGGGCTCCCACTTATAAAGGGAAATTTTAGGTCCACAAGTGAGGGAGAGCGTTAGACTTATAGTTAAGCGATTAAATTCACCATTTCCTAATATGCCACCATATGGTGGCTACTTTGTTCTAACTGCAAACCAATTCTACATAGGAAGGGAAGACAATCTGCTGCCACTAAAATGTATTTGGTATTTCAATTATAAACTAATCACCATCTAGATCCATCATTCAGTTCTAAATGATGCGGTCCATCAATTGGTCAAGGTTTGAACTACGTAGGATCATATAGAAGGGTACATCATTTATGCTCTTGATAACATCATATTCACTAGAGGTAGTGTTATTATATCACCATCCGGCCAGTTCCATTCTAGCTAGACCTAATACCAAGGGGAGTCCATCTTAGCAGCCTTAGCTTATCAAGGTAAGAATTTATACTTGCATGATTGTTAATATTTGGGAATTGACCAAATCTGAAAAGTATAGGCATCTTTTCATGAAAGATGGATTGTTCCACATTATCTTTCAAAACTGAAACAATCTTATTCATTCTTTAATGTTCTTGATCTTTAAGAGAATTGTTCGAGCAAAGCTAGATTTTAGCGGTATTGGGCATCGAGTGGGACTAAACTTTGTCAAGCAAACTCTAAATATACCCAATTTAATTTTGTTTACAATTGCAGTGAAAGAAGAAGTTCTTGATGAGCTGTCATGATGAATTATCTATGTAGAAAAATTGAGTTCTAGAATTTAGGCAAAATTTGGGAAACAGTACAGGATGGGAAAAATTTTAGGACGAAAGCATGCGTTCAAACTTAATTAGTAAGTTGGACTCTTTTTGAAAGTCGAGTTTACTATACTCGACTTCCGGGTAACTTCAGTCCACACCACCGCATATTTCTCTGTCTGACGTGGATTAAAAAAAGGGAAAAAAAAAACCCCGTAGAAGTCGAGTTTTTTGAACTCGACTTTCATAAGTCGATTACCCTAAACTGGACTTCAAGGTCGCCACAGTGTCAAAAACTCATGTAGAAGTCGAGTTCACTAAACTCGACTTTTAGAAGTCAACAGTGAACTCCAATATAAGAAGGTGTATGAACTCACATAAAATTGAGTTTAATGTACTCGACTTTCAGTTAAAGTCGAGTACAGCTTACTCGACTTCTGGGTATTCACCCCTTCACGGTAAAAGAATTTTGAATGGAAATCGAGTTTCTTGTACTCGATTTCCAATTAATTCTGCAACCACCTCAACTGCCTCAGATTATTACTCTGATGACTCTTAATCCCTTACTCTCACAACTCTCACAACTCTCACTTCTCCCAGCTCTCTCCCACGTCCAAAATTCTCCCTTTCACCACACATCACATTCTACAAATTAAAAAGGTTGTTTCTTCTTCTTCAATAAGGGAGGTAAATTATTCAAACATTTTAAACTTTTCTTCTTCAATACTTGGTTATTCAACGTTCTTGAATTTTTTTTTTATTATAATCGTAGTAATGGTAGTTTATGTGCTGTATATATATATATATATATATATATGTGTGTTGTTTGTAATGGTAGTTTATTATCATTATGATGTGCTGTTTTTTTTATGATGTGCTGTTTTTTTTTTTTTTTTTTTTTTTTTTTTTGATCCCAGCAAAGAAAAGTTTCAGCTCTCTTAATAAAACATTGTAAATTATAGTGATTCAAGAAACATGAACTTGATGGGCTGTTATATTATAATGATGTGCTGTTTTTTTTTTTTTTTTTTTTATCCCAGCAAAGAAAACTTTCAGCTCTCTTAATAAAACATTGTAAATTATAGTGATTCAAGAAACATGAACTTGATGGGCTGTTATATTATTATGATGTGCTGTTTTTTTTTTTTTTTTGATCCCAGCAAAGAAAACTTTCAGCTCTCTTAATAAAACATTGTAAATTATAGTGATTCAAGAAACATGAACTTGATGGGCTGTTATATTATTATGATGTGCTGTTTTTTTTTTTTGATCCCAGCAAAGAAAAGTTTCAGCTCTCTTAATAAATATTGTAAATTATAGTGGCAGGATTCAAGAAACATGAACTTCTCTTGTTAGTTGTAAGGTGTAACGTATTAATTTTTTAAGGTTAGCGACCATGTAGAAATTTGTTTGAGTTTAAAAATTTGTTTATAGTTGTTTAAAATTTTTTTTAAGGTTAGCAACCATGTTATCTTTATATTTTCCTTGAGGCAATATTTGTAGTTCATATCGAATAAATGTGTTATATTTGTCACTAACTTTCAGTAAACTTATTTGACTTGTAGGCTTGTAATGAGTTCGATTGATTTATATTTATATTATGGTGGGGAGCTCTGCAATGATGTTACTTATGGAGTGGCATATGAAGGGCCTGGTACAAAGTTAGAAATTATTCAGCTAAAAAAACGGCGGGAGATCAATTTGAAGAAGTTGAAAAAGAAAATTATGAAAGAGCTGAATTTGGACCGTCGGTTGCAAGACATAAAAATTACATATCGTGCTCCTCTTGCAATGTTCAGTGACCGTATTGTCTTCACACCTATTGAAATAAAAGGAGACAAGCATGTTAAGATTATGTTTGACAGGATAAACTCTATGCCCCAATTAAAAGCTGCTGAGTTGTATATAAGTGTGGAGCCTCGTATAGAAGTTGGCGGTGCAGATGTGCAACAAACAACTTTGGAGGGTGGTGGCGGGGAAGAATTCCAATCATTACATGCAGATAGTCATCCGACTCTTACCCCGTCCACTATAGTTGGGGGTTATACACTACCATGTCAAGAGAGACCAACTCCAATGGAGGCTTGCGGATCTAGTTATCAACAAGAATATATTCAATCTCTAGGGGGGGAAGGTGAAGACGAAGACGAAGACGAAGATGATGTTGATCATGGTAGAGATGAGTATGAAGAGATGATTGGGAGAGATGACTTTCACGAGAATACTATAAACTATGAAAATGTTGACAATGTCTGTGATGATGTCGTGGATGATCATGATGATGATGCTATAGAGTTTCAAGATGATATAGGCGATGGTGATCATGCTACAGTCCCTACATATGAAGCTCATGGCCTGTCATTCTATGCAAACACTTGGGATAATGTTATTGATCCTTCAAGTGTTGAGATACCATTTTCATCAAGTTGGGGGCGGGGAATGAATTTTAGCAAAGGGTTGATTTTCCCTAATAAAGAGGCTGTGAAACAAGCATTAATAGTTTACTCTCTGGATAACAACAAGAATTATATAACTGAGTGGTCCAACCAGAAAAGATTGTGTGTGAAGTGCGCAAATGAGTCATGTGCATGGAAAGTCCGAGCATTCTCGCAACCGAAGCTTAACGGATTATGGGCTGTCAAAGTATTTGGCGGTCCTCACACTTGTCCATCAGTTGGGGTGAACAAAGATGGCAGAATGATGGATTCGAATTTTCTTGCCAAAGAACTGCATAAATATATACTTGACGATCACACCAGCAAAATAAAGGGTCTCCAAAATCTGATGAAGGAAAGGTTTAACCACGATATATCATACTACAAGATATGGGATGCGAAACAAAAGGCTATTGCAAACATACACGGGAATTGGGAAGAGTCGTACCAAAAGTTGCAGAAGTTGTTGTTGGCATATAAGGATAGCGATCCAGGTACACAAGTAAAGTTTCGGTCGATCAACGGGGACATACCGGGTACTATTATATTCAAGTATGTGTTCTGGGCTTTTGCTCCTTCCATTGCTGGATTCGCACATTGTAGGCCAGTGATTAGTATTGATGGAACTCATCTTTATGGAAAATATAAAGGAAAGTTGTTGATTGCAATGGCTACCGATGCTAATAATGAGATTTTTCCGTTTGCCTTTGCGGTTGTGGATGATGAGACGGGGGCCAGTTGGGGATGGTTTTTAGAATGCTTGCAGACTGCAATACGGGATGTGGTACCCAATTCTGGCATTTGCATAATATCAGACCGACATAAAGGTATAATATCATCCATTGCCCAGTGGCCCAATAATTATGTTCCGGTATATCATAGATATTGCATTAGACATGTGGCCAGCAACTTCAACACCCAATTTAATGACAAGTTCTTAAAGTCTTTGGCCTTGAAAGCAGGATACGAGCATCAAGATCGCAAACTTGAAAAAATATTGGATTGCCTTAAGGAAGTTGAACTCAAATTCAGTAAGGATCCCAATCCCAATATAGCAAAAAAGAAGCCGTACTCCTATCTAACGAAGGAGGGTCTAGATAAGTGGACACTGTCACATGATGGTGGACACCGCTATGGGGCAATGACTACCAATATGTCTGAGTGTTTCAATGGAGTTCTAAAAGGTGCACGTGGATTACCCATATCTGCATTGGTTGACTACATTTGGTGCAAACTTGTGGCCTATTTCAATGATCGGCGCACTAAAATATTGGGTGATATTGAACATGGTCAGAAGTTCAGCAAGCATGCCATGGAGAAATATGAAGCAAATTACGAAAAAGGGACAAGACACTATGTGAGGCCATTTAACCAGCAGAACGGTGTATATTAGGTTTGCACAACACATAATCCACACAGCTCTAATGGGGGAGACCATAGTCATGAAGTAAGATTGCTGGAGAACACATGTACTTGTGGCAAATGGGAAATCTATAAGATCCCTTGTTCACATGTGATTGCAGTTTGTATCAGGGAACATGTCAATGCAATGAGGTATATTGACCCATGTTATACTTTACAAAAGTGACTTGCCACCTATTCACATGAGTTTTGTGTGCCCAAGGATAAGTCATTATGGCGAGAGGTTGCCGGCCCAAAGTTGTACCCTGACCCTGAAATGTTGCGAGACAAAGGTCGACCTATGTCAACAAGAATAAGAAATGAGATGGATTGGAGGGAGAGTCAACCCAAGCCGAAATGTGGAATGTGTCACGAAGAGGGCCATAACCGCAGGAGATGTCCGAATGTGATTCGCGCATCAACAAGCAGCCATGTTCCAAACTAGGTAAGCAACGCATGCAATTTTTTCTATTTTTGGGATATACTTATTAGAATTACAATAACTCCCTTGACTTTACAAATTATTTAAACTAAATTAAAATAAATCTTTCCTTGTGCTTCCTCCATCACATACTCCTATATAGTAGCTATCGCTTTCGGTTTCTAATGTTTATGTATCCATGATTTTCTCTTGATTTACGGCTGGCCTCATGTTTTTCCTTTTCTTTCTTGTTTTGCTTTGCTGTTTTTCTTATTTGTACACTTTTTGATTTTTAATAAATTACAATTAACTATAAAAAAAAAAAAAGATTTTCTCCTGATGCCATTTCCTTGTACCGTTGAACCTTAAGCTATCCTGGTTACTGGTGATAAGGGCTTTTGTGGAGGTTTTTTAATATTGTGTTTTAACTTACAAAAGCTTTTCATTCACATCTTTGCACATATATCCTCATAAAGTAGCACTGTGTTGTTATTTGTTACTTACCATAAAACAAATTCATCTTTAGCCAACTTGAAACAGAAAAAAAAAATTTCGCTGGTTTAAAAAACATAATATAAGCTATAACAAAACTTGTTGTGCCCATGGAAGCCAGCATGTTCATCATTTGCCGAAACCAGCAGCAGGCTGTTTTCATTGGTTGGTTTCTATTCTTTCAGGGCTTGTCAAGCCCAAAAACAAATTTTAGAAAATAATTAATCAAATTAAACCATAATAATGATATGTAAAATTGTGAGGCCTCCAAAGCTGATGTTCCACAATATGAAGAGGTCAACAGCTCAAAAACTACTTCAATTTTTATATATATTAGATTACATTAATAAGTAGAAATGCATGTTCTCATTAAAGAAAATTAACTACAACACTCTCAATCCTCATGCAAAACAGTAATTATGCTAGAGGGGAAAAAATGGGAAGGTAAATCATAGACTATAGATACAGGAATTGCCACTCTAAATCTGCTGTAAAACCTTCTCAGTAGCTGCTATTGTTTTCTGGATATCTGTAGGAGTATGTGCCAAGCTTGTAAATCCAGCCTCAAACTGTGAAGGAGCAAAATATACTCAACTGTTTCTTTCCATAGCTGGAAATGCACTATAAATTAGATTGTTGGCTTTGCAAGATCAAAATATTCTTGGTTGTTTTTCATATCCTATTACCTTTGAAGCTTATGTGACTTGTCTTTATCTGATTTCTTTTGATTGGTTTATAAAGGTGCGGCAATGGAGGTAAACATTTCTCATCGAAGCCGAAATTTTGACTACTGCTGATCTTGCACACCCTAGTCTCTTTAACAATGGAGAGTCAATATTTACTAGTCCAGACAAATGAAGACTGCAAGAGCACTGAATCAGCATGACCAGCAAAAAAATGGATGACCAGCAAGAGCACTGTTATTAAGTGTTTTGTTTGTTTAAATTCTGGAATTAGACTGTAGGTAACCTCTAGACTGAATTTCAAATACAGTATTTAATTTTTAATTTTTGATTATGAAGTTGTTCCAAAAATGGATGTTTAGGCTAGAGATATTAGAGGGTCTTTGTCATCTTCAATGACTGATTGGTTAAGTGGCAGCAGCTTTTTAATGGAAAAAGGCACTCTTTCTTGATTTTATAGAAAATACTAGATAAATAACTTAGGCTCAGACCCTTTGCTTTTTATAAAAAAAAAAACAATACTTTATTAGAAACATAAGTTTGGCTCAGACCTGTGTGATGATGAAGAAACCTATTTGTAATGCAAGAACTAAGTTTCCCTTATTTACTTAGCTGTATGTATCCTTGTTTAGATGATTACACAGTGCCACCATGATCTTTTCAGACTCAATTCAAAAGAAAACATGTTCAGAGAATTTTAGAAAAGTAGAAACTTGTAACTGGAAAGGCACAAGAACTAATAAATGAAAAGACTAAATTACAAGGATGTGAATTTAAATTCAACATTCTTCACTAAAACAGAGTAACTACAATAACATGAAATAGACAAGAACATGCTATTTTTTGATAAGCAAAGAAGGTTGCTGATTGAACAGTACAGTTTTACAAAAGAAGATGCCCATTTGGTCAACCAAGCCCACCCCAGTCAAGCTATCATCAACAGTGCGGCCTATCATTGCAGTGCGGCCTGCATCAAACACAATATACAGCATAGACAGATTAGTACGATATAGCATCTTGTATATATACACACACAAACTAGGTAAGAGAAAACAAATGCATTGAACAAACCACCATTGGGAATATTTGAGTTAGTGCCTATAGCTGAAAAGCTGCTAATGTAGTAAAGGTGTTAGCTTTGAGATTGAAATTAGTATTGAAGTTCATAGTTTCAATCTTCCAGGACATGGAATTGGAGAGCATCCCATCAACCTGACCAGAAAGCTTGTTCTGCTGAACATAAAAATAATTTTGGTTCAGCCTTTGCGACAAAGATGCAGGAAGTTCACCATTGAGCTCATTAGACCTCAAATCTAAGTGGGTCAGCTCTTTCAAGTTCCCTAAACTTAATGGAACCAAACTAGATAGCTTTTTAGCAGTAAAATTCAGCTTCACCAAACTACTCAGCTGGCCTGTGAGCTGGGATTGTCACAAATCTTTCCCTACTCAGCTTCACCAAACTACTCAGCTTCACAAATCTTTCAAGTTCCCTACTCTTTCAAGTTCTCACAAATCTTTTATCTCACACAACCACAACACTGCTCATATTATAAAATAATTTTTGATAAACTACATAATTTTTGCTGTTTACAGTTTACAAAATGAATTTGATTGAGATAGTTTACAGTTTTCATTACTAATTGATATTGGAAACCTCTGTTCATACCATTTACATTGTTTAAACTCATTCATTGATGGAAATCTTTCTCCTTTACACATTCTCTCCCTCCAATTTCTCAAGTAAAATACACTACTCAGCTGCCTCTCAAAAGTCATACCGTTTACCTTTTTTTTAAGTCATTTATTAATGACAATCTTTCTCCTTTACATATTGTCTCCCTCCAATTTTTCGAGCAAAGTTTCACTCACTATATTTAAAGAAATGGATGTTTAAGATGTCATGGTGATATTAACACACATATCTCAAACTATCAGCCCCTCAAAAGTGATACCATTTACTTATTTCAAACTCATTCACTAACAAAAACTTTTCTCTTGACACATTCTCTCCTCCAGTTTCCCAAGCAAAAATTCCCTCACTATGTATATATATTTAAGATGTCATGGTGAACAAATGAACATATCTCAAGCTAAAATCCTTTCAGAAGTCCAAACAAGATTTTACATGAGAAAGTAGATCAGAGAAGTAAAAAAATCGGTATGACATGCAATGAACAGAATGATAAAATAATTGAAAATGCCATGCATGAAAATAAGCTGAGATTCAAAATAGATCCATCCAGAGAAAAGCATGACTCATTATGCTGAAACAGCAGCCTTCAACAGAGCAAACAGAACCATCTCAAGTACAGGAACGACAAGTGGAAACTGACAGAGTAGAAAATTAAAAATTTGTGCTACAGTGAATAAAAGGAAGAATTATGAAAGACAAAGCAACTCGGAGAGACAGAAGTTAAATAATTTCTATTAAGAATTCATTTCCATGTTTAGTAATCCAATTAACTAACAGAATTTTTCTTAGCAAGCAGAGAAAGTAACAAACAGTCGTAGCAAACTCAATAATCCACCAGTCCAAAAACCTTGAACCTCTATCTTTTTTAGTTCTTTGAATGCTCTGGGTTTCAAAACTGTGGTGTCATCTACTGCATCAACGATTGTGCTAAAACAATTTCAGAGATCAACTTAGAAAGTGATAACTTGATGGCAAAGCTCACCTATCATGCCAATTACATCCATAAATGCATTACCTGTTGCAACAATGTCTTTACATACGTCTCTAGAACATAACCCATAGCAGTTAATTTTGCAGCTGAATTAATTGGAACAGACCTATGATCCCCCAGAAGGATTTGCAGCTTGGAGACTATAATTCTTATAAAAAAACCTTTGCAGGGTGACTTATGAAAGATTTCTAAATAAATAAAACCTCCATAGTATGTTTTAAACAGATTTAAAGAGAACCTTTGCAACTCTTCCAGAGACAACAAACATCTTTGATGTCTAAAATGCTGAACTTTTCTGGATAAAATTGCACATGACAAACCAGAACCCTATGAAGCTGACTAAGGATAGAGATGGTAAACTGCACAGCAAAATCCAAGTAAAATACACTTTTGTACTTGTATCTACTTCTGCTATTTATAATGGCCCGTCACTTCATTCAATGGAGTAGATGCCCAAGCACTTGTTTTAGCCATGACTTACTACTCACATATTTAAAAAGCCTAAATTTCAGGGTTGATGTAGTTGTTTCCAATGATGTGAAGATGATTTATAGCATCCCCCCCCCCCCCTCTCCAAAACTAGAGAGAGAGAGAGCTCTAGGTGAAGATGAAAAGATAGAGGAGCAGCAAAAAGTAAATACAAAGACAATGAGCTCTACCTCAACTTCAAGACCCATCAGGTGCATGTGTAATTTACCAAACAAAAGAAAAGGTAAATATAAGCATTGTATGCAAAAAAATCATTCAACAATCGGCCAAGTATGGGATAAACCATATCTCTGCCAACAAAAAAGATGGGATTGATTATCTAGCCTCTTGTAATGTAGTTAAAATTTGATGTTAAGTTAATAAAAGTATGTGCTAACACCTGTACATTCCAGTGTTGTTTACTTAACAGTATTCATGCCTAGGAGTAATTCTATACTCATTTGTTCTGAAAATTTACAGAATTATAGATAGCAGATAATAAAGTTAAATAAGTAATAAATAATCAAAATGACAGAAAAAATACCTAAGGTTTGCTGTTTTCTCTCTCTATAAACATAACTAGCATCATTACTAATATAGAATAAGCTATACTCATTAGCTTACAACCAAAGGCAGAAAGACAAGAAAGGAATTTCTACCGCTGAGTGCAACACTTTATCAACGGACATTGAGAATCTGTGGAATGTATTTTCATTGGAAAGCAATATGGAAGACAAAGACTCCAAGGAAGGTAGTTTTCATTTGGACTTTGGACATTTGTTCAGTATTTATATACTTTTTCTGGACCACAGTTGGAAGTGTGAATTGGTCAAGTTTCTGGGTGTGATACTCAAATGCATAGAGATACCCTGGTTACATATCAGATATACCCAACAAAAGACCAAACTTTGTAAAGCAAAAAATCAAGCAAAACTCAGACTTATAACCATAAGAAGTCTAGCTAAGAAGAAAAAACAAATTGGCTATAAAATCAGAAGTCACAAAGGGTTAGCTGCATTTTAAAGTTTAGCCCAAAAAATATAAATTTCCATTAAAGAAAAAGGAAATTAGTTCATACTTACAATAACAATCTCAAGACTGCAGCAGCCCTTATAGGATTCCAATAGTCATGATGCACCCTCCCCTCGTTTACTTCTTTTCTGGTTGCGTCTGGTGTATTGTTTGGCCGGAACATGCTCTGTTACCTGCTCATAATGTTATATTTTAAGCTGTCACAAACAAACAAATTCATGCACAAAGAAACCCAAAAAATATATGGAATTAAAAACAGAGTAAAGCACTTGGAATACCAGGTGGGAACCTGTGCCGCATCTCCTTGGTTGGATGGCGTGAGTCGATTTCCGTTTGGGTGGAGCGTCAGCGTTTGCATCCTGTGGCTGCTCAGCTTGGTCACCTTGCCCCTGCTCAACGTCACTTTCATGTGGATGCGTGGCTTGTGGAACATGTATCAAGGTAGAGGAGGTAGGAGGTGATTGTGTCTGACTTGGGCTGGTAGACATAAGTTCAACGTGGGGTGTTTGAAGGCTAGGGGTGGGTATAACTATCTGGGGGGAGCTATAGGACGGGGCCGTGGGTGAGTGGTGGTCAACGGTGGTGGTGTGTGGGGAGGACTCAAATTCAGCATGGGTAAATAGCGAGTGAGATCCAGTGTCAATGGGAGGGATGGGTGGCATGGGAGGGCTGGTTGTGTCCTCAGGGGTGGACACAGGTGGAACAGGGGTCACAGTGGCCAAAGGAGGGGTAGGGGCAGGTCGATAACGTGTCATTGGAGCAGCTAAGCTTGTACTGGGCCCTACATCTGGTATTTCAGTCTGGTTTGCTGCTTCATCATTGGCTGGCACCTCGATACGATCAACCTCATCCACATCCTCAAGGGCCTTCTTAATGAACTTATATTCATAAGATTCTTCATTGAACCAGTTGAGGATAGCCAGTTGGGTTGCAAGCTGTCATTAAATCACGGGCATATATTAAGTACAACACATACATAACATCAAACATAACATATAAGTGAAAAAGTAATTAATACACATTACCAAAATGTCCATCTTAGCACTAGCGCGGTCGATATACAGTCGAGTGATTCTACGATACCACACCATATATGGATGATGACGTGACATCACCTCCTCCATCTTGAGTGCATTACAAACGTACTCGTCATGATCATTCCACTTCTGAATATGGACTGCATGTTCCACCAACCAATTTTTCTCTACCTTGCCCCTCGCATCTATTTTGTGCAAAGCACGATTGGTATTAGCATCTGTGGGTTGTTCCTGCTTTAGCCCAAACTGTCGCAGGACACGATCAGGTAGGTGGAACTCTACAAGCCAAAAACATATAAGTGGAACGGTCGACCTCCACACGTTACTTCCCTCAATGCTAAAACTAGGAGGAAGGTGGCTCAAGTCATTTCCGTATGGCTCCCACTTAACCTACAAAAGCCACCAAGTAAAGCAACCACATTCAATCTATTCCCATAATTTGCATAACAAGTACCACAATAGTTGGCAATGAAAAACTTTTTGAAGGACATAAGATGTTATGGACGTATAAATATTATACCTGGTCAGGCCGTGTCGTGGCAATTTGATTGCGATATGCGGAAAGCACATGCGTGGGAGCATTCTTTGTACACATCGCCCCTGCCCACCTACAAGCAAGTAACATTGCATGGTCATTAGCATCATCTGTTTACGTATAAAAATGTGGCATAATACATGAGTTTTACTAATTATGCAATAGATACTTACTTCATAGCAAGAGGAATTGGTGGTAGTGGTGGACCATAAACACCCTCGGGTTGGGGCACCATCTGAGGGGACATATGTGGGAACCTAACATATATCCACAATTGGACCAAAATCAGTGGTCCGCCAATCTGCTTTGCCTTCTTGTCGGTTGCATTGCATAGCTGTCTATACAACCATGATAAGGCTGCACTACCCCAACTATACTTGCGTGGATTACGAAGGTTCTGCATGAACTCTAACCACATGAGATGGACCCTATCTCCGGACTTGTCAAGAAAAACCATATCTCCTAGTAGGGCTAGTATATAACAACGAGCATACTGATGAACTTGAATCTCATTGGCATTTGGAGGCAGTGGTTGTCTGATTCTTTCAACAAGTGCGGGTATTAGAATCCTTTGACCTTTTAGCACAGTTTGAGGGCCATTTGGAATTTGAATTCCAAGCATTTCAGTACACACGTCTTCCCAAATTCTTTTAGAAGGCCCAACCATTGCCTCACCCTCAATGGGCAACCCCATGATAACTTCCACATCTTGCAATGTGATCGTCATCTCACCATGTGGTAGGTGGAATGTATGGGTCTCTGGGCGCCATCGCTCTACAAATGAAGTGATCAGTGCATGGTCAAGCTGTATGGATGGGACCAAGTGCAAACCCTCTAGACCAAGCAACCTCACAATGGCAAGGACACGATCATCTACCATAGGATCTCGAAGTCTCAATTCTTCATGGCGACTTCGACAATCCAGTGTGCCAGGAGGATCCTACAAATATTATAACAATAGATGAAAAACGTATGCAAATATTTAGTATTTATGGCTAATTAGAGTTGTGACATGAATGCATAGTTACATAAAACTCATGCAATTACCTGTCCCCCAGGGTTCCACAGTAACACAGATCGATGTTTAACTTGTTCCGTCAATACACTACGATCAATAGGTCCAGGATCTATCGTCATACTGCAAAAAGTTTATGTGTCATAAGGCATAACAAGAAAAGGAGATCAAAAAAGTCAAGCTCAAGCATAACATGGATAAAGAGGAGCTATGCTCTACTAGAACAATATTAATCAAGGGAAACAATACAAATGACTTGGCTTGAACTACCACATTCGTCTGCCCACCAACACAAAAATTGAATTAGTCCTAACATATTTCAGTCAACCATTAGCACATAAGAAACAACTAACATTCAAGAGCACTATCTACACAAAGTAACTAAGATACTATTAAACTCATAGAAAAGTAATCATGATTTGGGCAGATTATATAGGTGGAAGAGGGAGAAAGAAATAATTAGAAGATTCAGAGGCATAACAAGAACAAATAAAATAAAAACAAGTATGTATCGAAGTTTTAAGTCGGTGCTTCTATTGTTTTGAGTAATTGACAAGTCTGAAAACTTCTAGTTTGTTTGAGAAAGCTACAAAAATTGAATCATTCCAGATAGCAATGTACACAAACATGATTTGGTTGATTATATAGGTAAATCATGATTTGGTTGATTATATTTGGGCAGATTAAACTCATAGAAAATAAATAATTAGACGATTCAGATGCATAACAAGAACAAATAAAAACTAAACCCAAATCTCCAAATCACTAAACCTAAAAACCAAATCAAAACCCATTTCAGCCAATAAATAAAGAGAAACAAATCACATTAGAGAGAGAGAGAGAGAAAACAAACCTGCTGGTTGATGATGGATGGAGAAAACGACGGCGTAGGAAGAGAGAGACACCGGAGAGAGAGACAGTTACGGCGTATAAAGAGAGAGACGCCGGAGAGAGAGAGAGTTACGGCGTAGAAAGAGAGAGACGCCGGAGAGAGAGACAGTTACGGCGTATAAAGAGAGAGACGCCGAAGAGAGAGAGGAACGGCGTAGAGAGAAGGCCTTAGGTAAATCGAGTATACGATACTCGGATTAGAAGACAAAAAAACAAAATTTAACCGCAGTGGAAGTCGAGTACAGGATACTCGACTTTTTAGGGAAGTCGAGTATGTTGTACTCGATTTTAGTAGTTTTACTACGGTTAACTGTTTATTCATTAGAAGTCGAGTACACTATACTCGACTTCATAAGTCGAGTTTACTGTACTCGCTTTTATAGAATTCCAACCTGGCTTTTTTCCTCTTTTTTTAATCCACGTCAGAAATATTTTTAGTAGGAAGTCGAGTATCCTAAACTCGACTTCCAAAAAGAGTCCAACTTACTAATTAAGTTTGAACGCATGCTTTCGTCCTAAAATTTTTTCCATTCTGTACTGTTTCCCAAATTTTGCCTCTGGTTGTCTTCTTACTAAACAGCTAATTTAGGCTTTGTATTTTATTTTCTAAAGTTTAGAGGATGTATAGAGGTTGAATAGTGGCCACAATTTGTCAAAAACATAGCAAGAAATATAACCAAAAATAATAATAAAAACAATAAAAATCAAACATTGTGTAATGTTTTAAATTGGAGTGATGAACTTAAATATGTAGATAAAACATTGTATACTTTACATATAGCTTGTACTAAAAAATATGAACCGGCCAAATTGTGTACAATGCCAAGAACACAATATATTCTTTCAAGCTGTGGTACTATCCCTATTAAAGAACACTCACTTGGTTGGTTGGATTAAGTGTTGTTAAATAAGTCAACAATAACACACATCATCTTCCTATTGGGGGTTAAAGCACAGGGCTCCAAACAAGTTTGAAGAAACTTTGTCAATATATATATATATATATATATATATATATATATATATATATATATATGTAATCTTTTCACCAATCACACTAGAAGAAAATATTGAAAGTACTATGCAAGACCTTTTACCTTTTTTTGGATGAGATCATAGTTAGACACTTAGTATCAGGTGTTTTTATTTATTTATTTATTTTATTTAATGCCCAAATACATGTAGACTCAATTTTCCAAATAGAACATAATCTTCCAACATTGCCAATAAAGATACCAAAAGTCAACTTGGGGAACAAGAGTAGAGATACGAATACAACCTTTCGAAAGTCTTTGAAGGGCCCTTACAGAGCCAACAATTAGCTGAAATAACGGTCACTAAGGTGTAAGTTCTTCAAGTTGCGATTCTCAGATCTTCCCCAAATAAATCTGTTTATCACTACTGCAAGATCCAACAATAGGTTCACTGGGATGGAAGACACACTCATTGACTGAACCAGTGTGGCCAGGGAGCTTATATAAGATGTGTCTAGATGTAGTATCCCAAATGTAAACCATCCGATCTGAACTCCCGGCAGTGACTTTGCTTCCATCAGGTGACCAGCTACACTTTAACAAGTTCTTCTCAAAGTTGTGTTGGTGCCCTTCCATTACCTTCATACACCGATTTTGTGGTGCATATGGATGCGTATCCCATATACAGAGTTTGCAATCCATACCATTTGTAAGAAGATATGAGCCATCAGGACTGAGGACTCAACTGCATGCCTGTTATCATATCTTGATGGCCTTGAAGTGTCATTGTAACTTCACCTTTGTGCTAGTCCCATACAGTTACTTCATTGTCAATACCACCTGTGAAGATCTTATCAGATGCATCCGAGAAACTGACTGTTGTGATTTGGTATTTATCTGGAAATGTTTGAATGGCGCCCCTCTGACACATATCCAACAGTTTGGCAGTTCCATCATGAAATCCACTGACAACAAGTGGTGGCCCTCTCTGAGAAGGACAGCATGAATTCACAAACGATGAGTGTTCTTCCATTTTCTTGATTTGTTTTCCTGTTTCAACATTCCATGCCCTCAGATTCTATGTGATGCTTGGGTCTTGTCCATTTAGTTTTAGCATTTTTTTTTTTTTTTTGATTGGTGAGTCCTGATAAAAATTTGGATTACGTGCTATAATAAATAATTGCACTATTTTTTTCTTGCATGAATCTCCTGGATTCCATTGGGTTGTGACTAGTTTAAATTTTAAAATATAATTAATATGAAAGTTCAGTTAGATAAATATAAATTTCAATAAAAAATTTACAATACTTTAGAAAACTGACTATGAATTTTCCAAAGAATTTTATAATGAATGATTTTTTTAGGTTATTTGAAAAATATAAAGTGGTTATATTTGTATCAATATTTTCCCCCTTAAATGTATTGTATGATTTCATTCTCCACATCTAATAAATTATCACTAGCTATTCATAAATCTAACCATGTACTTTAAAAATATTTGAATTAGGTATGATTTAAGTGATGCTAGATCTTTTTTCATTTAGTTATTGCATTTGATTGGTGAATCTTGAGAACAATTCAAATTACAGGCAAATGATTGTACTATTGTTTTTCTTGAATTCCATTTATTGTACGGATTTACTACTAGTTTATAATATCATTAAGATGGAAGTTCAACAAAGGTTTAAACTAATTTTATTATAATTTTGTATTAAGTGTCAAAGGTAGACTTCAATTCTACTCTAAATTTATGTTGAGTTTCTCTTCAATCTAAAACTATTTTAAGTCCATTTAAAAGTACATCAAACCCATTTAAGATTATTTCCAACTCATTTGAAACAAATTTAAATTTTCTTTCCAAAACTTATAGCTAACACAAATATAAATCTTAATTAGAATTTTTTTTAATACTTTAGAAATTTGATTATAAATTTTTCAGTAGATTTTCTTAATAAATGACTTTTTTATCGTTTATTTGTAAAATATAATAAACATCAACAACATTGTATCACAAATTTTACCAGAATTTGTATTTCTTTACCAGACAAAAGAGACGAACGGACTGGTATATCTTTACCAGAATATACATACTTTTCCTAGTGTAATTCACAAATTTTATGTTGAGTAGGTTTAAATGATGGTAGTTATCCAATTGGGGAGTGAAAGAATTCAAATGTATTATCTGCAAAGAAGTTCAGGTATTTAACTTTCTCTTTTTCCAAAAGAATTATTTCCCATTTTCCAACATAACACAATACAAGTGTAATTCTCTGTTTCCAATACTTAATTTCAACACTTGTATGCTTATGTCTCATTCAACAATAAAAATCAATGCTTATGTATCATTTAAAAATAAAAAAAAAACACTTGTACATGATTCATATTAGAGTTGTGCTTCAACCAATATTCAAGTTTGTTTCCCCTGTTCTTTTTCACAGTTGACCTGATAATTGCATACTTTTCTAATAGTCTAGCATTAGAAACTTAATATGAACAGCTCATTGCTAGGAACTAAATAAAAGAAAAGAATAAATAATTGGAGGATTTTTTTTGTTACCCTGTAGCATATTGAAGTTGAACGCCTTCTTCGTACTTTATAGTTTACCTACAACATTAACAATGTGGAATCTTCAAAGTCAACAAATTTTGAGAATGAAAAATAAAGTTAATGAAAATGGGTGATTTTGCTAGTGAATAAAATGTCATTTCCATAGTGAATAATAGACATTTATAAGTCAACACTACTAATCCTCTTCTCTTTTCTGATACTCTACTTCAAATTAACCAATTGTGTTCATAATTTCCCTAATTTTTTCCTTTCTTTGTTTAGTTTCCTTAGATCTTTATTTTAGTCTATTTCTTATTTATTATTTTAATATATTGTCTTGATGTGCAGGCACTAGTGACAACATATCCATTGTATTCAGTTGGAAGAAGAATTGATTAGTCTTATGGAGTTCAATATAAATCCAACAAATATACTATTCATGCCAAAGATCGCCTCTTCTCTGTCACCTTTTCTACAACATTTACTAACCAAAAGAAAATTTTGACCTGGTCAACAGATGCCCGTTCTACCTGCATAGACACACCCAACGCTCTTTGATGTTTCTTTCCATTGATATGATCCAAGTAATTTGCAGAATCCTTCACTACACACACACGCACAAACAGAACAGTAATATCCAGGTGCCACCACTGGAGTAACAACAAGCTGAGTTTTTCCCAACCGAGATTCAAGGTCCGCTTTATAATTCCTATCTTTCAAAGGCTTCCTCTGCACTGGAGATTTGGATTTATACCGTGACGCTTCCTCCCGCCTTTCACGCTCTCTAGCTCGCTCCCGTTTTTCCTTTCTACATTTGGATTGACCAATTGTTTTTTGAAACTGAAACATTGATTCATTCAATTAAGCAAAGTAAGAGAATCCTGGAACGTACAAAGCTTCCACTGCTGGTGGAGGTGTGTCCTCCATCCAGTACATTTCATCTATATGATATTCCTAGCATGGCTGGCGAGCAAGGGCAACTGCCACTTTATTTCCACTTCTCCTAACACATTTGACAGAAACCCATTGTAGCCCACGGACAAGACACTGAATATCTTCAACCACAGTTTCCAAGCAAAGAGAAATTAGGAGTTGGGGAAGCAATTGCCCTCATAACATTGACATTATCTCCCTCAACTACTAGCCCAGAGGACCCAGCAAGCAAAGAATAACTGGCCCAACATTGCCCATATTCCAATTATACAAAAATAATGTGGTAATTCCATCTTAACCAAATCTCCTCCTTTTCTTTTCTAGTAAACTCGTTTTCCTTTTCTTTTCTTTTTTTGGTGGGGTGGGGAGGGTTTGTAAGGAACCAAATAATGATGTGTCTATAGCTTATTTCATTGTTGTTATGCAACAGGGGAAAGAACTGAAATGTGTTCATGTGCAAACAAGTCAAGGTACTTAAATTTCTCTTTCTCCAAGGAATTTTATTTTTTACTTTCCAACGTAAAAGAATGCAAGGGAATTATTTCTCAATAGTTAAATAAAACTCTATATGCTTATGTAATATGTGTGGTGGAAAAGTAATAATTCACTTGCATAAGATTGATATTATCATTCTATTGTTGAAGAGCTTCAAACGATATTCAAGTTTTTAATGGTTTAGCTTTAGAGTTATAGTTCACACTCACAGTCTTAGCATTGTATTATGCAATTATCAGATCCAATTGGAGCATTACTTCGTACCCTGATCCGTCTGAAACGCCTGCACCGTGCTTGATATCTATTAGGAAAACAGAGAAAAGAAGATTCTAGAGTTGGAGAATTTCTGTATATTGCACTGAATGAGTGATTACAGAGGCTAAGTATATATATATATATATATACAAGAAGGTAAAACAGGGGAAAAGGAAAACGGATTAACTAACTAATCTACCAGATTTCCCTCCAAACCTCATTAACAAAACTAACTTCCACACACGTGTTATCCACGTGCTTACTAAAACCTATACACAGAGATGCAAAAGCTACATGTCGTAGTAAAATAGAACAAACACAGTGTACAGAGTATATATTTTGTCGTTTAAGCAGTAGACTTGAAAGTCTTCTTCTTCACTTGATCCTTGCTTCTGTCATGATCATTTCTATCCTTTGTTGCAGAATCTTGACATTACCACCAACACGCATATCTAATCTTCAAAATCAAGATTTATAAGATTTTCCACACGCAAACTTTTTGTGAAAGAAACAGGAAGGTAAAGAAAAATGGCTGACCTTGTCTGTGAATAATATTTCATATTGACAATTATATATCAACAATGGTGAGAAAGTGCTCTACATGACCAAAATCAAACTGATATAACAAATACAACATATTTCTAGCGATTCCTTTTCTTTTTATTGTTATTTTTATTTTTAAGTTTCCCTTTTAACCAATTCCATGATTTCTATAGTTAAAAGGTGAGTTTGTAGGTGTTGGTTTCATTGCGTCTGATTCATGTTCATTTTCTGATAAAATAAAACTTTGGTACAATCCCTTCAGTGCAATACATTAGGTTCCCCAATTAAATGACACTTGGTTGCATCCAGTTCATCCACCTATCAAATCTTATGCCGTTAGCATGGCTTCACCTAGAGCCCTTTGCTCTAGTGACTTCAACAGTTTATTGTTTGCTAGGGTGATTAGCCATCTTACACTTGACTTATTGTCAAACTTTTTTCACAGATAATCACTTCAATTAATGGATTTTCACATGTTGTCTGTTACAGTCCTTTCTTGTCAGTCTTGTTGTCTATAGTCTATGATAAGAGGTCAATCAATTTGGGTGCTCCAGTTCATACAAAAGATTAAAGGATGCTAGTCTTCATTGGAGATAAGGCAATGAACAAGTGCTTCTGTAAGCTGAATTTTATTTGAAATTATTCAATTAGTACCAATTGGTTTAGAAATTAATTGCATTACTCAGAAATATGACTTAAAACTTCCATAAAGAGGTTAGCCATGACTAATTTCAGTTGTAGCTCCTACACTAAAGCCTCATTGTCAGTAACAATTTGAAACAAGATACAGTATGCAGTTTTCTTGGGAAAAGATAGAACTTACAGGTATGAATGCTAAATATGAAATGCATACAGAAATTAATCTTGCAGTCTACCCAAAAAAGAAGCAGTGATAGTTGCTAATTGTTAATCAAGGCTGAGCAACATTATGAGTCAATATTTCATGCTTTAAGCTTTACTATTGCCATGTTATATTATCTTGTAACCCCAAAAAACTAACTAGCAAATTTAATCTTATTCTTCCTTTGGCTAAATTTTGTGGAATATTTGTTTATATAGGTCCTCACATTGGCAGATCTGCTAGAATCTCGGGTAAATATAAACTCATTTGCTGATGAGAGTAGTTGAAAGAATTGGATAATCTTTTGTGTCGTCCTCTTTTTTAATTCCTTGGGCCAGTATCTTGGGAAAGATCAAAAGCTAACGGCAATGGCATCTGAATGTGAAGTGTAGTGGTCAGTGGAGAAAGCATTACTGTTCTCCTCTGCTGCAGCAATAGAATGCAATCCCTAAGACCTGAATTAGATAGGAAAGGTATATCTTTTCTCATTGTCATAGTTACTTATGAAAAAACTAGTGTGACTTAATGTCTTCTCTTTTGTCATTCAATTTAACCATTGACATTATTGAATACAATGAAATGTATTTTGTATTTTTTTTGTACCTTTGGCTGTTCTCTGGGAAATAATTTGCTGTATCTATAGAATAATTTATGATCAATCATCACCATTTTTACAATCAGGTATTTTTCTTAAGATCAAAACTGGGTTATGTCTCAGCATTCCTTTCTTTTATATTCAAGAGCTACCTAAAAAGCTATAGATCTTCAGTATTTTATATAATCCATATGCCACCATGTGTAGGCAGGTTTCAATGACCCATATTGCCATAGAAGGCAGCTGCTTTGTTCAATCTGCAAACCAATTCTGCAGAAGGGAAGACTATCTGCTGCCACCAGTTGTGACTTAATCACCATCTAGATCCCATCATTCAGTTGTAAATGATGCGGTCCGCATTGAGAGGTCTCTATATCTTCTCTCTCCACTCTGTGAGTCACTTTCTTTGAGTGGTGTGTGAAGGCCAGCCAATATTTCCTTCCAACACTCCTTCAATTGAAGGGGCATATGTTCTGGGGAAAGTGTTTTCACCATCTGGCTAGGCCTAATTACCAAGGGGAGTCCATCTCAGCTGATCTAGGTATGAATTTATACTTGCGTGAGGGTTAACAATTTGGAACTGGCCAAATTTGAAAATCATAGACATCTTTTCATGAGTGATGGATTGACCAAAGTCTTTCAAATCTGAAAAAATAATGTTCACTCTTTGATGTACCAGATCTTTATGAGAATTGTTCGAGCAAAGCTAGATCAGTGGAATTGGGTGTGGAGTGGGACCAACTTTGTCAAGCAGGCTCCAAATATACCCAATCCAATTTTGTTTACAACTTTTGTGAAAGCAAGTTCTTGATGAGCTGTATAGGTGACTTAGCTGTGCAGAAAAATTGAGTTCTGGAATTAACTTCTCCTAGTTGTCTTCTAGCCAAACAGCTAAATTTAGGCTTTGTATTTCTCTTTTTTAATTTTTAGAAGATGCACGAAGGTTAGTTGCTTATTGGAAATTTTTGATGTTCACCAAACCAATCATCAGCAGTTTATGAAAATGTTAGTCCTAGAATTTTTGTTATTAGAAGAACTTCAATATGTTGGCAAAGATTATAATCGAGTGTTCCAATTTTCAATGTGGCAATCTTATATTCCAAGGAGTATGACTCTAGGAATTCTTAAACTCTTTTCGCCTGGAGCATGAACGTGGCATCTCTATCGCTTCCAAGGTCAATGCTTGTTTGCCCAGAAAAGTCCACTGAATTTGGATTCTGATTCAATTGGTTTCTTGTGGTTGAATTATTATTTTTATTTATTTATCGGGTTTTTGACTTTAATTATACATGTGCAAGAGGCTATTAAATTCTAGTAGAACAGTGCTTAAAATGTGAGATCTATCTTTTTCAATCTAATATCACCCGCTGAAGTATTGGATCATGGCTAGCTAGCAAATTAGCACGGTATAGCAAGAGGGGTTTTTTTTTTTTTTTGAATCATGCTTTATTAACAGGGACATGTTTTTATAAATACAATAATATTTTAAATTTATAACATCTTATGATGATTGTTTTTTATCATCATACAAAAGCATCAATTGAGACAATTTTAAAAGTATATTAAGATAGTCTTTCCAACATTAAACTTGTCTTTTGAAGAGACAAGTTACACTTAATACATGAAGCTCGTCTTTGTTTAGGATCCGCTTATTTTGTAGAAACTAAAAAATTTTTGCGGAAAGTATTGTAAATAAAGGTAAAAATTAGCTGAAATAGTATAGTGAGACCCATAAATAATACCAAAAAGTGCAATGGGCTCATGAATACTAGCAAAAATAAGTTGGCTTTTTAATTTGAAGCCAAATGCATACTTCATGTGACTAGGGGTCTGTTTGGGATCCATTTAGTTTATTGAAAATAAAAACTTTTTACTGAAAGTACTTTAGATAAAGGTAAAAGTTAGCTGAAATAGTATAGTGAGACTTATGAATAGTACCAAAAAGTGTAGTGGGACCCATAAATAATACAAAAATAAGCTGAATAGTAAATTAAGCTGACTTTTTAATTTGGAGCCAAACACACCTTAGGTTAGTATTCCAAGATTTTTTTTTATAAAATTATTTTTCTCAAAATAACTTTCAACTATTGCTATTTTATAAAAATATATATATTTTTAAAAATGGTATAAATTCAGTAAAAATTACCTGCATCTTGTTCATAACATCAAGCTAAAAGTTCTAGGATTAAAATATTTAGAAAATGGAAAAACTTAATTATAGTTCCTTAAATATTTTATCGTAAGTTCTCTAATTTAGTTCAACCACATGTTATATATCTATATTATTACTAAAAGCTGAAGCGTAGCGTTTAATACTACTGTGTTCACGTTGAACCACGTCAGTGTCTACGTTATTATCTTTTTTCTTTCCATTTTCTTATAATTTATATATCTATATTTATATATTACTAAAAGCTAAAGCATAACGTTTAATATTACTGCGCTCACATTGAACCACGTCATTGTCTACGTTATTATCTTTTTTCTTTCCATTTTCTTATAATCTATATATCTATATTTATATATTACTAAAAACTGAAGCGTAGCGTTTAATACTACTGCGCTCACGTTGAGCCACGTCAGCGTCTACGCTATTATCTTTTTTCTTTCCATTTTCTTATAATCTATATATTACTAAAAACTGAAATGTAGCATTTAATACTATTACGCTCATGTTAAACCATGTCAGCGTCTACGTTATTATCTTTTTTCTTCCATTTTCTTATAATTATTTAATTTTAATATTTTTTTATTTCATATTTATACTTCTCAAACCTTTCCCCGTCCCTTACCTTTTCATCTCCCTACTACTTCTCCAACCTTTCTTCTTCACTCACATTCTCATCTCCCCACTACCCACTACATTAATATCGTTCTTTATTTTTCCCTTCATCTTTTTCTATTTTTGTCTCTTTTTATTCACACTCTCTTACTATAAATTTGTCACTATCTCTTTCATTCTATGCATAGTTTTCCCTTGCAAAAAAAAAAAAAAGTTTTTCTCTCCCTCTCTCTCTCTCTCACACACAATTTTTGGGTGGATTTTTATTTTTTTATTTTTCTTGCATCTTCGCTTTAGGGTGATAATTTTTTATATTCTTTAATCTACTTTAGTGTTAAGACATATGTGTTTCACTTATTTAGAACATATGTCATTCATTATTTATGTAATTGGCTAATCCTTTGTCAAAACGTACTTTACTTGTAATTGGGTAGATTTAAGATGAGGTTAATGCTTCAAGAAATAAGGTTTCAAGATCAAGTGTTAAAGCCATGCAAGTCTATCCAAGAAACAAGATTAAAATTGCTCTTCATTAAAGCTTGACAGCTGGCTCGACAGCTGCATCTATTGAGTTTTAAGAAGTTCTCGACAGCACCTCGACACCTTTAGCTGTTGAGATTTAAGAAAAACAGATTCTGAGTTCTGTTTTAATTCTAATATGTGGATGTGTTTTTGGGCCTTCTTTTCTTCTAACCCTAGACATATAAAAAAATTATTTTAAAGGCCGTCAAAATGTGGAAAGTTGCACAAGCATTGAGAAATCCTTATTTATGCGAATTGTAACTTGAGACGAAGTTCTTGCTCTAGTTCATCTTTCTTGTGAAGAAGTTGTTGTGTCTTTGCACCGTTGGGTTTTGTAACCGAGCATCTTCTTGATCTTCATCATGTGGATGAATTGAAGAACTTTGCAACCAACAATCTTCTCTAGTTGGTGATTGAAGTTGCGTACTGGGATCCGCACAATTGGTTAGTCACGTACTTGGGAGCCGTGCATCAAAAGGAGAAACTATCACTACAGAACAAGTTCAATTGGGTATTGGGGTAATGGTTCAACTGTACGTTGGTAAGGTACTTGGGATTTCTTTACTTGTAACCACTTGTTGTGATAATAGTGGAGTTTCAGGAGTGGTGACCTTAAAATCACCCGGTGGGGTTTTTGCCGTGTAGATTTTCTCCATTCGTAAATAAATCACCGTGTCATTTATTTTCCGCTGTATACTTTAGTTTATTGGTGGTTTGTTTGTGTTACCACGCTTTGCATGTTAATTTGATTAATTAATAAACTTGGCTAATTAATCAATTAATCCATCACAAGGGGTCAATACGTTTTTGGCCTATTAAGTGGTATTAGAGCAGGCACACTCTGATTAGGGTTTATTTTTGTGTGTGATCCATTGACCCTATTTTTCATGGATAGAGATCAATCTCTTATTATACCTCCATTGTTTAATGGTACTAACTATGCATACTGGAAAGTACGCATGAGAGCTTTCTTGCAGTCTCTAGATGAGAAGGTGTGGCAAGCTGTGGAGATAGGCTGGACCAAGCCTAAAGAAGCACCGGCCGATTGGGATGAAGCCAAGATCAAGGCAGCAAACTTCAACAGCATAACTTTGAATGCCTTATTTATTGTGGTCACTAATGAGGAGTTCAAGAAGATATCTTCCACTAAAACTGCTAAGGAAGCATGGACCATCCTCTAGACAACCTATGAGGGAACAAAGGCTGTCAAAGATTTGAAGCTACAAAGACTCACAACAAGCTTCGAAGAAATTAAGATGGAGAAAGATGAGTCATTTGATGAGTTCTATGCCAAACTCAAGGACATAGTGAACTTTCAATCTTGGAGAAACCATTCCTGAACCCAAGATTGTGAGAAAAGTGCACAGATCTCTGCCCGAGAGATTCCATGCCAAGATCACGGCGATAGAGGAATCAAAGGATATTGATAAGATTCCTCTAACTGAGCTAGTTGATAATTTGCAAACCTATAAGTTAGGGTTGACAAGAATTGGCAAATCGGGAAAAGGCAAGAGCATGGCACTAAAGGCCAAGAGCAATGAGACAGACGAGTCATCAGACGATGAAGACTCTAAGATGAAGTCCTACATCACTAGGCAATTCAAGAAATTCATGAAAAATTCCAATGGAAAAGGCTTCGACAAGGACCGTAGGCAATCTAGTTCTTCTCAGTTCAAGAGCCAAGATAAAGGGAAGAAGGATGCTAGGGATGACGGTCAGTACACTATTCCCGCAGGACCCAAGTGCTTCAAATGTCAAGGCTTCGGTCACATGAAACGGGAGTGTCCCACATATCTCAAAAGCATTGGGAAAAGCAAGGCAATTGCTACTACTTTGAGCGACACTGAGCCTAAGGACGATTCCGACAACGAGGATGACAGAATTTTAAATGCCTTCACTACCACTGTCAATCCTACTGAAGGGATTGTTGAAGATATGGATGAAGAAGAAGAATTGGAGGAATCCAAGTTTGAAAAGATAGATGATCAAGATGATATCCATACAGCCTATGAGAAACTGTACAAGCTCTCTGAGAAGTATGAGAAACTCTATAGGCTAGCCACCAAGAAACTCAGTGATGTGGAACTTAACCGTGAGGAACTTTCCACAAAGTTTGATGAAGCTAATCAAACTATTGGGGCACTGAGATTCGAGAATAATTTCTTGGCTGAGAAGATCAAGAAGCTTGAAGCGGAACTGTTTCAAGTTAGAGCTCAATTGGAGAGGGCATCAAATGCGAAGCTGGATGAGATGCTCAGCATTCAAAAATCTACTTCTGATCGAACAGGATTAGGGTATGAATTCTCTTTTTCTAATATTGCTTTTGCTAGTACCACTGTTTTTGTTCCTCCTGCTAATAATATTAAAATTGAGAACAATGATGTTAAAACTGAATTAGCAAATGAGAACCTAGACAAGGGTAAATCTATTTTAGGAGCAACCCTAAGCTTGAGAAGAAGGACACTAAAAACCCTAGGACTAAGAAGGCTAACTCTCAAAAGCCTAAACAGAAAAAGCAGCATTTCTGTCATCATTATGGTATTGTTGGTCATACTCGACCAAATTGCTATAAGTAGTTAGCCACTTAACAGAGCAATGGCATGATAGCATCTGGGAACCAGAATTAGCTTCAAACCTCTCTTGCTCCTCTTGGAGATCTTCTCAAAACTCTCATGTTCCTTTCGAACTTGAACAGTTTCAATCCTTCCCCCTCATCACCGGTTCAAGGGTTTGCTAAGAGGAAAGGTTCTTCCAAGGTGTGAAAGGAAAAGAGTTCCAAGTGATTTATTCACTTTTTCTCTCTCTCCCCTTCTTGTTTTTGTTTTTGCATTACTTGTGTATTTTGCTTTAATGTTTTGAGTCAGTCTAGTTTTATGCATTATTTTACCTTGTTTAACATGTTTTTGTTTGTGTGTTTTTAGTTTTGTTTTATTTTGTTTTTCAAATAAAAAAAAATACAAAAACAGTGTGTGTATATGTACATCGGTTCTTGTGAACCTTAAAATGGCCATTGAAACAGAGTTTTCTAAACTTTGTATCTCTTGTAGCTTAGATGAGCATCTCTATGCACAACTAAATAAGTGAGCTTTGTGGCTCTTTGTTTGTGATGAGTAAGGTTAAGTGATCTCTTGAACTTAACACTCATATCACTTTTTTTGACAGGTAGGACTAGAAAATCCTAAGAGAAAGGCATAAATAATCATCTCACCACTGTTACCCGCCAATCATGATATGACATCTGTATGCTTCAGCATAACAAAAGTGCAATGTCAAAAGCTTAACATAATTGGGTATTTCTTTTCTCTCCTTTGTATACCCATGCATGATTTGCCTAATAAAAAGAAAATATGCAAAGAAAATAAAAGCAAAAAGAACAAAATGCTTTAAATATGATTGCAAGCATGTTTTCTAGGAGATGTAAGAGTTATAGGATGTACCTCAAAGGTGATAGTCCCCATCAAACAGTTATGATTGTGTGTGAGTTAAAGCGATTTTCTCATATCTCAAATCGTCATAACATAGAGACACTTATGCAATCTTGCGATGTTTTCACACACAACACGCAATATTCTTTGCTACTTTTGATACATGTGCATATACAATGTGATTTGGCCATCATAAGGTTTACATACGTTGATGTATACTCACTAAATTGTCTTGACTTGTTTTTGAAATATAAAATCGATTAGACTTGTTTAGTGTGTGAGTGCGTGTTTTGAGATCCATGTGCTTAAGATTGTTGTTGAGAGATGATTTTGAGAATCTAATATGCTGATTGGATTATTAGTTAAGTTGCATGCGTGATTGCATTCATGTTTGTATTTTTCCATTCTTGAAAAACTGTTTTGAAAAGTTGGCTAGACACCTCCTCGACACCTCCTCGATACCTAGCTGTCTCTCGAGCTTCTCAACTTTTTCTTATCGCAATCTTGATAGTTTCTTGACACCTTCTAGATCGATCGAGAAACCTCCTGTCTTCTCGATAGCTTCTCGACACCTAGTGGATCGATTAAGCATCTGTTCTCGTGTCCTGTCTTGTTCCTCGACACCATCTCGATAACTGTATCTATCGAAGTTGTATTTCTTGACACTTACCTCGACAGATGTCTCGACACCTCTCAATACCTGTATCTGTCGGGATTTACTGATCTACTATTTAAAGGTTCTGTGCGATCCGTTTCTCATTTTTCTCGATCTCTCTCTCGATAGCACCGTCTTTTCATCTTCCAAATCTCTCTCTCTCACTCCAAATCCATTTCTCAAGGTTTCTCAAAGCTTCATCGAGTTTTTCTTCACTTGGTAAGCTTCTTATCTCTCATTCTACATGCATTTCATGTTTTTGAAACCTAGGTTTTGGGGTCTTTGAAAAATTTTGAGGTTTTTCAAAATTGATGAGTTATTGTTGAAATTTTTGGGTTAAGTTTTGTAGTTTTGATCTTAAAAACTCCATTCATTGCATCACATTAGCATTCTCACAGTATTCTCATGCATTTAGATGTGTGCAAAATGTTTGTGTGCTAGTAGGATTGGATTGGGTTGAGCCCATGATGTCTTTCATATTGCATGTCACATGTTCATGCATTCCCCATGCGTACGTTCTATCTTTTCAATATACTTATTATATTTGAATTGTGTTGAAACTTTTCTGAGTGTATCTTTTTCCCCCCTCTCTTTCTGTTTGCGTTAGTAGTGTCTATGGCACCAAAACGTAAGTCTATTCTGACTTAGAACCCTCTTCGTTCTAATGCCTCTTCATCTTCTGATTCCACTCCTCTTTCTATTCGTTTCCGTGATGAGAAAGCCCATCATGACTTCTCGGAGAACTTCTCTAAATAAGGTTTTCATTCAGAACGCCAAGTTGTTCTGGCAAACTTTGCCGACACTGACCTTCTCGATGTCTTTCAAAAACGGGAATGGGAGTCACTGTGTGACGTCCCGGTCACTTGTCCTTCCGTGCTGATCCAGGAGTTTTACTCTAACATGCATGACTTCGATTATTCAGTACCTCTCTTTCTCACTCGCGTTCGAGGTACGCGTATAATTCTCACACCGGAGTTAGTATCCGATGTGCTCCATGTTTCGAAGGTTGCGCATCCTGACTACCCTGGTTGTGAGCGTCTGCGGACTGTGTCCAAAGATGAGATGATTACCGCTTTTTGTAAGTGCCAGTCTGATTAGGATAAGCACCAGTTTACGTCATGTTGACCTTTTGCTAAAGGTCCTCGTTTCTTAAACATGATGATGACTTTTGTCTTACATCCTCTCTCTCACTACAACTCTATCATAGAGCCTCGTGCTTGTTTTCTGTTGTCTCTTATTGAGGATCTTACCATTGACTTTCCTTCACATTTCATCTTTTCTATCATAGATGTGTATAAGGATACGGCTACCCGTGATAAGCTCATCTTTTCTTTCGCTATCACGAGGATCTTACGCCATTTTTCCATTCTTTTTCTTGTCTCTGACCATTTTCATGTCATGGTTGCCATAGATGCCGCTACCGTAAAACGTAGTGAGGCATAGCTTAGCTCGCGTCAGACAAGTTCAGCAACTCCTTCCTCCCGTTCCTCTCCATCCAGATTTGCTCGTGTCTCATCTGCTCCCTCCTCTTCTACGAGCGATGTGTCATTAGGAGACATCATGGCGCAGCTTCAACGCATAGATGTTCGCCTGGATACGCTCTCTACAGAGTTGTATCAGGTGAATGTTCATGTTGGTCGCATTGCTAGGCAACAGGAGACCATGGGTGGTTTTGCTCTCGAGATTTCTCCTCCACCACCTTCTGTGGCTTCCACATCTGGGGATGATGATGGTGATAACGATGATGCTTTGAATAATGATGGTGGAGATGCTAGCTCTACCGATGAGATGTCTACTTGACACTCTACCCTTTGTCACTCGTGACAAAAAGGGGGAGTAGTTTTGGGTTATAAGAGTAGTCATACTTAGGGGGAGAGCTTGTATAGGGACATCTTTTTTATAGGGGGAGTGTTGAGTGCTAAGGGATGTAGTGAGGATTATTTGTATCTTTTTCTTTTCTTTACTTTAGATACATATTCTTCTTGTACCTAGGTCTTGTGACCATTATTACATACATTGTGCTCATCTTTTTTATATATGTGATAATGTATGTTTATTTTACCTATCTTTACATGTGTTGTTTCTTTTCTCTCTTTATACACATGTTTCTTTATTTGTATACAATATATTATTTCTGTTTCACACTAAGATGCCTTGATGAGTTTTGTTTAAAGTGTTTCAGAAATACAAGTTGTCAAAATCTACTTGTCATAAACTCTCTTCTTGCAAAATTTTTCAAGAGTTTGTGTTAGAATAGATTTTATTGTATTCAACAAGTGAATATGAGTTGAGTGATTTATGACTTCTCTCATATGTTCATTTGTTGGTTGTGGTTTTGTCACAGATTGCCAAAGGAGGAGATTGTTAGGACATATGTGTTTCACTTGTTTAGAACATATGTCATTCATTATTTATGTAATTGGCTAATCCTTTGTCAAAACGCACTTTACTTGTAATTGGATAAATTTAGGATGAGATTAATGCTTCAAGAAACAAGGTTTCAAGATCAAGTGTTAAAATCATGCAAGTTTGTCTAAGAAACAAGCTTAGAAGTGCTCTTCATTAAAGCTCGATAGTTGGCTCGACAGCTGCATCTATCGAGTTTTAAGAAGTTGTTCTAGCCCCGAGGTTCAACAGTTTCTCGACAGCACCTCGACACCTTTAGCTGTCGAGATTTAAGAAAAACAGATTCTGAGTTCTATTTTAATTCTAATCCGTGGATGTGTCTTTGGGCCTTCTTTCTCCTAACCCTAGACATATAAAATGATTATTTTAAGGGCCGTCAAAATGTGGAAAGTTGCATAAGCATTGAGAAATCCTTATTCATGCAAATTGTAACTTGAGACAAAGTTCTTGCTCTAGTTCATCTCTCTTGTGAAGAAGTTGCTGTGTTTTTGCACCGTTGGGTTTTGTAACCGAGCATCTTCTTGATCTTTATCGTGTGGATGAATTGAAGAACTTTGCAGCCAATAATCTTCTCTAGTTGGTGATTGAAGTCGCGTACTGGGATCTGCGCAATTGGTTAGTCACGTACTTGGGAGTCGTGCATCAAAAGGAGAAACTGTCACTATAGAACAAGTCCAATTAGGTATTGGGGTAAGGGTTCAACTGTAGGTTGGTAAGGTACTTGAAATTCCTTTACTTGTAACCGCTTGTTGTGATAATAGTGGAGTTTCGGGAGTGGTGACTTTAAAATCACCTAGTGGGGTTTTTGCCGTGTAGGTTTTCCTCATTCGTAAACAAATCACCGTGTCATTTATTTTCCGCTGCATACTTTAGTTTATTGGTGATTTGTTTGTGCTACCACGCTTTGCATGTTAATTTGATTAATTAATAAACTTGGCTAATTAATCAATTAATCCATCACAAGGGGTCAATATGTTTTTAGCCTATCAAGGTTAATGCAATTCAGTTTGTTTTTTTTTTTTTAATTGTTGTGTTTTTTTTTTCCTCTCCCTTTGATTGTTAAATGTTATCCTATTGCGTTATAAATAATTAAATATAGCATATAAAAATATAATATTATTCTACTACATAGCATGATTTGGATAATTTAATTTGGTAGTTATTGTAATTTGATAGCATGATTTTTATAGTGCGCAATTTAAATGATAAACTATGAGACTTTAATCATTTTTTATTATTTTTTAATCTTTGGTGGTGGACAGAGTACTCTTAATAGTTGTATTAGAAGTACTCTATAATACTATTTATTTAGAGAAAAACAAATGTTGGCTAAACAAAAATTATTAGATGAGAGACAAATTTTATCTTTCGTAATTTTACTTTAATTATTATTATTATTATTATTTTATAACAATGCATATATAGAAATTTAATTCTTAGATTTTGCTAATAATTGTTTATTTGAAAATATGTTTTTGGTGGACGAAATTACAATTTCTGCAAAGAAAATAACCTTAGTAGATTATAAATAACAAATTTTTTTCCTAATTGGTTCAATTAATCATAGTTAAGTTTTATTAATTTTTGGATTGTAGGCAAAAAAAATAAGTTTGAGAAAGTTTGTTTAAAACTAAAAGAATAATTTTCAAATTTTATATTCTTTTTAATGATTCAGAAAATGTTATAAATAATTTTTATTAAAAAATAAATATTTTCTTTAACTTGCCTTTTGAATTTCGGAGAAAAATTGTATTTTTTTCATTTTAGTATGACAAAAATTATTAAATTTATGATTTATGATTGTTCCTATATTACATTTATGATTATTCTTATAATAAATAAAGATATAATTACAAAATACATTACTCTTTATTAAATTAGTTTAAATTGTATAAAAAAATTTAATAAAACTACCATAAAAATAATTATCATGCGCAATACGTAGGTTCGCGGTTAGTCATAACTAATAATCTAATTTTTTTTTTTTCAACGACAGTTAAAATTCAACTATCTCTACCTTATAACTTTTAAAGAGCATTTTTGGTGTATTTTTGGTATAGAAACACATTTCCTCTCTTTTGTGTTTGTTTCTATTAAAAAAGAGTTATACCCAACTACCCAAACGTTAAGAAAAAGAAGAGAATTGATCACAACAGTCATGTAAGGAGTCACTTATTGGAACTTGATGCACGATGAAAAATTATTTTATGAGAATGTTATATAAGACATTTCTCTCACAATATTTGTTGGTTATATACATGTATAGGACACATGTGACAAAGATGAGATACTTCTCCCTTCCCCTCCCAAACAACCTTGGACACACATATGACACATTCTTCCCTGATTAAAGGTCCTGAAACAGGTTGGTGATTCTATTATCTCCCTGTCACCTGAATTACGTGCTAAACTAACAACTCTGTTGACTATTATCTCCCTGTCACCTGAATTACGTGCTCAGCTAACACCTCAGTGGACGTTTCGTGTGATTATCAAAGTCCTTGGTTTTTTTTTTGGATGAATTATCAAAGTCCTTGGTAAGACTTTTGGTTACAAAGCTTTATTATCTCGCTTGAATGGATTAAAGAAACCATTAATTTACAGCTTGGTAAGACAGGTAAGTTACAGATTTTTTTATTTTGTTATTGTTATGATTTTTATATTGACTTAGGGGATAGTGGTGGGTTTGCTTGGCTCTTAAAATATCTTGTCCTCGAACGATAGACTTGAGGTTCTAATTTTACTACCTATATCAAAACCTAATATTTGTCTTAATTGGTTTGATGATAAAAAAAATTATTATAAAACGGACACCATAAGGCTTATGGGGTAGTGTGGTAAGTATTTTAGTCAATTTAGTTCCTTATTTTTTCAAAATAAATCAATTTGATCTTTCCATCCAAATATGTTAGCAAATGACACTGTTTAAACATATTATTAAAAAATTTACTAGAAAATGTTTTGCAATGCTATTTTATAAAATTACAAAAAGAAAAAGAAAAAATTAATGGCTTCATTTGCTAACAAATTTAGATAAAAATATTATATTTACCCATTTTGACAAAATGTGACGGTTAAAAAGAACATTTATGTGTATTTTAGGCATATTGCATTTTTCATTAGCCATATGTCTTGTTTAAATAATATACATGAATTGAAATATAATTTGTCATATAGTGGGTTAAATGAGATACTACCAAATAGGGATGGAACTAGGATTCAGAAATGAGGGGGGCCAAAGTAAAAAAGAAAAAAAAAAAAAAAAAGAAGAAGAAGAAGAAGGTATAGACCAAACTGAACATAAGCTTGTTCAATTGCATTTTGTTAATTAACATCATAATATAATCCTGATAATTCTATAATGAACTATTAGAATTTTATATACGGTGAATTTTCAAAAATTTATTTGATGGATTTTAGAAATTGGGACATCAAACTAGATGTTGACAATACTACCTTTTCAATACGAGCTTCTAAATTATTTTGAATTTTTCTTAATAAAATAAAAATAAAAATTGAACATTATATTTCCATGATCTTAAAAAAAAAAAAAAGGCAACAATAACTAATTGTAAGGAATTTATCCTACACCTACCTAACCATTTAAATAATATTTTGACATAAGATTGACACATTTCTCTCATTTCTTAAAAAGTAACACTACCAAACAAATTCTTACAGAAAGCTCATTATATAATTTTTTTTAATGAAAAAATAAACATTATTATTACAGTAAACACAAAGTAACTTAAAAAAAAATAACATTAAAAACTTCATACACTATGTGACCTAAAAATCATACATTTGATAATGCTAAATTTGTGCTTTACTTTTGTTGTCAATATTAGTTTGTCTACAGGTGGTTCATATTATTTTTGGGGGCAATTGGGTTCTTTTGTCTACAGGTGATTCATATAATTTTTTGGGCAATTGGGTTTCTTTGGACCACATTTGTGGTTTAATTTTTTTTTTGGTTATTATCCAAAGGTTATTGTAATTATTCTTTAGGCAATTGAGCAAAAGGGACAGAATAGAACATAAAGTTTTGGATTTCCTGGACCAGTTTATAATTTTTTGGGAAGGAGGGGGCCAAGATTGCATTTTTTTGGGACAAATTGAAATTTTTCTCTGTGTACACACATACTAAGAATTTTTTTCCAGCCCAAGGCTAGGTCCGTCTCTGCTTCCAAACTGGTTTGGAGCTAATCTTTGCACCAAACAAAATGAGACCAGGAACTAAATCCTTTCTCCTAAAAGCAAAAGAAAAGGTCTAACTAGTGATCCTTCATACACGATCAAGTCAAATTATTTTTTGATAGTCAAGAATAGCAACTTACCTAGTAAAGAAAGAAAAGTTTCTATCTCAAGCTAAAGACATGCAAAACACATAATAGGAAAAAATACATATACAAAATGCGTGAACAAATAATCTCTTGCCTATGCTAGTTGGTGATCACTCTTATATTTACTATATATGTTTTATAAATTAATGTATTAATAATCACAAAAAGTAATTTATACACTTATTATCTTTGTTAAAGCAACACCTATTACAATGATTATCATATCAATTTGTAAATTTTTTGTAATAAAATTTGTAGTAGCTTATGTTGGAGAAATTTACAATAGAATAATATTTTGGGTACAATAAAATTAGGAATTTTAATCAAAAAATGTTGGACTAAGACACGAAAATCTCTCTCTTTTTCAGGAGATTCAAGCCATCTGCAGTTGGAAAGCCCAAAAATTGGTGCAACAAAACTTATCTTTCAAACAATTCGTCGGATAGGCCTGACCAACTCGACAAAAGTGGATGAGTCCAAAGCTCTACCAAAAGAACACCTTTCTTTGGCTCAAAATCTCTCAAGTGTTTAAAAAAATTTCACACACCACTCACAAGCTCAGGAGAGAAAAAAGGAGTGCTCTTTTACTTTACACGTTAAATACATTTCCTAATTGGGTTGGAATTAACATTTCCTACTTGGGCTGGAATTTAAAACCCACTAAAACTTATTTCTTTAGCCTTCAAGAAGCCCATAAAACTTAAATAAGCAGCTTCCAAGACTTTAATTCCTAATTAAACTCAAATTAAGGTTGTTTAGATAGACTAGAACTCTAAAGGATTTCAATAACACTTAAACTCCTAATCCAAATAGGTTTTAATCTCTTATTCTTTTCCTTAATTGATAAGAAGACTAAAAATTATAAATGAACAATCCACAAAATAACTTTCTGCGTTACATTTTCTTTTATTTATTTATTTATTTTTGTAGCGATCATAATATAAAATAATATCACCTTTAAAATAAATTAAATAATTCATCAATTTCACTCTAGAAGCAATTAAATTAAATTTAAGTGAAACCGGTATTACACACACATATACATATATATATATATATATATATATTTGGTTTTGCTCAACAAATTACAATAGACTTAGCTTTACTGCGTGATATACAAGTAATACTGGAAAGTTGATATTTCTATATTACATTTTAGTAATCTTGATTAAATATTTTTCATTGATTCGGTCACAGTTCGTAGTTAAATACTGATGCGCAGAATGGTGGCCAGGTATTACTGCATTACTTTGTTGACTTTATATCAGTTGCACTATTTATTAATGATGGTTGGCAAGCCCTACCACATGACACAGTTATATATCACCTTCCAATAAGGCCCCATAGATGTGTACAAGTTGATATTCCCCTCTTCTAATAATAGTTGCTTGCTGCAAGTCTTTCACATCACAATTCTGCTATTGTTTCCAAATTCTTGAGGCTTAATTCTGACTTATCAGAGCACCAACCAAAAGATGCCTCAGACTATGTTTATTCAAAGTGTTGCTAAGGAAATACTAAGCAAGCTAATTTCACTTGTTACGGAGCAGATTAGCCTTGCTTGGGGTTTCACGGAGGAGCTGACACGACTTCGTGACTCATTAGAGATGATTCAAGATGTGTTGGCTGATGCAGAGAGAAGGCAAGTGAATGACCAGCCTGTGAGGCGTTGGCTGCAGAGGCTGAAAGATGTTGCTTATGATGCTGATGACGTGCTGGACGAGTTTGCTTACGAGATTCTCCGGAGAAAGGTAGAGATCCAAAACCATATGAAGAGAAAGGTATGCTTCTTCTTTTCATTATCAAATCCCATTGCATTCCGTATGAAGATGGCCAGAAAAGTTAAGACTATTAATGAATCATTGAAAAAGATTAATGATGAAGCAAATGGATTTGGACTTACTAGAGCAGATTTAGTAAATGTAAATCCTGAGATGATTCCAAACCGGGAGACAGACTCCTCTATTGATCATTCTGAGGTTGTTGGAAGGGAAGATCATGTCTCAAAAATAGTAGACTTGCTGCTTGGTGCATCCAATCAACAACTCTCGGTCATTCCTATTGTAGGAATGGCAGGTTTGGGAAAGACAACTTTAGCAAAACTAGTTTACAATCATGAGCAAGTAAAAAGACATTTTGATGCAACAATATGGGTATGTGTCTCCAATAATTTCGACGATAAAAGGATTTTGAGAGAGATTCTTGAATCCCTTACCCATGAATCAAGTACACTGGAAAATAAGAATGCAATTCTTGAATGTCTTCAAGAACAGTTGCAAAGTAAAAGATATCTTCTAATACTTGATGATGTATGGAATGAAAATCCACAGGAATGGAATACATTTAAGAGTTGTTTGTTGAAAATTTGTTCAAATCTTGGAAATAACATTATTGTAACAACTCGTAGTGACAAGGTGGCAAAAATTATGGAGACACTTTCACGATGCAACTTGGAAAAATTATCAAAAGATGAATGTTGGTCCATAATCAAGAAAATAGTATCAGCAAATGAAAGAATTCCATTAACTCCAGATTTGGATGCTGTTGGAAGGAAGATTGCTAAAAAATGTGGAGGAGTTCCATTAGTTGCAAGAGTTTTAGGGGGAACAATGTTGCATAAAAGGGAGAAAAGTCAATGGTTGGCAATTCAAAATAATGAAGTTTGGAATTCCCTACATGATAGCAATGAAATGTTACCAATATTAAAATTAAGTTTTGATCATCTTCCATCACCATCTTTAAAACAATGCTTTGTATATTGTTCAATTTTTCCTAAAGGTTATGATATGAACCAAAAAGAATTAATTCAACATTGGATGGCTGAAGGGTTCCTTCAACCATCTCAAGGAAATGGTTTGGTGATGGAGGATATTGGTTACATGTATTTTGATATATTGTTAGCAAATTCCTTATTCCATGATGTGGAAAAGGATTTATATGGCAATATTACGCATTGTAAGATGCATGATTTGGTGCATGATCTTGCCCTCTCAATTTCAAAATTTGAAACCCTGATTTTGAAGGGCAATTCAGTGGATGACATTAACCATGTACGACGTGTTTGCATCCAATCTGATGGGGAAATGGTGCCAAGAATTCCATTATCAAAAGACCATGTTAGAAGATTGCGCACATTTACTTCAGAAAATGTTCCATTTGAAATCTTATTATCAAATTTTGAATGCTTACGTGTTCTAAAGTTATACGGGCCTAAGATAATAGAGCTTTCAAATTCAATTGGTCGGTTAGTACACTTGAGGCTTCTCCATATCTCAATGACTAACATCATAGAATTACCAAAGACAATCACCAAGCTCTACAATTTGCAAACTCTAAGAATTGAAAATTGCCGTCGTTTCAAAAAGCTTCCAAAAGATCTGAAAAAATTGGTTAATTTGAGACATATTTATGTTGATTATGTTGTTTACATTCAGCAACCACCAATATATATGGGACAGTTGACTTGCCTACGAACTTTGAAAATTTTCAATGTGGGTCAAGGTGCAGGTCATCGAATTGAAGAATTGGGATGCTTAAATGAACTTAGTGGAGAATTAATCATCAAAAGTCTAGAGAATGTGAAGGATAGAGAAGAAGCAAGAAGTGCAAATTTAGCAGAGAAGGCCAAACTCCACCAGTTGAGGTTTCACTGGAGTGGTAGTTCATATAGAGAAGTCAACTACCATAATGATGAAGAAGTGTTGGAAGGGCTCCGGCCTCATCAATATTTGAAAAGCTTAATGATTGATGGTTTTGGAGGAAAGAAATTCCCTTCATGGATGTTGACAAGTTGTGCTATGGATGCTTTGTTGCTTTTTGACAATTTGATCGAGATAAATTTATTAAACTGCAGCAAATGTGAAGAAGTTCCCATCCTCGGGCATCTACCATGCCTTAAGGTTCTTCAAATAAAGAAAATGGATAGGGTGACATGTATAGGAATCTCGTTTTACAGCATATATAGTGATGACAATTATAGAAATGTATTGTTCCCGGCATTAAGAAGACTCAAATTGGAGAAAATGAACAGCCTAGTGGAGTGGAAGGATGTTATGGAAGTGACAACAAAATGTGTAGTGTTTCCTTGCCTTGAGGAGTTGATCATTGGAGTGTGTCCACAACTGAAAAGTGCTCCTTTTCATTTTCCATCTCTACAGAAATTAAAGATTTCCAAAATAGGCAGCACAGCATTGGAAATGATTTGTGGAAAGCTTACCACTCTCACGTCCCTATGTATTTCTTATGTGTCAGAACTTGCTTTTCTGCCAAAGCAACTTTTTAGTACCTCTCTCCGATCACTACAGATAGAAGATTGTGAGAAACTGAGTTATATGCCAGACACTGTACACACCCTCATTTCCCTTGAGGAGTTGGTGGTAAATGGTTGTCCTAGTCTAAAGTCTTTTCCAACAATGCAAGGTGCTACATCCCTTCGACGCTTGGAGATATCAGAGTGTGGTGTTGAAGTTCTATCCATCGGGCTACAGTCCTGTTCATCACTTTCAGATTTAAAGATAACAGAATGTCCTAATCTAAAATCAATTCCAAATCTACGAGAATTGCATTCTCTTAGCCAATTAAGAATAAGCAAATGCCGAAAGTTAATGCTTCTGCCAGAGGGGTTATTAGATTGCCTCAACAGCTTGATGTCTTTGGCAATCGGTGGGTATAGTGAGGAGCTAGATGCTTTCCCCAGTCTCAGCTCCACTTCCATCCAACACTCACACGAGTCACTCAAAATTCTATATTTGTATGGGTGGGCTAGACTCAACTCTCTTCCGGATGAAATTCTAAGCTTCACTGCCCTTATAGATCTGTGGATATTCAACTTCCATGGAATGGAAGCTTTGCCTGAGTGGTTGGGCAAGCTTTCTTCTCTTCAAAAACTCTATCTTGTTGACTGCAAGAACCTGATGTATCTGCCCACAGCGCAAACCATGCGAGGCCTCACCAAATTAGAAAGACTGGAGATTTATAAATGCCCCAAATTAAAGGAAAGATGTGCAAAGGAGAGCGGCACAGAGTGGTCCAAAATTTCCCACATTCCAGATATCTTCATTCCAGCTGACTGATGTCAATGTGTAGCTGCACAGGTTGGTCCAAGTTTTCTCATAACTCATCCTCTTGTCATATATTTATATTTTACTCTGATTTCTAAATTCCTCTTTTCACTCTCCCCTATTTTTTTCCCTTTATCCCTTCAAGATAATGGAATTATCTCTTCAAGAGCTGCAAAACATATTCAACAGCTCATTGCAAACACATCACCAAATTAGAGAATTAATGTATCAGATGGGATGTAAGTTTTTCAGCTTTTACACCATAGTTACTTCCATGTCCTATGTATATACTAAAAAAGAGATCTTTTCTACTAAACAGAATTCCTAACAGTTCGTCTACCTATCAAATCTTAGGCTGTTATCATTGCCTCGCCCACAGCCTATGTTCCAGTGACCTCAACACTTTACAGCTTGCTAAGTTAAAGCTCTGATGATTACCCATCTTGCACTCTTGATTGATTGTCATAATTGTTTCACAGAAAATCTCTTTTACCTATCTCTGCCAGAAAATTTAATAATACTAGCTTCAGTTTGTGGATTTTTACATGTTGTCTGTTAACAGCTTTTCTCTTCTTGTCATAATTGTTTCACAAAAAGAGATCTTTTCTACTAAACAGAATTCCTAACAGTTCATCTACCTATCAAATCTTAGGCTGTTATCATGGCCTCGCCCAGTGCCTATGTTCCAGTGACCTCAACATTTTACAGCTTGCTTAGTTAAAGATCTGATGATTACCCATCTTGCACTCTTGATTGATTGTCATAATTGTTTCACAGAAATCTCTTTTACCTATCTCTGCCAGAAAATTTAATAATGCTATCTTCAGTTTGTGGATTTTTACATGTTGTCTGTTAACAGTCTCTCTCTTCTTGTCAGTCTTGTTGTCTTAAATAAGAGGCCAACCTGTTTGGGTGCTCCATACAAAAGTTAGAACAATAATAGCCTACAGTGAGTGGATAAGGCAGTGAAAATATGTTTCTGTAAGCTGACTTTTACTTGCAATTATTCAATCAGTACTATTTGGTTTAGAAATTAATGTATTACTCAGGAAGATGAAGTCAGCCATGACAAACATATCTTACTGTGCTATTATTTGATTTTAGTTGTAGTCTCTACACTAAAATCCTCATTGTCAATAATAAGTTGAAGCAAGATACAATATGTAGTTTTCTTGAAAAAAGATAGAACATACATGTATGAATGCTAAATATAAATTGCTTACATAAACTAATTTTGCAGTCCACCCAAAAAAGTAGCAGTGATTGTTATTAATTGATAATCAAGGCTGAATCACATTATGCCTAGTCAATATTTTCAGCTTTAAGCTTTACTATTACTGACTCTGTTACTTTATCTTGTAACCTAAAGAACCCCCTAGTAAATTTAATTCAATTCTTCCCATGGCTCAATATATGTTGATTATTTGTTTATTCAGGTCCTGTAGTTGCAAATTTACTAGAATCTTGGGTAAATGTAAACTTCACTTACCAAAATACATGAGCTACAATACTCCAAAATGGAAAATAATCTTCATTGCCAATATAGATACCAAATACTTGAGGAACTACATTAGAGATACAACCTTTTAAAAGTCTTTGAAGGACACTTAAAGAGCGAACTAATGGTTGAAAATACAGTCACTAAGGTGCAAGTTCTTTCAATTTTAAGATCTTCCCCCAAATAAATATGTTTATCACTACTACAAGATCCAACAAACATTCACTAGGATGAAAAACACACTCATTGACTGAAAAAAGTGTGGCCAGGGAGCTTATACAAGATGCGTCTAGAATTTGTATCCCATATGTAAACCATCCGATCTGAACTCCCAGCTGTGACTTCGCTTCCATCAGATGACCAGCTACACTTCAACAAGTTCTTCTCAAAATTGTGGTGGTGGCCCTCTCCAAGAAGGACAGCATGAATTCACAAATGAGGAGTGTTCTAGCGTTTTCTTGATTTGTTTCTGTTATTTTCAACATCCAATGCCCTCAGTGTTTTGTCAGGGCTGGCTGATATTATCTATGATCCTTCAGTAGTCCAATGAAGATCCAAAACTGCATTCTTGTGCCTTTTCAAAACCATGAAATTCTTGGAATTCTCATGCACATTCCACAGAAAATTTCTTTGTCATGAGACCCAGATGCAAGAATTGATCCCATAGGATTGAACTTCATTTTTGTATATTGGACTCTGATCTCCGTTGTTTTCCATTTGGCCCAGGTGCCTGAGGATCACTACATGGGACAGACGGACAGCATAGCATTCTTCCTATCAAATCTTATTCTGTTATCATGACCTCACCTAGAGCCCTTTGTTCCAGTGACTTCAACGCTTCAATGCTCTCTAACGTATGAATCTGATGGTTAGCCATCTAGCACACTTGATTGACTCTGAAAAGAGTTTCACAGAAAATCACTTCTACATATCTCTGCCAGAGCAATTTAACATTCTAGCTTCAGTTAATGGATTTTTACATGTCTGTTACAGCCTTCTCTTCTTGTCAATCTTGTTGTCTTTAACTAAGAGGCCAACCAGTTCGGGTGCTCCAATTCATACAAAAGTTAGAAGGATACTAGCCTACAGTGAGTGGATAAGACAATGAACATATGTCTCTATAAGTTGACTTTTATTTGCAATTATTCAATTAGTACCATTTGGTTTTTAAATTAATTGTATAATTCAGAAATATGACTTAAAATGTTCTATTGATTAAGTCAGCCATGTCAAAAATATCTTACTGTGCTATTATATAATTTTAGTACCCATCTGTATACTTCCTGTATAGTTTGGGTGATTCTATTTTGGTCTCAATCAAGTTTATTACTATTACTCATCAAAAAAAAGTTGTAGTTCATACACTAAAAGCCATATTAGTGCAGTTTTCCTGGAGAAACATACATGTATGAATGCTAAACCTAAAGTGCTTACATAAACTATTTTTGCAGTCTACTCAAAAAGTAGCAGTGATAGTTGCTTATTGCAAATCAAGGCTGAACACTTTATGCATAGTCATTTGGAAAGGATTAGCAGCAATCTTACCGCACTCAAGTCCGCCCATATTTCTAATGTGTCAAGACTTACTTCTGTGCCAGAGCAACTTTTCTGTACCTCTCTCCAATCACTCCGGATAGAAGATTGTGAGGAACTGAGTTATATACTAGACACCTCGCAACCCCTCTTTTCCCTCGAGGAGTTGACAATATATGATTGTCTAGGAGAGTTGTGCTTTCTTACAACTTTTATGAATTGAAGATTGCAGCAACATCACGCGACTGCCAGAGGGGTCATTAAAATGCTTGAGGAGCTGGATGTTTTCCCCAGTCTCAATTTCATCCAACACTCTCATACGACACTCGACTTTCTAGAATTGAAAGGGTGGCTTAAACTCAACTCTCTCCCAGACGAAATTCAACACTTCACTGTCCTTGAAACTCTGCGTATCGATGGTTTTGATGGAATAGAAACTTTACCTGAGTGGTTGGGCAACCTTTCTTCCCTTAAAAAACTCAGAATTTGGAACTGCAATAACCTTTCTTCCCTTGATGATTGCCCACATTCCAGAGATAAGCGTGTAAGCTTTCTGATACCTCAAATCCTCTTCTCATATACTCTCCTTTGAATGAACAAATTATATATATATTCATAGTCAACCCTAATTTCTTTATTCCTCTTTTCACTTTCTGAAATAAACGATAATCAAGAGATTAGAGAAGCCGCTGAATTTTCAGCATCCCCAGTCACAGAAAAATGGCCCAACATTGCCCATTTTCCAATTATACAGAAATTGTGTGGTAATTTTATCTAAACTTGATCTCCTTCTAGTAAACATTTTTTTATTATTAAGGAAGCAAATATAAATGATGTGCTTGTAGGTTATTGCGTGGTTTTAATCAACAGGGGAAAGAACTGAAATGCATTAATGTGCAAAACAAGTTCAGGTACCTCAATTTCACATAACAGAATGCTGTCGAGTTGTAGTTCACATAACATTCACAGTCTTAGCATTGTATTATGCTATTATCAGGTCCAATGGGATCTTTTACTTTGTACCATCATCATGCTTCTAATCTGTCATTGTTCCTCAGTAGCTCAACGGTACAGTGGTTGGCTGTTAACTGATTGGTTGTAGGTTCGAATCCTACTTGGGGAGATTAGATTCATTTGCTTTGACCGTTAATGATAGGTAACCTATTCCTCTGTCTTTATTTCTATTGTGTTCTATGCCAACAACACCCATAATAACTAACCTTTAAAATCCAGATTTATAACATCTGCCACAGTTAAAAAAAAATTGTGAGAGAAAAAGAAAGCTAAAGAAAATGGGTGATCTTTTTAGTGAAAATTATGTCATATTGAATAATAGACATTTATGATTTATTTACTAAACACAAACAGTGATAACAAAGAAAACATCTTTCTAGCTAAACCTGTAAAAGCAGTAAGTGTAGAATATATATCCATGGGTGGTAGTCTGCATTTTCTATTCTTCTTGCAGTGACCTGAGCTATAGTTTTCAAATTGGTCAAACTTTGACACCTAATGACATTCTTAGTTGAAGGTATCATATTTTGATGATCTTAAAGCCTTGTTGGACTGGTGGGGCAACTTTTCCTTTCCTGAAGAGTTGAATTTTAGGGATCAAGATTTGCTAATTTCTTTAGCAAATTATGGAAGAAGTGCAATCCTTGCCAATAGAGATGCTCTATGTTGTTAACTAAGTGGAATGTCTGCCAAAGATGTTGGAAATTTATTGGAATTCAATACCATCTGATGCTTACTTTACCAAAAAAAAAAAAGCTGAATATTTCATACTGTTTGCTGCCAGTGGTTAAATAGCAGACAAGGAAAATCCAAGAATTTTATAATGCCAGGGAATTAATTTGATTCCTATCTTGTTGAAGTTCATTAATATTTGTGAGTTTCCTCCAATCTCATGTTCTTCTCTTCTGATGTGTCCCTCTTAACCAAACGTAACCTTCAGATATCTCTATTTCTTGTGCTTACTAGATTTCTTGAATTTATAAAAACTGTGATTAAAATGCAATTGAAAAAAATGGCAGTGTTTGTGAAGATAATTGAACTTTAATAAGTCAGGCACCATCCTTTATCTTCTAATATTTCTCCTTAAATTCATTCTTCTTTGTTAGGTTCAAATTTTGTGGCAAATTGATAGCAGTCAGAGCTTGAGGACCCTGCTCATGTTTTGATTGTCATTGAAGTTGGATGCTTGAAGGTTTTATTAATCTATCTTTTTCTATGCTGCTCGTATTTTTTTTTTCCTTATGCATCTTGGAGATATTTTCTTTCACATGTTTAAGACTATAGATGAGCTCAATGATAGATATTTGGTAAACTATAATGAATGTTTTTTTTCTACTTTTGGTTTATGTGGAGTCGTATTGTTGTTTTCAATAGACGGTGAATCCCAAGCATCACTATTGTTGTCTAATGCCTAATATGTTAGGACTAAAGATCGATTTCTGTTGGACAAGGCTAAATGCTTAGGGATTTTATGCTTACCTCAAACCTCATCTACTTCAATACAAACCACCATAATATTTAAAAGTTAAAACCACAAATTAGAAAGAATGGAATTTTTTTCTTCTGTAGTTGGGGAACCTTTCATTTATACATCATCTGTTTGTTAACAGTTGCAAGAAGCCGGAATTTCTACCAGCACTGGATGTGGTGCAATGCCTCATTAAATTAAAGATGCTAGTTATTTTTCAATGTTCCGATAAAAGGCACATTTGATCAACGGGCTCCAAATTTGTTTCATTCCCTCCAAACTTCAAACATCTGAAAAAGGATTTGAGCAAAGCGCTGTGAATTTCTTTCATTTGACTTGTCTGTAAATGACCTGTTTAATGTCCCCAAGAAAGAGGAACAACTTGAGATTCAAATGAAAAGAGAGCCTCTTTTCATTTTATGTCTGATATCAAGTTCTCAAATTTTTGGTAAGCCATATTACTTTTTCTGAGTTTCTTCTTCTTCTTTTTAAACTGTGTGAAATTTCTGGTTGCTGGCCAATTGTACTAATATCGCGTCTATATCTGCAAATGTTTACAAGTTTACTCTACGTAGTAGCACTACCTTTGTCAAACAACAAAATATCAAGTGAGTCTAACTTTTCCAGCTTTTACATCATGGGTTCTTCCGGCTCCTATGTACTTAGCAATGGATCTTCTCTAATATACTGAATTCCAGTATGTCATTTGATGCAAATCAAGGAGGTCTACATGATCTTGGGGTTCCAAACCATCATTGTTATCGGGTTTCATCACAATTGTTAGTGGAGTTCATATCATCATCCACCCATTGAATCTTTTATTTATTTTTTGGGTTATGGTTGGCTAATTTAGAGGCTTTTTTTCATCAACACCTGAACTTTACTGCACTCTTAAGGTATACATCTGTTCAAAAGCCATCTTGCATGTTGATTGATTGCCGAAATACTTCCCAAATAATTTCTTCATCAGATCTTTCTAGCTTCAATTAATGCCAATCTTGTTCTTCTCTTCTTGTAAGCTTTGCCTTAACAAAAGGGCCAATTGGTTTGGATGCTCCAATTCATGAACATGTTGGAAGAACAGTTCTTAATAGAAAGCAGATAAGGTATTGGACATATATAACTTTTATTGCCTATTATTCAAAAATCACCATTTGGTTTAGAATTTTGTTTGGTTACATTCCTTGAAATTGATTGTGGAGGATGCTAACCAAAATTAGCTACACAGATTCCTAACAGTTCATCTACCTATCAAATCTTATTCCATTATTATGGCCTCACCAAGAGCCCTTTGTTACAGTGACTTCAACACTTCAATGCTTGCCAAGGGATGAATCTGATGGTTAGCCATCTTGCACACTTGATTAATTGTCAAAATTGTTTCACAGAAAATCACTTCTACGTATCTCTGCCAGAGCAATTTAACATACTAACTTCAGTTAATGGATTTTTACATGTCTGTTACAGCCTTCTCTTCTTTTCATTCTTGTTGTCTTAACTAAAAGGCCAACCCATTTGGGTGCTCCAATTCATACAAAAGTTTGAAGGATACTTGCCTACAGTGACTGGATAAGGTAATGAACATATGTCTCTGTAAGTTAACTTTTATTTGCAATTATTCAATTAGTACCATTTGGTTTTGAAATTAATTGTATTACTCAGAAATATCAGTTAAAAACTTATATTAATTAAGTCAGCCATGACAAAAATATCTTACTGTGTTTAAATCCAATTTTAGTTGTAGCTCCTACACTAAAAGCCTCACTGTCAGTGATAAGTTGAAACAAGATACATTATGCAGTTTTCTTGGAAAAAGATAGAACATACAAGTATGAATGCTAAATCTAAAATGTCTTACATTACTAATTTTGCAGTCTATGCCAAAATGAAGCAGCGATAGCTGCTAGTGTCTAAACAAGGCTGAACAACTTTAAACCTAGTCAACATTTTGAGCATTACGCTTTGCTATTAATAAGTGTGTTACTTTATCTTGTAACCCAAAACACCCACTAGCACATTTAATTATATTCTTCCCGTGGTTAAATTTATGTTGAATATTTGTTTATACAGGTCCCGAAGTATTCTGATTTGCTATAATCTCAGTTGAATATGAACTTCACTTGTTGAAAGCTGATGTCACTTGCTGATACTCACTCCTTAGTGCCGTTCTGCTCTTCATTTTGTTGGGCTGATATCTTGGAAAACATCAAAAGCTAATGGCAATTACATCTGAATGTGAAGTGTGGTGGTCAGTGCAGAAATCATTGCTGCATGTATATAAGACTCCAATCTGGAAAAGTGGTAACCTCATCTGCTGCAACAATAGAATGAGTCCTCCAAGACCTGACTTAGATAGTAAAGGTATACCTTCATTGTTGCAGTTTTTACGTTGTCATATTTTACTTGTAAAAGAAAAACTAGTGTTATTTAATGTCTCCTCCTTTGTCATTCAGTTTAACCATTGACAATGTAGAACATAAAGAAATGTCTTTTGTGTGTTTTTGTGTACCTTGTGATGTTATTGTTGTGATAGAAGAAGCTCTAATACCAATATGGTTGGCTTGGTTGGCAGCCTCGTATATGCAGTAGTGCGCACTCAGCCCAACATTTCTCAAGCTGTCAATGTGGAACCTAGTCATTATATGCAAGATTAGGATAAAGGTCATTGACAAGTTGCTAAATGAATCTTGAGATGTATTTTGGGAATGCTGATTTGGGTTTTAAGTTTGAGAGGTATGAATTTGTTGGAAGACACTTAGCTAGATATGTTGATTCAGACTATGTTGGAGATCTACAAAATCTTTGTTCTACTATAAAGCTAGAGGTTAACCTCCAGTGAGTTGGAGGTCGATACTGCAGTCAACTATTGCATTGTTAACCAATGAAGTTGAAAACGTGTCTATGATTGAAGCTATCAAGGAGGTTGTTTGGCCACACAGTTTGATTGAAGACTTTGGGAATCATCAGGAGCATGATCTTGAAATTCAACATAACTAGGAGTTCTATTTGACTTTGACAACTTATATATATATAAAGAGGGTTGGGTTCAAGTTACACTTGATGTAACTTTAAGCAATGTTAGACCACTCAATATTTTTTAATTGGATTCGAATATTAACAAATCCACTGTTAGATTACATTATTTTCATATATTCTCTATGCTTGCAAAATTTTAAGGTAATCAAAGATTAATAACTATGTCATCGATCAATTGTTAAAATTCAAGTTTTTGTAGTTTAAAATAATGCATAAAAGATAAGTTTATGGATCAAATGGTAAATAACATCCAATTGATATGAAAATTGGCAAGCAAGTTAAGAACATATAGGACATGTAATTTAACGTTTGGATTTTCAAAATATTAATTCAATAACAAGTTATTGGGTGGTGTAACATTACTTAAAGTTACACCTGGTGTAACTTGAACTCAACCAAAATATATATATATATATATATATATATATATATATATATATATATATATATATATATATATATATATATTGCTTTAGCTAAAGAAAGGGCTGCAGTGTTGTGAAATGATTAGAGAGTAGAAAAACTTCTTTTTAGGTGAAGCCTTAAACTTTGTATTTTTGAGAGAGATTTTAGGGTGTATTTGGGGATTGGGTTTTGTGAAAGTGACTTTGTGCCTCTTTTGTAATCTCCACATTTGGTTAGTGAAATTTTCTTCACACCATCACCAGTGGATGTAGGCTATTGCTGAACCACGTAAATCCTCGTTGTTTATGTGAATGTCTATTTTTCTTCTAAGTTTTTTCATTTCTATTATTTGTTTGGAAATTTTTCTAAAATCAAAACTAGTTTTCACAATTAATCTTGTATGGAAATGCTATTCAGAGGTCGTTTTCGACCACAGCTATTTGCAAAATAATTTTCTATATCTAAGGAATAATTTATCATCAATCATCACCCTTCTCACAATCCAGATTTCTCTTAAGATCTAATGTGGGTTATTGTTTAGTATTCCTTACCTTTATATCCAAGAGCTTTCTTATAAGTTATAAGAATTCCTAACAGTTCATCCACCTGTCAAATCTTATCTGGTATCATGGCCTCACCTAGAGGCTAGAGCCCTTTGTTCCAATGACTTCAACACTTCAATACTTGATAAGGTATGAATCTAATGGTTAGCCATCTTGCACAATTGATTGACTCTCAAAATAGTTTCACAGAAAAATCGCCTCAACATATCTCTGCCAGAGAAATTTAATAATGCTAGCTTCTGTTAATAGATTTTTACACGTCTGTTACAGCCTTCTCCTTTTGTCAATCTTGTTGTCCTAACTAAGAGGCCAACCAGTTTGGGTGCTCCAATTCATGCAAAAGTTTGAAGGATACTAGCCTACAGTGAGTGGATAAGGCAATGAACTTCTCTATGTTGATTTTTATTTGCATTATTTAGCTAGTACCATTTGGTTTTTAAATTAATTGTATTATTAAGAAATATGACTTAAAAACTTCTATTAATTAATTCAACCATGACAAAAATATCTTACTGTGCTATTTTATAATTTTAGTACCCATCTGATACTTCCTATCTAATTTGGGTGATTCTATTTTGGTCTCAATCAAGCTTATTAATTATCAAAAAAAGTCGTAGTTCATACTAAATACACCAAAAACTATATTGTCCATGATAAGTTGAAGCAAGATACAGTATGTAGTTTTCCTGGAAAACATTGCTACCTAAATAAAGGACTCCAATCTGGAAAATTGGTGACCTAATCTGCTGCAACAATAGAATGTGTTCTCTAAATACCAACTTAGATATTAAAGGTATCCCTTTTTTCATTGTCATAGTTACTTAGAGAAGAATAACTCTTGTTATTTAATGTCTCTCTTTTGTCATTCTATTTAACCATTGACATTGTAGAATATAAAGAAATGTCTTTTTTGTGTTTTTTTTTTTGGGTACCTTGTGCTGTTATTGTTGTGATAACTGAAGCTCTAATACCAGTTTTGGTTGGCAGCCTTAAATTTGCAATGGTATGTACGATGCCTGACATTTCTCGGGCTATTAGCATGGTTAGTTGTTATATGCGTGATCTAAGGAAGGGTCATTTGCAAGCTGCTATATGGATCTCGAGATGATTTAGGTTTGAAGTTTGAGAGAGATGAATTTTTTAGAAGACACATTGATTCAGACTATGTCAAGGATCTAGATAAGCACCATTCTACTATGAGCTACTTACATTTGCTAAAGCATTGGTCGGTTGGAGGTTGATACTGCAGTGGGCTATTGTTTTGGCAACCACTACAGCTGAATACATGGGTTTAGATTGTAGTCATCAAGCGGGCTGAAGAGGATAAAATAGGAGACGGATCTCTCTTCTTGAAGCATGAAGGTATGGTATTGACATGTGGATTGTCGACGGGTCAATGTTACAAGGACACATAGTGGACGGTTGTAACATCTGGCCTCCGTTTGTATTGATTAGGCTTTAAGGATTCCTAACTAGAATCAACTTGCATCTCGCGATAAGTTTAATATGGCTTTGCTTGATCTCCACACAAACGTGAATAAGGAGAGTTCTTGTGTTACACGTTTAACCATAATCAAAAAACTCCTATAAGGAAAAGAATTCTATAAGGTATGCAGAATCGAAGAGGTGTTATCCTAAAAGGAAAGGGTTTCCTAGCTAAGGCATGGATGATAACCCTACACCAATATAAATACCCTAAAACTCTCATAAATCAAGGTACGCACAATTGACTCAACTTTGGTATTTTAGGGTTGTGAAAAGCTCTAACTTGACCTTCAGAGGGTTATTGGCCGGTACCACACCGATGCTCTCTATTAGGTCTTCTCTTTCTCTTTTTGCAGGTGCTGTTTCGATCTAGGAGTGCGTGCAACTTACTGGTGATTTTTCGGCAGCATCAGTTGGCGCCGTCTGTGGGAAGATATAATTATCAGCACTGGAGGGTAATTAGCCTTTGCTCTATCCCTGAGACAAAAAGTTGCATGGTACTCACTTGATCGATGGCAACAACTAACAATCAAGGCGACAAACTGCACGCCACAGCTCTAGAGAGGCAAGTCCAAACGCTTGCGGCGACAATTGAGCGCCTAACCAAGCAGAATCATGATTTAAAAAAGCAACTTCGGCAAAGGAATGCACACCCAAGCGCACCAGAGGAAGACCAGGAAGGTGCTAGCGCGGATGGGAGGAACACGGAAGGGCCTGAGGGTAGCAACGCTCCGAGTAGACCGGAGCGGCAAGAAACCAACCAACCATCCATTTCGGACACCTTACTAACTCACATAGCAGCTGAGATGCAAGAGATGAGGGAACGGATGGACGTGATGATGATCGCCCTCAGAGGTCGAATCTCCAGCGACCTGGATTACCTAGTCCATAGAACAGATTCGCCTTTCACAGCGCTCGTAAGTTCATGCCCTCTTCCCCCAAAATTTCGCATGCCTAAGGTGGAGAATTACGACGGATCCAAGGACCCATTGGATCACTTGGAATCTTTCAAGACCTTAATGCATCTTCAGGGTGTACCGGTTGAAATTATGTGTAGGGCTTTTCCCACCACATTGAAAGGACCTGCGAGGGATTGGTACAGTAGGCTAACGCCTAATTCCATCGGCACTTTTAAGGAATTAGGCGCACAGTTCGTATCACACTTTATCGGAAGTCACCGGCATAAGAAGTCTATCGCGTGTCTGATGAATATTAGGCAACGAGAAGATGAGACTCTAAGATCATACATAGCCTGCTTTAACAAGGAAACCTTCTTAATAGACAAGGCGGATGACAAGATACTTGTAGCAGTGTTCACAAACGGGCTGTGGAAGGGTAAGTTCCTGTTTTCTCTGTATAAGAATGACCCAAAGACTATGTTCGAAGTGTTTTACAGGACAACGAAGTACATGAATGCAGAGGATGCCTTACTGGCCCGAGAGGAAAAACCTAGAAAAAGGGAAAGGCAGGAAGATACACGATCGGATAAGGGACGGAAGTTGGCTAGAACCAGAGAGCAATGGGAAGATCGCCGACCCAAACCACCCGCGGGAAGATTCAAAAACTTCACCCTTCTCACAGCCCCAATCGACCAAGTGTTAATGCATATCAAAGATGAAGGAACCCTGACGTTTCTTGGCAAGCTGAAGGGAGATCCGAACAAGAGGCCAAAAGACAGATACTGCCGTTTTCATGGCAATCATGGCCACGATACGACAGATTGTTATGACATAAAACAGCAAATTGAAGCCCTCATTAGGCAAGGAAGGTTGCAGAGGTTTGTGAGGAAGGAGAGAACGGATCAACTCTAGGAACAAAATCCCCAACGGGAGAACGAGCGTCCCAAACCGCCTGTAGAAAACATAAAGATGATTGTAGGGGGCACTACTTCTGCAGGGTTGTCCAAAAATGCCAGAAAACCCTATTTGCAGATGGTTCAAAGCGTCCAGTTGACAGGTTCCTCACTGAAAGTGACGCGACGTGATAACCCCAACATCAGGTTTTCGGAAGAAGATGCGCGACGCCTTCACCACCCACATGACGACATGCTCGTCGTTAGCATACGAGCAGGGGACTACAACATGCATCGAGTTTTGGTGGACAATGGAAGCTCAGCGAATATCCTCTACTACCTCGCATTCCAGCAAATGGGGATTGGTAGAGAATGACTGGTCCCAATGAATGCACCCCTTGTTGGCTTCGGAAGGACAAGGGTCTACCCTTTGGGAGTCATCACGTTGTTTGTGACGGTCAGGGATTAGCCACAGCAAGTAACCAAGGATGTAGCTTTTCTTGTGGTCGACTGCTCTTCTGCTTATAACGCCATCCTCGGACGGCTCACTCTCAATGCATAGAAGGCTGTTACCTCGACCTACCATCTAATGGTCAAATTCCCCACCGAATACGGAGTTGGAGAGCTGCGTGGAAATCAGGTGGCTGCACGGGAATGCTACATCGCCATGATGGAAATGGATGACCACCTACAAGCAATGAGCATCGAGGAACAGCGAACGGTGGCAGAACCGGTGGAAGAGTAAGAAGAAGTACACCTGGATGATTCTAGGCCCGAACGAACCACAAGAATCGTCACCTTGGCTAGCCAAACAGTTTTCCAAGCGCTCGCATTATTCCTCAAGGAAAACCAAGATGTTTTTGCATGGAGTCACGAGGACATGCCAGGTATAGACCCGTCGGTCATAGTTCACAGGTTGAACGTGTCACCCTCTTTCTCCCCTGTCCGACAGAAGAAATGAGTGTTCACCCTTGAACGAGATCGAGCCATAGCAGAAGAAGTACGGAAGCTATAGGAAGCAGACTTCATACGCGAGGTGTACTACCCTGATTGGTTGGCAAATGTAGTAATGGTCAAGAAGGCCAATGGAAAGTGGAGAATGTATGTTGACTTCACAGATCTGAATAGGGCCTGCCCCAAGGATAGTTACCCACTCTCACGTATTGACACCCTGGTAGACTCCACCGCAAGACATGAACTCTTGAGTTTCATGGATGCCTTCTCCGGCTACAACGAAATTAAATTGGATAAGGTTGATCAGGAGAAAACCTCATTCGTAACGAGTCAGGGGCTTTTCTACTACAAAGTAATGCATTTCGGGCTTAAAAACACAGGAGCCACATATCAGAGATTGATGAACAAGATGTTCACGCACCAAATTGGCAGAAACGTGTAGGTTTACGTAGATGATATGTTGGTAAAAAGCGTGGGGGAGTCCGATCACCTGAGGGACCTCCAGGAGACTTTCGATACTCTTCGGTCATATAAAATGAAGCTGAATCCGAGCAAATGCGCGTTCGGAGTAACCACCAGAAAATTCTTGGGATTTATGGTATCCCAGAAGGGCATTGAAATCAACCTAGAGAAGGTAAAGGCAATCATGGAACTATCTCCTCCAAGGACGGTAAAGGAAGTACAAAGCTTGACCGGCAAGATCGCAGCCTTGAACAGATTCGTATCAAGAGCGACCGACAAATGCCTCCCCTTCCTTCCGTACACTGAAGAGATCATTTGAATGGACATACGAGTGCCAAAAGGCATTTGAATAGTTAAAGGTGTATCTCTCCGCTCCGTCGTTACTCAGCCCATCTATGCTGGGGGAAGAATTATTCGTATACCTTGTCGTCTCCTCAACAGCGGTCAATGCAGCTCTCATTAGAGAAGAAGGTAAGGTACAAAGGCCTGTGTACTTTATAAGCCGGGCACTGAGAGGAGCAGAAGAGAGGTATCCTCAAATGGAAAAACTCGCATTTGCTCTAATAACCGCAACTTGGAAACTCAAACCATACTTTCAAGCGCATACCATAAATGTCCTGACAGATAAACCCTTACAAAGAGCAATGAGTAGTCCCAAAGCTACCGGACGGATGGCACTATGGGCAATCGAGCTGAGTGAATTCAATATTAGATGTCAGCCACAGGCAGCCATGAAAGGACAGATATTGGCAGACTTCATCGCAGAATTCACTGTCATAAAAGATCAGGAGGCAGAAGAGACGCCCATATGGAGAGTCCATACAGATGGATCTTCCAATAAACATGCTAGAGGTGTTCGAGTTGTACTCCACACCCCGGAGGGAGATAGGATCGAATGCATGATCCGTCTGGACTTCTCTACTACCAATAACGAGGTAGAATACGAGGCCTTGATAGCAGGATTGGACCTTGCAATAGCAGGAGGAGCTAAGAATGTGGTCATATACTCTGATTCTCAAATCATGACAAGCCAAGTTAATGGGAGCTATGACTGCAAGAATGAAAGGACGAAAAGGTATCTTGAGAAAGTGAAGGGTCGAATGAATAACCTCCAAATCAAGATGATTCAAATCCCAAGGGAGGAAAACCAAGAAGCCGATCGACTCGCAAAGGCAGCTTCGGCCGAACCTATGATCATCCCTAAGCAGGTCTTGTCCTTCGTCCAGCCCTCATCATTATTAGATGACCTTAGCATGCAGGAGGTAAGCAATGAGTATTGTTGGACGACTCCAATATTGGCATATCTCAAGGAAGGCAAGCTACCCGATAACAAAGTGGACGCAAGGAAGTTGAAGGTTAAAGCTGCCCGGTTCATTTTAATCAAAGACGTTCTGTACAAAAGAGGATTCTCCCGACCATACCTAAGATGCCTCAGCCGCGAAGAAGCGGACTACGTGATGAGGGAGGTCCATGAAGGAGTTTGTGGAAAGTATTCTAGATCAAGGTCTTTAGTGCATAAGCTACTCTGAGTAGGATACTACTGGCCAACAATGCAAAAGGATGCCCACACATATGTTAGGGCTTGCGACAAGTGCCAATGATTTGGCAATTTCATAAGGCAACCAATGGAAGAACTTACCCCTATGACGGCCCCATGGCCGTTTGCACAATGGGGATTAGACATCATGGGTCTGTTTCCGACAGTGGTGAGGCAACTAAAGTTCTTAGTGGTTGGTATTGACTACTTCACCAAATGGGTGGAAGCAGAGGCTCTGGCCACTATCACGGAGAAGAATATCTGTAGTTTTGTATGGAGAAGTATTATTTGCAGGTATGGAATTTCGAGAGTGCTGGTTTCAGACAACAGGAAACAATTCGACAACGACACATTCAAAGACTTTTGTACCCAGCTTGGGATCAAGAATCACTACTCGTCGCCTGCTCACCTGCAGGCCAATGGACAAGTTGAAGTCACGAATCGGTCCTTGCTTAAGATTATCAAGACCCGACTCGAGGGGGCAAAGGGCGTATGGCCGGACGAATTACCAAGTATTTTATGGGCGTACAGAACAACAGCGAGAACACCGACAGGAGAAACACTGTTTCGATTGGCGTATGGTAGTGAGGCTCTCATACCGGCAGAGGTAGGATTAACAAGCTACCGTGTGGAGAACTACGACAAGAGCAAGAATGACGAAACTTTGCGTTTACAGCTCGACCTTGTGGACAAAGTCAGAGCGGCAGCTGAACAGAGATTAGCGCGATACCAGGATCTGATGGCAAAACATTACAACTCCAAGGTCAGGCATAGGGACTTCCAAGTGGGAGATCTGGTCTTGAGAAAAGTACTCGTCGTTACAAAAGATGCCTCCCAAGGGAAGCTAGGACCTAACTGGGAAGGACCATACAAGATCATTTCATGACATAGGAAGGGAACGTACTACTTAGAGACACTAGACGGAAAAAAGCTGAGTCACCCATGGAACACGGAGCACCTGAAAAAATACTACCAGTAGGTGAAGGACAGAGACGACAACATCATTTACCTCATTTCCAGTTTATCTTTTAGTTTTTATTTCCTACAAGCACTTTTAGAGCCAAATGGCGTTTTTCTTTTTTATGAACAATATTCTAGCAATCCATTATAATAAGAGGAGTTTATTCAGAGCATATGGAAGGTATTTTGCTTAACAAGTCCACACAGTGGACGAATCGTCCAAGAAGGATGAAAATCTAACAAATCCACACAGTGGACGGATCATCCAAGAAGGATGAAAGTCTAAGAAGTCCACAAAGTGGACGGATCATCCAAGAAGGATGAAACCTACCAAGTCCACAAAGTGGACGGATCATCCAAGAAGGATGAAACCTACCAAGTCCACAAGGACAGATCATCCAAGAAGGATGAAAACTACCAAGTCCACACATGAAAGTTTAAGAAGTCCACAAAGTGGACGGATCATCCAAGAAGGATGAAACCTACTAAGTCCACAAAGACGGATCATCCAAGAAAGATGAAAACCTACCAAGTCCACACAGTGGACGGATCATCCAAGGAGGATGAAAATCTAACAAGTCCACACAGTGGACGGAACAACCTAGAAGGATGAAAGTCCACAACGTCCATGATGTAGACGGATCATCCCAGGAAGGATAAAAATTTATCGAGTCCATGATTTGGATAGGTCATCCCAAGAGGGATGAAAACCTATCAAGACCACGCAGTGGACGGGTCATCCCATTCAGAACGCAATGTACAGGTCCACAAAATGGACGGATCATCCTCTCAAGGATGAATATGGGAGTCCAAAAAGTGGACGGATCATCCTCTCAAGGATGAAATGTATGAGTCAAATTGTGAGATGGACGGACCTCACAAGTAAACGATGACTTAATCGTATATACAAGTCCACATTTGGACGGACCCCTGCAACATGATTAGATTACCTATTGTATGAGCCATAAATTAAAAAATGCACGACGGATAAAAACAAGCAAATAAGCTAGTTAAATCCTACAAGAGGAATTATGTCCACAAACGAAATACGACAGTTAAAAGCTGTCCTTAACATTTTAAAAAAAAAACTATTGATGATGCTGGTGGGGAGTGCTTTCAAGCTTCTGTTCGTCGTCTGGTTAATCTTGAGCATGAGTCTGGCCTTTGTTGACAAGAGGAGCATTAACAACAAACAAGTCTTCTGTACTCTTTGAATGGACGGAGTGGGCTAATGTCTGCCCTTGGACGTCTATGGAGACATGGGACACATCTAGATCTGAATATGAGGCCTTAACCTGACGGAGGGCACCATCAAATCCTTCAGCAAAGGAGCTCCCAAGTTCTGTTAAAAGAAGGTCGGAGTCACGATACTCCCGTATCGCCTCCTCTTTGGCTTCACGGAGCTTATTCCTGACGTCCGTCACCTCCTTTTCTTTATCCTTCAAGATTTGTGTCAGCTACTTCGTCTGCCTCTCTAGCTCTCCTCTAACCTGCTCAGAACAAGTGAGCTTTCTCTCCATATTGATCTTCCAGGCCTTCAGATCATAAAGCTCGTCCTCCATCAACTTATTCTTCTTCCTGAGACGGTCCAAGGTTATCTCATGATTCATACAACGACCCATCAGCCCCTTCATCATCAACATGGCCTGAAAGCAAAGTCAAAATGAATATGATAAAAATGAAGAATAGGGAAGGACGGGTTCAAGGCTGAGGACGGGTTTAAAATACCTAAGCAATGGTAAAAAGACCCGTCTCTCCCATCGCCTCTGTAGCGTGGTTACCAAGGTCCTCATAATCGTCAACAGTCATGATAGACGAGAGTTTTTCTAAGGCATAGTCGGAATCTTCTCGCAAGAGGACGGATGGTTTCTCACCAGCAGGAGTCGGACCTTTCATCAAACCTTTACCCTTTCCATGCCCCATTGAAGTGACCGTTCTTTTGGTCTCGGCTTCCAGCGCTACGACGGGCTCAAGGGTTGTTTTCTGCTTCTTTTATTAACGGTCCATTTTCTTCGATTGCTTCCATTTGGACAGAATGGATGAACCCGTCCCCTTAATCTGTTGACTGGCCTCTTGTTTCTTCTTAGTTGCTTGCTGCTTGATGAAGGCTCTTCTTTTGGCAGCATCCATTTCTGCAAAGAAAAGATGGATGTGTAGCATTAGAAAAGTATGAGTAAAAGAAACTGAAAGCGTTTAACGACGGGCTTACGTTTGCAAACTCTATTATCGTAACGACGGGCGGCTGAAGTTGGTTCGGGGCTTTCACAATACCAATGGAGTGTGTCGAAGGTGACTAATTTTGCCCACATCCTCTCTTCAAGCTTGGTCTTATTAAAAATCCTCTCCAAAAAGCTCCACTGCTCCAATGAAACTTGCGGACAGTCTCGAGCTGCAAAAGAAGACGTTTAGAGTAACTTACAAAAAATAAAAGCGAGGTTTGAGCACACATGGGAACTAAACTAAGTGCATACCCGACGGAGACATTATGCCCCATGTTGTGTCGACGGGCATATATTTGTTATCCCCTGGATGACACATCCACTCGTCCCCTTCCATGAAAAAATACCTACTCTTCCAGTCCTTATTAAAGTCGGGTGTATCACGCACGAGCCTCAACAATGGGCTCCTAGCTACGAAACAATACATACCCTTTGACTTTGTGATCTTAGTGGGACGGTAACAGTGAAAAAATTCTTCCACCGTCAGCCTTCGTGCACCGTCTAACATGGCCCCGTACAAGACCTCCACGCCTATGAAAACCCTCTAGGCGTTTTGGGAGATTTGTGTGACAGATAAACCAAGATACTGAAGGAGTCGACGGTGTAGAGAGCTCAGAGGAAATCTGAGCCCTGCCTTTAGCATTTGCTCATAAATCCCAACACCTTCAACACCCTTATAGTAACATTTCTCGGATTTATAGGGGAGACGGAGACGGATGTTGTCAGGAATTTGGTACTTAGCCCTAATAGTTTTGAAATGAGATTCTTTGACCATAGACCTAAAATCATTAACCGTCCACAGGGGTAGCATTACGAACTCTCTAAGGCCGTCAGGACCAATTACAGAGTGAACAGGGGGATCGACGTCGTCTAGGCCATCACTTGAAGCCTCCTCTGAACTATTCAACTCCAAACCTTCGTCATCTAGGGAAGGAGAAGTAGCGGACGGATTCCTTTCTTCACTTGAAGTGTCAAGGTCTTTTTGACCTGACAGGAATCCCTCATCATAGCCCATCCCGTCGCGGACAAACGAATGATTACTCGACGCACTAGACATTACCTACATATGACGGTAAAACCTAAAAAACTGACAGATCTACAGAAAGTGCATGGATTAAAAAAGAAAAAGTTCAGTGAAGTACATACCAGATTGAAATCAAGCAGTATGAAACGACGAAGAGATTAGCAGGATGGTACAAGTGCACAAAGTAAACGACGGTGGTGCTCCGATTGTAAAATTTCTATAACAAGGTGAGAATGAAGAAAGAGAAGACAAGCTTTTATAGAGCAAAGGGCACAAAATACGAAGGGACGCCTTGCTTAGGGTGAACATCTAATAGATGAAGGCCGCGTGTCCTTTGTCATAAATAATCCTAGCCAGTCTGTATTGATAGGTTTTCATGAGATAGGAAGACTGCCACTCCATGGGTCCGTCTAGTTTGTAGTGACGGACTCAAGGAGTGAGGGGGCAACTGTAGAGGATAAAATAGGAGACGGATCTCTCTTCTTGAAGCATGACAGTATGGTATTGACATGTGGATTGTCGACGGGTCAATGTTACAAGGACACGTAGTGGACGGTTGTAACATCTGGCCTCTGTTTGTATTGATTAGGTTTAATTATTCCTAACCGAAATCAACTTGCATCTCGCGATAAGTCTGATATGGCTTTTCTTGATCTCCACACAAACGTGAATAAGGAGAGTTCTTGTGTTACACATTTAACCATAATCAAAAGACTCCTATAAGGAAAAGAACTCTATAAGGTATGCAGAATCAAAGAGGTGCTATCCTAAAAGGAAAGGGTTTCCTGGCTAAGGCATGGATGATAACCCTACACCAATATAAATACCCAAAAACCCTCATAAATCAAGGTACGCATAATTGACTCAACTCTGGTACTTTAGGGTTGTGAAAAGCTCTAACTTGACCTTCAGAGGGTTATTGGCCAGCACCACACCGGTGCTCTCTGTTAGGTCTTTTCTTTCTGTAGGTGTTGTTTCGATCTAGGAGTGCGTGCAGCTTACTGGTGATTTTTCGGCATCATCAGGGGCTCTTTGGCTACATGGTTTGATTGAACTTTGAAGACTTGAAAATTCATCATAAGCACATTTGTTTATTTTGTGACAGTCAGAGTTCCATTCATTTAGAAAAATACCAAGTGCATTACTCTTGAACTCAGCATGTTGTTAATAAGGGAAATATTCTTTTTCGGAAGATTGGGACCGTAGACAATTTAGCTAACATGATGACTAAGCCAGTACCTTTGCCCAAGTTCAAGTAGTACTTTGATTTAATTCTAGTGTGCAGTTTGAAACAATCACTAGGAGGCTTTGGTGGAGACAACGAGGAAATTTTGTTTGAGCTTTGATCAAAAGATTTGTTGTGTCGCAGGGGCATGGCTTCAACTCCATGAAGGACTTGGAACTCAACAATGTTCATTTTTCTTCTAGGTTTTTTACTCTTTTTTCATACCTATTATATGTTCGGAGATTTTAAATCCATAATAGTTTTTATAATCTTGTATGAAAGTGCTTTATGCCCTTTCCCACATTAGATATTTGTGAAATAAGTTTCTATATCTACAAAATAGTTTACCATCAATCATCACCATTTCATAATCTGAGTGTTTGTCATTATATTTATTTTTCAACATTCCCTTCCTTTATATCAAAGCTTCCTTACACGCTTAAACAATCTTGTTCACCTTTTTTCTTTTTTCTTTGACACTCCGATGTTCAATATGTTTGCAAGAATTGTTCGACCCAAGAATATCTTAGTGGAATGCAAAGCAGACTCCAGATATACCAAAATCCAATTTTGTTTACAATTTCCTCCTTTGTAATGTTACAATGTTACGGTTACAAACAATTTTATCAAATTTTTACAAATTATTGACGTGAAATGTTTCAAGAAAGCTTAAAAAAATAAAATACACATCAAAGATAGAACTAGAATTTCATTATAAGTCTCGAGGTCAAAAAAAAAAAATTTCATTATAAGTCTTATTCAAAAATAAAATAAAATATCTCTCTTCCTTCCATCCCCCTCACCCTCTCATCTTTCTTTGCATCTCCGGTGACTTGCTCGTTGTTGAGATAACTGAGATACACATTATAATATTAAAAAACTCAAATGGAATTTCCATCACAAACTGTTTTTTTTTTTTTTAAATCAAATCTGTAAAACCATACACCCACCCACCACGAATTCGTTGGGCTTGTGTGCTATCATTTTAGCCAAAACTTATTCTTAAGTGATTTTACTTGTCTGTTTTCGCATCTTTCATTACAAGAAGGTGAATCCTAACGTTGAATCATATAGCTACGCCACCAAAATCCAAACAGATTTTTTAGAAAAAGAAAACAAAGATTGTTATAAATCGAGTAAAATAAAAATAAAAATAATTTATAAATTGAACTACCTATCAAATATTCCACAATTTTTTTTGCTGGCTTACACACCCATCTTCCTCCTTCCCTCTCTCTGCATCTCCGGTGACTTACCCACCCAAACCCATCATCGGCAATTTTCGTTCGCTTTTTGTGTTTCTAATAGCATCATCATGTTTTTCGGAGAGGTTGAGGTTTGGGTTTGTGAGACTTTGGACCGTACTGCTACGGTGGTGTTTTGGGTTGGTGGGCCCAGAAGTTATACGGCAGCTAGAGGCCATTTTCTTTGAAATTTAGAGACACATATCATTTGGCTTTGGGAGTTTCTGTGCAGTGTTGCAACAATTGGTATAAAGTTGAACCTGATATCCATTAGTCTTTATAAAATTTAAAACTGGTTTGTGGATGTGGCTTGCTTGGCAGCGAGCGAATGAGATAATATTATTCTACTGCATAGCATGATTTGCTACGTAGTAGAATAATATTATATTTTTATATTTAATTCCTTATAATGCAACATAAGATAATATTTAACAATCAAAGAGAGGAAAAAAACGCAACAATTAAAAAAAAAATTGAATCGCATTAACCTAAAGCAAATTAAAAAATATCAACCTAAAGCGAAGATGCAAGAAAAATAAAAAATAAAAATCCACCCAAAAATTTTGTGCGTGTGTGTGTGTGTGAGAGAGAGAGAGAGAGAGAGAGAGGGAGAAAATTTTTTTTAAGGGAAAACTATGCAGAAAATGAAAGAGATAGTGACAAATTGATAGTAAGAGGGTATGAATAAAAAGAGACAAATAAATGAAGATAAAGGAAAATATGAAGAATGATATTAATGTAGAGGGTAGTGGGGAGATGAGAAGGTGAGGGAAGGAGAAAGGTTAGAGAAGTAGTGGGGAGATGAAAAAGTAAGGGAGGGAGAAAGGTTGAACAAGTGTAAATATGAATTAAAAAAATATTAAAAATAATTATAAGAAAATGGAAAGAAAAAAAATAATGATGTGGACGTTGACGTAGCTCGACGTGAGCGCAGTAGCATTAAACGCAATATTTTATTTTTATATTTAATCATTTATAATGCAATATAGGATAACATTTAACAATCAAAGAGAAAAAAAAAAACACAACAATTAAAAAAAACTAAACTAAATCGCATTAACCTAAAATAAATTAAAGAATATAAAAAATTATCAACCTAAAGCGAAGATGCAAGAAAAATAAAAAATAAAAAATAAAAATCCACCCAAAAATTGTGTGTGTGAGAGAGAAAGAGAGAGAACCTTTTTTTTTTGTAAGAGAAAACTATGCATAAAATGAAAAAGATAGTGGCAAGTTTATAGTAAGAGGGTGTGAATAAGAAGAGACAAAAATAAAGGAAGATGAAGGAAAAGATGAAGAATGATATTAATGTAGAGGGTAGTGGGAAGATGAGAAGGCAAGGGAAGGAGAAAGGTTGGAGAAGTAGTGGGGAGATGAAAAGGTAAGGGAGGGAGAAAAGTTAGAGAAGTGTAAATATGAAATAAAAAATATCAAAAATAACTATAAAAAAATGGAAAAAAAGAAAAAGAAAAAGATAATGACGTGGACACTAACGTGGCTCAATGTGAGCACAGCAGCATTAAACGCTACGCTTCAGCTTTTAGTAATATATAAATATAATTATAGATATGTGTATTACTATTTTATTGAATTATTTGTGGCCGTAGCATTACTCAAATTTAAATATGAGCCATCTAAAACAACCTCCCCTCCCTTGGGTACAAGTGATTTGAATAATCTATGAGATCAAGATAAAAAAACTCTACTAAATAAAAAAATATTATAAACTATGATACATGTTAATGAATTCATAATTTATAGGACATGTTCATGTTAAGGATGAGGAAAAAGACTTGGAAAAAGATCCATATAAAAATATTGTGAGTTATAAGATGCATGATTTGGTACAAGACCTTGCCCTCTTAGTCTCAAAATTTGAAACCTTGATTGTGGACGGAGATTCGGAAGATGATATTAGTCATGTCAGACGTTTATCTATCCAATCTGAAGGAGAAATGATACCAAGAATTTACTTATGTGTTTCGCAACATGTTATTAAATTTTAAATGCTTGCGTGTTCTGAAATTGTCATGGTTTAGCATAATAGAGTTATCATAATCAATTGGTTGGTTAATACACTTGAGGTTTCTCCACATCTCATGTCCTAACATCAAAGCATTGCCAAAGTCCATCACCAAGCTCTACAATTTGCAAACTTTAAATATTAGAGATTGCTATAGTGTCAATGAGCTTCCAAAAGATCTAAAAAATTTGATTAACTTGAGATCTATTTGTGTTAATTATTGTGTTGACATGTGGAGTTTACTGAAAGATATTGGGCTGTTGAAATGTCTACAAACGTTTCCATCTTTCTTTGTGAAACAAGATGCAGGTCATCGAATCGGACAATTAGGGCAGTTGAATCAACTTCGTGGAGTATTGGGCATCATGGATCTAGAGAATGTGAGAGATAAAGAAGAAGCTAGAGGTGCAAATTTAGCTGAAAAGGCCAAAATAGACGAGTTAGGTTTTTACTGGGATTATAGTAGAACTAGAAAAGAAGTCAATTACCATAATAAAGAAGACGTGTTGGAAGGCCTCCAGCCTCATCAAAATTTGAAATCCTTATGTATTGGAAACTTCGGTGGAAAGAAATTCCCATCATGGATGTTGAGAAGTTGTGATGCAAAGGATGCTTTGTCGCTTTTTGACAATTTGATTGAAATAAATTTTTCCGGTTGCACAGAATGTGAGGAAGTTCCCACCCTCGGACATCTACCCTGCCTTAAGTTTCTTGTTATAGAGGGAATGGATAAAGTGACCTTCATAGGAGTTAAGTTTTACACCATGTACAGTGATGACAGTTACAGAAATGCATTGTTGCCGGCATTAAGAAAACTCAAATTGAAGAACATGGACTGCCTAGTGGAGTGGCAGGATGTTATGGAAGTGACAGCAGCGCGTGTCGTGTTTCCTTGCCTTGAAGAGTTGACCATTAAAGACTGTCCTCAACTGATGAGCGCTCCATGCCATTTTCAATCTCTTAATAAATTAAAGATTGGTGGAGTTTGCAGCACAATATTTGAAAAGATTTGCAGTAAGCTCACAACACGCACATCCCTTGATATTTCTTCAGTGTCAGAACTTGCTTTTCTGCCAAAGCAGATTATTTGTACCTCTCTACGTTCACTTAAGATAGAAAAATGTGGGGAACTGAGTCAAATTCCGGAGGCCTTGCACAACCTCAGTTCCCTTGAGACGTTGGAGGTAAAGGGTTGTCCTAAGTTGATGTCTTTTCCAAGTATACAAGCTGCCGCATCCCTTCTTCGACACTTGGCGATATCATGTGGGGATGAAGTTCTCCCAACTGGGTTGCAATTCTGTACGTCTGTTCAAGATTTGAGCATAAATGATTGTCCTAATCTGATATTGATTCCAGATCTACGAGAGTTTCGATCTCTTACTCAATTAGAAATTTCCGGATGCCCCAACCTGAAGATTATTCCAGATATAGGAGAAGTGCGTTCTCTTACCCAAGTAGATATTTTCAAATGCCAAAAGTTGACACGTCTACCACAGTGGTTATGGGCTTGCCGCTTGAATAGTTTGTCGATAGGTGGGTTTTGCGAAGAACTGGATGTTTTCTCCATTCTCAGTTCCCTGACTTCCCTCCATGCGTCCCTTAAACGGCTATGTTTATATGGATGGACTCAACTCGACTCTATCCCGGACGAAATTCAACACTTCACTGCTATTTATAAGCTGTCCATAAAGGAATTTGATGGAATGGAAACTTTGCCTGAATGGTTGGGCAACATTTCTTCTCTTCAATGGTTGCAACTTTACCGTTGCAAAAACTTGGTGTATCTGCCAACAAAGCAAGCTATGCAACGCCTCAGGTTAGACATTAATGATTGCCCCAAATTAAAAGAAAGATGCGCAAAGGGGAGCGGTGCAGAGTGGTCCAAAATTTCCGACATCATTTGTCTCTTTATCGATGATGAATATATCAAACGGTAGCTGTGCAAATTATTCCAAGACAGATGGGCGGTATGTTACCCCTAATTTCAATGTTCCTCTATTCACTTTTCCCTAATCTTTTTAATTTTTTAATTTATTCTTTATTTTGTTTTAGAAGAAGAAAAAAAATGGAGTTATCTCTTTCGATAATTGCAAACAATTAATATTCAACGCCGATTTTTCCATATTCCAATTATACAGAAATTATGCGGTAAGTCCATCTAAACCTGATCTCCTCCTCTTCTTTTACCGTAAACTATATTTCCTTCTTCTTCTTTTTTCTAAGGAACCATATAACAAATGTTATGCGTGAAGGTTATCTCGTGGGTGCTATGCAAGAAGGAAAAGAACTGAAATGCATTAATGAACAAAAAAGTTTAGGTACTTCAATTCCTCTCCCAAGGCATTTCTTATATTTTGTTTCCAACATAACGGAATGCAAGGGAAATTCACTCTCAATAGTTAAATAAAACTATGTATGCCTATGCATTGTGAAAAAGTATAATTCACACTTATAAGATTAATATTAGTTAGCATTCTGCAGTTGAAGCGCTTCAGTTAACATTCAAGTTTTTAATAGTCTAGCTTTTAGAGTCGTGGTTCACATTCACAGTCTTAGCATTGTATTATGCAATTATCTAGTACTTTAAAGTCTGCTCCATCTTGAACCCCTTCTTCATGATTGATATCTTACCAAAAACACACATTATATCTGATTCTAAAAAATCAAGATTTATAACATCTGCCAAACATTTTGTGAAAGAAAAATAAATATAAAATAAAATGGGTGATCTTAGTGAATAATATATCATGTTGAAAAATATACAATTATGCTTGTCAGAGCTCTGCTGACCAAACTCAAACTGCAATAGGGTGGTTCTTTATTCTTTTACCGAATTCCATGATTTCTAAAATATAAAAGGTGAGGTCGTAGGTCTTGGTTTCACATGTCAGGCACCATCCTTTATCTTCTAATATTCTACCTTAAATTCATTCTTCTTTGTTAGGTTCAAATTTAGTGGCAAATTGATGGCAGTCAGAGGTTGAGGACCCTGTGCAATGTTATAATTGTCATTGAAGTTGGATTCTTGAAGGTTAGTATTAATCTATCTTTTTCTATGCTGCTCATTTCTTTTATTTGTTCTTATGTATTTTCAATGTATTGGAATGAAATTATGCACCTTTGAGATTTTCTCTTTCACACTTTAAGACTACAGATGAGCTCAATGATAGATATTTGGTAAATTGTAATGAATGCTTTATTTCTACTTTTGGTTTATTTGCAGTTGTATTGTTGTTTTCATTAGACAGTGAATCCCAAGCATCGCTATTATAGCATAATGCATAGTGTGTTAGGACCAAAGATCATTTTTTGTTGGACAAGGCTAAATGCATAGGGATTTTATGCACACATCAAGCCTCTGCCTCATCTACTTCAACACACAGCACCATAATATTTAATTGCTAAAACCACAAAATTAGAAAGAATGGAATTTTTTTCTTCTGTAGTTGGGGACTCTTTCATTTATACATCATCTGTCTGTTAACAGTTGCAAGATGCTGGAATATCTACCAATACTGGATATGGTGCAGTGCCTCATTAAATTACGGGTGCTAGTTATTTTTGAATGTTCCAATAAAAGGTCACATTTGATCAACAGGCTCTCAACCTGTTGCATTCCCTTCAAACATCAAGCGCTAACAAAGGGTTTGAGCAAAAAAAACTGATATTTCTTCATTTGACTTGTCTATAATGTCCCCAAGAAAGAAGAGCAACTCGAGATTCAAATCAAAAGATAGGTCTATTCATTTTACGTCTGATATCAAGTTTGCGCAGTTTTTGGTAAGCCATATTACTTTTTCTTCTTCTTCTTCTTTTTAACCTGTGTGAAATTTCTGGCTGCTGGCCAATTGGAATAATATTGCGTCTATATCTGCAAATGTTTACAAGTTTACTCTACATGGTAGCACTGCCTTTGTTGACCAACAAAATAGCAGGTGAGTTTAAGTTTTCCAGCTTTTACATCATGGTTTCTTCCATCTCCTATGTTCTTAGCAATGGATTTTTTCTAATAAACCAAATTCTAATCAGTCATCCCCCTATTAAATCTCTTTAACTTTTTTGTTGTTGTTGTTATGGTTGGCTAACCTAGAGCTCTTTGTTTCAGCAACATCTGAACTTTACTGAACTCTAAGGTGTGTATCAGGTGAAAAGCCATCTTAAATGTTGATTGATTGTTAAAATAATTTCAGAAATAAGTTCTTCTCCATATTTTCCTTGCTTCATTTAATGTCAGCTTTATTCTTCTCTTTTTTTTAGGGTTTGCTTTAACAAAAAGGCCAATTGATTTGGATGCTGCAATTTCTGCACTACCTTATTATAAGGTAGTGGACATATATAATATTTATTGGCTATTATTCAAATTACCATTTGGTTTAAAATTTGGTTTTATTATTCATAGATATGATTTGAAAGTTTTATACTGTATGAATGGCAACTCTGCCAAGAGATTTTGATTACTCCCCTAACCAATTAGAAGAGGGAAAGATGCATGACATACTCCAACAGTGTGGCAGGATGGCATATTCTTGTTTCAATTGGGCCGTTACAATTACAAGGAACTTGCCACTTGAGAAGCTACACAATATTCATGAGTATGGTGGCTTCCTTGAAGCTTTTTGAATTTGTAAATTTTAGTTGCTCTGTTTCTTGTGAATGAATTGGTTAGATTCCATGACATTTATTATTGAGGATGCTCACCAAAATTAGCAACACAGGTTCCACTTAGTCTCAAATTTTGGCACATCAAAGAATATACTGAATTCAACCATGTCCTGCTATGAAAGAACTGAAATGCATTAATGTGCAAACAAGTTCAGGTACATCAATTTCTCTCCCCAAAATGTTTCTTTTTTCTTTTGCAACATAACAGAAGGCAAGGGAAATTCTTTCTCAATAGGTAATAAAACTATGTATGCTAATGCATCACAATAAAGTAATAATTCACTGGAACAAGATTAATATTAGCATTCTATTATTGAAGAGCTTCAACCAACATTCAAGTTTTTAAAAGTCTAGCTTTAGAGCTCTTGTTAACATTCATAGAGTTAGCATTCAATTATGGAATTCTCAGGTCCAACAAGAGCATTACTTTGTACCCTTATCCATCTCGAACCCATTCATGATGCTTCTAATTTCCTGTTTTTCCTCAGTAGCTCAGTGGTACAGTGGTTAGCTGTTAATTGACTGGTCCTAGTTTCGGATTCTACTCAGGGAGATTTGATTTGAAAGGGTTTCACTTTGACCCTTTGTACACAAATTTCGTAAAGATAAATCACATGGTCATGAAATAGTGTAACGAATGATCAATTTGTATTGATTTACATATATGGATACAATTTTTGTATGACTCTTTACAATGAAAGAATACAATAAACTCCTCTGATTCGATATCCAAGTAGGTTTACGATTCGAAGGGCTATGAAGCTTGATCTTGATGTCTCCAAGTTGGATGTGTGATTGGATGTATTTGATTTGATGTTGAGGGTTGTTGGCTTAATCCCAAACTAAATCAAAAGGAAGTTGAAGGAAAATCCCTACTTTGATTTGAAGAAGTAGGAATTGGCCTTGGTTTTGAATGAGAAAAGAAGTACTTTTTTGAACTTAGATATGACTCTATCTTGGCACCGTCCCCTTTTTCTCATATGAGAGGCCTCTATTTATAGGCAACGCAATGGTCTTTGATTTGGAATTTTCTCTCAATACTTATTGAGAGTTAATTATAAATTTTGAATTCAAATTCAAATTTGAATTTAATTTGAATTCATTTTGGTCTTGCATTAGAGTTTGGGTGATTCTATTTTGGTCTCAATCAAGTTTACTACTCTTCAAAAAAAAAGTGGTAGTTCATACACTAAAACCATATTAACGTAGTTTTCCGGGAGAAACATATATGTACGAATGCTAAATCTAAAGTGTTTACATAAATTAATTTTGCAGTCTACTCAGAAAGTAGCAGTGATAGTTGCCTATTGCAAATCAAGGCTGAACAACTTTATGCCTAGTCAATATTTTAAGCTTTACTATTACTAACTCTGTTACTTAATCTTGTAGCCTAAACAACCCACTGGCAAAATTAATTTTATTCTTCCCATGGCTAAATTTGTGTCGAATATTTGTTTATACAGGTCCTGAAGTTAACAAACTTGCTAGAATCTCGGGTAAATGTAAACTTCACTAGCTGATAAGAGTGGTTGAAAGAGTTGGATACTCTTTATTGCCATTCTGGTCTTCATATCCTTGAGCTTGTATCTTACAGAACATTATAAGCTAAATGCATCTAAATTTGAAGTGTGGTAGTCAGTGGAGAAATCATTGCTACCTACATAAAAGACTCCAATCTGGAAAATTGGTGACCTCATCTGTTGGAACAAGAGAATGTGTTCTCTCAGTCCCGACTTAGATATTAAAGGTATGCCTTTGTTTCACTGTCATAGTAACTTAAAAAAGAACAACTCATGTTTTTTAATGTCTTCTTTTTTGTCGTTGTATTTAACCATTGACAATGTAGAATACAAAGAAATGTCTTTTCTGCGTTTTTTTGTAACTTGTGCTGTTATTGTTGTGATAATTGAAGCTCTAAGCCACCATTTGGTTTAGAATTTTATTTTGTGTCTCATAGAAATGATTTGAAAGTTATACACATTAAGTCATTTATGATTTTTATAGATATAAAAATAGTGAATGACCACTCTGCCAAGAGATTTTGATGACTCCTCTATCCAACAGTGTGGCAGGATGGCATATTCTTGTTTCAATTGGGCAGGGACAATTACAATGAACTTGCCACTTGAGAAGCTACATATATTCACAAGTATGGCAGCTTTTTGAATTTCTACATTTTGGTAAGATATATTTCTGGTGAATAAGTTGGTTAGATTTCTTGACATTGATTGTGGAGGATGCTAACCAAAATTAGCTACACAGGTTTCTTCCATGCCCAATATATATACTTAACAAGGGACCTTTTTACTAAACAGAACTCCTAACAGTTCATCCACCTATCAAATCTTATATGCTATCATGGGCTCACCTAGAGGCTAGAGCCCTTTGTTCCAGTGACTTCAACAGTTCAATGCTTGCTAAGGTATGAATCTGATGGTTAGCCTCCTTGCATAGTTGTTATTAATTGTCAAATAGTTTCGCAGAACATATCTTTGCCAGAGAACTTTAATAATACTAGCTTCAGTTAATATATTTTTACATGTCTCTTACAGCCTTCTCCTCTTGTCAATCTTGTTGTCCTAAGAGGCCAACCAGTTTGGGTGCTCCAATTCATAAAGAAGTTTGAAGGATACTATCCTACAGTGAGTGGATATAGCAATGAACATATGCCTCTCTTTATGTTGACTTTTATTTGCAATTATTCAATTAGTACCATTTGGTTTTTAAATTAATTGTATTATTCAGAAATATGACTTGAAAACTTCTATTAATTAATTCAGTCATGATATCTTACTGTGCCATTATATAATGTTAGTACCCATCTGTATACTTTCTGTCTAATTTGGGTGATTCAATTTTTGTCTCAATAGCTTATTACTTATCAAAAAAAAGTTGTAGTTCGTACACCAAAAACTATATTTTCCATGGTAGTTCGTACACCATTATATGCCTAGTCAGTATTTTAAGCTTTACTATTACTCTGTTACTTAATCTTGTAGCCTAAACAACCCACTAGCAAATTTACTTTTATTCTTCCCATGGCTAAATATATGTTGTATATTTGTTTGTGCAGGTCCTGAAGTTGACAAATTTGCTAGAATCTTGGGTAAAAGTAAACTTCACTAGCTGAAAGAGTTGGATACTCTTTAGTGTCATTCTGTTCTTCAATTCCTAAGGCTGGTATCTTGCAGGACATTAAAAGCTAATTGCATCTGGATGTGTAAAGTGTGGTAGTCAGTGGAGAAATCATTGCTACCTAAATAAAACACTCCAATGTGGAAAATTGGTGACATAATCTGCTGCAATAGTAGAATGTGTTCTCTAAATCCCGACTTAGATATTAAAGGTATTACTTTTTTCATTGTCATAGTTTCTTAGAAAAGAACAACTCATGTTATTTGATGTCTTCTCTTTTGTCATTCTATTTAACCATTGACATTGTAGAAAACAAAGAAATGTCTTTTGTGTGTTTTTGTGTCCCTTGTGCTGTTATTGTTGTGATAATTGAAGCTCTAATACCAGTTTGGTTGGCAGCCTCATATTTGATTCAGAATATGTCAAGGATCTAGATAAAGGACCATTCTAGTACATGCTACTTACATTTGCTAAAGCATTGGTGAGTTAGAGGTTGATACTGCAGTAGGGTATTGCATTGGCAACCACTACAGCTGAATACATGGGTTTGATTGTAGTCAACAAGGGGGTCTTTGGCTACATGGTTTGATTGAAGACTTGAAAATTCATCATAAGCAAAGTTCCATTCATTTAGAAAAAGACCAAGTCCGTTACTCTTGAACTCAGCATGTTGTTGATAAGGAAGATATTCTTTTTCAGAAGATTAGGATTGCAGATAATTTAGCTAATATGATGACTAAGCCAGTACCTTTGCACAAGTTCAAGTACTACTTTGATTTAATCCTAGTGTGAAGTTTGCAACAATCACTAGGGGCTTTGGTGGAGACAACGAAGAAATTTTGTTTGTGAGCTTTGATCAAGAGATTTGTTGTGTCATAGGGACATGGCTTCAAGTCCATCAAGGCTCGAACTCGACAGTGTTCAGTTTTCTTCTAGGTTTTTTTCATTCCTATTACATTTTCAGAGATTTTAAGCCCATAACAGTTTTAATAATCTTGTATGAAAGTGCTATATGCCCTTTCCCACATCAGTTATTTGTGAAATAATTTTCTATATCTACAGAATAGTTTACCATCAATCATCACCATTTCAGAATCAAGTGTTTGTCCTTATATTTATTGTTCAACATTCCCTTCCTTTATTTCAGAGCTTCCTTACACACTATATTGTTCCTCAATCTTTTGTTTAATCCTTATGCCCACCATGTGTAGGCAATGAAATATGCAGGCTTCAATACCCATATTGCCCTAGAAGATGGCTGCTTTGTTCTATCTCTGGAAACCAATTTTGCTCTAAGGAAGACTATATGTTGTCACCAAAATGTATTTTGCATTTCAAGTGACCTAATCACCATCTTGATCTCATCATTAAGTTGTGAATGTTGTGGTTCGTCAATTGGTCAGGGTTTGAACTAAGTAGGCATCACATAGGGGGCCACATCCTTTATGATCTTAAAATCATTTGTTGGAGATAATGTTGTTATATCGCTGTCTGCCAGGACCTTTCTAGCTCGGCCTAATTACCAAGGCCCTTAAATGATTATTAACAATGTGAAATTGGCCAAATCTGAAAAACACTTGCATCTTTTCATGAAGATGGATTTACTCTCGTTGTCTTTCTAATCTTAAACAATCTTGTTCACCTCTTTTTTAATCTTTTTTTCTTTGACACTCTTTGATGTTCAAGATGTTTTAGAGAATTGTTCGACCTAAGCTAGATTTCAGTGGAATGCCAAGCAGACTCCAAATATACCAAAAATCCAATTTTGTTTACAATTTCCTCATTTTTAATACTGCAGCCACAAACAATTCTACAAACTTTTTACAATCTGCTGGTATGGAAAGTTCCACGAAAGCTTAAAAATAAAAAAATGAAACACACATAAGATACAGAACTAAAATCCAAAGAGATTTTAAGTGATTTTACTTGTCTGTTTTCGCAACTTTCATTACAAGAAGGTGAATCCTAGCGTTGAATCACAGAGCTACGCCACCAAAATCCAAAGAGATTTTTAAGAAAAAGAAAACAAAGATTGTTATAAATCGAGTAAAATAAAAATAAAAATAATTTATAAATTCAACTGCCTATCAAATATTCCACAATTTTTTTTTTTTTTTTTTTTGTTGACTTAACCACCCAAACCCATCATCAGCAATTTTCGTTCGCTTTTTGTGTTTCTAATAGCATCATCATGTTTTTCGGAGAGGTTGAGGTTTGGGTTTGTGAGACTATGGACCGTACTACTACGGTGGTGTTTTGGGTCGGTGGGCCCAGAAGTTATCCGGCGGCTAGAGGCCATTTTCTTTGAAACTTAGAGACAGATTTCGTTTGGCTTGGGGAGTTTCTGTGAAGTGCTGCAATAATTGGTATAAAGTTGAACCTGATATCCCTTAAGTCTGTATAAAAATGAAAACTGGTTTCTGGAAGAAATTTTATGAAGGGAGAGAGTTTATTTTATTTTATTTTTAAATAAAACCTGTAGTGAAATTTTAGTTTTTATACGTGTATTACCATTCCATATTATCAATTTGTAAATAGTTTGTTGAATTATTTGTGACCGTAGCATTACTTAAATTTAAATATGAACCAACTAAAACAACCTCCCCTCCTCTCCCTTGAGTAGAAGTGATTTGAATAATCCATGACATCAAAATCATAAGACAACTAAATAAAAAATAATATAAACTATGATACATGTTAATGAATTCATAATTTATAGGATATGTTCATGTTAAATATGAACTATATATCATATAGAGCTAAGTAGTGAGAAGAGGTGTAACTTTATGAATGTCTTTTGTTACCTTGAAGATTGGATACTCCTTTTAAGATGAGCTTGAGATTCTGTCTATTATAGAAAAAATCGAAGGAAGCCATTTGCTTTCCTATCATCCACATGTTTTGGTTTAAGTAAAACTAGCCGCGAACCTACGCGTTGCGCATGAGAATTATTTTTATGGTGGTTTTATTAAATTTTTTTATACAATTTAAACTAATTTAATAAAGAGTAATGTATTTTATAATTATATTTTTATTTATTATAAGAATAATCATAAATGTAATATAGAAACAATTATAAATCATAAATTTAATAATTTTTGTCGTACTAAAATGAAAAAAATACAATTTTTCTCAGAAATTTAAGAGGCAAGGTAACGAAAATGTTTATTTTTTTAATAAAAGTTGTTTATAACATTTTGTGAATCATTAAAAAGAATATAAAATTTGGAAATTATTCTTTTAGTTTTAAACAAACTTTCTCAAACTTATTTTTTCTGCCTACAATCCAAAACAAAGAAATAAGTAACTAAAAAAATTTAATAAAACTAAAGTATGATTAATTGGACCAATTAGGAAAACAATTTGTTGTTTATAATCTACTAAGGTTATTTTCTTTGCAGAAATTGTAATTTCGTCCACCCTAAACATATTATCAAATAAACAATTATTAGTAAAATTTAAAAATTAAATTTCTATATATGCATTGTTATAAAATAATAATAATAATAATAATAATAATAATAATAATAAAAGTAAAATTGCAAAAGATAAAATTTGTTTCTCATCCAATAATTTTTGTTTAGCCAACCTTTGCTTTTCTCTAAATAAATGGTATTATGGAGTACTTCTAATTAATACAATTATTAAGAGTAATTTGTCCACCACAAATGATTAAAAAATAAACAAAAATGATTAAAGTCTCATAGTTTAACATTTAAATTGAGCACTATTAAAATCATGCTATCAAATTACAATAACTACCAAATTAAATTATCCAATCATGCTATGTAGTAAAATAATATTATATTTTAATATGCTATATTTAATCCTTTATAATGCAATAGGATAACATTTAACAATCAAAAAAGAAAAAAAAAACTGAATCGCATTAACCTAAAGTAGATTAAAGAATATAAAAATTATCAACCTAAAGCAAAGATGTAAGAAAAATAAAAAATAAAAATCCACCCAAAAATTATGTGTGTGTGTGTGTGTGTGTGAGAGAGAGAGAGAGAGAGAGAGAGAGAGAGAGAACCTTTTTTTATTAAGGGAAAACTATGCATAGAATGAAAGAGATAGTGACAAATTTATAGTAAGATGGTGTGAATAAGAAGAGACAAAAATAGAGGAATATGAAGGGAAAGATGAAGAATGATATTAATGTAGAGGGTAGTAGGAAGATAAAAATGTGAGGAAAGGAGAAAGGTTGGAGAAGTAGTGGGGAGATGAAAAGGTAAGGGAGAGAGAAAGGTTAGAAAAGTGTTAATATGAAATAAAAATAATTATAAGAAAATGGAAAGAAAAAAGATAATAACGTGGACGCTGACGTGGCTTAACGTAAGCGCAGCAGCATTAAACGCTACGCTTCAGCTTTTAGTAATATATAGATATAGATTCTAATACAATTATTAAGATACTTTGTCCACCACAAATAATTAAAAAATAAACAAAAATGATTAAAGTCTTATATTTTAACATATAAATTAAGCACTATAAAATTCATGCTATCAAATTATAATAACTACCAAATTAAAATTTTAAAATCATGCTATGTAGTAAAATAATATTATATTTTTATATGCTATATTTAATCTTTTACAACGTAATAGGATAACATTTAACAATCAAATAGAGGGAAAAAAAAACACAACAATTAAAAAAAACAAAACTGAATCTCATTAACCTAAAGTAGATTAAAGAATATAAAAATAATCAACATAAAGCGAAGATGCAAGAAAAATAAAAAATAAAAATCTACCCAAAAATTGTTTGTGTGTGTGTGAGAGAGAGAGAGAACCTTTTTTTTGTAAGGGAAAACTTTGCATATAATGAAAGAGATAATGACAAATTTATAGTAAGAGGGTCTGAATAAGAAGAGACAAAAATAGAGGAAGATGAAAGGAATGATGAAGAATGATATTAATGTAGAGGGTAGTGAGGAGATGAGAAGGTGAGGGAAGGAGAAAAGTTGGAAAAGTAGTGGGGAGATGAAAAGGTAAGAGAGGTAAAAAGGTTGAAGAAGTGTAAATATGAAATAAAAAATAATTATAAGAAAATGGAAAGAAAAATAATAATGATGTGGACGCTGACGTGGCTCAATGTAAGCATAGCAGTATTAAACGCTATGCTTCAGCTTTTAGTAATATATAGATATAGATTCGATCATAAACATCACGTACTACAACATAAGACTTTACTAACTAAAGAGAAGTAACAGGCTCTTCCAAATGTTAATGTGCTCATGTTATTGGGCATGGTCGTGCAAAGCAGGCCTTTTTTTTTTTTTTTGAAGAGGAAGACATCCTCATAATTCATTAAATAAAAATAGAATCAAGATACAAAGCTTGCACTACAGGTGGAGGATATTCCTCCATCCAGATTACATCATGTGACTCATTTTTTGCATGCCTAGCTAATAAGTGGGCTACTGTATTGGCACTCCTTTTAGCAAATTGCACTTGTGACCATCTGAACCCATTAAGCAAACAAAGCACATCTTGTATAATATGGCCTACCCGAGATGACAAGCTCCTCTTCAGCTCCAATGCGGACATGACCGATTGATTGTCTCCTTCAACCACCATCTCCCTAAAGCCACACTCCTACGCAAACTCCACTGCTCGCCGACATGCAAGGATTTCAAAGCAGGCCCGTATTATAGATGAAACAAAGAATTAAGTGATCACATGCTTTGTACTTGAAGAAAGTTGAAAGGAAAAGTTGAGGGGGAAAAAAAGACCAAACATTATTAAAGCAAAGCTATATTACCGTTAACAAATATAAATAGAAGTATTACCTTGAGAAGCATATGACTGAGACACTGAGGAAGTTAGAAATATAAAATTGAGCGTAGATGTGAAGAAGAAGTGAACGGGGACCTAAGACCTTTAGAAGGAAAAATTATTAGCACCTCCAAGAGGACAGTTAAGCTAGTCCTCCCATGTAGTCCCAACCAATAATAAAAGGACACCTATTTAAAATAATGCTGACTCAGCTTCCTAAATGGCAAAGTAAAAACCAAATTCATGTTAGATTTAACCACCTAAATTTAGCTCTAGATAAAAAGAATTAAGCAGAAAAACACAAATAAATTTAAACCAGCAAGATTCAAAACTTGAAATAAATTTGAGGCTTAAACTTTAAATAGCCTATACAAATAAATTTGAAATCCAAAAGCTTAGTGACCAAATTTGTCTCTGCAGAGAGAGGTTCTCTCTCAAAACTCTAGATTAGTTTTCTCAGTCTCAAATGTTCTACGAGATGATGTCAAAGAAGCAACACCGTGAGTCAAAGGCTCTCCAACGAGAAACACCACAAGCTCCACTGCTACATTTCAGAACTCTTTGACGAAGCACATACAATGACTACTCTTTGAGAGCAAAATGGTTGGGTGGGGTACTTTCTCCTTGAAGATTTGATTCCATAGATTTTTTTTTTTCAAATAATTATTTATCTGCCGACTTTCTTTTGAATTTATTTACTTTTAACGGTTTTGAAGAAATGGCTGCTAACTGATGTGCACGTAGAATCAGCTATCGTCTAATAGCAAAGATTGATGTCAAAGTTTTGAATCGAAGATTATTAATTGTTATATTTGGTTGTGGGTTTGCTGTGAGCTTTGAACATTGGTTCTAATGTGATATTTTGATGTAGTTCTATGGTTTGGAATATTTGTTTTAATTTGGAATTGTAATGTTTTTGGTTTATCAGAAGGTTGGTGGTATTTGTGGAAGTTAGTACTTAGTAGGTTAGTATTTGCAAATGATTTGTGTTTTATGGGTTGATTTTGTTTTGGTGTTTGGAATTTGGATGTCATTGTAATTTTTTTTTTTTAATAATAAAATTTCTCCTTTATCCAAATAAAGAGGAAAAAGTTTGTCAATGGTATGTATTGCCTATAAAATGCTTTTAATAGGGTAGTTTGTTGTACCTGGTTATATGCTTAGCCATATTCAAAATGGATTGTATTGAATAGGGGTTCTAGGGATTAAAGCTAGTTTGTGTTGTAACTGAATATGCTCCTGTAAATTATCCTATTGTGATGGATTCAATGGAATAAGGTACTCATTCATCTTAAATATTAAAAAATAACTATAACAAAAACACTATTATAGCAAAGAAAACACCATAGCATTAAAGTCATACATAAAGAATAAGGCTAGTGAATTGATTTGGCATTACAGATATTACACTCACTTCACTAACCTGTTATATAATGGGCATGATTCAAATTAAAATACTCGAGAAAGAAATTAATTTACCCTACCCAATTAATTACCACAATACAAGTTCACAAAAAATTGTTTACAAACATTATTTGAAGAGAAAATACTTTTCATTAGTATTGGTTTTATACAATTGAATGAGAAAAATGTCAAAGAATACAATATCTTATAAGAGTATGAGAAAACACAACAAAATAAAAGGTGGAAAAATGAATGCATTCTAATATTTCCTTTCACAAAATTCTAAATAGACCTATTTTCATTGCCTTCAAAATACAATTCAAAATACAAAAATACTTGCACTCCTCCAATCATCAATCCAAACTTGATTAATCTTCCATTTCATTGCCTTCAAATACAATAATATTCCTTGTAACTTTCAAGGCAATCATCAATCCATGCTTGAGTAATCTTCTAACTTGAATACTTTTCAAAAATCTTCAGATATCGAATCACTTTTGCTTAGGATTTAATTGTCCAAAACCATTTGAGTTAGATTCCTGCACAATTAGAAAGACATTTTCAATTATTATTGACAAAGTAATAACCATTGATACAAATAAACAAACAAAAATAATGAAGAAATGCATACAAAAAATAATAATTGAGAGTAAATAGCAATTTGGGATTTGAGATACACAATAAAACATAAGGGGTAGAATATACCAAAGTCTAGCATTACATATGTAGGACTGATTCAACAATCCACTTATCTATACACCATTGGATATAGAATGACGAGTCCTTGAGGGAGATTAGACACAGATTTAATAAGATCAAATTTAACAAAGGACAGCGCATTACAAACATGGTCATAACGACACCCAAGGTTAAACATTCATATATTTACTCTTTTATTATAATGCTATGGGATTTTGTTACACTAACTGACCACAAATACCACGCTAGTGCTTTACTCAGAAAGCCAGTATATAATTGCATGTCCAAGAAATCAACATTTGTAGCCATGCTAGTGGCAATCAGAACGTAACTAGTTTAAAATTTCAAACATCATCTCCCATCTCAACATTTATGGCATATTACTCTTGGAAGTTATCATGTCAAAAACCTCATACCTATGACAGATGGTACACAAGTTCAATGCTCTTGCTGTATAGATTTTAAATGGCCACCATCTCTTCTAACTTTGTTTTGGCTAGGTGCTCAGTTACATAACAGGTTATGAGTAAATTTGATCAGTCAATACAACGTGGTTATCATCTCTTTCTTCTTCTTTTTTAATTGATCACTTAATTATGGTGAATTTCTTGTTGGTTCAATCTATGCATTAAACAAAAGTTATAGAACACTAAGCTAACAATTGGGGCAAGGCAAAAACGCCGTATCTAACTATCTAAGAGTTAATTTCATTTTCTACTTTTGTTTTCACATTTGGGATTTTTATCCACATATATCTAAGAGTTTCTTGTACTAATTTTTCATTATGGACTTTTATCAAATAGCTAGAGGGCACCAACATATAAACTAGATAGAGAAAAAACATAACACGAATAACTAGATAGAGAGAAAATACAAGAAGAAAAAGATTTTAAAGCCTTTGTAGCATACCTTGATGAGTCATGCTTAGTTGCAATGGTAGTGTTTGGAGTCTGGACAACCACCTCAACCAGTCCAACAAAGCAAGTAATGAGATGATTTGTGATGAGAATGATTTGTATTTGTGAAACTTTAGTTCAAAACGATCAAATTAGAAGATGCCGCTGAGAAGAATTTGTATTGTGAGAAGGTAGAGAGGAGTTACTGGGTCTCTAAACAAAATTTTTTTTAAAAAAAAGGGTTTAGAAGAGGGAAGAAGGATAGAGCGGCAAAAATACAATGAATTTGAGTGTTTAAACTTCAAACAGTATAATTTGAGTTAGCATTGTTTTAACAGATCTCATTTTATTATTGGTTGAGACTACTTGGGAGGACCAACTCAACTGGCTTCCGGGGGTGCTAATAATTTCTCCTTTAGAAGAGGGGATGGTAGGTAGGAGTACAAGTCTTATAAGTTATAACTTTAAGAGAGAACATAGAGATTTGGTAGTACAATACACTGTTAATCTGTTATACATATCTCATGCATGATTAATTGATTATTAACTATTTCTCTATTAATATATTGATTAGGAGCTTACCATGTTGGGGTGGCTTGGTGTGATAAGGGTTCTCGTATCACTTCACATGATATTTGGCAAGAGTTAAGTGGCTCGAACATTGGTGCTTCAATGAATGTGTTGTGCCTACAATGATAGCCTATCAAGGATAAACAAATATATTTAGCGAGATTAAGCAATATTATATAAGATATGTAGTAATAATATATAAAGAGAGTAAGATATATAAAAATTTATCTTGGTTGCAAGTAACATGTATTTTTCTCTTTGTGGAAATGAAGAGTGAGGCACATGCAAAAAGGTCAAGTTCGAAAGATTAGCACTAGCGAGGGTGAAAGGGCAACAACCATGAAATCTTGCAAAAATAGCAGTTTGTGGGTCTTAGAGTATTTCCAGCAAATTTTTCAAATTTTTGTTCGGTTTAGAAAATGAACAGTAACTTTTACCTTTTACTTACTTACTTTTACAAATACATTTTTAAATAGATTCTCTATCTTTTTTTTATCCTGTTAAAATATTATTTCTTCATTATTTCTTTATTTTTTTTTTTTAATCTTCATTCATTCATTCATAATGGTTATATTTTTCAAATTCTCAATATTTATATTTTTTAATCTTCCAACGATAATATTTTTAAATTTTCCAATAATGTTTTTTTTAACAAATATTATTGAGCAGTTGTTACAACGATAAAGTGAGTTGTAAGATTAATCTAATTTTATTAAGAAGTTTTACGTTAACAACATTTTTTAAATATTTTCACAAAAAAATCATATGTGATAAGTTGTTACTAATTTTAATTTGAATTTATCACTGAAATTATTTTTTACTTGCCAGTATTATCTAATAACAATTTTTCACTTAAAATTTATTGCGAAAATTTTGTGGCAGCATTTCTTAATTTTAATTTCTTATTTCTTAATTTTATTTTTCCTTTTTCTCTTTATTTTTTTTCTTCCATACGTCTCTTCTTTATTTCTTTATTTCTTTTTCTTTTTTTCTCTTGCCTTTTCTCCTCCGCACACGTATACCCACTCCTCTCTTTAAGTTCACCTTTTTCACTAATGTTTTTGTTTTTCTACCTCACTCCAGAACACCCAGCTCTTTCTCTCTCTTTATCTTCACTTTTGTTCTTGTTTTTCTACTTCTTTTACTCTTGACAGTACATAATTAATTTCTCACTCTTGCATAATTTTACAACTCCACGGATCATCATAGACCAAAGTTCATAATATGAAAAACCAAATGGGTCTCTCTCTTTTTCTTTTTTCTTTTTTCATTGTTCTGATTTCATTTGGTTTATGAGAAAAAATTGTTTTCGTGTTTGGATTGTGTTCTGCATTTTGTAGCCATTGAGATAAAGAAGAGAGAAAGAGAGTGAGGAAGAAAGAGAAAGTGAGGAAAGAGGAAAAAAATCTTTTTTAATTCAACCAAATGATTATTTTAAGTGAGAAAAATGGTTTGAAGTTGCCACAGTATTCTCTATATCAAGAGAACTACTGTAGCAATTTCAAAAAACAATTGAAAAAGTTTTGTTTTTAGAGAATCTAGTGGAGCTGATTTTTTTACTTCGGCTAATCCATTGGAGAGGCTCTTAAGCAGTGTCCTGTGGTCCTACTGCCCATTTGGATGGGCTTTGGCACTTAGTATTCGTAGGGCTTGTCTGAGGCTTTTCCCGTATACTGAATAAGCCCAAGTTCATCGGCCTCGCTAGCTGGTTCCTTGGGATTTAATGTTAGCTATCACATTCTTGTGCACTTCAACTAACTCGTGACATCGTCAGTGGCTTTCCATGGGCTGGTTTTCTAGAACCATTTTACCCACAAGTGGGTGTAATAAGCCTGGGCTGAATATGTATGTGCTCAAACCTGGGTTCTTTTAACTAGTAAAATTTATGGGCCTTAGGGGTTAATTTGTCAGCCCGGACAAAACAGTTTCCCCTAATTACTCTCAAGGCTAGTGGGCTGGAGTGATGGGCTTATTAAGGTTGAATTTGTTGTCCGAAAATTTGCCACTAACATCCATCAATCCAAATTAAAAATTGAAGCATCATTTTGTAATCATTTATTTTAATTTAGCTGAGATTCTTTTAAGAATTTTGGAAGCTAGAAAATCGGTGATTCCATTTTTCATAGTTGGTTACGAGTGCAGCGTTTTAAAGGAAGTGAAGAAAATATAGCAATACAATATATTAGAAGTTTAATGGTTATTGAAAGTACTTTAATATCATTCGATGCTAGATGTTTGTAGGCACTTTCTTTCCTTCTTTTTTTTATTATTTATAAATTTATTTTGCAAATGAAAATTGAAAACTAGTGAAAAATAAGAAATAATTGAAGGCAGTTGTATCACCGTATGGCTTGAGAATACATATTTGAATAACATTTCAAATTTTTATAGCATCCATGCAATAAATACGTACAAAAGTATTTAGATCAATAGGTTATTTTTTGATAATTTGATAATTATGACAGAGGAAAGAGATTTGATCTACAAGGTTTTTGGTAGGACCAAATAGGTTATTGAGAAAAAATTAAAAGAAATTCTTTATATTTACATATAGATTGATACGTTTGCATGCATTGCACCAATTTGCTACTGGTGTACCGATCTGTTTCTAGCGAGCATAAGAATTAAAGGAAATAAAATCCATATTCGGTTACGTAGGGCAATACTTCAAGTACTCAACTCATGCCATCAACTATTGAGCATAATATATTACCATAATCCTCATATTTCCATCGATCACATAAGATCATTCACCTTTTTTTTAAGTATTCAGGTTTGAAAGCATGGCCATCATTTAATTAGTGAGTGGTACTAAGAATGTGTTTGGTTTGGGTGAAGGAGGGATAGAAAATGGAGAAGAGAAAATAAATGAAATGTGTATTTGGTTGGAGAGGAAAAGGAGAAAGAAAATGATGGGGTCCAATAATTTTCTCTCCGATCCCAACTAAACTCTATCTCTCTAATTTGGAAAGAAAATAGGATGGAAAACAATGAACAAAAGCTCTTTGTTATTCCTGACAATATTACCCCCAGCAGGTTTTTTTTTTTTTTTTTTTTTTTTTTTTTTTTTTTTTTTTAACTCTTTACCTTCTTTTTTGTGTCTTTTTCTTATGTTGTCTCATTTTTTTTTTCTCTTCTCTCTTCTTCTGTGCTCATTTGTGACTTTTCTTGTCAGTTTTGGGTCTTGAATTTCTTGTGTTTTCTTCTTTTATAAAATTTTATCAAAAAAAATGATGTGCGCATTCATAGAATTTCATACACAAAATTTTAATGAAAATATAACGTAGTACTTTTTTGCTTTATTTAATAAGGACATAATAGTAAATTTACACAAACTTTGTTTCCTATCATCATATTTATCTTCTCAACCAAATAAAAGAGTTTTCTATCCCTGCATTTTTCTACTTCCAAACAAACACCATAAGGAAAAACTAAAATATCTTCAACCTCTTCACTTTTCCATACCTCCAACCAAACAAGCTCTAACATCCTCTTATCATTATAGATATCAAGAATTTTTTACAAAAATTCCCCTCAATATCAGTCATTGATACCAACAATTTTCTACAAAAATTCCTCTTAATATCAGGATTTGACTGGGAAAAAGAAATAGAGAGAGAATTTGGGAAGGGGATCGAGGGCGCATATAACCCTAGATGCATTTACAAATGCTAAAATACACGTAACGACAATATTCCAAAATGGAACATAATCTTCTATACTGCCAGTAAAGATGCCAACATTCCACTTGAAGAACTTCAATAGAGATGCAGCTTTTTTAAGTCTTTGAAGAGCACTTGAAGGGCCAGCAATTTGCTGGGAAAAAAAAAGTAGTGACTAAAGGTGTAATTTCTTCAAATTTGATTCTCAAATATCTCCAAAATAAATATGTTTATCATTATTAATTGCAAGATCCAACATTAAGTTCACTAGGATGAAAAACACACTCATTGACTAATCCAGTGTGGCCAAGGAGCTTATACAAGATGTGTCTAGAAGTTGTATCATTTATGTAAACCATTCGATGTAACTTTTAATCCATACACTCTTCAGCTATGGAATCTGATACATGCAAACTTCCTCCTGTCCACAACTTTTAAGTACGTAACACTATGATCTTTTGGAAAGCAACTTCAACACCCTGATCTTGATTCTTGATATTGCTTCAATCTTGAACAATTTGTTCACAGTTTGCCAACGGAAACTGTAGACCCAACATTGGTTATTAAAGATATTAGTAGCATGTGTTTTGGTTGTTACAATTATTTATTTCTTTTCGTTTTTTTTTTTTTTCCTAACGTGACAAACTCCTTATTTCAAGTTTGGTGACAAACACGCATAATAATAAAATCTAGGCTACACCAAATAGAAAATTGTATAGTTCAACAAACTCTATACTTGCATCATTAGGCAAAGTTCACAAAAAAGTCTATTATCAATTATAAGGATTACAGTACACCCATGCTCACAAACTCTCAAAAACATACACTGAAACAACTCCTCAAATCAATACACTTAAAGGATAGTCTCACATTAACACATACACTTTTCGAATGACTTGAAGTCATTATTTTTAACTTAAAAAACCATAATTTTTGTGCAAAAATGGTGTATATATGGTTGTATATAAGAGTGCGTAATATACAACATCCTATTATTTGGTTGGCTTTTACTTAAAGGTGGTAATGATAAAATATGATTAATAGAGCTGCATGAGAACCATGTAGATTGTGTGTATATTTGGCAACTGATTAAAAACTAGTTTTTGTTAAAATTATTTATTGTTTATAAATCTCAAACTATTTTTTGTCTCAAATTTTATTCCAAATAATTTAAGTTTTAGTATTTCAAAAATAAGTTAGCTTTTAACTCTTTTTTTTGGATTTTTTATATTTAGCTTTTAACTTTGTATTTCACATTATGCAAATAAACTACACCTCGGATAAGATTTGATTTTTTTTTTCTCCCTACACAATTGAATTTGGGTTTCCGCCTAAAATTGATTAGGGTCAAGATTGGATTGAATTACCTTAATCAAAAAAGTCATTACTCTTAGACACATATGATAGGAATTTAGTTTAGATCATCATCGACCCATTAGAGCAACCACATCAGTCCGTTTGAAAATTTCCGTCTATTTTACACTAAAAACTTATTTTTTCTATTTTACACTATCATAATTCCAAAATACCCACATCAGTTTATCTATTTTACACATCTATTCTAATTAAATAATATTATTTATTGTTTATTATTATTATTATTATTATTATTATTATTATTATTATTATTATTATTATTATTATTATTATTATTATTTATTAATACTTTATCCGTTTCGCCGGCTTAGCCCTCCACCCATTCAGCCTCCCTCTTTCCTTTGCCCCTCCCTCTCTCCTCCACCACCGACCCTTCGCCTTCCACCCCAAATTGATGACAGCAATGGAAGATCCAGCAGCAGCAATGGAAGACTCGACGGCAGCAAATCGAGCAGCAGCAATGGCAGCAGATCGAGCGGCAGATCCAGCTTCGTTGGGCATTTCACGTGAGTTTTCCGTTGAGTATGGTTTGGGCTAGGTTTTCCAGTGAGTTTGAACTGTTTTTGGGTTGGGTTTACCGGTGAGTTTTGATTGATTTTAAGTTGGATTTTCTAATTGCTTTTCCGTTGATTTTTGGTTAATTTTCTGTTGATTTTTGGTTAATTTTCTATGCTAGGATGCGGAGTTTGGTGGTGGCGCTAGATTTGGTGGTTGGTGGTTATTTTCTTCTTCCTTCTTATTCTGGCGCGCTAGGTTGTTGTAAAAGTTTGGGAAGAGAAGTAGTTTGATAGAGGAGAGAAAAAAAAAGAATAAAAAAATCATTTACACATGAACAATAATCGTGTATATATACACAGTTACTGTTCATAGGTGTATATTTAAGCATTTTTACGCCACATCCTTTTTTCCCTCTCTAAAACATTAAAGATAAATTAATCGTTTAATTAATATAATATACAAATTTTTAAAAGATCAATATTGTTCCAAGTGGTATTCAAAGAACTTAGCCAAACAAGCAATTTCCTAGAAGACGAGAAGAGAAACAGAAAGTGACTTATGCACAGTGTACCATCAATGAGACTTTGAAACCGGTGGAATACAATTGCAAATGAACTGTGAAGTACCTAAAAAGGAGTGTAAAATTGAAAACCAACAGTGGTCAGAATTTGTAATAATGAAGGTGAGATTTTTGGATTTGGATTAGGGTTGTCCATCCAATCCGGAGATCCGACCCACCCGAAGGATCCGACCCGAAAACCATCCGACCCGATCAAGTCACCGGTCGGCGACGGGTCTTTTGTTCCAAAAACCGATAATGGCGGATCGGTCTCGGTTTTCCTCTCCAGAACCCGAAAAAACCCGATCCGACCGATGTACTAGGTATTTCTAGAAAAAAATTCCAGATTCCGGCAATTATTTCCAGATTCTGGTGACTTTCTCCAGAATCCGGTGGTATTTTCCAGATTCCGGCCTCAAATTTCCAGATCCCGACTTCAAATTTTCAGATTTTGGCACCAGATTTTCATATTTCGATGACTTATCAAGTAGATCGAGTGATATTTTGTCCAAATCTAGTGAGATCTCATTGGCTCTAGCGAGATCTCACCAGATCCGGTGAGTCTCCGTCAGATTTGACGTTTTTTCGCCTGAAATCAACAATTATGGCAGGATTTTTCACCATGGACGGTTCCGACCGAACCGACCGTGCTTCCGGTGCAAAACCGACCACACCGATCCGACTCCCTCGCCGGTCGGCGGTGGGTCAGTATTTGTTCAACCCGATTCTATCGGGTCGGTCTCGGGTTGGGCACAAACCCGACCCGGACCGACCCGTGGACACCCCTAATTTGGATAGTGTGCAATTGCTAGGTTATCGCACCCGGCACAGTTTGCCCTCAAGACTTTTAGGGGTGTTTGGTTGTTAAAAAAAATTTCAAACAATTATTTTTAGTTTTTAAACAATATTTTATGTATGTTTATACATTTTTTTATCTATTTGTATTTTTACAAATATTTTTAAACAATAATTTTCAATTTTTAAACACATATACTAAAAAGACCCTTACTACTTCTACTTTTTAATTCTAATTTTCTAGCTTTTTTGTGAAATTTGTTTTAACTTCTTTTAATTGCACCCAATACTACGTTTATTACATTAGGTACAATACCCTATATCTTAAAGATTTTTTCTCTCCTATAAAAACAGTTGAAAAATAAATTAAAAATTACACCATGCAAAAAACTCAATTATCCTTCTTCTCAATCTTTTATAATAAAAAAAAATTATATTTATTACCCTAAATTATATTCCTAATTATACTTTATATCCTAAACTTTGAATTTTCGTCCAAATTAACAGCAAACTTGTCATTAGGATGCAAAGTATAATAAGGGTCATAATTTATGATGCAAAATATACATTTAAATAGTTGATGGTACAAAGTATAATATGAGATATAGATTGAGGTGGTAAGAATGACAGCTCTACATGTTACTCAGGGTGGTCAGATGACCACCTTGAATTGATTTTTTTTTTTAATACCTTAAAATTTTTTAATTTTAAATTAATATGGGTTGTTGACCTCCCCGAAAAAAAACTTGAATACCCTAAATAAAAATTTTGAGTCCATTCAAAATAAAATTTGAGCTTTCCAAAATTTTGGTCCATTGAAGGTTAAACCAAAGAATTTCAAAAAATGCAATTTATACAACATTTTTACAATAGTTTCACAAATAAATCTTAAATAGTAAGTTGTTACTGGCTGTTATTAGTGGACAAAAAGCGATTCTATGGTAGGTTCAAATTAGAACTAGTAAAAACTACCCATCCAGGATTTGTTATAAAAGTGTCGGGAAAATATTGAGAACGTAACACTTCTAAAAAATTGTCCAAATTGAGCCCAAAAGCCCAAATCAAATGTTAGTACCCCTTTTGTTTTTTGTGGTTATTTTAAGAAAATGTTTTGGATCCATTTGACAAAGTATTGCTCTTTTTTTTTTTCTTTTTTTTTGATGGGACAATAATGCTTCTAATATCTATGCAGAGCGTAATAATTGAAAGAAGGAAAAATGTTTTAAGAATCCCAGTTTGTCCCTATTGTTCAAATAATGCTAATAAGCTATTGACAATGTATCAACAATTATAGTACAAACTACAAGAGACTTGTAATCAGTATCACATCAAGTGACCAAACAATTTTTTTTTTTTTTTTTTGAAGTGAATCTATGAGGTTTTTAATACTTTTATATCAAAAAATTTAATACAAATTGAAAAAATAATAATAAAATTGTTGTTTCAAGAGGACAAACTTCATCCTCGCTTGAACCGTGTATTATGTATGGATGTGCTTTGTGCCTTGAGCCAAAATAAAATCAAGTGATAAAGTCCAATTCATTTCATTATCTATCCCAACCACCTACTGACTTCTCCATTACCCATCAATTTTACATTAAAATATTTATAATGCTACTGTTTCTAGTCTTGCTGACTTGATTGCTCTCCTATTTGCGAGGGAAGAGATTTCATCTAAATTGTGATTTTTAAATTGTGTTTCAAAAGACATGCATTTTCAATGACTAGTCTATTAGTGTTTATTTTAATCTTTAGCTGAATGTGTTGAATTTATGTGATATATTTTATACATATGCATATGCACTAAATTAAGTAATGTCTGAATACCTTATTGAATATGATTAATATAACAGTTAAATGCCTAAATTGGGTATATTGAATGAACTTATAGTTTACCCTTTATTATTTTGCACCATGAATAAATTTCTTATAAAGAAATCACTAACAGAAAAACAAAATCCAACAAAAATTTTCTAGTACGATTTTTTCTCAATGTGTGAATGATTCCAGGGACAAAGTTAGGAACATGAAAATGAAAGTGATAGAAAATATTCAAGGGATTTTTTTTTTTTTTTTTGCATTTTTTCATTTATGAAATTTTCGGTAATGAATTGAAGTTGATGAAGAGTTTTGCTGTAGCATTGAGAAAGTGAGCGGGGATATTGTGAGTTTGGGATTTTGGCTTTGTGGCTATGGTTTTGGGCTCCGTGGAATGAAGCGAAAGTTGCGAGGGAACGAATAGAGATATTTTGAGTTTGGTTTTTATTTTTTTGTGGTTAATTAAGATCTGGGTTTAGTTTACGGAGATGTGTATTTCCAAATCTAGGTTCACGTTCAAAATCATCTGGGTTCATGTTTTTGGTTTTTAATTTTTTTCTTTTTTTATTTCATTAAAATAGTTAATTTAATTTTTGTTTATTCAAATGCTGACAGGGCATTTTCTTTTATTACTATTCTAATGCCACGTCAGCCTCAGGTATGCTAGTTACTCACACCATTTGTCACGTAGGCATTTTCTATTAGTGAATTAATGATAGGGACCAAATTAATTACAAGTTGAAAATGTGAGTTAATAATATGGACCAAATTAATACAAGTTGAAAATAACAGAGACCAAATTAATTATTACAAAAATATAATGACTAAATTAACTGTAACTCCAAAATATAGAAACCAAAATAGTATTTTCGCTTATTATAAAATTGTTCACGGAAGTTAGCATTACTTAAAAAATTTAATACGTACACCAAAAAAAAAGAAAGAAAGAACCGATGTAGACAAGTATATGTGAAGTGCCTCAAAAGAAGAAGGTAAAAGTATAAAGTTGATTCAAAAAAAGATAAAAGAAAAAGGTAAGGTATAAAGGGTTGATAGAATAATAACAAGAATGATCAAAAGTTACAATAATCATACAGGGGTGAAAATTATTCAAGTGGATGGTGAGTTGGCGACATGAACAAAATTTGACTTGGGGTAAGATTTTCTTTTTTATTTTTTTAACGTGATTGAGTTTGGGTTTGACACGATTCTTGAAAAAGAGGACCAAAATTTAAATCTCGGGTAAGATTTGATTTTTTTTTTTCCTCCCTACATGATTGAGTTTGGGTTTTACCAAAATTGATTAGGGTCAAGATTGGATTGAATCTACCTTAATCAAACTACTTTTTGACAATGAGTTATACAATGAAACAGGAGTTTAGTCAAGATCAACATTAGGGGTGGCAATTCCAGTTTGTGGGTCGGGTTAGTGTCGTGTTGTGTCGAACCATGAGTATTCGATTATATGGGTTAACCCGAACCCGACCTATTTTGTAAACTTGTTAGGAATCCTTAACCCAAACACGACATGTTTATTAAACAAGTAGACTTAACCTGACATATTTAAGTCGTTTAATTAACAAGTCATATAAAGGTCAATACATATGACTCATTTAATAATCTATTTGAACCACCGCGCTGCGTGAACCCTTGGTGCGGTGGTCACTTCATAAGTATAAATGCTTGTGGGGTGTGGGGGGTAAGGACCGGAGTTCAAATCTCTAGGAGGGAGCTTCACACACATATACACTTAGATTAGGTTAAGAGTATAAATTCTATCTTGTATATATATATATATATATATATATATATATATATATATATAATCTATTTGATTAATAGTTCATACCTATCCTATATAATTTTTTTCAATTCTCATATATCTAAAATTAAAATACAATTATAATTATAAATATAGTAATAAACATATAAAAAATAATCATAAATTAAGCAATAATATCAAAATAACTAATAACTTTATAAGCTAAATGAGTCAGACAGGTTCGCATATTGAACACAAACACAACCCGTTTATTAAACGAGTTAGCCATGTCAACCCGAATATGATCTAAATCATTTAACATCAACCCTTAACCTATTTATAAACGAATTAGTCATATCAAATTCGCAGTTCATGTCAAATTTTGCCATGTATAATCAACTTCAACCTCTAAGTTTTTTTTTTCCTTAGACATTAAGAGTCTGTCTGGATAAAACTTATTGTTAAAAACTGAAAATACTATAGCAAAATAATTTTTAAATGTGTGAATAGTATCGTGAGACCCATTTTCAATATTTTTTCTGAATAAAGTGCTTGTGGATCCCATGAACAGTGCATAACAGTAAATTTGTCTCCCGCACAGTGTAATCACATGTATGAACAGTACCGATTACTATTCATAAGCGCTTAAGAAAAAAAAAAAAAAAAGGGAGAAAACGCGCAAACGTGGACGCAGAAACGTGGATCCAAACGTTACCTAAAGATAAACTAATCGTTTAATTAATATTATATAATATGGTCGAAAGGTCAATTATTGTTGCCCAAGGAGTGGCACTCAGAGGAGTCCCACCAAACGAGCACAATATAATTTCTTGGAAGATGTGAAGAGATAAGGCAGAAAGTGACTCATGCACTTTGTATTATTGAAAGAGACTTTGAAATCGGTGGAAGACAATTGCATGTGAAATGTGAAGTACCTAACCAGAAGTGATTAGAATTTGAAATAATTGACTTAAAAAGACAAAAGTGATCAGAATCAATATATATATAAAAGCAGAGGCCTCATGTGGGAGAGCACGAAGTTTTACCAAGTGGCACTCTCTTTGAAAAGATAATTTTTTTTTTTGAAATAAAATACATCATTTTTAATTTATTACACTTATTAGATGCCACATCAGTTATTTAATAACTCAACAGATTTTAATTAGTAATAAATAAGACTAATGGATAAGATAGATGGGTGTTAATCATCAAAAACTCTTTGTTTTCCTTATTCCTCCATCCTAAGGTTTTCTTATGTTTATGCCTACTCATCTTCCCTTATAACTGAATGCCTACTCTTCCTAAACCACTACATGCCTTCTCCTATGCCTATGTTGCTAAATTACCGATTCTATGTTCTATAATTTGCACAAACTGAAATAGCATTTAGATTATTTAAAAACACATGAAATCATATAAAAATCACCAAATTAGAGTTTAAAATTATAACTAAATTTTTAAAAGAAATTTAGGCACATTTGCAAAAAAATTCCAAGTAACTAAGTCACACTTAGGAATATTGGACCATTTTTCCTTTGTATAAATAGAAGGGTCCCAATGGGATGAGGGGGCTAACAATTATCTCTCCAAAACATTTGTTGTAGGAACACAAAAGTTTTCCATTGTAGACTTTTCACGATTAAAGAACATGAATTGCCAACTAATCAAACTAGAGTTTTTAGTACCTACAACAATTTCACAACATCAAGAACAAATTCCAGTGTATACAATGTCAAATTTCATAGTCTCCTATTACATCAAATGAGTGTTTAATTTTTTCTCGCAAAGTATTGAATAGTAAAGCTTCTGGGCCTTAGTCTCAATTACAACTCTCAATCATGTTGGACTTGGATGATACCTATCAACAACGTATCATTATGAGATGCAGAAAAAATTTAGAGTGTACACAACGTTTAGTGTGAATGGGAAGAAATTTCATTCAATTCTAATTGGTTAGGTAAGTAAGGGACCTATTCCAATTTAATGTTTCTGAAATTTTGTATACAAGTAATAATAAAATAAACTTCCACCTAAAATAAGTTGGACTTTTGGCAAGAGAGAAAATTGATGTCTAGACAAATCAAGCTAAGGCCGACCAAAATGGACCATATTCTTAATTTCTTATCTCTATTTGTTCCATGTACAAGACTTATAGTCAATGCTTGACATATAAAAGTTGAATATCTTATCTAAAGTCCATCCTCTGAAAGCTTGAGAAAAAATTCATTTAAACTAACATAATATATAAATTATAAAGGAATCAAAGAAAAATTGTCAAAAATAATAAAAATTTAATCTATGCTTAGATTCTTATAAGGATGAACACAATAGCAATATCCTTTTTTTTTAAAAAAATAAAGATAAAAAAAAATCTATACTTATTTTGTACGTATGATAAAGTCCTATCACAAAGTTTTTTGAGACTCATTATGATTAGTGATTAGAAATTATAAAGGAATAATCATGAATATATATATAAAAGTAGAGATCTCATGTGGGAGTGCGTGAGGTCTTGCCAAGTAACGCTCTAATTTTGCATTTAGCATTTTTTTTTTACCTCTTTCATTAAGTATTTTTTACTATTACCCAAAAGTTTACATTAATTTATTTTACTGTTATCTCATTAGTCCCTCATTAATTGCCTAAGCTTACATCATACATTTCTCTCTTTCTCATGTCTTTTAGCATCCCCACCGTTTTAATATTTTTTAAAAAAGTAAAAAAATAATAGTTAAGAACTAATAGTAATAACTTACCAAATAAGGCCTTGGAGAGAGATAGAGAGATATAAAAATGTTGTGGATTGTTAAATAAAACGCATTGTTTCACTATAAAATCAAAACACATTGTTTCACTATAAAAGACCTAAGACTGACAAAACATTTGAAAGAGAGAGAAAGAGAAATCTGAGGGGACGTCGCCTCCGTCATATTCGCCTCCCACCACCATCGAGACCTTAAATCTATACATGTATTTTTTTTTCTTTTTAAATTAGGAGATTAAATATGATTTAGGTTTGGGTAATTTGATTGGATAGTTTTTGTTTTGGGTATATAAGTAGAGAGAATATTTGGTACGCAATGTAAAGCCATATTCTACCATGGTTTGAAATTATCTATAAGACACGTACATACATACCCCACACCATGTTTTAATGTTTCACTATCAATGAGTGGAAGACAGTGAGAGAGTTGGACATACTTTTATTTCATAGTATTAAATATGTGAACACAACACAAATTATTTGATTTTCACAGTCCTGTTACTCTTTTGCATTTATTTTTTGTTTCATGATTTTTAAAAAACTTAATCTTACCTTTTTTTAGGATGAAAAATTAATCTTACCTTGAGAAGACTATAAATATGTAGTGAAACAACAGTTATAAATTGCACACACATAACCATTATAATTATTCAGTTCAAGGAATGAGTATATATATATAAAAGCAGAGACCTCATGTGGGAGAGCACAAAATTTTGCCAAGTGGCACTCTATTTGAAAAGATAATTGAATTTTTTTTTGAAATAAAATACATCATTTTTAATTTATTACACTTATTAGATGCCATATCAATTATTTACTATCTCAACAGATTTTAATTAGTAATAAATAAGACTAATGGATAAGATAGAGGGATGTTAATCATCAAAAACTCTTTGTTTTCTTTATTCCTTCATCCTAAGGTTTTCTTATGTTTATGCCTACTCCTTTTCCCTTATAACTAAATGCCTACTCTTCCTAAATCACTACATGCCTTCTTCTATGCCTATGTTGCTAAATTACCGATTCTATGTTGTATAATTTGCACAAACTGAAATAACATTTAGATTATTTATAAACATATGAAATCATATAAAAATCACCAAATTAGTCTTTAAAATTATAACTAAATTTTTAAAAGAAATCTAGACACATTTGCACAAAAATTCCATGTAACTAAGTCACACTTAAGAATATTGGACCATTTTTCCTTTGTATAAATAGAAGGGTCCCAATGGGATGAGGGGGCTAACAATTTTCTCTCCAAAACATTTGTTGTAGGAACACAAAAGTTTTCCATTTGTTAATTTCTTATCTCTATTTGTTCCATGTATGAGACTTATAATCAATGCTTGGCATATAAAAGTTGAACATCTTATCTAAAGTTCATCCTCTGAAAGCTTGAGAAAAAATTCATTAAAACTAGCACAATATATAAATTATAAAGAAATCAAAGAAAAATTTTCAAAAATAATGAAAATTCAATCTATGCTTAAATTCTTATAAGGATAAACACAATATCAATATCATTTTTTTTAAAATAAAGATAAAAAAAAAATCTATTCTTATTTCATATTTGTAATTAGCTAGTTTACCTTAGATTGAGAATTCTCTTTTGGATTACATATTGTAAATTTGTAGTTTGCTAGTTTTTATATGCTAACTAGCCTAACTTATTTTGGATTTGGAACTTAGAATTTTGAAAACATTTTACATATGTGTAGATAATATTTTGGTACTTAGTTGCTAATTAAACATATACTGAACTTTTCAGATACATTATGTCAAAAGTTAAATATATTTTATTTCGTTAGAATGACATATGAACAATGCAGTGTGTTCAAATTACATTTTATGATGCAATTTTTTTTAATGGATGGATTCATATTTTAAGTGATTATATAACATATAGTGTCACTATCAATAGGTTTTTTGCTTAAAATCTGAAAATATGTAGGATCTTATGATCCACGATCCGATCTTACAATTCATGATCCTACCTACCTTCCACGATTCTACGTAGGATCCCGATTTTGACAATCTTGCTTGTTACTGATTAAATCAGCCTTGCCTGGTGTCTCAAGGAACATATAGAAGAAGTGGTGTGTTATGGTCAGCATTTTTCACTTTTGAGAAGGAAGGGCCCTTTTTTGGATTGAAAATTCATTGATGAAGAATGGAGAACAATGGTTTAGACCAAGTGAGATGTAACTTTTCTTTTCAATTTTTAATAATTGTGATTAGTTTTAGAATTTGAATGTACAAATGCAAAAAAAAAATTTTAAAAAAAAAGATCACTTATTATGCATTTCTCTTGGATTTATTTATTAATAATTTAATGTGATTTGTCTTAAAATAAATGAATTGCCTTGTTTTTCCCCCCTATAGTAGTAGTAATAGAGACTAAGCTAATTGTGTGCACTGTATGTGTTTAGGAGCTTTTTTTAGCTGCAAAATTCCATTCATCACAATTTGAAATTATGCCTTAATCCAAATAGTTTAGACTCCATAATGGGATTAGACAGTCCAAAAAATGAATAAATCTACACCCACGCATTGGATAATAACTTCTATGCTATTTTGTTGTCTATTTTTTAAATTATGTCTCATCTTATGTTTGGCTATTTTGGTTATTAACAAACACATAAGTCTCATTGAACTAAGGCATAAACCTCAAATTGGGGGTAAATAAAAAATTTTGACATTAAAATAAAAATTCTCTAAGATGCTTTTTGATAAAGTCAGTATATATATATATATATATATATATGTATGTATGTATCATGTATTTATTTATACGTGAATTTTCAAATTATGATTTCAAAGAAATGAGTAAAGCGAGTGACTCCAAGTCTTTATAAGATCTAACCAAATCTTAATGACGACAAGCTCCAGCACATGGTAATGTCCCATCCCATAAGGCTCCTTAAAGAAAAAAGACAGGGACTTGATAAACGTGTGAAAAAGATGTTCCCCATTGAAAGAAAGAAAGAAAAAAAAATTGTTGCTTTTTATCTTTTTGGATAAATAATAGTATAATTAATACTAGTAGTTGCTGCCTTGCTGGTAGTATTTCAAGGTAAACATCAATTTTTTTAAAATAAATTTTTTACAATGTATTATCTATAAATCACACTTAATTTATCGGTAAGCTTTGAGATTTTATTTTATTTATTTCCTTTTATTTTTTTATATTCCTCGTAATGATAAAATTAAATAGCCAAAGATAATTATTTTGCAAGTGTTTTGTTTAAAGAAAATGTCACAAAATTATTTATGTAAGCCTCCAAAGCAAAATATTATCACTTCAAATCATCCTCATCCTTCATTTTTTATTAAATTTTTTAAGATGTGTAATTTTGTTTTTTTTTTTTCATTACTCTTCTATAGTAGTTTGTCACTCTTAAAAGTTAAAACTATTCAAAATGTTAATCATCATTATCTAGAAAAATCACACTTTCTACAAAGACGGTATTGGTTCTCTTTATGCTATCATCCTTTTTATCCTTAAAATTAGAGGCCCTAATCACTAGGGCTGTCCAGAGACCCGGCCAACCCGACTCACCCGCCGCCGCCGACCGAACCCAACCCGCCGCTGACCGATCCGACTTCTTCGGCGGTCGGAAACGGGTTTGTTCCTTCAAAACCCGAGTTTGGCGGGTCGGACGTCGGTTTTCCTTCTCCAGAATCCGATCAAAACCGATCCGACCTATTTGTGAGATTACTGGCGATATTTGGTAGATCCGGTGAGATCTAAACCATTTTCGTCAAGATCTTGGCAAGATTTCACTGGATCTGGCCAAGATCTTGCCGAAAATGGTCTAAATTAGGCCGGATCTGGAGAAACCTCAAAGATTTTTGCCGGATTTTCACCATTTTCATGCTGGATTTTCGCCGTTTTCACGCCGTTTTTCACCATTCTCACACTGGTTTTCTCCGTTTTCAGGATTTTCGACCCCGACCGACCCGTCCGCCGTCATCTGATGCTCTGATCCGCCCGATCCGTTCATTCCGGCGGTCGGCAACGGGTGCATTTTTTTGCCACCCGATTTCGGCGGGTCGGTTTCGGGTTGGGCACAAACCCGACCCAGACCGACCCGTGGACAGCCCTACTAATCACTATCAATGCTGCAATCGTGGGATTTTTTTTTTCTATTTAGGCTTAGCTGGGATTTTGGTTTTACAAAATTACATATCATTTTACTTTTAATTTGCATCTTTGTTCTTTTGGTTTATCCATTTTTGTTCTACATTCGTGTAGTAAACGATGAGAAAGGGAAAAAAGAAGAAGTTTTGGAGCATTTTCACAAAATTAATGTATATTGCCTCAAATGCAGAAATATTTTTGCAAATTGTTCTTGATTGGAAAGAGAGAATGAAGGAATTTAAGGGTTAAAAAACAACTAAATTAAGACCTAGCCCAAAAAATGAATAAACCCACACCCACACATCGGTTAATAACATCAATGCAATTTTGTTGTTCATTTTTTTAATTATGTCTTATCCCATGCTTGGTTATTTTGGTGATTAACAAACACACAATCTCAATGAACTAAGACATAACTCTCAAATTGGGATAAAAAAAAAAATTCATTAATAAATGTCCTAAGAACATCCATTAATTATATATATCAAAAACCAGCTTAGAGATTCTTTTTGAGTCTACCTAAATGTAATCAAATATCTATATTTATCTCAAATCTTAACAGTAATAATTATCACGTATTTACTATTGTACACATTGTATACTCACTTCAGTGGGGACAAACATAAAGAATAGAAGAGGGAGGGGGTGGGTTGTCAAAAACGTTATAGAAAATGGGAGCAGGATGTGGATTTTGTTGATGTTTGTTGTAGTGTATTCGTATTTTCTTTGTGTTTATTAGTAGTTGGTTGCTCAGAAAGTGAGAGAAGAAAAAGAAGATGATATTTTGAATTTTCATTTATTTTTGTTATTTGAACTTTTTCATTTAAATGCTAAGGTGGTATTATTATGTTTTTTGGAGGTTCTTGTTGTGTTTTTGGGTTTATGTTTTTGTTGTGTTTTTGGGGTTATGTTTTTGTTGTGTTCTGGAGGTTCTTGTTGAATTTTGTGGGTTTGTGTTTTTGTGTGTGGATGTTCAAGATGAACCAAGATCTTAATTCATGTGTGTTTTGTTTTTTAATTTATTTTTTTATTTTGTAAAAATTGATAAATTATTATTTTTAATTATATAATGATGTGGACGTGACATTTATTATTATTATTAGCATCTAACATACTAGCTGTGCATTCAGTGTGTTACATATTCTATTTCTGTCGATAAGATGACGATAAAGACTAAATTTCATCTTATAAAGACTAAATTGAAAACGATCTTCAAATTTTATGGACCAGAATATGAGCTCAAAAGATATGGGGATCAAAGTGGAAAATGAACCAAAAGTATTTTTGTCAAGAGAGTCAATTTCGTAAAAGAGGCCATTCCGGTTTCACTAGGAGAACAAAATATTTTGATACGGATTAATATGCTTGTGTGCACGCGGGTGGAGGACTGTGTGTTTGTATTTATCTATATAAGTATGAATTTTTTATTTTTTATGTTTATCAACAAAAAGTTTAAAATCCACATATTTATAAGCCTAAATACATTAACCAATTTATTAATTTAAAATAACATGTTTTTTAATTTTAAAAAAATCAAATTTGTAACATTTTTCTTAAAAAAATTTTATTGTATCAGCCGAAACACTCAAAATACATTACAGGTTGGTACAATTTGATATTTTTCCTTATATATTTTGGTGGAGTGTTGATATTGGTTTAATAGTTAGTATGATATATTTTCTCGGTATTAATTTATCTAATTTTTTCCTTCACACTCTGCAAATAAGCTACTAAAAATTAAAAAAAAAAGGTACTAGAGTTACAAATTATTTTACAAACTACAAACATAGTGAATAATTATTGATAAGTAAAAAAAAAAAAAATGTTAATACTGACCTAAACGAGAACTAATAATAATTTACCATTACAATAGTTTATAAAAATATCTATAAAGGCAGTCCTTACATTTTTGTAAAAATCAATTTTGTATATATTTCTTTTGAGTTTGAGAAAATTTTAATACATAATTTTAAAAATGTATGAGTATATGTCAAGATTTAACCCAATCTTTAAGGATGATGTACAAGGTCCAGCACATGGTCATATCCCATCCCATAAAGATTCTTTTAGAAAAAAGACACGGACCTGATAGACGTGTGAAAAAAAAATAAATTTTCCCTACTAAAAAATAAGAAAGAAAAAAGTTGTCCACTAAAAATAATAGTAGTTGCTTTTTATCTTTTTGGATAAATATAAATACTCACTGCTATTCTTTATCGTCACAATTCTTCTCTACTTCCCAAATACTTCCAGCATATTTGTGACTTACCTGAGTACCAAAGAATGAAAGAAAACATGGCTGAGGCTATCGTTACTGAATTTGCTAAAGGAATACTAGGAAATCTGATAACACTGGTTACTGACCAGATTGGCCTTGCTTGGGACTTCAACGATGAGCTGACACGGCTTCGCGAGAATGTAGAGATGGTTCAAGCTTTGCTGGCTGATGCAGAGAAAAGGCAAGTGGAAGAAGAGAGCGTGAGGCTTTGGCTGCAGAGGCTTAAAGATGTTGCTTATGATGCTGATGACGTGCTAGATGAGCATGCTTACGAGCTTCTTCGGCGAAAGGTAGAGATCCCAAACCAAAGGAAGAGAAAGGTATGCTTCTCTTCACTTTCAGAACCCATTGCATTCAATTTCAAGATGGCCAACAAAGTTAAGACTATTGCTGATTCACTAAAAGAGATTTATGATCCAGCAATAAATGAAATTCGACTTATTAGAGCCGAATCAATAAATGCTAATCTTGATACTATGCTAAACCGAGAGACAAACAGCTTTATTGATAATTCAGAAGTTGTAGGAAGGGAAGACCATGTTTCAGAAATAGTGGAGTTAGTGACAAATTCAACTAGTGAAAAACTCTCAGTGATTCCCATAGTAGGAATGGCGGGTTTGGGGAAAACAACTTTAGCAAAACTGGTCTACAATCATGAGCTAGTAGAGAGTCATTTCAATAAGAAAATATGGGTATGTGTCTCCGATGATTTTGATGAAAAAAATATTTTAAGAGGCATTCTAGAATCACTTACAGGTAACTCATGTCAATCAGAAAAAAATGAGGCACTGCTTAAAAAAATTAAAGAACAGTTGGAGAGTGGAAGATATCTTCTAGTCCTTGATGATGTATGGAGTGAAGATTCACTTAAATGGGAATCTTTAAGAAGTTGTTTGTTGGGAATTACTTCAAATATTGGAAACAACATTATTGTAACCACCCGTAGTGAAAAGGTGGAAATGGTGGCAGCATTCATGGGGACAACACTTTTCAAGTGTAATTTGAAAAAACTTTCAGATGATGAATGTTGGTCCATAATCAAGAAAAAAGTATCTTTTAATGAAGGAGTTTCACTAACTCCAGATTTAGAGGCTATTGGAAGGGATATTGCCAAAAAATGTGGAGGGGTTCCATTAGTTGCAAAAGTCTTTGGAGGGATGATGTATTGTGAAAAAGAGAAAAGTAAATGGATAGAAATTCAAAAAAATGAAATTTGGAATTCTGTAGAGGGTAGCCAAATGCTATCAATATTAAAAATGAGCTTCTATCATCTTCCATTACCATCTATTAAACAATGCTTTGCATATTGTTCAATTTTTCCTAAAGATTATAAGATTAAAAAGGAAGAATTGATCCAGCTTTGGATGGCTGAAGGGTTCCTTCAACCATCTCAGGAAAATAGTTCGGTGATGGAGGATATTGGTAACAGATATTTTAATATCTTGTTAACAAATTCCTTATTCCAAGATGTGGAAAAGGATAATTATGATAATGTTAAAAGCTGTAAGATGCATGATTTGGTACATGATCTTGCCCTCTCAATTTCAAAATTTGATACTTTGATTTTGAAGAAGGATTCACAAGATAATATCAATCATGTACAGGATAACATTAATCATGAACGCCGTTTATCAATCCAATATGATGGGGGAATAGTACCAAAAATTTCACTTTCAAATGACCATGTTCAGAGAATGCGCACACTTGTTTCAGAAAATGCTATGTCTGGAAACATATTATCAGATTTTAAATGCTTGCGTGTTCTAAAATTATTTGGGAATCAGATAAGAGAGTTATCAGACTCAATTGGTTGCTTGTTACACTTGAGGCGTCTCCACATCTCAGAGACTGAAATCATAGCATTAAACTCCATCACCAAGCTCTACAATTTGCAAACTTTAAGACTTGAAGACTGCGATAATCTCAAAGAGCTTCCACAAGATCTAACAAAATTGGTTAACTTGAGGCATATTTATATTAAGTTTTGTGGTATCAACCAATCACCAAAAGATATGGGGAATTTGAAATGTCTACGAACATTGTCATTTTTCATTGTGGGTCAAGATGCAGGTGAGCAGATCAAGGAATTGGGATGCTTGAATCAACTTAGTGGAGAATTAGACATTAGGCGTCTAGAGAATGTGAGAGATCAAGAAGAAGCTAGAAGTGCAAATTTAGCAACAAAGGCAAAAATGAACCAGGTAAGATTTTACTGGAGTCTTTATGCAGATAGAAAGGTCAACCATTGTAATGACGAAGAAGTGTTGGAAGGCCTCTGTCCTCATCAAAATTTGAAATCCTTAAAAATTGATGGTTTTAGTGGAAAGAAATTCCCCTCATGGATGTCGTCGCATTTTGACTATTTGATCCAGATAAATTTAGAACAGTGCGAAAATTGTGAACAAGTTCCCACCCTCGGCCATCTACCTTGCCTTAAGGCTCTTAAAATAAAGGGAATGGATGATGTGACATGTATTGGTGTTGAGTTTTACGGCATGCACAGTAATGTATTGTTTCCGGCATTAAGAACGCTCACTTTTCGGGGTATGAAGAAACTAGTGGAGTGGAAGGATGCACTGGAGGTGACATCAGCACGTGTAGTGTTTCCTTGCCTTGAGGAGTTGACCATTCAATATTGTGGACAACTGAAGGGTGCCCCATGTCATTTTCCATTTCTACAGAAATTAAATATTATAGACGTCAACAACACGGCTTTGGAAAGGATTAGCAGCAATCTTACCACGCTCAAGTCCGCCTATATTTATAGAGTGTCAGGACATACTTTTGCGCCAGGGCAACTTTTCTGTACCTCTATCCAATCACTCTGCATATCTACTTGTGGGGAACTGAGTTATATATGGGACACCTTGCAACCCCTCATTTCCCCCGAGGAGCTGAAAATATATAATTGTCCTAAGCTGAGGTGTTTTCCACGTATACAAGGTCTACGCTGCTTGCATATATACGAGTGTGGTTTTGAAGTTCTAACTCAGCTACAATTATGTACGTCTCTCTCAGAATTGTATATACGTGCTTGTCCTGATCTGAAATCACTTCCAGATCTACAAGAATTCCATTCTCTTGCACAATTAGTGATCGACGGGTGTCATAATCTCAAATCAATTCCAGATCTAGGAGAGTTGTGCTTTCTTACCCGTTTAGTAATTCAAAATTGCCGCAACATCACGCGTCTGCCAGAGGGGTCATTTAAATGCTTGAAGAGATTGGAGATTGGTGGGTATTGTGAGGAGCTGGATGTTTTTCCCAGTCTCAATAATTTCATCCAACACTCTCATACGACGCTCCAATATCTAGAATTGAAAGGGTGGGCTAAACTCAACTCTCTCCCGGGCGAAATTCAACAGTTCACTGCCCTTGAAACTCTGCTTATCGAAGGTTTTGATGGAATAGAAACTTTACCTGAGTGGTTGGGCAACCTTTCTTCCCTTAAAGCAATCGGTATTTGGCAGTGCAATAACCTGATGTATCTGCCCACAACCACAACACGCCTCATCAAATTAGAAGAACTATATATTTGGAATTGCTCCAAGTTAAAGGAAAGATGTGTAGAGGGGAGCGGGGCTGAGTGGTTGAAGATTGCCCACATTCCAAAGATAGAAATGTAAGTTTTCTGATACCTCAAATCCTCTTCTCATATACTCTCCTTTGAATGAACAAATTATATATATTATTATTCATAGTCAACCCTAATTTCTTTATTCCTCTTTTCACTTTCCCAAATAGACGATGATCAAGAGATTAAAGTTTTCAGCATCCCCAATCACAGAAAAAATGGCCCAACATTGCCCGTATTCCAATTATACAGAACTAATGGGGTAATTCCATCTAAACCTTATCTCCTCTTCTTTTCTAGTAAACATGTTTTTTTAACGAACGAGATATAAATTTATGTGCCTGTAGGTTATTTCGTGGTTTTAAGAAACTGGGGAGAGAACTGAAATGCGTTTATGTGAGAAACAAGTTCAGGTAAAGTGGTCGCCGTTAACAGATTGGTTGTAGGTTCGAATCCTACTTGGGGAGATTTGATTCATCTGCTTTGACCGTTATTGATAGGTAACCTGTTCCTGTGTCTTTGCTTCTATTGCATTCTATACATGATATCTAATCTTTAAAATCAAGATTTATAACATCTGCGACGGTTAAAAAAATTTGTGAGTGAAAAAGAAAGCTAAAGACAACATCTTTCTAGCTAAACCTTGTGAAAGCAGCAAGCGTAGTGTGTGTGTGTATATATATATATATCCATTGGTGGTACTTTGCATTCTCTATTCTTCTTGCAGAGACCTAATAATATTCAAATTGATTAAAACTTTGACACCTAATAATATTCCTAGGTGAAGGTATCATATTCGGACGATCTTAACGCTTTGCTGGACTCGTGGGGCAACTCTTCGTTTCATGAAGAGCTGAATTTTAGGGAACAAGATGGCTGATTTCTGGAGCAAATTATGGAAGAAGTGCAATCCATGCCAATAGAGATGCTCTCTGTTGTTAGTTAAGTGGAAGGTCTGCCAAAGTGGGTGGAAATTTATTAGAATTTACTACCATCTAATGCTCACATTACAAGAAAAGCTGAATATTTCGTACTGTTTGCTGCCAGAGTGGTTAAATAGCTGGAAATGCCAGGATGTTAATTTGATTCCTATCTTGTTGAAGTTAATTAAAATTTGTGAGTTTCCTCCAATCTCATATTCTTCTCTTCTGAGGTGTCTGTATTAAGTAAAGGTAACCTTCAGATTTCTCTATTTTGTGTGCTTACTAGATTTCTTGAATTTATAAAAACTGTGATTCAAATGAAATAGAACAAGATGGCTTTGTTTGTGAAGATAATTGAACTTAATAAGTCGGGCACCATACTTTATCTTCTAATAGCCCACCTTAAATTCATTCTTCTTTGTTAGGTTCAATTTTTGTGGCAAATTGATGGCAGTTAGAGCTTGAGGACCCTGCACATGTTATGATTGTCATTGAAGTTGGATTCTTGAAGGTTTTATTAATCTATCTTTTTCTACGCTGCTCATTTTTATTTCTTCTTATGCATCATCTATGCATTGGAATGAACATAGACTAAATTAATTATAACTCAAAATGTAGAAAACAAAATAATATTTTGGTTTATTATAAAATTGTTGGCTAAAGTTAGCGTTTCTTAAAAAAAAAAAAAAAAAAAGCAATTCAATACATACACCCAAGAAAAAAAGGAAAGAAAGAACCAATGTAGACAAGTATATGTGAAGTGCCTCAAAAGAAGAAGGTAAAGTGTATAGTTGATTCAAAAAAAAGAAAAAGGTAAAGTATAAAGGGTTGATTGAATAATAGCAAGAATGGTCAAACAAGCACAATATAATTTCTTGGGAGATGTGAGGAGATAAGGCAAAAAGTGACTCATGCACTTTGTACTATCAAAAGAGCTTTTGAAATTGGTGGAAGACAATTGCATGTGAAGTGTGAGGTACCTAACCAGAAGTGTTCAGAAATGATCAGAATTTGTAATAATTGACTTAAAAAGACAAAAGTTATCAGAATTTGTAATAATTGAGGTGAAAATTATTGAAGCGTGAATGTGAACATGAGAAACTGATCGGTTTCGGATCAAAAGTATATGAATTTGCTGTTTGTTTTAAAACTACGAAAAATCAAAGAAAGTTCGGGTGAACATGTTGGAGTCTTTTTTAAAAAAAAAAACCTAAATATTGGTCATCGTTGCCAAATTTTCACCCCTAGGGGTGAAAATTATTCAAGTGGATGGTGCGTTGGCGACGATGACCAATTTTTTTTTTTTTTGAGAACCGATTAGAAACTTTCATTAAAAATGAACCAAAAGAGAAAAAACAAAGAAACCCAAAAAAAAGAAAAGTATAAATCCCAGGCTTAATTACAGGCAGTTAGCCAAGGAAAACAACTACTCCAAGTGTAGGAAAAAAAAACTACAACCAGACCTTACACAAAGAGCAGCTACTAAAATTTGACTTGGGGTGTTACTCAACCAAAAAAAAAATTGACTTGGGGTGAGATTTTATTTATTTATTTTTTTTAATACTGAGTTTGGATTTGACCCGATTCTCAAAAAAGAGGACCAAAATTTAGACCTCAGGTAGGATTTGATTTTTTTTCCCCCCTACACGATTGAGTTTGGGTTTCACCCAAAATTGATTAGGGTCAAGATTGGATTGAATCTACCCTAATCAAACTACTTTTAGACAATGAAAACAGGAGTTTAGTTAAGATCAAAATTAGGATGGCAATTCTAGTTCACGAGTTGGGTTTGTGTTATGTCGAGCCATGAGTGTTGAATTATATGGGTTTAGTAAACGTGTTAGAAATCTTCAACTTGAATACAACCTGTTTATTAAACAGGTTGACCTAACCCGACACGTTTAACTCATTTAATTAACAAGTCATGTAAAAGTCAATACATATGACCCGTTTAATAATCTATTTGATTAATAGGTCATACCTATTCTATATAATTTGTATCAATTCTCATATATGTAAAATTAAAATACAATTGGCTCTAAAAAAAATTAAAATACAATTATAACAATAAATATAGTAATAAACATTTAAAAATAATCATAAATTAAGCAATAATATCAAAATAACTAATAACTTTATAAGCTAAATGGGTCAAATGAGTCAAGCGGGTTAGCCATGTCAACCCAAATATGGCCCAAACTCATTTAATATCAACTCATGACGAATTTATAAATGAATTAGTCATATCAAATTTATAAATTGTGTGAGATTTTACCACCCATAATAATCATCCTATAAGTTTTTTTTTCTTAAACATTGAAGGTAAACTAATGGTTTAATTAATATTATATAATAATGGTTGAAAGGTCAAATATTGTTGCCAAGGGAGCGGCACTCAGAGTAGTCCCGCCAAACGAGCACAACATGATTTCTCGGAAGATGTGAAGAGATAAGGCAGAAAGTGACTATGCACTTTGTACTATCAAAAGAGATTTTGAAATTGGTTGAAGACAATTGCATGTGAACTGTAAAGTACCTAACCTGAAATGTTCAGAAGTGATCAGAATTTGTAATATTTGACTTAAAAAGAAAAAAGTGATAAAAATTTGTAATAATTGAGGTGAAAATTATTGAAGCATGAATGTGAACATGAGAAACTGATCGGTTTCGGATAAAAAATATTTGAATTTACTGTTTGTTTTAGATCTATGAAAAATCAAAGTAAGTTCGGGTTAACCTATAGGAGTCTTTGGGTCCGTTTGGATAGAGCTTATTACTGAAAACTGAAAACACTGTAGCAAAATAATTTTTAATGTGTGAATAGTGTTGTGGGACCCATTTTTAATATTTTTTTTCTGAATAAAGTGCTTGTGGGTCCCATGAACAGTGCGTAAACAGTGCAGCTACAGTGCGTGAACAGTGAAATTGGTCTCCCGCACAGTAAAATAACGTGCATGAACAGTACCGGTTACTGTTCATGCACGTTGAAAAAAAAAAAAAAAAAACGCAAAATCTCAAAACGTGGCCACAAAACGCACTATCCAAACTAAGCTTTTAAAAAAAAAAACTAAGGAAGCGTTTGGACGCGCTTCCCACATCCAGCGTTTGCGTTTTTTTAGTTTGATTTTTCTGTATGAATAGTGCACACTAGATTCCTGTGCATTATTTATAGGACCTACAAATCTCACTTCTCAGCGACCTTTTCATTAAAAATAGGTCTCACGGTATTATTTATACATTTAAAAATTATTATACTACAGTATTTTCAGTTGTATCCAAATGAATCTAAATATTACAAATTATTTAATCAATTAATTCAACAAATTACCATAAAACCAGATATACGAGACAATACACATATTAACACAGTAATTCAATACGATTCCTACTAGTATTATATACACACAAGTATTGAACATCAATACAAAACTATCAACCATGTACAAAACCATATATCAATTAAGATATGATATCAATGTTAAATTATCAATTGTCCTGAAAATTTAAACTTTTAAAAAATGATGAATTTAATCACTTAACCATTAGTCTAACACTTCTGCTCACTTGTGGTCCTAAACTTCCCCTTAATAAGTAGGGGCTTAAGAGCATCCACAGCAGTGGAGCTAAAATTTTAGCAATTTAGCTCTACAAAAAGTTACTTTATCTATTTTACCTATACATTTTACAAAACATGCTGCAGCAGTGGATCTATTTTAGCTTTCAACACAATAAAATAATATAAATATCACAATAAAATAATATTTCTATTACAATAAAATAATACACCCACAAAACAAAAAAACACCACAAGTCAGCGAAGATCGGCGAAGAACAGGCGAAGAACAGGTCGGCGAAGATCGGCGAAGAACAGGTCGGTGAAGACCGGCGACGAACAAGCGAAGAACAGGTCGGCGAAGATCGACGAAGAACAAGTCGGCGAAGACCGGCGAAGAACAGGTCGGCGAAGATCGGTGAAGAACAAGTCGGCGAAGACCGTTGAAGAACAGGTCGGCGAGGACCGGCGAAGAACAGGCCAGCAAAGCAGAGAGTAGATGAGGGAGAGAAAAAAAAGAAGAAGAAAAAAAAAAAAGAGAGACAGAAGGAAAAACGAAGAAGGAAGAGAAGCCGGAGAGAGTGAGAAAAAGAAAGAAAGAAAGAGAAAATATTTTTTAAATGAAAGAGAGAGAGAGAAATTTAATAAAATTTTTTTTTTTTTTTTTTTTTTTAACCTTTGAGCTACAGTGCACATCTATCTTTAGATGTGCACTGTAGCTGGAAGTAAAATTTTTTTTTCTATAGCTCCACTGCTGGAGCATCAGTTTTTGTGTTTGAGAAGTTAAAAAATAGCAATATACCTATATACCACCACTGCTGTGAGTGCTCTAACAAGTGAGAATTTAACATTTTAAATAGGAGGTAGAGTAAAGTCAGGGGTCGAATATAGGATCTCTTGCTCTGAAACTTTTAGGAAATAGTAAATTTAATCACTTAGGATCCGTTTGGTTTAGAGATAGCTCAGTTTTCATATATCAGTTTTCATAACTTAATTTTCAAAACTCATAACTCAGTTTTCAGTTTTTGAAAACATCTATTTGTTGTTTCTTGTTTTCATCACTTTAACTCAAATTTTTGAGTTTTGAGTCATGGAAACAAGTGTTGAAAACTAAGCCAAACACAAATTTTTTTGTAAGATCCACATGTTTTGAGAACTCAGTTATAAAAACTGAGTGATATGATCCAAAAACCCACTCATTCAAACAGGCTCTTAACCATTAGTCTAACAATCACAAGATAATACAATTTATAACTGTTTAGATCAATTGATTCAATCAATTACCATAAAAATATGAGAAGATAATTTTAATAATTTAATTGTTACAATAATGGAAGGGAATTTGAATATTAGATTTCTTTAGAGTAATGACATCCAGGAGGAGGAGCCTGCCAAACAAGAAATTTCATGGAAGATTCATTGATGAAGAATGGTGAACAATGGTTTAGACCAAGTGAGATGTAATTTTTCTTTTCAATTTTTAATAATTGTGATTAGTTTTAGATTTTTTTTTTTGGGAGAAATACACACACACACACACACACATATATATATAGGGGATGAGATAAGTTTAGAATTTGAATGTGCAAATGCATAAATGTAAAAAAAAAAAATGAAAGGAGATAAATAAATAAAATAAAAATAAAATCTCAAAGCTTACCGATAAATTAAGTGAGATTTATAGATATTACATTGTAAACAATGTATTTAAAAAAATTTATGTTTACCTTGAAATACTACCAAGCGGCAACTACTAGTATTAATTATATTATTATGGGTCCGGTTAATGTATGCTCTTAGAGCACATATTAAACTATCGATTTTTAGAAATATTTTTTTGAAAATTAAAAAAATTGTCAATACTTTTTCAATTTCCGATAAAATGTTTTAAAAAATAATTAATTATTATGTATCTTTAGGGCACACATTAGCAAAATCCTACTATTATTTATATAAAAAAAAAAAGATAAAAAGCAACAAATATTTTCTTTCTTTCTTTTTTTCAATGGGGAACACCTTTTTTCACACGTTTATCACGTACGTGTCTTTTTTCTAAAAGGTAGATCTTGATAAAGTGCGGAGCTACATGTTAGGGTGGGGCCTATCCCCTAAATATTTAATATTTTAATAATTAGCCCTCCAAAATGAACTTGGCCTCCAATTATTTGAGTTGGTCCAATAATGTTCTTGAATATATTGCCCAATTTGTCTAGTAGTTATAGAGAACGTATTGTTTTTCAAATTTATTTTTTATGGTAAAATGTGTTTTCGTATTTTTTAAAGTTTTGGATCATTCATGTCTTTAAACTCTTCATTAATTCAATTGAAATTTTTTTACTCACAATTGTAGGCAATTTGGTAACTTATATTGAAAATGAAAATTGTAAGGATTTCACTGTGGAAGACGGTAAAAGATTAATTCTATAAAACATTTAATTTTAAGGATTTATTATGAAAGATACTAATTTTTGTGTATGTGTATAGATGCATGTGTTTGTGTATGCATATTAAAGTTTGTATAGACTAATAAATTAGCAACACAAATCGGCCCCCTCAAACAAAAATTTCTGACTTCGCCCTTGGATAAAGACTTGGACTCACTCGCTTTACTCATTCCTTTGAAATCATAATTTGAAAATTCACGTATAAATACACACACACACACACACACATATATATATATATACTGATTTTATCAAAAACCATCTTAGAGAATTATTATTTTAATGTCAAAATTTTTTTTTTACCCCCAATTTGAGGTTTATGCCTTAGTTCAATGAGAATTAAGTTTTTGTTAATAACCAAAATAGGCAAGCCTAAGATGAGACATAATTTTAAAAATAGACAACAAAATAGAATAGAAGTTATTATCCAATGCGTGGGTGTAGATTTATTCATTTTTTGGACTGTCTGTTCCCATTATGGAGTCTAGACTATTTGGATTAAGGCATAATTTCAAATTGTGATGAATGGAATTTTTTGACAAAAAAAAGCTTCTAAACACATATAATGCACACAATTAGCCTAGTCTCTATTATTACTGCTACAAGGAAAAAAAAAGAAAAGGCAATTCATTTATTTTAAGACAAAATCACATTAAATTGTTAATAAATAAATCCAAGAGAAAGACATGAATAAGTGATATTAAATAGCCAAAAATAATTATTTTGCAGGTGTTTTTTATAAAGCAAATGTCACAACATTATTTACGTAAGCCTCCAAATCAAAACATTCCCACTTCAAATCATCCTCATCATTCGTTTTTTACTATATTTTTTAAGATGTGTAATTTTTTCTTTATTTTTTTTTCATTACTCTTCTGTAGTAGTTTGTCACTCTTAAAAGTTAAAACTATCCAAAACGTTAATCATCATTATCTAGAAAAATCACACTTTCTACAAACACAATATTGGTTCTCTTTATGCTATCATCCTTTTTATCCTTAAAATATAAAATTTGAGGCCCTAATCACTATCAATGCTTCAATTGTGGGATTTTATTTTATTTTTTTCTATTTAGGCTCAGCTGGGATTTTGGTTTTACAAAATTACATATCCGTTTACTGTTAATTTGCATCTTTGTTCTTCCGGTTTATCCATTTCTGTTCTACATTCGTGTAGTAAATGACGATAAAGGGAAAAAAAATAAAAAAAGTTTTGGAGCATTTTCACAAAATTAATGTATATTGCCTCAAATGCAGAATTTTTTTTGCAAATTGTTCTTGATTGGAAAGAGAGAATGAAGGAATATAAGGGTTAAAAAAAAAGCTAAACTAAGACCTAGCCCAAAAAATGAATAAACCAACACCCACACACTGGTTAATAACTTCAATGCTATTTTGTTGTTCATTCTTTTAATTATGTCTTATCTCATGCTTGGCTATTTTGGTGATTAATAAACACACAAATCTCAATGAACTAAGACATAAATCTCAAATTCGGATTAAAAAAAAAAAGTCCATTAATAAATGTCCTAAGAACATCCATTAATTATATATATATCAAAAACCAGCTTAGAGATCCTTTTTGAGTCTACTTAAATATAATCAAATATCTATATTTATCTCAAATCTTAACAGTAATAATTATCACATATTTACTGTTGCACATGTTGCATACTCACTTTTTTGAAAGTGTCCTTAAGATTTGATTTAAGATAATTTCACAATTTTATCTAAAATTTATTGATTTTTTTTTTTTTTTTATGAACAAGAACCCAAATTTCTTGATTTCACATTTTAACCCAAATTTGTGTTTTCAATACATATATATTTCTTTTGAGTTTGAAAAAATTTTAATACATAATTTTAAAAATGTATGAGTATATGTCAAGATTTAACCCAATCTTCAAGGATGATGTACAAGGTCCAGCACATGGTCATATCCCATCCCATAAAGATTCTTTTAGAAAAAAGACACGGACCTGATAGACGTGTGAAAAAAAAAAAAAAAAAAAGTTCACCACTAAAAAATAAGAAAGAAAAAAGTTGCCACTAAAAATAATAGTAGTTGCTTTTTATCTTTTTGGATAAATATAAATACTCTGTAAATAGTTACTGCTATTCTTTATCGTCACAATTCTTCTCTGCTTCCCAAATACTTCCAGCATATTTGTGACTTACCTGAGTACCAAAGAAAACATGGCTGAGGCTATCGTTACTGAATTTGCTAAGGGAATACTAGGAAATCTGATAACACTGGTTACTGACCAGATTGGCCTTGCTTGGGACTTCAACGATGGGCTGACACGGCTTTGCGAGAATGTAGAGATGGTTCAAGCTTTGCTGGCTGATGCAGAGAAAAGGCAAGTGGAAGAAAAGAGCGTGAGGCTTTGGATGCAGAGGCTTAAAGATGTTGCTTATGATGCTGATGACGTGCTAGATGAGCATGCTTACGAGCTTCTTCGGCGAAAGGTAGAGATCCAAAACCCAAGGAAGAGAAAGGTATGCCTCTCTTCACAAACCATTGCATTCAATTTCAAGATGGCCAACAAAGTTAAGACTATTGCTGATTCACTAAAAGAGATTTATGATCGAGCAATAAATGAAATTCGACTTATTAGAGCCGAATCAATAAATGCTAATCTTGATACTATGCTAAACCGAGAGACAAACAGCTTTATTGATAATTCAGAAGTTGTAGGAAGGAAAGACCGTGTTTCAGAAATAGTGGACTTAGTGACAAATACAACTAGTGAAAAACTCTTAGTCATTCCCATAGTAGGAATGGCGGGTTTGGGGAAAACAACTTTAGCAAAACTGGTCTACAATCATGAGCTAGTAAAGAGTTATTTCGATAAGAAAATATGGGTATGTGTGTCCGATGGTTTTGATGAAAAAAAAATTTTAGGAGGCATTCTACAATCAGTTACAGGTAACTCAAGTCCATTAGAAACAAACGATGCAATACTTGGAAAACTTCAAACAAAGTTGGAGGGAGGAAGATATCTTCTAGTCCTTGATGATGTATGGAATGAAGAGTCAATTAAATGGGATACTTTAAGAAGTTGTTTGTTAGGAATTACTTCAAATATTGGAAACAGCATTATTGTAACAACCCGTAAAGACAATGTGGCAAATATCACGGGGACACTTCCTCAATGTCACTTGGAAAAACTTTTAGACGATGAATGTTGGTCCATAATCAAGAAAAAAGTATCTTTTAATGAAAGAGTTCCACTAACTCTAGATTTGGAGACTATTGGAAGGGATATTGCCAAAAAATGTGGAGGGGTTCCATTAGCTGCAAAAGTCCTAGGAGGGATGATGTGTCGTAAAAAAGAGAAAAGTGAATGGTTAACACTTCTAGACAATGAAATTTTGAATTCTCCACATGGTAGCAATGAACTGTTACAAATATTAAAATTGAGCTTCAATCATCTTCCATCACCATCTCTTAAACAATGTTTTGCATATTGTTCAATTTTTCCTAAAGATCATGAGATTAAAAAGGAAGAATTAATTCAGCTTTGGATGGCCGAAGGGTTCCTTCACCCAGCTCAAGGAAGTAGTTTGGTGATGGAGGATATTGGTAACATGCATTTTGATATTTTGTTAGCAAATTCCTTATTCCAGGATGTGGAAAAGGATGTATATGATAATATTACAAGTTGTAAGATGCATGATTTGGTACATGATCTTGCCCTCTCAATTTCAAAATTTCAAACTTTGACTTTAGAGAAGGATCCATAGGATATTATCAATCATGTACAGTATGACATCAATCGGCGTTTATTAATACAAAATGATGGGGAAATAGTGCCAAAAATTCCACTTTCAAATGACCATGTTTGGAGAATACGCACACTTTTTTCAAATAATTCTATGTCTTTATCAAATTTTAAATGTTTGCGTGTTCTAAAATTATCTGGGGAGATAACAGAGTTATCAAACTCAATTGGTTGCTTGGTACACTTGAGGCTTCTCCACATCTCACGGGCTGACATCAAAGCATTACCAAACTCCATCACCAAGCTCTACAATTTGCAAACTTTAAGACTTGAAGATTGCTATCATCTCAGCGAGCTTCCAAAAGATTTAAAAAATTTGGTTAACTTGAGGCATATGCAGGTTGATCGTTGTAATGAATACCGACCACTAAAAGATATGGGGAATTTGAAATGTCTACGAACATTGTCATTTTTCGGAGTGGGTAAAGCTGCAGGTGAGAAAATCAAGGAATTGGGACGCTTGAATCAGCTTAGTGGAGAATTAGACATCAATAATCTAGAGAATGTGAGAGATCAAGAAGAAGCTAGTAGCGCACATTTAGCAATAAGGGCGAAAATAAACCGGTTAGGATTTCACTGGAATGACAGATCAGATAGTGAAGCCAACCACCATAATGAAGAAGAAGTGTTGGAAGGCCTCCGTCCTCATCAAAATTTGAAATCCATAACAATTTCTGGCTTTGGTGGAAAGAAATTCCCATCATGGATGTCGCTTTTTGACAATTTGATCCAGATAAATTTAAATTGGTGCAACAAATGTGAACAAGTTCCCACCCTCGGGCATCTACCCTGCCTTAAGTCTCTAAAAATAGAGGGAATGGGTGACGTGACATGTATTGGAGTTGAGTTTTACGGCATGCGCAGTAATGTATTGTTCCCGGCATTAAGAACACTCACAATTAGTTGTATGAGTAAACTAGTGGAGTGGAAGGATGCACTGGAGGTGACATCAGCACGTGTAGTGTTTCCTTGCCTTGAGGAGTTGACCATTGAATATTGTGAACAAATGAAGGGTGCCCCATGTCATTTTCCATTTCTACAGAAATTAAATATTGAGAGAGTCAACAACACGGCTTTGGAAAGGATTAGCAGCAATCTTACCACGCTCAAGTCCGCCTATATTTCTGGAGTGTCAGGACATACTTTTGCGCCAGGGCAACTTTTCTGTACCTCTATCCAATCACTCCGGATATCTGATTGTGGGGAACTAAGTTATATATGGGACACCTCGCAACCCCTCATTTCCCTCGAGGAGCTGAACATATTTAATTGTCCTAAGCTGAGGTGTTTTCCACGTATACAAGGTCTACGCTGCTTGCATATATACCAGTGTGGTTTTGAAGTTCGAACTCAGCTACAATTATGTACGTCTCTCTCAGAATTGTATATAGTTGGTTGTCCTGATCTGAAATCACTTCCAAATCTACAAGAATTCCATTCTCTTGCACAATTAGTGATCTACGGGTGTGATAATCTCAAATCAATTCCAGATCTAGGAGAGTTGTGCTTTCTTACAACTTTAGCAGTTCATGATTGCCGCAACATCACGCGTCTGCCAGAGGGGTCATTAAAATGCTTGAAGGGTTTGGTGATTGGTGGGTATTGTGAGGAGCTGGATGTTTTTCCCAGTCTCAATAATTTCATCCAACACTCTCATACGACGCTCCAATATCTAGAATTGAAAGGGTGGGCTAAACTCAACTCTCTCCCGGGCGAAATTGAACAATTCACTGCCCTTGAAACTCTGGTTATCCAAGGTTTTGATGGAATAGAAACTTTACCTGAGTGGTTGGGCAACCTTTCTTCCCTTAAAAAACTCCATATTTCGAAGTGCAATAACCTGATGTATCTGCCCACAACCACAACATGCCTCATCAAATTAGAAGTGTAGAGGGGAGCGGGGAAGAGTGGTTGAAGATTGCCCACATTCCAAAGATAGGCATGTAAGTTTTTTGATACCTCAAATCCTCTTCTCATATACTCTCCTTTGAATGAACAAATTATATATATTATTATTCATAGTCAACCCTAATTTCTTTATTCCTCTTTTCACTTTCCCAGATAGACTATGATCAAGAGATTAAAGTTTTCAGCATCCCTAATCACAGGAAAAATGGCCCAACATTGCCCGTATTCCAATTATACAGAACTAATGGGGTAATTCCATCTAAACCTTATCTCCTCTTCTTTGCTAGTAAACATTTTTTTTTAACGAACCAGATATAAATTTATGTGCTTGTAGGTTATTTCGTGGTTTTAATAAACTGGGGAGAGAACTGAAATGCGTTAATGTGAAAAACAAGTTCAGGTAAAGTGGTCGCCATTAACAGATTGGTTGTAGGTTCGAATCCTACTTGGGGAGATTTGATTCATCTGCTTTGACCGTTATTGATAGGTAACCTGTTCCTGTGTCTTTGTTTCTATTGCATTCTATACATGATATCTAATCTTTAAAATCAAGATTTATAACATCTGCGACGGTTAAAAAAATTTTTGAGTGAAAAAGAAAGCTAAAGACAACATCTTTCTAGCTAAACCTTGTGAAAGCAGCAAGCGTAGTGTGTGTGTATATATATATATATCCATTGGTGGTACTCTGCATTCTCTATTCTTCTTGCAGAGACCTAATAATATTCAAATTGATTAAAACTTTGACACCTAATAATATTCCTAGGTGAAGGTATCATATTCGGATGATCTTAACGCTCTGCTGGACTTGTGGGGCAACTCTTCCTTTCATGAAGAGCTGAATTTTGGGGAACGAGATGGCTGATTTTTGGAGCAAATTATGGAAGAAGTGCAATCCATGTCAATAGAGATGCTCTCTGTTGTTAGCTAAGTGGAAGGTCTGCCAAAGATGGCTTTGTTTGTGAAGATAATTGAACTTAATAAGTCGGGCACCATACTTTATCTTCTAATAGCCCACCTAAAATTCATTCTTCTTTGTTAGGTTCAATTTTTGTGGCAAATTGATGGCAGTTAGAGCTTGAGGACCCTGCACATGTTATGATTGTCATTGAAGTTGGATTCTTGAAGGTTTTATTAATCTATCTTTTTCTACGCTGCTCATTTTTATTTCTTCTTATGCATCATCTATGCATTGGAATGAACATAGGATTTCTGTTGGACAAGGCTAAATGCTTAGGGATTTTATGCTTACCTCAAGTCTCTGCCTCATCTACTTTAACACACAGCAGCATAATAATTAATAGCTATAACCACAAATTGGAAAGAATGGAATTTTTTTTCTTCTGTATTTGGGGAACCTTTCATTTATACATCATCTGTTTGTTTACAGTTGCAAGAAGCCAGAATTTCTACCAGCACTGGTTGTGGTGGAATGCCTCGTTAATTTAAAGTTGCCAGTTATTTTTCAATGTTCCAATAAAAGGTCACATTTGATCAACAGGCTCTCAATCTATTTCATTCCCTTCAAACTTCAAACAGTTGACAAAGGATTTGAGCAAAGCGCTGTGAAATTCTATCATTTGACTTGTCTGTAAATGACATGTTTAATGTCCCCAAGAAAGAGGAACAACTTGAGATTCACGTCAAAAGAGAGCATCTTTTCATTTTATGTCTGATATCAAGTTCCAAATTTTTGGTAAGCCATCTTCGTTTTAACCTGTGTGAAATTTCTGGTTGCTGGCCAATCGGACTAATATTGCATCTATATCTGCAAATGTTTACAAGTTTACTATACATGATAGCACTACTACCTTTGTCAACCAACAAAATATCAAGTGAGTCCAAGTTTTCCAGCTTTTACACCATGGTTTCTTCTATCTCCTATGTACTTAGCAGTGGATCTTTTCTAATAAACTGAATTCCAGTATGTCATCCACCCATTGAATCTTATTTTTTTCTGGGTTTTGGTTGGTTAACCTAGGGACCTCTTTTTTCATCAAAATCTGAACTTTACTGCACTCTAAGGTATATATCTGCCCAAATAATTTCTTCTTCATATCTTTCTAGCTTTAATTAATGTCAGTGTTGTTCTTCTCTTCTTGTAAGCTTTTCCTTAACAAAAGGGCCAATTAGTTTGGATGCTTCAATTCATGAACGTGTTGGAAGAACAGTTCTTAATAGTAAGCAGATAAGGTAATGGACATATATAACTTTTATTGGCTATTATTCAAAAATTACCATGTGCTTTAAAATTTCATTTTGTTACTCAGAAATTATCTGAAAGTTTTACACACTAAGTCATGTATGATTATGGATATAAAAACAGTGAATGGCCACTCTCCCAAAAGATTTTGATGACTCGCCTAACCAATTAGAAGAGGGCAAGATCCATGACATACTCCAACAGTGTGGCAGGATGGCATATTCTTGTTTCAATTGGGCTGGTACAATTACAATGAACTTGCCACTTGAGAAGCTACACATATTCATGACTATGGTGGCTTCTTAAAAGCTTTTTAAATTTCTGCATTTTGGTAAGCTATGTTCCTTGTGAATAAGTTGGTTAGATTCCTTGAAATTGATTGTGGACAATGCTAACCAAAATTAGCTACACAGATTCCTAACAGTCCATCTACCTATCAAATCTTATTCTGTTATTATGGCCTCACTTAGAGCCCTTTGTTCTAGTGACTACAACACTTCAATGGTTGCTAAGGTATGAATTTGATGGTTAGCCATCTTGCAAGCTTGATTGATTGTCAAAATTGTTCCACAGAAAATCACTTCTACATATCTTTGCCAGAGAAATTTAACATACTAGCTTCATTTATGAATTTTTACATGTCTGTTACAGCCTTCTGTTCTTGTCAATCTTGTTATCTTAACTGAGTGGCCAACCTGTTTGGGTGCTCCAATTCATACAAGAGTTTGAAGGATACTAGCCTACAGTGACTGGATATGGTAATGAACATATGTTTCTGTAAGTTGACCCTTATTTGCAATCAATTAGTACCATTTAAAAAAAATTAATTAATTGTATTACTCAGAAATATGAGCTAAAAACCTCTATTAATTAAGTCAGTCATGACAAAAATATCTTACTGTGCTATTATATAATTTTAATAACGAACTGTATACTTCAAGTGATTCTATTTTGGTCTCAATAAAGTTTATTACTTTTTTTTAAAAAAAAAGTTGTAGTTCCTACCCTAAAAACCTTATTGTCAATGAATAGTTGAAGCAAGATACCATATGTAGTTTTCCTGGAAAAAGATAGAATACATGTATGAAAGCTAAATCTAAATTGCTTACATAATGATTTTGCAGTGATAGTTGCTAATTGCTAATCAAGGCTGAACAACTTTATGGCTGGTCAATATATTGAGACTTAAGCTTTACTATTAATAACTCTGTTACTTTATCTTGTAGCCTAAACAACCCACTAGCAAATTTAATTTTATGTCTGATATCAAGTTCACACAACTTTTGGTAAGCCATATTACATTTTATAATACTAGCTTCTCTTAATTGAGTTTCACTTGTCTGTTACAGTCTTCTCTTCTCATCGGTCTTGCTGTCTTAACTAAGAGGATATGCTGCTTGGGCGATCTAGTTCATTCAAAAGTTCTAAAATAACTAGCCTACACTGCGTGGGTAAGGCAATGAACATATATCTCTGTAATCTGACTCTTATTTGCAATTATTCAATTAGTACCATTAGGTTTAGAATTGATTGTATTACTCAGAAATATGACTTAAAATTTCCATCAATGAAGTCAGTCATGACTAAAATATCTTGCTGTGTTTTAATCCAATTTCAGTTGTAGCTCCTACACTAAAAGCCTCACTGTCAGTGATAAGTTGAAACATGATACAGTATACAGTTTTCATTTTTTTTTTTACAAGTCAATATGCAGTTTTCTTGGAAAAAGATAGAACATACTAGCATGAATGCTAAATCTAAAATGTCTTACATTACTAATTTTACAGTCTACCCCAAAATGAAGCTGTGATAGCTGCTAATTTCTAAACAAGACCGAACAACTTTATGCCTAGTCAACATTTTGAGCTTTTAGCTTTGCTATTAATAACTGTGTTACTGTATCTTGTAACCCAAAGCATACACTAGCACATTTTATTATATTCTTCTCCTGGTTAAATTTATGTTGAATATTTGTTTATACAGGTCCCAAAGTTGTCTGATTTGCTACAATCTCAACTAAATTTAAACTTCACTTGTCGAAAGCTGATGTCAATTGCTGATACTCATTCATTAGTGCTGTTCTGCTTTTCAATTCGTTGGGCTGATATCTTGGAAAACATCAAAAGCTAATGGCAATTGCATCTGAATTTGAAGTGTATTGGTCAGTAGAGGAATCGTTGCTGCATGTATATAAGCCTCCAATCTGAAAAATAGGTAATCTCATCTGCCGCAACAACAGAATGAGTTCTCTAAGACCTGACTTAGATACTAAAGGTATACCTTCTGTCATTGTTACTGTTTTTACGTCATATTTTACTTGTAAAAGAATAACTAGTGTTATTTAATGCCTTATCCTTTGTCATTCGGTTTAACCATTGAATTGTAGAACATAAAGAAATGTCTTTTGTGTGTTTTTGTGTACCTTGTGATGTTATTGTTGTGATAGCAGAAACTCTAATACAGATTTGGTTGGCTTGGTTGGCAGCCTTGCATATGCAGTAGTATGCACTCATCGTCTCGGCCCAACATTTCTCAAGCTGTCAATGTCGAACCTAGTTGCTATGTGCAAGATTAGGACAATGGTCATTCACAAGTTAATTGATCTTGAGATGTATTTTGGGAATGCTGATTTGGGTTTGAAGTTTGAGAGATGAATCTGTTGGAAGACATTTAGCTGGATATGTTGATTCAGACTATGCTGGAGAAGATCTGGATAATCTTTGTTCTACTCTGAAGCTAGAGGTTGACCTCCAGTGAGTTGGAGGTTGATACTGCAGTCAACTATTGTATTATTAACCAGTGAAGTGGAATACATGGCTATGATTGAAGCTATCTAGGAGGTTATTTGGCCACACGGTTTGATTGAAGTCTTTGGGAATCATCTGGAGCATGATCTTGAAAATTCAACATAGCTAGGAGTTCTATTTGACTTTGTCAACTTTTATATATATGTTGCTTTAACTAAAGAGAGGGCTGCAGTGCTGTGCAATGATTACAGAGTAGAAAAACTTCTCTTTAGCTGAATCCTTAAACCCTGTATATTGGAGAGTTTTTTGTGTGTATTTGGGGTTTGAGTTTTGTGAAAGTGACTTTTTGCCTATTTTGTGATCTCCATATTTGATTAGTGAAATTTTCTCCACACCATCACCCATGCTATTGCTGAACTACGTAAATCCTTGTTTCTGTGAATGTTTATTTTTCTTTTAGGTCTTTTTTTTTTAAATTTTTAATTTCTATTATTTGTTTGGAGATCTTTCTAAAATCCAAACTAGTTTTCACAATTGATCTTGTATGGAAGTGCTATTTAGAGGATGTTTCCCACAATAGTTATTTGCAAAATAATTTGCTATATCTATAGAATAATTTATCATCAATTATCACCATTTTCACAATCCAAATTTCTCTACGATCTAATGTGGGTTATTGTATAGTATTCCCTACCTTAATATCCTAGAGCTTCCTTATAAGTTATAATTATAGTTCTTTAGTATGCCACCATATGTTGGCATTGAAATATATTTCGGACCTACAGGCAAAGCAAGGGAGATATGGCAAACTTTAATAACCTATGTTAACCTCGAAGGTGGCTGCTTTGTTCTAATTGCAAACCAATTCTGCATAGGAAGGGAAGACTATCTATTGTCACTATAATGTATTTTATATTTCAATTATAAACTAATCACCATCTAGATCCATCATTCAGTTCTAAATGATGTGGTACATCCTTTATGCTCTTGATAACATCATATACACTGGAGGTAGTGTTAATATATCAGCATCTGACCATGTCCATTCTAGCTAGACCTAATACTAAGGAGAGGCCATCTTAGCTTATCCAAGTAAGAATTTATACTTTGCATGATTGTTAACAGTTGGGAATTGACCAAATCTGAAAAGTATAGGCATCTTTTCATGAAAGATGGATTGATCCACGTTGACTCTCAAAACTGAAACAATCTTATTCACTCTTTGATATTCCAGATCTTTAAGAGAATTGTATGAGCAAAGCTAGATTTTAGTGGTATTGGGCATCAAGTGGGACTAAACTTTGTCAAGCAGACTCTAAATATACTCAATCCAATTTTGTTTACAATTGTAGTGAAAACACAAGTTTTTGATGAGCTGTAATGATGAATTAGCTGTGTAAATAAATTGAATTCTAGAATTTACTCGTCTTAGTTGTCTTCTTACTAAACAGCTAATTTAGGCTTCGTATTTTATTTTCTAAAATTTAGAGGATGTACAAAGGTCGGATAGTGGCCACAATTTGTCAAAAACATTGCAAGAAATCAAACCAAAAAAATAATAAAAACAATAAAAATTAAATATTGTGTAATTTTTGAAGTTGGAGTGATGAACTTAAATATGTAGACAAAACATTGTATACATTACATATAGCCTTGTACTAATAAATATGAACCGGCCAAATTGTGTACGATGCCAAGAACACAATATATTCTTTCAAGCTGTGGTATCATCCCTATTAAAGAATTTAAGAACACTCACTTGGTTGGTTGAATTGAGTGTTGTTAAATAAGTCGACAATAACACACATCATTTTCCTATTAGGGGTTAAAGCATAGGGCTCCAAACAAGTTTGGAGAAACTTTGTCAATAAATAATTTTATATATATATATATATATATATAATATAATCTTTTCACCGATCACACTAGAAGATAATATTGAGAGTACCATGCAAGATCTTTTACCTTTTTTTGGATGAGATTATAGTTAGACCCTCACTATCAGGTGCTTTTTTTTTTTTTCATGGCCTTCAATTTGTGAGTGACAACTCCCCTTAAAATTGCCAAGGATTTTCTACAAAAATTCCTCTCAATAAGGTTTTGATTGGACTAAAGGAATGTGGGAGGTGATCATAGAACCTAGATGTATTCACAGATGCCAAAATACATGTAGAATCAATTTTCCAAAATGGAACATAATCTTCCAACAATGCCAATAAAGATAACAAAAGTCAACTTGGGGAACTACAGTAGAGATACGAATACAACCTTTCGAAAGTCTTTGAAGGGCCCTTACAGAGCCAACAATTAGCTGAAATAACGGTCACTGAGGTGTAAGTTCTTCAAGTTGCGATTCCCAGATCTCCCCCAAATAAATCTGTTTATCACTACTGCAAGATCCAACAATAGGTTCACTGGGATGGAAGACACACTCATTGATTGAACCAGTGTGGCCAGGGAGCTTATACAAGATGCGTCTAGATGTAGTATCCCAAATGTAAACCATCCGATCTGAACTCCCGGCAGTGACTTTGCTTCCATCAGGTGACCAGCTACACCTCAACAAGTTCTTTTCAAAGTTGTGTTGGTGCCCTTCCATTACCTTTACACACCGCTTTTGTGGTGCATATGGACGCATATCCCATATGCAGAGTTTACAATCCAAACCATTTGTAAGGAGATAAGAGCCATCAGGACTCAACTGCATGCCTGTTATCATATCTTGATGGCCTTTTAAGTGTCATTGTAACTTCACCTTTGTGCTAGTCCCATACCTTTACTTCATTGTCAATACCGCCTGTGAAGATCTTATCAGATGCATCCTAGAAACTAACTGCTGTGATTTGGTATTTTATCTGAAAATGTCTAAATGGCGCCCCTTTGACACATATCCAACAGTTTGGCAGTTCCATCATCAAATCCACTGACAACAAGTGGTGGCCCTCTTCTAGAAGGACAGCATGAATTCACAAATGAGGAGTGTTTTGCCATTTTCAACATATCGTGCCTCAGATTCTATGTGATGTATCATCTCTATAAAACTTTATGAGATTCTTAATGGTATGCTTAGAATAAAGAATACAAGTCATCGTCCAGGTTTAATTCATGTTTTGATATAATATTAAAAAATCAATCATTATATACTATATAGTCTAAGCTCTTGGATTGGGTCCATTATCCAATTACACCAAATGATGACACCTCCAATAATAATAAAATATGGTATCATCTACATGGGTTCAATCCAACTTACTCAGATATAGGTTTCGAATTATACTATACCTATATGTAATTTTTTTTTTTGGCTAAATTGTAAATTATATCTCTAAAATTTTGAGGTGTTTAGATTTTAACATCCTAAAATTTTAGAATTTAGAATTTACCCTTAAAAAAAAAATTTATTTCATCTGCATCAGCAACTCCTCCATTCATATTTTTCGTTAAGTGTCACACAAGCTTGTTACACATGTTTAATTCATCTAATAAAATAATGCCACGTCATTTTTATTATGTCATATCATTTTTAATTATTTTTAATTTTATATATTGCAAAAGTGATGTGGCAACATTTTATTGAACAAACAAAACGAGCATGTCAAGCTGATGTGACAAACGATTACTAATATAGGTGGAATACAACTTTATGAAATAAAATTCAAATTCCAAAATTTCAAAGCATAAAATTTAAATATATATATATATATATATTATTTTTAAGATGAGAGTTCAACAAAGGATTAAACTAATTTTATTATAATTTTGTATTAAGTGTCGAAGGTAGATTTCAATTCTACTCTAAATTTGTGCTGAGTTTCTCTTCAATCTAAAACTATTTTAAGTTTATTTAAAAGTACATCAAAACCATTTAAGATTATTTCCAATTCATTTGAAACTAATTTAAATTCTTTTTCCAAAACTTATAGTTAACACAAATATAAAATTTAATTAGAAATTATTTTAATACTTTAGAAAATTGATTATGCATTTTCAGTAGATTTTCATAATAAATGACTTTTTTTTATATTAAAAATTAAATAAATAAATAAATAGTTCAACAAAGTATAGTTTTTTATATTAAAATATATCATGTGTAGTGACAAATAATAATAATATAACGGCGTTAAAAAATCTCACACTCTTTCTTATTCTATCTTTTGCCCTGGCTCGCAGGAAACCCCAATAGTTTCATATCTCTTGCCACATCTCATCTCGCTGTCGAGAAGAAATTTGGCTTCTAAATCTCTTTCCTTCCGATTGAAAAGTGAAATCAAAACGTTTCATAATTACGAAAACAACCCGACGGATTGTCGATTTTACTGAAGCAATAATTTTCGAGATTGGAGGTGAGAAGTCTGAAGAAATCTGAAGCCATCGGTTTTTTTTTTAATTAATTAATTTATTTATTTATTTTCGCGGCCAAGAAAAAAGAAATGAAGAAAGAGATAATGCTTTTAAACGGAAAAATTTTGGGGACACTGATTTTGCCCCCAAAATTTTCACACCCATACAATAAGGGCAACTGAGTTTTATTTGCCTGGGTAAGGCAATGAACATTTGTCTCTGTAAGCTGAATTTTATTTGCAATTATTCAATTAGTACCATTTGGTTTAAAAATTGATTGTATTACTAAGAAATATGACTTAAAACTTCAATCTGGATGTGAACTGCAGTGGTCAGTTGAGAAATCATTGGTGCATATATTTAAGACTTCAATCTGGAAAATAGGTGACCTCATCTGCTGCGACAATAGAATGAGTTCTCTAAGACCTGGCTTAGATACCAAAGGTATACCTTATGTCATTGTTACAGTTTTTTCATTGTCATATTTTACTTAGTTCTTCAACATTTTGTTTAATCCTTAGGCCACCATATGTAGGCATTGAAGTAGATTTTGGACCTACAGCCAAAGCAGGGGAGATATGGCAGGCTTCAATGAGCCATGTTAACCTCGAAGGTGGTTGCTTTGTTCTAACTGCAAACCAATTCTGCAAAAGGGAAGACAATTTGTTGCCACTATGGTCAATGTGTTTTGTATTCTAGTTACAAACTAATAACCATCTAGATCCCATCATTCAATTCTGGATGATGTGCTCCATCAATTGGTCAAGGTTTAAACTACATAGGATCACATAGAGGGATACATCCTTATGTTCTTGATAAAATCATATGTGCTGGAGTTAGTGTTATTATATCACCATCGGGCCAGGTCCATTATGGCTGGACCTAATTACCAATGGGAGTCAATCTCAGCTGATCTAGATAAGATTTTATACTTGCAAGTTGTTAACCTTTGGGAACTGGTCAAATCTGAAATATATTGGCATCTTCTCAATAAAGATGGATTGGTGCACTTTGTCTCTCCAATTAGAAACAATCTTATTTGCTTTTTAATTCTAGATCTTTGAGAGAATTGTTTTAGCAAATTAAGCTAGATTTTAGTGACATTGGGGGTCAAGTGGGACTAAACTTTGTCATGCAGACTCTAGATATACTCAATCAATTTTGTTTACAAATGTTGTGAAAGGAAGAAGTTCTTGAGGAGCTGTAATGGTGACTTAGCTACGTAGAAAAATTGAGTTCTGGAGTTGACTTTTCCTAGTTCTCCTCTTACGAAACAACTAATTTAGGCTTTGTATTTTTCATTTCTTAAGTTTAGAGGATGTACAGAGGTTGGCTAGTGGCCACCATTTGTAAAACCCTAGTTCTCCTCACTATTTAAGATTTGTATAGTTTGTATAGTTGCTTCCTGAAAAATTGTGTACAAAAAATCAAACTTTTTGTATAGTTGCTTCTTGGTAAGCTTAATTTTTCAGAGTCTGCCCACGGGGATAGATTGGCTTGTACAGTTCCTGAATATGTTAGTCCTGAAATTTTTGCAACTGGATGGATGAACTTAAACTTGTAGATGAACATGATGCTCCAGCAGACTAAGCAAAGCAAATATGAATTTTGGCTTTTTTTAGGTTTCTTTTAATTAGGCAATCTTAATATCTTATACGGTGCCTTATTACATCCTATCGAAGGACACAAATATCAATCGACTTTATGAAATCACTATTTAAGATTGAAGATATTATATTTGTTCAGTGAGAGGGAAAAAGAAGGGGGAAAGAGAGAGCAGCAGGAGCTGAAACATGAAAGTTGAGACCACATTCTTCATCCTTGGTAACTAGCCCAACTAAATTAGAATTTGATGTAGGTTCCAGTTAACTTAACTGGTAAAGTTTCTTGTTAAATATATTTTTGAATGTAAAGAATAGTTGAAGGCTTGTTAAATATATTTTTGAATGTAAGGAATAATTGAAGGCAGTAACGATATTGTATCCATATGCCTTGGTGTGACTAGTGAGCATAGTTATCAAAGCAAATACAATCCATATGCAGTTATCATACATAGGGAAATATTTCCAGTCCTCCAACTGAGGCCATCAGGCATCAACTACCACAAAGAATAAAAATAAATAAAATGAGGCCATCAAATATTGATCTTATGTTTTCACCGATCACACAGGAGGAAAACATTATGTACCATGCAAGATTTTTTACCAATTTTTAAACGATATTATAGTTACTTAGACCCTCAAGATTCAGTTCAAAAGCATGGTCATCCTAATATCCTGTCATTTAATTAGTGAGTGACACAAAACCCCTTGTAAATACCAAGGATTTTCTACAAAATTCCTCTCAATTTCAGGTTTTGATTGGAAAAAAATATGAGGGGGTGATGATAGAACCCTAGATGTACATACTGATGCCAAAATACATGGAGAACCAATACTCCAAAATGGGAAATAATCTTCTACATTGCCAATAAAGATACCAAAATTCAACTTGGGGAACTACAGTAGAGATACAAAATTTTCGAAGTCTTTGAAGGACACTTAGAAAGAGCCAACTGTTGGTTGAACAAGCAGTCACTAAGGTGCAAGTTCTTTCAATTCTCAGATCTAACCCAAATAAATCTGTTTATCACTACTACAAGATCCAACAAGTTGTATCCCAAATGTAAACCATCCAATCTGAACTCCCGGCAGTGACTTTGCTTCCATCAGATGACCAGCTACACTTCAAAAAGTTCTCAAAATTGTGTTGGTGGCCCTCTCCGTGAAGGACAGCAAGAATTCACAATGAGGAGTGTTCTGCCTTTTCTTGATTTGTTTAAATGTTTTCTTGATTCAACATCCCATGCCTTCAGATTTTATGTGATGCTTGGGTCTTGTCCATTTTATTTTAGCTTTTGATCGGTTGGTCTTGATAAAATTGGGTTTATGTACAATAATAGGTGATTCTCGTGCATCCCATGCGACTAGTTTAAATTTTAAAGTATAATTAATACTCCATGAAACTTCAAGGATTAAGCTAACTTATTCTAATTTCGTTTGTGTCAATTGTCATAAGTTAGGCTTTAATTCTACCCTAATTTTCTACCGAGTTTCTCTTCAATCGTCATAAGTATATTTAAAAGTACTTTGACTCTTTCAAACTAATTTAAAATATTTTTTCTAAAATTCATTGTTAACTCAAATATAAATTTCAATGAAAATTTTACTATACTTATGCATTTTCAGTAGATTTTTATAATAATTTTTTTAGCTTATTTGAAAAATAAACCCCAACAAAATTCATTGTATTGCAAGAAAAAAAAAAGTTAAAAATTAAATATATTAGTAGTTCAACAAATCACAACCAAATGATTAAATTGGAATAATTACAAATAAATATTTTGCATACTAATATACCCTTCTAAGGTTTTGCTATAAAAGTTAGCAAAGTTTTTAAAAATGAACAGAATTAATACTTCATTTAGGAAGAAACTTTTGAAACCCAAGCACATATATAATTGTAATTAATTTTAATTGCATCCTAGCATATATAGAGCCAGTTTGGATCAATGTTTGTGCAAAGCAAACATGTGTTTCCAGAAGAAAACACAAAACAACATCGGTTTGGACCATTTGGCCTTTCTATTGTGCGTGTTTGTTTCTTTAAAAAAAAAAAAGTTTAGCCTCTTTTTCTTTTTTTCTTTTTTAGAAAAATACAGTTAATTGTGGCTTTCAAAAATTTTAGAGTTTTCAAATTGCAATTTTTACAAGTATTACCAAACGTTTAATTGTGGCATTCAAAATGTAATTTTAAAAACGTTATTCTTATAAAATGAAGTTTTAAAAACAACCTATCTAATAAACCCATAGAGAGTAATCACGTGATAATGACAGAAAACATAAACAAGATTGCTTTTAAAACTACGTTGGGATGGCTTATTTCCATTACTCATTCACAGGAAAAGTCTAAAGACACTGATTTTGTTATTGAAATTTTCATATTCCATCTATAATTTTGTGTCGTAGCAAGTCTCAACAGGAACATAGCCCGGAATTGAAATTAGGGGGCAGTTAATATTAAAATAACAATTTAAAATTAAAATGTTGGAATTGCTTCTTGAAAAGTTTTGATGTTCATAGTATATCAAGTGCAGCCCAACAAGTTTGGAGGCGATATAGTTAAATGGGGCATTTATGTTATCACTTAAATAATATTTAACTAATATTTAACATCATAATTTTTATAACAAAATTCCGTTATTTTTATTTTATAATATGTTTTTTTTTGTGGAAAAAATGCTAAGAACAAAACAAATTTTACTAAAAAAAACTTACAAATGATGTAGAAATTAATGTGATTAGTGACACTTAAAGAAGATAATAAACAAGTATTTAAATGAATGATATTAGGAATATTATAAATTTTACAACATGAGGCTTACAAAGATATATCACCAATCACAAAAAGTAATTCAAAAATGGATTTAATAGGTTATTAACATTCACATATCATATTAATTGTCACAAAAATTTGTAAAGTTTTCAAGTAAAATTAATAATATAAAATTAACAACAATTGTCACGAACATTAATATCACTTTTTTATTTATCAATAACCACTCACCATATTAACAATTTGTAAAAAAAAGATTTGTAAAAAAGTTTGTATTTCTAGTATTACTCATAATATAGTAGTCCTAAAAAAGCTAAAATATGTAATTTCATAATAACTCCCCTAAAACTTGTAAATAATTTGATAATGGTAAGTACATTCCACGTAATTGACTCCCCCCCCCCCCCCCAAGGAAAAGGGGAGTGGCAACTGGCAACTGGCTTCTTCCTATGAACTGATTTGAGAGAGCGAGAGAGTTGAAAGTGCAACATTTAAAGATAGTGGAGATAATATAGCAACACAACATAATTAGTCCCATAAAAAAAATACAACATAATTAGAACTAATTAGAGCACTTGTAGCAGTGGAGCTATATAGCTATTTTAGCTATAGCTCCACCAAAACATAAAAATCAGCCATGCAGCAATAGAGTTAAAGGTATATTTTTTACCTTCATTGCTACGGTGCACATCTATAAATAGATGTGCATTGCAGCTAAGAGCTAAAAAAAATAGTTTTTTTATTCTCACTTCCTATTAAAATATTATTTATTTGTTTTTTTTTTCTTCTTTTTTCCTTTTCCGTCGATCCACGCCACCAACCCATCTCGCCCTTACTTGGTTGCTTTTTTCTTTTTTTCCTGCTATGGCTGTGGTGTGGTGGTGGTTGTGGTTGTATGGGTAGATCGGCGTCGGTGGATGGCTGGGTTCGTCAGCATCAGTGGGTTTGTGGGTAGATCGGTGCGTTCGTGGTGGTGGCTCGGGTGGGTTTTGTGGTGGTGGGTGTGGGTGTGGGCTTGGTTGATTTTTTTTTTCTTTGTTGTGGGTTGTGGTGGTGGTGTGGTTGTGTGTGGCTGTGGTGGTTGTGTGCAGTGAATGTATTATTTTATTATAGTGGATATATTATTTTATTGTAGTAGATATCTTATTTTATTGTGGTAGATATCTTATTTTATTGTGATATTTATATTATTTTATTATATTGAAAGTTAAAATAGATCCACTGCTACAGCATATGTGTAGATAAAATAGATAAAGTAACTTTTTGTGATATCAAATAGCTAATTTTTTAACTCCACTACTGTAGATGCTCTTAGAGGTTACTTTAACATCCTTCAACAGTGGGCGTTTGTACTTTGCAGGCACTTTCTTTTGTTCCTTTTTTCTTTTTCTTTTTTTCTTTTTAAATTTATTTTGCAAATGAAAACCACTAGAAAATAAAAAATAATTGAAGGCAATTGTATCACCGTATATGGCTTGAGGATACATATATGAATAATATTTCAAATTTTTACAACATCCATGCAATAAATACCTACAAAGTATCTAGATCAAATAGGTTTTTTTTTTTTAAAATTTGATAATTATGATGGCTAGAGGAGAGAGATTTGAACTAAAAGACTTTCAGTAGAACCAAATAGGTTATTGAGAACAAATTAAAAGCTAAAGAGTAATGAAACAGTTACAAACTATTTTATAATATTTTTACAAAATATTGATGTGGCCAATCTCTTATTAGTTTTCATCTAGACCCACTACTAATATATACATGTTTCTCATCATTAGCATATTTCTCAAGGTGGTTGATACTGTACCGGATCGGCCATACCGGTACATATACTGGTATCAAAACGCTAACATTTTGTACCAGTTTAAATACCGGCTGTACCAGTCATGTACCGGCCATACTGGCTGATTTCAGGCATTACCGACTGGTATAGGAAAAAAAGCTTTTTTTTTTCTTTTAAAGTTTTGTAATTTTTGAATTTTTGTAAGAGTAGAATGGTAACTTATTTGCATTAACTTATTAGTATTATTAGTTTTCTTAGTATGCAATGAACAATTAAGTTTTCTATTTTTTATATTGTGTTTTTTTTTTCTTTTAATTGATGCTAAAGTCTAAAACCATGAATAATTTGTTCTGAATTGAGGATATATTTTATGGCAAACTTTTATATTATAATATCTTCGTATAATTGATTTTGACCCTTTTTGCCAACATATACATATATCTCCCCACTATAGAATCCCGCTACTGAGTCTACCAAAAAAAAAAATAATACAAACCCAGGTGAGAGCTTAGGATTTGGGATCCACCAAACAATTTAATTGTTTTTTTTTTTTTTTAAATCCTGCTAATGTCCTTAGTTTTTTAAGAATTTAGATTCAAAGATACAAAGATACAAAACCTAGGAAAGAGCTTAGGATTTTGGGAGAATGCTATACCAGCATATAAGTTTTTGACTAATTTTTGGTGTTTGTCAATTGCTATGGAGATCAGGTGAGGTGGGTGATATATGATTCTTTTTTGCAGAATGAATTATAGGAAAATGAGGATATTGTGGTGTGAAAAATTAGAGTAAAGATAATAAACTTCAACGTTCAACCATAATAAGTTTTCTATAAGGGTACAAAACATTTATGGACATAGTTGGAGATAATTAACGCTATTAGATCATTTATTTGTAGAAGGTTGATGACATGACAATTAGAGTGTTTCTACCGTTTGATTTATTTTAAATCAATGGCTTATAAAATTTGTAGCTCTTACAAAGTTATACTAGGTGTAACTTAAACTCATCTCATATATATATATATGTATATATATATATTTCTCAATAGTATATTACTTTGTTCATGAAAACATGAGTCTATACCTGCTGCAATGCCCATATTCGAAAAGGATATCCATCTACGTACATAAAAAGAGACAAACCAACTAACTTTTTTTTTTTTTTTGGGGAACAACCGCCTAACTTAATTAAGTTGTGCAAATTGACATCTTGTGCAACTTGCATAATCTTGGCCATTAAACAAATTAAAAAGATATATATATATATATATATATATATATATATATTGTTAATTTGTGTATGACTGTGTGAGCAATATTATCTCTCTCTCTCTCTCTCTCTCTCTCTATATATATATATATATATATATATATATATATAGTGTTAATTTGTGTATGACTGTGTGAGCAATATTATCTCTTTATATATATATATATATATATATATATATATATATATATATATATATATATCTGTGCATGGGCCATTAAACAAAAAAGTTATATTGATGTTGACGCGGAAATGCACAGGTAGATGGTGGTATGCTATTCTATATTATATATGTCAGCCGTCTTGATTGAATATTTAGCATTGATTCTGTCACAATGTGAATCCATACATTCCCGTTTCCCTTAGACAAATTACATATAGAAGTTAGAGATGTTGATGCGCAATTCACATGCAATGCAAATGGTGGCCAGCTATTTCTGTAGTACTATATATTACTTCTTTGACCATTTAGTGTAAAATAGATACGTACAAGTTGATGTTCTGATGTTCCCATTTTCTATATAGTTATTGATGTTAGTCTTTAGCATACTGATACCTCTATAGTTTTCAAAATTCTTTTGTTTAATCTGAAAAAATACTCTTAATCTCTCAAACAAACCTCTCCTAATCTCTCTATAACTAGAAACAAAAAACAGAGACAAGGGAAATGAATTGAAGAATTCTATTATTATTGATATGAGAGAGTACAATACAAAACATCAAGTGAATAGATATCTATATATATATACACCAAAGGAAGAAGATGAGAGAGACCCAGAGAATCTGGTATAATAGACTTGTAACCACCTCGCACGAGTCATAACAGACTCTCACATGTGCATAAAGTAATTGAGTCTCCAATCCTCCAATAACTGAGAACGACACCGTTGGGTATTAATGAGAAACAAAGCCGTTACACTTTAGGCGTGCTTTATACTTGAGCACTTTAGCAGACGACACCGTTTTGGAGGATTGAGAACTAGCCGTTGCTGCTTCTTTAATGTTTGAATCCGAATGTGCACTTTCATCCCCCCTCAAACGAATGGGGAATTTCCACATGAGTTTGGAAGTAAGCCAATTAAACCGAGGGGAAGAAAGACCCTTGGTAAACAAATCAGCAAGCTGATCATGGGTGGAAATGAATTTAATCAACAAATCATGTCTAAGAACCTTCTCATGAACAAAATGATAAACCACCTCTATGTGCTTAGTCCGAGCATGGAAAACTAGATTGGAAGCAATGTCCAAAGCACTAACATTGTCACACCAGAGAAGAGGAGGATGAGGAAGAAAAACACCAAAATCTCGAAGAAACATATGAAGCCAATACAATTCAGCTGCAGTGGAGCCTAGGGCTCAATACTCAGCCTCTGTGGAAGAACGAGAAACAATGCATTGTTTCTTAGCAGACCAAGTAATAGGGGAATTACCAAGGAACACAACCATGCCAGTGATAGAACGTCTGTCCATTGGATCCCCAGCCCAATCGACATCACTATAAGCAAATAAACAAATAGGCCCTGGAGTAAATGCAATTCCAAAATGAAGAGAACCTTGAAGATATCTCAAGATCCCCAGCCCAATCGACATCACTATAAGCAAATAAACAAATAGGCCCTGGAGTAAATGCAATTCCAAAATGAAGAGAACCTTGAAGATATCTCAAGATCCTTTTAGCAGCTTGAAGGTGATTTTGAGTAGGATTACACATATGTTGACATGCTTGTTGGACAGCAAAAGAAAGATCTGGTCTGGTAAAGGTGAGGTATTGTAAAGCCCCAACCAGACTCCTATAGGACTTAGGATTAGACAACAGTGGGCTGTCATTAGGAAGGAGATGATGATTAGGAGAACATGGAGTCTTACAAGGCTTGGAATCTGTCATGCCAAATTTCTGAAGGAGATCAGAAGCATATTTGGACTGATGCACAAACAAACCAGTAGAGGCATAATCAATTTGGAGACCAAGAAAGTAGTGAAGCAGTCCAAGATCCTTGAGGTCAAGTTTTATGCCCAAAAGCTTGATGATGGAAGAGACAAATGAAGAGCTGTTACCAGTGATGGTAATATCATCTACATAGAGCAACATATACACAATGAAAGAGTTATGCTTCAAGATGAACAAATTACCATCAGCAGCTGAAGCAGAGAAACCCACATGAAGTAGCTGAGAAGTAAATCTCTCAAACCAAGCCCGAGGAGCTTGTTTGAGACCATAAAGAGCTTTGTGAAGAAGATACACATGGTTGGGAAAGGCATGATCAACATAACCTTGAGGTTGAGCCATAAAGACCTCCTCTTTAAGAACACCATGTAGAAATGCATTTGAAACATCTAACTGTCTCAATTCCCAACCATGTTGCATAGCCAAGGCAAGAAGAAGTCTAACAGTAGCAGGTTTGACAACTGGACTAAAGGTTTCATCATAATCCAACCCATACTGTTGTAGATAGCCCCTAGCCACCAATCTTGCCTTATATCTTGCAATAGAACCATCACTATGCCTCTTAAGTTTATAAACCCATTTGCAAGTCACAACATTCTTATGTGGAGGAAGAGGAACCAAAAACCAAGTGTGTTGCTTCTGTAATGAGTGAAATTCAGCATCCATGGCAGCCACCCATTGAGGATGCTTGAAAGCAATGTTGAAGGAATGAGGTTTTGCCTTAGTATAGTCACATTGGACCTACATAACTCTAGGCTTATAAATTCCATGCTTAGACCTTGTGATCATAGGATGGGCATTAGCAGAAGAAGGAACAAGACTAGTGGATATAGGATTGGAAGAGGATAAAGAAGGTTGGACACAATCTGGAAGCACAGGTGTAGGAGACATTGAGGAAAGGGTGTCAATAGGAGCAAGAACAACAGGAATAGGACTGGAAGAAGAAAGAAAAGAAGGAAGTAAAGAAGAGACTAAATTAGTATCTAATGGAAGAGAAGAAGAGGTAGAAGGAACAACAGATGGAGAAGGAGCAGAAGTAGGAAGAGGAGACACAGGAAGAGACAACCAAGCAGACAAGGAAGAAAAAAAAGGAACATAAGGATTAGTAAGATTAGGATTAGTAGCAAAAGGAAAAAAAGGGTTTCATTAAACAAACATGACAAGCAATATAAATCCTGTTTGAAGTAGGGTCAAGACAAATATAACCTTTGGACATGGGAGGATAACCAAGAAATACACAAGGGGTAGACCTAGGTTGTAATTTGTTTTTGTTATAGGGTTTCAAGAAAGGGTAGCAAGCACACCCAAAAGCTTTAAGAGCATGAATAGAAGGATTTTTAGAAAACAATTTCTCCCAAGGAGAATGAAATCCCAATATAGAAGAAGGAAGCCTGTTAATGAGGTAGATTGCAGCTATGAAAGCATAGGACCAGAAGTTTAGAGGCAAATGTGATTGATAAAGGAGAGCAAGACCTGTTTCAACAACATGTCTATGTTTACTATTAACACAAACTCAAACAGGGGTATGATTCCTATGTGAAGCTAGCCACTTGCACCAGGAGATTTAGTATTGAGGAAAGTTTTGGGTACCGCAAAGAACCCAGCATGGGGAAAGTTGGGGCCTAACTAGGAAGGACCTTTTTTGCCATATTATTCCTATTTACATTCTATTATGTTGGTCGCTATTTGTCTAAATATCAAACTGAAACTTGGTCATGTCTGACTTCTCGGACCACATACTTTGTATAAATTGATATTTTATTAAATGTTAAACAGAACCTTAGTTATGTCTAGTCCTCAGATCATCTACTTTAGAGAAATTAACATTTCAGTTCATTTTTCTAAGTATCAAACTAAAACTTGGTCATGCTTGGCTCCTCGGACCACATACCTTGTATAAATTGATATTTTATTAAATGTTAAACAGAACCTTAGTTATGTCTGGTCCTCGGATCATCTACTTTGGAGAAATTAACATCTTAGTTCATTTTTCTAAGTATCAAACTGAAACTTGGTCATGCCTGGTTCCTCAAACCACAAACCTTGTATAAATTGATATTTTATTAAATGTTAAACAGAACCTTAGCTATGTCTGGTCCTCGGATCATTTACTTTGGGGAAATTAGCATCTCAATTCATTTTTCTAAGTATCAAACTGAAACTTGGTCATGCCTAGTTTCTCAAACCACATACCTTGTATAAATTAATATTTTTATTAAATGTTAAATAGAACCTTAGTTATGTCTGGTTCTCGGATCATTTACTTTGGGAAAATTAACATTTCAGTTCATTTTTCTAAGTATCAAACTGAAACTTGATCATGTCTGACTCCTCAGACCACATACCTTATATAAATTGATATTTTATTAAATATTAAACAGAACCTTAGTTATGTCTGGTCCTCGGATCATCTACTTTGGGGAAATTAACATCTCAGTTCATTTTTCTAAGTATCAAACTGAAACTTGGTTATGCCTGAATCCTCGGACCACATACCTTGTATAAATTGATATTTTATTAAATGTTAAACAGAACCTTGGTTATGTCTGGTCCTTGGATCATCTACTTTAGGGAAATTAACACTTCAATTCATTTTTCTAAGTATCAAACTGAAACTTGGCTATGCTTGGATCCTCGGACCACATACCTTGTATAAATTGATATTTTACTAAATGTTAAATAGAACCTTAGTTATGTCTGGTCCTCGAATCATCTACTTTGGGAAAATTAACACTTAAATTCATTTTTCTAAGTATCAAACTGAAACTTGTTCATGCCTGGTTCCTTGGACCACATGACTTGTATAAATAGATATTTTTATTAAGTATTGAACAAAACCTTGGTTACATTTGGTCCTCGGATCATCCTTTCTAGGGAAATTAACACTTCTTGTTATCTATATATCTTATGTAAGTTGATATTTTGTTGGGCATTGGTTAAAATTTGATTATGTTTGATCCTCGTTCTGTTTATGTTTAACATGGATCCATACCTAAGTTTGCCATTCTGCTTGCAAATCTTGAAGACTCCCAAAAATAGTGATAAATAAATAGAAGTTCACGAGCATTACTTAAAGCATTTGCAAGTATATTGAATTGTTAATTAATTTATAAAAGGAAATAGACTATTGTTCTATTGTGACTAACAAGCATCAAGTAAGATGAACAAGATAACAAAACAAGCATCAAATAAAAGAAATAACTTGCTCTTTCATTGATTCAAAATTCTTTGGAAGTACAATTACTTGCAAGTTGTCAAAATTACATTGGATAAAGGTAAAAGGAAAAGCTGAAGAGAAGAGAGCAATCATGGATTCAGCTTTATCTTTAAGGGGCCTTTAGGATCTTTTGGAAGCTGAGGTTGCTTCGAGGAGACAGCAGCTATCCCTTTGCCTTTCAGATCTTCCTTCAAGGTTACTGGAACTGTCACCAAGACAAGCTCCATTGTTTGGTTAGTCTTTTTGTCCTTGGAAGGTTCCTTGGGATCACTGGGAGACTATGTATCCTCAGGTGCCACCCCTTCTATTGGTTCAGCATGTTTTTGAAGCTGACTTTCAGTGGAGACTGGGTCTTCAGCTACATTACCTTGTTTAACCTCTGCTCCTTGAGTAGCAGCACCATCCTTGGTTTGGGGAGGGGCAGAGGCTCGAATGGCTGGAGGATAATACATATTTTCTGTCTTCCAAAGTCTGGAAGAGGCATGAACCCCAGCTTGGGAAAGTGCCTCATTCCATACTTGGAGACAGTAATGCCTACATACCTCTGGGACTTGAGCTTTAAAAGTTTCTATTGTCTCGGCCACTCCTACCTCATAACCCTCTTGTTTAGCTTGATCATTTGCCTTCTCAGCCTCCTCTTTGGTCTTGATAGCCTCCTCTTTGGCCTTGATGGCCTCCTCCTTTGCCTTCTCAGACTCCTTTAAATCTCTCTTAAGATCCTCAATCAGCTTTTTTGCTGCAGCGAAGTTCTCGTTGGCTTGCCTAAGTTGCAGTCTTTGGTTCTCGGTTTGCTTCTCAGCTGTTTTTAGAGCAGCATCCAAGCTAGACTTCTCACTCTCTGCTTTGCTCAGATTAGCCGAGACCTCCTGTAGTTTCTTCTCCTGTAGGTCAAGGATCTTCTGGGCGTTGTTGCGCCTTAATTCTTCAGCCTTGAAGGACTTGTACGTACTAATAATGATCTATCTACCCTATGAGCAGACTGAACAGCCTATGCGTAGAAGATAGCAAAGTAATAAAGCAAAGTTAAAATTTTCAAGTGTAACAGAAATGGAGGTAAGCAAAGCTTCGATGAGATCTTTACCATAGCAGGTTCCTTCTACAAAGTCATGAAGACATTCCGATCTCTCATTCTTCTGAGCTCACCCATGTCTTCGAGTAACAGTAAAGCTTGCTCCAATGCGTCTGCTACACGGGCGGCTATTCCCTCATCAGAATTCCTGATGGATGCGTCAACAGTGACTGCATGGTTGTCCATGGTCATCTCAGGAGCCCAGATTGGGGCATGTACAGCCGCGTGAGACTCGGTCTATCTATCTGACCTCGTCGGCACTGTGCGGGCCTGTTTTCCTCCTTTTTCAAGCTTAAGCTCCCTGGAAAGGGGGTCTTTCCCTCCCTCAATCACTTCTTTCCCTTTCTGTTGATCCCTCTTTCTTTTGTGATAAGCTTAGTTAGTGCGTTGAGATTGGGCAGGAGGAGGAGGAGGGAGCTTGGATTCAGGGACTTTCTCGGCACCTTTATCTTTGGTCTTGGTTTGAGGTACCTTGGGAAGCTCTTGGGTCCCCACTTGAACTTCCAGTACATCCTTGAGACTTTGCTTTGGCTTGCGTTGGATGCCCATGATATTAGATTGTTGGGTGGTGTCTTGTAGGGTTGAGGAGGATGTGCCGAGGACAGCAACTTGGTCTTCAGGGGAATGAGGTTGATTAAAAACCTCGAACTCGTCCTTGGAATCAGATACTTCAACAATCTCTTCTTCTTCCTTTATACTGGGTTGAGAAGAGGTTGCTTCGCCAGATGTATGTTGAGTTGGAAGAGGGACTAAGGGAATACCGTCTGGTATGGGTTATAGGGGTTGTATGGGATGTGTGATAAATGTGTCTTGAGGAATAGAAGCTCCCTAAGGTAGCAAAAAACCCTCGACAACAACGCTTATTCAGCGTAAACATGGGTCCTTGGCTCTGATCACGCACTTCGGCGCCTGGAAAGCTTTGGATACAAGATCGAAGCCGAGGATTAAGTGAGCTGCTCGGAGTTGGCCGTCAGTGTGCACAAACACTTCAGCCTGCAGTATTTTGTCTAATCTTGCGAAATCAACAAGATAAGGATGACGATCTGTTGCATGTGGGTCTGCAAATCATTAAGAAGAAAAACAAGATAAGAATAAGTAAATGCTTTTGTATAAACCCAAGTTTAAAAGAGTGGTTATGAATGGTTCAACTAGATCCAGAACTTCACCTGGTTTCTTCTCCCTCGTCAGACAGGGAACGCCGTCGTGCCAATCCCCTGATATGATTAGGATATCATTTTTCAGACTCTTGTTGGATTCAGGGAGGCATTGGATTAACCTAACTTCTGGATACCTAGATTTTAGGTAATATCCACCTTGTTTCTTTAGGAAGTGGAGGTTATAAACCCAGTTCACATCATGATGGGTGAGTCCTAGGTTCATCTTCTCATTTAGGGCATCTATGGAACCCAAAATCCTAAACATGTTTGGGGCGCATTGGGTAGGAGCTAGTCTAAAAGCCCTAAGGTAATCCCTGGTAATGGTCCCCATTGGGATTTTCATCCCCCCTTCGATGAATGCTATCATCGGGATTACTACCTTTCCCCGTTTGTCTTTTTTCTAACCACTCCTCTTCTGTACAGTATGTAACAGACACACCCAGTGGAATTATGTACTTAACCTTAAATTGTTCCATTTTTTCATCTGAATCTACTAGGGATGCAAATCTACCCATTTTTGGGAGCAAGGTGTGGGTATGATGGAAGAACTAAGAAAATAGATGAGCCGCAGAGAAATAAACACCAAAGAGAGAGAGAATAAGAGAAATAATGAGAGATGGAGTCTGGGAAAACCTACTTTAAAAACGACAAAGTCACCTCGGCCTAGTTCTTGGTAAATGTGAGGGCGCATGTAGATTGCGAAAAGTTGGCAAATACGTTGTATGAGTGTTGTAGTGTGTAAGATAGTTTGAATTGTTAGTTTTTATATCAGTGGAAGTCATAAAGCGGGAAACTTCCCGCCTATGTCCCTATGTCATCCTCAACCGTTGGATGCACATCACGTCGCTAAGCGTGGGGGACAGAGAGATGTCAGAATTTAATTTGGGGATGTTCCGCAAGTCGATACGTCAGGAATGCGCTATGGGCAGTTCAAAAGTCATCATCCCTGTCAGCAAAAATGTATGGTGTACACAAGCTAACGATGACAGATGTCGAGATCCTCCTTTCCTCCCGAGATAGCAAATGAGAATCTCGAAGGGCTATTGTAGGGTCATTGGGCCCAGAAATACGTGTGGGGTGGCTTAAGAGTATTTTTTGGGCTAAAGGCCCAATCCGAGGACACTAATGGTCCGAGGATGTACGAATGTCAACTCATAAAGTAATACTAAATAATAAAGAGATAATGTCTGAGCAAGTATGTCCAGGAAGATAGTCCGAGGAAAATTTTGTCCTCGGCTATGTAAATTCGAGGTAGGAGAATGGCTGGTTAACATCCACGGACAATGTTCTAGAAAATCCTATAGGTAAGGGTAAACACGGAAAACGTGGAGGATAAGAAGAAGGGCGGTGGAATATCTAAGATAAAGCTATTACTACCGCCCCCACATTGAATGCTCTGCAACTGCTATTCTAGCTGCATTAATGGGGAAGTGAGACATGAGCATCAGAGTTAAACTTGGCTCCTGTCTCCAAAGACTTCAGGAGAGATGGATGGAACAAGTATCTAAACCAGCAATCTAACCCTGACGTGGAGGATGAAGATGAGAAGAGGGAGGGGATATAAAAGGAAGAAAGGATCTTCAGCAAAGGGGATCGGGAGACACAGAGAAATAACACTGTATACCTCAGTATCCATAACTGTAACCTATCTTGAGAAGAAATAATAGAAATCATCATCGGCTTGTGTCCGATGAGAAGATTCTTTCATATAAACAGTTCCTTATGTGTATTATAGGGAGAAAAGCCCATCATCTTTGTTATCTAACACGACTAGAACCTAGAGTTCAAGCCCACCCTCTACAAATTTTATTGTAAAAGGTCTTTCAGGCCCATCCCATTCTGATTGTGGGTTCGGGTTCAAATTGTGTCTTTACAAAATATATATATATATATATATATATATATCCTATCTTTTCATTGATACACCGAAAGAAACTATTAAAAATACCGAGCAAGATCTTTTACCTTTTTTTTTTTTTTTGGATGAGATTATGGTTTTTTTTTTTTTTTAGAGTTTCAATTTATAACATCTACTCTTGATAATAACTCTTTATTATCAGACCAAGACACTAGTCAGTTTTTGGTGTAAGCGGAATTGAACCCTAGATCTTTTATTTGACCATTAGAGATTTTACCAGTTAAGCTAACTGAAACCTATGATGAGAATATGACCTTTAATTTGTGAGTGACACAACTCCCCTTAAAATTGGCAAGGATTTTCTACAAAAATCCCTCTCAATAAGGTTTTGATTGGACTAAAGGAATGTGAGAGGCAGTGCTGGCTCAATGCTAAAAGCAATTAATGCCGTGCCTAAGGCCCCCAAGCCAAAAAAAAGGCCCTCAAATTTTAACTAATAATATTATTTTTTTTCATTGTAATAGTATTAATTAAGTCCAAATATTAACCAATAAATAAAATAATATTTTTTTATCAAATGAAAAACAAGCAAAAAAAGAGAGAGAAATGCTACATCAACAATACTTTTATAACAAAGCATAAGTAGCAAGTTGTTACATGCTGTTATCAATAGCAAAAAAAATAATTTTAGTGATGCATTCAAAAAGAAAACAAGAAGTAACTTAACATCTAGGATTTGTTGTGAAAAATATTGTGAATACAGCACTTCTAAAAAAAAAAAAAAAAGCAATACACAAAAATATTCACAACATTTTTCACAATAGTTAAGTTAGCAAACTTTTACTAGTTCTCATCTAAGTTTATCACTAACATCACTCGTTTACTTGCCACTATCAATTTGTCGCATCAACAAGTGTTTAAAATAATCAATCTTTGCCTTAGGCATTTAAATGCATCAAGCCGCCCTGGCAGGAGGTGATCATAGAACCTAGATGCATTCACAGATGCCAAAATACATGTAGAAACAATATTCCAAAATGGAACATAATCTTCTAACATTGCCAATAAAGATACCAAAATTCAACTTGGGGAACTATAGTAAGAGATACGAATACAACGTTTTCAAAGTCTTTGAAGGGCACTTAAAGAGCCAACAATTAGCTGAAAATACAGTCACTGAGTTGTAAGACCCCCCCCCCCCCCCCCCAAAAAAAAATATTTATCACTACGGCAAGATCCAACAATAGGTTCACTGGAATGGAAAACACACTCATTGAGAAACCGACGGCTGTGATTTGGTATTTTTCTGGAAATGTCTGAATGGCACCCTGCTAACGCATATCCCACAGTTTGGCAGTTCCATTATCAGATCCACTGACAACAAGTGGTGGCCCTCTCCGAGAAGGACAACATGAATTCACAAACAAGGAGTGTTTTGTCATTTTCTTGATTTGTTTTCCTGTTTCAACATTCGATGCTCTCAGATTCTACGTGATGCTTGGGTCTTGTCCATTTAGTTTTAGTATTCGATTGGTGAGTCTAGATAAAAATTCGGATTATGTGCTATAATAAATAATTGCACTATTTTTTTTTCCCCATAAATCTCTGGCATCCCACTGATTTGCCACTAATTTAAATTTTAAAATATAATTAATATAGAATTTCAGTTAGATTAATATTTATTTATGAAAGTTCACTCGAGGATTTCTCTTTTTTTTTTTAATGTGTTAAATTTCTTATAAGCTTCAATTTTACCCTAATTTTATGCCGGAGTTTCTCTTCAATTTTAAACTATATTTATGAAGTACTTCAAACCCTTTTTAATTTAAAATACTTTTACTCATAAGTGGCTATCTCATCCCCCGATCCTAACTGGTATGGTACCTGGTAATATGTGTGTGAAAGACCTCATCAACCAGCAAACCAGGCAGTGGGACCGTGGGAAATTGACTCATTTGTTTGCCCCATCTACTCGCCAAGAAATTTTGGCGATACCCGTATGGAATCAGATGATAGGATAGTTTGGAAGGAAAATAAAGCTCAAGAATTCTCTGTAAAGTTGGCGTACCAGGTGGCCCTAAGGATTACTCAGCAGCCTAGGGGTGAAAGTTCACGTACTCAGTGGAATGGTAAAACATGGAAGCATATCTATCTGGACAATTAATGTACCCCCAAAAGTCCGAAACTTTGTGTGGAGAGCGTGCTCAAACATATTACCAATGAGAGATAACCTGCAGAGAAGGAAGGTGAGGGTGGAGCCATGGTGCGAATTCTGCAGACAACACCCCCGAGACAGTGTGCCATGTTCTCTGGGAATGCCCCTTTGCTCGTAATACTTGGGCCTTGGTCAGGGGGAGACTGCAGAAATGTCCTAACGAATCTTCAGACTTTTTCTTGCTGTTTAGGAGGCTTCGGGAGAGACTTGAACAAAAAGATATTGAGGTCTGGGCTGTTACAGCGTGGGCTCTTTGGAATGCTCGCAACAAGTTCTATTTTGGAAAAAAAAAAAAAAAAAGCTACAGCCGAAGGTCATTGCTGATGGGGCTTTAGCTTTGCTGACAGAATACCAAAGACTTATGGACTGGGAAGCACAGGTGCGGCGTTTGGGCCGCCGCACCCGCGTCCGACGCGGCCTGACGCGGGGACGCGCAGGCGACGCCGCTGCCTGCGCGTCCGTGCCGCGTCGGGCATTAAAAAAATACTTTTTTCGGCGCGATTCGCGCCGATACGGCGCCGATTCGGACCGACGCGCGAGAAATCGGGCCGATTCGCGCCAATTCGGCCCAAATCGGTACGTATCGGGCGCAAACCGATACCGGCAAAATCGGCCAATACTGGCCGAAATTGGCCGATACTGGCCGAAATTCAAAAAAAAAAAAAAGTATTTCTCTTCAGCTAGGCTCTCTCCCATTCTCTGTATTCTAGTTATTATTTACTATTGCTCTTAAATTTGGTATATATTTATATAATGTAAAAATAGTATATTTAGCAATATATTAAAAATATAAATAAAAATATTTTTAATAATTTTTTAATCGCCGCACCCCGCCGCACTCGCACCCTACTTTTTCAAAAATTGCCGAGTCCCGCACCCGCACCCGAATCCCGAAACGCACCCGTGCTTCATAGCTTATGGAAGCACAGAGAACAGAAGCTTAGCATACAATGAGTCCAACAACTTATATGGTCCAAAGTTACATTTATGTTTACGTTCATGTTCTGACCCCAGCTTGAGCCCTACGAGCGGCTCTAGCATTAGGGGTATGCATGTATCACCTGGTAGCATGTTTCCAGGGTGATTTTGTTATAACCTTATTGTAATTCAGTTGGTCAAGAGAAGTAATGCAAATTTCTACCGTCGAATTTAAAAAAAAAAAAAAAAAAAACTTTTACTAAAATTATTGTTAACTCAAATATAAATTTCAATGAGAATTTTACTATACTTTAGAGAATAGATTATGAATTTTCAGAAGAATTTTATATTAAATGATTTTTTTAGGTTATTTGAAAAATATAAAGTGGTAATATTAATATCAATATTTTCCCCCTTAAAAGTATTGTATGATTTCATTCTCCATATTTAATAAATTTATCACTAGCCATTCATAAATCTAATCATATACTTTAAAAATATATGAATTAGGTAAGATTTAATGTGATGCTAGATCTTCTTCATTTATTTATAGCATTTGATTGGTGAGTCTTGAGAACAATTCAAATTATGACTAGTTTATAATATCATTAAGATGGAAGTTCAAGAAAGGATTAAACTAATTTTATTATAATTTTGTATCAAGTGTTGTAAGGTAGATTTCAATTCTACTCCATTCGAGATTGGAGGTGAGAAGTCTGAAGAAATCTGAAGCCATTGTTTTTTTTTTTTTTTCCTCTCCCGGCCAAGAAAAAGAAACGAAGAAAGATATGATGCTTTTAAACGGAAAAATTTTGGTGACACTGATTTTGCCCCCATAATTTTCACACCCATACAATAAGGGCAATTGAGTTTTATTTGCCTAGGTAAGGCAATGAACATTTGTCCCTGTAAGCTGAATTTTATTTGCAATTATTTAATTAGTACCATTTGGTTTAGAAATTGATTGTATTACTCAGAAATATGACTTAAAACTTCCATCAATGAAGGAAGTCAGCCTTGACTAAGTTAAAAGCCTCACTGTGAGTGATAAGTTGAAACAAGATACAGTAGCAGTTTTCTTGGGGAAAGATAGAACATACAAGTATGAGTGCTAAATCTAAAATGCTTACATTACTAATTTTGCAGTCTACCCAAAAACAAAGCAGAAATAGCTGCTAATTGCTAATCAAGGCTGAACGACTTTATGCCTAGTCAAAGTTTTGAGCTTTAAGCTTTGCTATTGCTAACTGTGTTACTGTATCTTGTAACCCAAAACACCCTCTAGCACATTTAATTATATTCTTACAATGGTTAAATTTATGTTGACTATTTGTTTATACAGGTCTTGAAGTTGACTGATTTGCTACAATCTCAGGTAAATTTTAACTTGTTGAAAGCTAAAGTCAATTGCATCTGAGAGTAGTTGAAAGCTGGTGTCACTTGTAGGGGTAGATACTCACTCTTTAATTTTGTTCTGTTTAATTCTTTGGGCTGGTATCTTGGAAAACATCAAAAGCTAATGGCGATTCATCTGGATGTGAAGTGCAGTGGTCAGTTGAGAAATCATTGCTGCATGTATTTAAGATTCCAATCTGGAAAGTAGGTGACCTCATCTGCTGCGACAATAGAATAAGTTCTCTAAGACCTGACTTAGATGCTAAAGGTAAACCTTATGTCGTTGTTACAGTTTTTTCATTGTCATATTTTACTTGTAAAAGAATAACTAGTGTTATTTAATGTCCTTTCTTTTGTCATTAAGTTTAACCATTGACATTGTAGAATATAAAGAAATGTCTTTTGTGTGTTTTTGTGTACCTTGTTCTGTTATTGTTTTGATATAAGAAGCTCTAATACCAATTTGGTTGGCAAACTCATATGTGCATTGTTACACCTCGGCCCAGCATTGCTCAAGCTGTCAATATGGATAGTCGTTATATGCAAAATTCTGGGAAAGGTCATTGGCAAGTTGTTAAATGGATCTTGAGATATATTTGTGAACGCTGATTTGGGTTTGAAGTTTAAGAGATATGAACTTGTTGAAAGACATGTAGCTAGATATGTTTGATTCTGACTATGTTGGTGATCTAGATAAGCTTCATTCTACTATGAAGCTAGGGGCCGACCACCAGTGAGTTGAAGGTTGACACTACAGACGACTATTGCATTGTCAACCAATGAGGCTGAATACATAGCTATGATTGAAGCTATTAAGGAGGATATTTGGAAACTAGGTTTGATTGAAGACTTGGGATTCATCAAGTGCCCGATTTTGAAATTAAATATAACAAGGAGTTCTATCTGACTGACAACTTTTACATATATGTTTTTTCAGCCAAAGAGAGGGCTGCAGTGCTGTGCAACAATTAGAGAGTAGAAAAACTTCTCTTTGTTTTAGGTGAAGCCCTAAACTTTGTATTTGGGAGAGAGTTTTTAGGGTGTATATGGGGTTTGGGGTTTTGTGAGAGTGACTTTGTGCTAATCTCCATATTTTGTTAGTGAAATTTTCTTCTCACCATCACCCGTGGATGTAGGCTATTGCTAAACCACGTAAATCCTTGTTCATGTGGTTGTCTAACTTTCTTCTTGTTTTTTTTATTACTATTTTTTGTTTGGCGACCGTTCTAAAACTCTTACTAGTATTCACAATCAATCCTGTGTCGGAGTGCTATCTAGAGGTCTTTTCCCACAATAGTTATTTGTGAAATGATTTGCTATATCTGTAGAATAACTAATCAATAACCGTCACCATTCTCACAATCGAGTATTTCTCTTACAGTTTAATGTGGGTTATTGTTCAGTATTTCCTTACTTTATATTCAAGAGCTTCCTTTTATAATTTATAGTTCTTCATTATTTTTTTAATCCTTATGCCACCATCTCTAGGCACTGAAGTAGATTTTGGACCTACAGCCAAAGCAAGGGAGATATGGCTGGCTTCAATGAGCCATGTTAACCTCGAAGGTGATTGCTTTCTTCTAACTGCAAACCAATTCTGCAAAAGGGAAGACAATTTGCTGTCACTAGTCAATGTATTTTGTATTCTAGTTACAACCTAATAACCATCTAGATCCCATCATTCAATTCTGAATGATGTGCTCCATCAATTGGTCAGGGTTTAAACTACATAGGATCACATAGAGGGATACATCCTTATGTTCTCAAGAAAATCGTATGTGCTGGAGTCTGTGTTATTATATCACCATCTGGCCGGGTCTATTCTGGCTGGACCTAATTACCAATGGGAGTCAATCTCAGCTGATTTAGATAAGAATGTATACTTGCAAGTTGTTAACCATTGGGGACTACTGGCCAAATCTGAAATGTATTGGCATCTTTTCAATAAAGATGAATTGATTCACTTTGTTTCTCAAATCTGAAACAATCTTATTTATTTTTTGATGTTCCAGATCTTTGAGAGAATTGTTCAAACAAAGCTAGATTTTAGTGGCATTGGGGGTTGAGTGGGACTAATCCTTGTCAAGCAGACTCTAGATATACTTAATCAATTTTTTTTACAAGTTTTGTGAAAGAAGAAATTTTTGATGAGCTGTAATGGTGACTTAGCTATGTAAAAAAATTGAGTTTTGGAGTTGACTTTTTCTAGTTCTCCTCTTACGAAACAGCTTAGGCTTTGCGTTTTCCTTTTCTTAAGTTTAGAGGATGTACAGAGGTTGGATAGTGGCCACCATTTGTCAAACCCTAGTTCTCCTCACTATTTACGATTTGTATAGTTTGTATAGTTGCTTCCTGAAAAATTTTGTATACAAAAAAATCAAACATTTTGTATAGCTGCTTCTTGGTAAACTTAATTGTTCAGAGTCTGCCCACGGGGATAGATTAGCTTGTACAGTTCTTGAATATGTTTTTTTTTTTTTGTTTGAGGGGGCCGTTCTTGAATATGTTAGTTGATGGTGCAAACACAATAATAATGGAGATAACACGAAGAGTAAATGAATAATACTTCTGGATTTTTTATTAATTTAAAAAAAGAGATTACACAACACTATTTGGACTGAGGCGCGGCACTCGCTCTCTTTAAGGAGATTCAAGCCCTTGGTTGGCTAAACTTTGTAACCGGTGCAGACCGTCTCTGACTTGTCTCCCCCAGGATACAACAGCCCAACAAGTGTCGTATGGCTAGAACAACCTCTGCACAAAGTGCTCAAACCCAAATCTCCACCAGAAAGAACACCCTTCCTTGCCAAGAATCTCTCTATTTTTTTAGTGTATATTGCAGTCACTTGGATTGTGTCTGAATGGGTCTATTTATAGGTTCAATGGGCCTCACGAAATTACTACCCAAATAAATCTGATTAATTAGGTCCATTATTATGATATAGTGGGTGTTACAAGATTAATTGTTGGATATTATTCTGATGGGCTAGAGTTACACAATTTAATGGTGAGATAAGGAGTTTTCTGAATAATGAAAAGGCCCAAACGGATAGTCCATTAAGTGGGTTAATGGCTCATTATTTTCCATAATAAAAATAGAATATTAATTCGGGTCATTTACTCACCAACAGATATGGTAATTACTCTAAATGGGCTGTCAAGTAGGAGGATCCAAGGTGCTGATTCATTTCCAAATTTGGCACCTCCACCCTTCACCTCCCCCTTGCGCACGTATTTGGCCCAATATTTGAGACAATTCATGTTAGCCCATTAATCACCACAATTAAAAAGAACAAAATAGTCTCTCTCCTTTTCAATGTGGAATTAAACATTTTCACTAACTTCTCATCTTCCACATTCACTCCCACATCTTTACATTTATGTTATAAAATTTATTCATTTTAATTGTTTAATATTAAAATGTTCCAACAATCCCCCACTCATTTTAATATTAAATTTTTAGTTAAAGAGAGATTACCAAGCAAAGATGGGTCACTATGCATCATGAAGGTGTGCTCTGCATTGAACCTTCACTTAGTAAAACATCAATCTTAACTTCAGAGTTGTAGTGGTCTCCGACTTGAACTAGGACTGCTTTAGGGAAATTAAGCGTCACTGCTTACACATAACAACCCAAGTGTTGACATGAGTTTTTATAGCTAGCACTTTACGGCCATGTGCTGATCCCGGTTTCATGAGTGTATTTGAGATTGAGTCCAAATCTCATAGGGAGCGGCCCCACCCCCACACTCACATAGGTGAAATTTTGTCAAGGGTGCTCCTGTAATTCTGACACCCCACTCATACGAGCTACAAATTTCATTAAGAGTTTTTTACTCAACCTCTCCACATTACAGGATAAATGCACTTACATCATAGGGATGAGCAATTAAAAAATTATTTACAAAATAAATAATTAACAAAATTAATTGTGCATTTCTTACGACCATCATATGATTCGTTTTTCCCATTGAACCCAATTCTTTGGATCTCTGGTCTTTGGGTTGGGTATCCTCATATATGACTCATGATTCTATGGACTTTAGTCCCATCCCCCTCGATGTATTCCAGACTCTATCTTTTGCCAAGACCTTGGTAAATGGATCTGCAAGATTATCATTAGATTTAATATAATCTACAGTTATGATGCCACTACTCAAATAAGATCGCACGGTACTGTGCTTTCTTCTTATAGGTCTGGATTTACCATTGTAATAACGGTTTTTAACTCTACCAATTGCAGCAGTGCTATCACAATGAATTAATATAGGTGAAATTGGCTTTTCCCAAAGTGGAATTTCATATAACAAATCTCTAAGCCAATTTGCCTCTTCACTAGCTGAAGCTAATGCTGTTAATTCAGCTTCCATTATTGAATTAGCAATTATTGTTTGTTTTTTAGATTTCCAACAAATGGCACCACTACCTAAGGTAAAAATATAACCAGTGGTAGAGAGAGAATCACCTGACAAAGTATTCCAATCGGCATCACTAAAACCTTCAATCACAGCAGGGTATTTTTTATAAAACAAGCCATAACTTTTGGTACAAATTAAATATCTCATGACTCGCTCAATAGCTAGCCAATGATCTTTACTAGGTTTGCTAGTAAATTTGCTTAACACTCCTACTGCATATGCAATGTCAGGTCTAGTACAATCAGTAGCATAACGCAAACTACCAATGATGCTAGCATAATCCTTTTGATTAAAAATCTCATCATCATTATTCACAGGAAATAAATGAACACTAGAATCAAAAGGAGTAGCTACACTTTTGTGATCATGAAAATTATATTTTCTCAATATTTTATCAACATAATGTGATTGATCAAGATATATTCCATCACATGTTTTTGTAATTTTCATGCCCAAAATAAAATTAGCCTCACCAAGATCTTTCATATCAAAATGGCTTTTAAGCATATTTTTTGTCTCATTTATAACATGCATATTTGAGCCAAAAATTAACATATCATCCACATAGAGGCTAATAATAACATGTAAATTATTCCATGATTTAGAATAAATACATTTATCACATTCATTTGATTTATAACCATTCTCAATCATGCAGGAATCAAATTTTTCATGCCACTGTTTAGGTGCTTGTTTTAAGCCATATAAGGATTTAGTTAGCTTACATACCTTGCTTTCTTGTCCAGGCTCTACAAAGCCTTCGGGTTGATCCATATAAATCTCTTCCTCTAGGTCCCCATTTAAAAAAGCATTTTTTACATCCATTTGATGAATTTTCAAATCAAAAATTGCGGCAATAGCAATTAACAATCTAATAGATGTAATTCTTGTTACCGGAGAAAATGTATCAAAGAAATCAAGATCAACTTTTTGTTTAAAACCTTTTGCAACAAGTCTAGCTTTAAACTTATCTATTGATCCATCCAGTTTCAACTTTTTTCTAAGGACCCATTTACAACCTATGGTCTTACAACCTGGTGGAAGATCTACTAATTTCCAAGTTTTATTAGAAATTAGAGATTCCATCTCATCATTTACAACCTCTTTCCAAAATATAGCATCAGGTGATGTTAAAGCCTCTTTTAAATTTTGGGGATTTTCCTCAATATTAAAAACATAATAATCAGGACCAAAATCCTTTTCAACTCTACCTCTTTTACTTCTTCTAGGTTCCATTTCAAGATTTTCTTGATTTTGTAGATGTGACGTAGAAGAACTAAGTTGTGACAAAATATTTTCTTCACCCCCACTATTTTTCAATTTAAAAGGAAATTTTTCTTCATGAAAAATTGCATCACCAGATTCAAAAATTATTTTGTTTTCAAGATTAAAAAATCTATAGGCTGCACTATTAAATGCATAACTAAGAAAAGCACAGGTAGTAGCTCTTATACCTAATTTAGGTATTTTAGGGTCAGTAAGCCTTACATAAGCAAGACAACCCCATACTCTCAAATATCCCAAATTTGGCTTATGTCCTTTCCACATCTCAAAAGGTGTGGTGTGTGACTTTTTATGTGGCACCCTATTTAAAACATGACATGCAGTTAAAATAGCTTCACCCCAAAAATGTAAAGGTGCACCAGATTCAAGTAACAGGGCATTTGTTAACTCAATTAAAGTTCTATTTTTCTTTCAGCCACACCATTAGAAGCAGGTGAATATGGTGCAGTAGTTTCATGGATAATTCCCAAAGACTGAACAAATGAGTTGAATGCACTTGATTCATACTCACGGCTTCTATCACTTCTTATTCTTTTTATTTTTCTACCGAATTGATTTTCAACTTCTTTTAAAAAATCTTGAAATTTTTCAAAAGCATCACTTTTATTTTTCAACATATAAATAGTTTTATATTTTGAGAAATCATCAATAAAAGTGATAATATATCTATTTCCTCCACGAGTTAAAATTCCCTCAAATTCACATAAATCGGAGTGAATTAACTCGAGCAATTCGGTATTTCTTACAACACTTTTATGAGGCCTTTTTGTAATCTTAGCTTGACTACAAGTTTCACATTTTTCAAAATCTTTTGACAGTCTTGGAATTAATCCTAAACTACTCATGATTCCCACGTATCTACTATTTATATGACACAAACGAGCATGCCAAAAATTAACAGAAGAAAACATATAAACTGAACTGGTAGATACTTTATTATTCTCAACATTTAATTTAAACATTCCATCACAAGCATAACCCTTTCCCACAAATAATCCCTTTTTAGTGATTACATAATTATCAGATTCCATAGTTTGCTTGAAGCCAGCCTTGTTAAGCAAAAAACTTGACATCAAATTCTTCCTCATGGACAGAGTGTAAAGTACATCTTTCAATGTTAGCACACGTCCAGAAGTGAATTTCAATTCAACCTCACCACTCCCAAAAACCTTGGTTTTGCTAGAGTCACCAAGCATAACAGTTTTTTCTTCTTCAAAAGGAGTGTACAATTTGAACCAATTTTTGTCATAGTAGACGTGCCTATTAGCACCAGAATCTGCCCACCACCCTTCAATATATTGCACCATATTGATGTCTGTAATCATAGCCACTAAAGGCTCTTCGGTTACGTTAGCCTGCGGGACAGATTCACGTTTCTGAAATTTGCAAAATCGAGCAATATGCCCACTCTTGCCACAGACAAAACAGGATCTATTAAATTGATCTTGTGAAGGGGGTCCTTGGTTCTTATTGTAATTTTTATTCGGGTTTCCCCTTCCTTGAGGTGATCTATTATTGTTTTTAAAGACTTTCTTTTTTGGCTTCAATTGACTATTTCTAGGAAAATGATTTTTGGGCATATTATTATTGGATGAAATAAGGTTTACCTTTGTGGTGGAATTACCATTGCTCTCTTGTGTCATGAGTGCATCTTGTCCTCTAGCTTCCTCCTCCACACGGATGCGTGTGATCAAGGTCTCCAAGGATGTCTCCTTTTGTTTGTGCCGCAAAGTCTTTTGGAACTCCCTCCAAGATTGTGGTAGTTTGTCAATTATGCCGGCTACCACCAAATTGTCTCCGATCTTTATGCCTTCGGATCTCAATTCTGCTACAATCATTTGGAAGTCTTGTGCTTGATCCACCACCGATTTTCCATCCACCATTTGGTAACAGAAAAATCTACTAGCAGCATACTTCTTTGCACCTGCCTCCTCGGTATCATACTTACTTTGTAAAGCTTTCCAAATTTTTTTAGCAGACTTGTAAGTTGTATCATAATAATCATAGAAATGATCGACAAGACAATTTAATAGATAAGAGCGACAATTATATTCATCTTTTGTATACTTATCTATTTTTTCTTGATGAAGAATATATTCTTCGTCACTCATCTCATCGGTAGGAACCTTTGACGGATTCTTCTCAGTGAGGATGTAGGCAACTTTGAGAAGGCTCAAGTAAAAGAGGACCTTTCCTTTCCACCTCTTGAAGTGGGCTCCCTTAAAGCGAAAGGGCTTGTTGAGATCTCCAACAGGCTCATTTGGTTTCTCTTGTGTAGACTCCATGTGTTGAATCTCCTTAAAATTGATGGTGCAAACACAATAATAATGGAGATAACACGAAGAGTAAATGAATAATACTTCTGGACCTCCACCCTTCACCTCCCCCTTGCACACGTATCTGACCCAATATTTGAGACAATTCATGTTAGCCCATTAATCACCACAATTAAAAAGAACAAAATAGTCTGTCTCCTTTTCAATGTGGGATTAAACATTTTCACTAACTCCTCATCTTTCACATTCACTCCCACATCTTTACATTTATGTTATAAAATTTATTCATTTTAATTGTTTAATATTAAAATGTTCCAACATTAGTCCTGAAATTTTTGCAACTGGATGGATGAATTTAAATATGTAGACGAAAATGATGCTGTATTTTTCCAGCGGACTAAGCAAATATGAATTTTGGCTTTTTTAGGTTTCTTTTAATGAGGCAATCTTATTTGTATTTTTAGAAACTTTTGGAAATTGAATGTAAGGAATAATTTAAGGCAGTAGCGATACTGTATCCATATGCCGTGGTGTGAACATATTACAAACATTTACAGCATCTATTCTATGGGGATGATGATAGAACCCTAGATGTATTTGCTGATGCCAAAATACATGAAGCACCAATACTCCAAAATGGAAAATAATCTTCTACTTTGCCAATAAACAGTAGAGATAAACTTCTACTCCAAAATTTAACTTGAGAAACTACAGTAGAGATACAAACTTTTCAAAGTCTTTGGAGGACACTTAAAATAGCCAACTATTGGTTGAAAAAACAGTCACTGAGGTGCCAATATGGCCAAATACCACTATAGGCCAAAAAATTTGGTAATCTACCACTGTTTTGAAATATATATGTATGTAAAACTCTTTTGAAACTCGAGTTTATTGTGTAAGAACTCGAGTTCCTTGAAAAAATAGCCTTTAAGTTTGCTGTGTTATTTTTTATGGAACTTGAGTTCTTGGAATTCGACTTACACAGCAAACTCGAGTTTCACAAAATTGAGTTTCAAAAAAGTGGTAGATCCCTAATTATTTTGCTGTCAAATATTTCCGTCAAATATGGTATTTGGCCATTTTTGCTGTCACTAAGGTGCAAGTTCTTTCAATTCTCAGATCTCCCCCAAATAAATCTGTTTAACACTACTGCAAGATCCAACAATAGGTTAACTAGGATGAAAAAGACACTCATTGATTGAACCAATGTGACCAGAGGATCTTATACAAGATGCTCTAGAAGTTGTATCCCAAATGTAAACCATCCAATCTGAACTCCCGGCAGTGACTTTGCTTCCATCAGATGACCAGCTACACTTCAAAATGTTCTTCTCAAAATTGTGTTGGTGGTCCTCTCCGTGAAGGACAGCAAAAATTCACAAATGAGGAGTGTTCTACCTTTTTCGTGATTAGTTTAAATGTTTTCTTGATTCAACATCCCATGCCTTCAGATTTTATGTGTAGCTTGGGTCTTGTCCATTTAATTTTAGCTTTTCATTGGTTAGTCTTGATAAAATTGGGTTTATGTGCAATAATAGGTGATTCTCGTGCGTCCCATGCGACTAGTTTAAATTTTAAAGTATAATTAATACTCCATGAAAGTTCACCTAAGGATTAAGTTAATTTATTCTAATTTTGTATGTGTCAATTGTCATAAGTTAGACTTCAACTCTTCCCTAATTTTCTACCGAGTTTCTCTTCAATTTTAAACTATAAGTATATTTAAAAGAACTTTGACTCTTTCAAACTAATTTTTAAATTTTTTTTCTAAAATTCGTTGTTAACTCAAATATAAATTTCAATAAAAATTTTACTATACTTATGCATTTTCAGTAGATTTTTATAATAATTTTTTAAGCATATTTGAAAAATACAATAAACATTAACAAAATTCATTGTATTGCAATAAAAAAGAAAGTTAAAAATTAAATATATTAATAGTTCAACAAATCACAATTAAATAATTAAAATGGAATAATTACAAATAAATAATTTGCATACTAATTTGCAAATAATAACAACAAAATTAATACTAAATTTAGTAAGAAACTTTTGAAACCCACACACATATATAATTGTAATTAATTTTAATTGCATCCTGGCATATATAGAGCCAGATTGGATCAACGTTTGTGTGAAGCAAACACGTGTTTCCAGAAGAAAACACAAAACAACATGGGTTTGGCCTCTCTTTGTTTTTTTTAGAAAGATACAGTTAATTGTGGCTTTCAAAAATTTTAGAGTTTTCAAATTGCTATTTTTACATTTATTACCAAACGTTTAATTGTGGTTTTCAAAACGCAATTTGAAAAAAGTTATTTTTATAAAACGCAGTTTTCAAAACAACCTATCCAAACAAACCCATAGAAAGTAATCATGTGATAATGACATGAAACATAAACAAGATTGCTTTTAAAACTATGCTAGGATGGCTTATTTTCATTACTCATTCATAGGAAAAGTCTAGTGACACTAATTTTGTATTTGAAATTTTCACATTTGTTCTATAATTTTGTGTCATATCAAGTCTCAGTAGGGACAAAGGCAGGAGTTGAAATCAGGGGGCGGTTCTGCTGCTAGTAAGTGCAACGGCTTTGGCCTCCAACTTTTGCTACTTAACCATTGAATTTTTTTTTTTTTTCCATGCATCTATTGTTAGATAAAGACAAAATTATTTTGTTTAAAATTATTTAAAGATGCAAGTTGTTTGTTTTGGGTAAAATAGGTTGATTGAGCCCCCTCCAAAACAAAAGGTTGATTGAGCGTAATTCTTTTTAACTTTACTATGGATAATTTTTGTTATTGGGCTAATTCATTTGGGCTTGTATATTTTGCTTTAGATTTTAGATCTATAAATTTTTTTATGACCTTTAAAATGAGAAAAATTATAGGATTACAAATTTTTTTACAAATTACAGATCTAATTAGTGGTTATTGGTGAGTAAAAAAGTTATATAAGTCATAAGCATAGATACGAACAAATAAGAATTTAATACCTCAAAAATTTGCAAAAATGTTGTAGAAACATTTTTAACTATAATATTATGCTTAAAAGAATCAATGATAATTTTAAGGGGAGCAAAGTATACTTTTATATACAAAAAAATTTGCTAAAATTAGTGCCTATTTATATACTAATTAAAAAAAAAATGGGGGTGGCTTGCCACCCTAAGTCCATATATGCCTCCGTCCCTGGGTCTCAGTGAAGTGAGCTAGTCTAAGAATATTTATGTGAAAGGGCAAAGCTTAGATAAAGTTACTTATATACAGTTCCTTAAGTTCCCCTCTTAAAAATCTGTCACTTGTCTAAATGTATAACTAAACAAACATTGTTAAAAGTACCGTAACTTTCGGTTGTTGTATTTTTTTCCCCTTGTCTGTGAGAAAAGAAAACCCATTGGCTTCAGATTTGATTTCTCACACACAATCGCTTAGGTCTAACCAGGGGAGAACAATAACACAAAGGACATTATAGAGGTGGTTGCAGCATGTAGAGGATTGGGTTTGGGTAGAGTTGTAGCAAAGTAGGTTTTCATGGGAAGGGTACCCCCCCCCCCCCGCCTCTTTTTTTCTCTAATTTGTGTTTATTGGGAATGAATGGATGGATCTGCTATTACTGTTCTAATGGCTATTTGTTCCAAACTTATGAGAATTAGATTTATCCAAGTAGTACATTGCTATGGCAGTCTTCATCTTCTTTTTTTTCTTTCTTTCTTTTTCATTATTTAAAAAACCATTTGTCTAGCATATAAAGCATGAACAAATCAATTATCTTCTAATAAAAATAATGGGATTAATGGAGAAGATCATTCCAGGCTTGTCCTTCTGAAGCCAGTTTTTATTTTCTGATATTGTTTGGGAGAAGTTTGAGAGATTTGTAGTTCGGTTTTCTCACACGCGCAAGTGAAAAAAAAGAAGAGAGAGAGAGAGAACGGCGTTAAAACTGTGTTAGTTTGGTTGTTCAATTAGACAGATGACAGATTTTTAAGAGGAGAACTTAAAGAACAATATATAAGGAACTGTATCTAAGTTTTGCCCTATGTGAAAACACTCGGTGTCTGTAGTGGTTTTGGTTGTTCACCAACTATTGATTCTGCTGTCAAATTAAATACAAATTAATGAATGCTTATTTGAATCAGCCTTGGACAATCCACATAAATTAAGAAGATAAGCATTGTTGAATATATATATATATATATATATATATATATATATATTTCTCAATAGCATATTATTTTGTTCATGAGTACATGAGTCTAACAAAAATGTGAACGTATGCCTACTGCAATGCCCATATTCGAAAAGGATATCCATCTACATAAAAAGAGACAAACCGATCGACTAACTTAATTAAGTTGTGAAAATTGACATCTCTTGCAACTTGCATTATTAATGGTGGCCATTAAACAAATTAAAAAGCTATATAAGATGTTTGTGTATGACTGTATGAGCAATATTATCTCTTTATTATATTTGTGCATGGGCCATTAAACAAAAAAGTTATATTGATGATGTTGACGCAGAAGGGCACAGGTAGATGGTGGAATGTTATTCTATATATTCCCGTTTCCCTTGGACAAATTACATATAGAAGTTAAGAGATGTTGATGCGCAATTCACATGACAATGGTGGCCAGCTATTTCTATATTATATATTGTTTCATTGACCATATAGTTATTGATGTTAGTCTTTAGCATACTGATACCTCTATAGTTTCCAAATCTTTTGTTTAATCTCCACGAAATTATAAATTAATAAGGCTATTGTGGGATTCTAAATCTAAATATGATAACACAATGTCTCCTCGTTTACCACATTAAACTCCAATATCTCTTTTCACTAAATTTTCCAACTTATTATTCATTAAAAATATTAAAATAACAATTTAAAATTAAAATGCTCCAACAATTGCTTCTTGGAAAGTTTTGATGTTCATAGTATGTCCATGGGATAGATTAGCTTGTACAGTTTATGAATATGTTAGTAATTAATGAAATTTTTGCAAATGGAGCGATTAACTTTCATATATAGACTAAAATGCTACTGCATTTTCTAGCTTTCAGCTTTTTGGATTTTGGCCTTTCGTAGGTTTCATTTAACGCAGAAGTCTTATGTTCCTGTTTTGGTCAAGAGTGAAGAAGTGATTACTATTTTAAAACTGTAAAGAAGATGTATAATTGTATTGGAGTAATGTTACGGCTATAAACTATTTTACAATATTTTTATGGCTAACTTTTTAATAGTTTTCATTAAGGCTTATTATTAACATCACTTTTTTATTTACCAATAATCATTCGCTACATTAATAATTTGTAAAAAAAATTTGTATCTCAAACATTACTCATAATATAGTAGTCCTTTTTTTTTATTTGAGATAATAGATAGACATAATATAGTAGTCCTAAAAAGGCTAAAATCTGTAATTTCATAATAACTCCACTGCAGCTTGTAAATAATTTGATAATGGTTGTACATTCCACGTAATTGCCTTTTATTTTTCCTAAGGAAAAGGGGAGTGGCAATTGGCTTCTTCCTGTGAACTGATTTGTTTAGAGAGAGAGAGAGATGAAAGTTAAAACCACTTTCTGGCTTCAATTTTAGGTTTTGATTGGAAAAAAGGATGTGGGGGTGATGATAGAACCCTAGATGTATTTAATAATGCCAAAATACATGCAGCACCAATACTCCAAAATGGAAAATAATCTTCTACTTGGCAATAAACATACCAAAATTCAACTTGAGAAACAACAGTAGAGATACAAACTTTTCAAAGTCTTTGGAGGACACTTAAAAGAGCCAACTATTGGTTGAAAAAACAGTCCATAAGGGGGCAATATAGCCAAATATATACCACTATTGGCCGAAATATTTGGTGATCTATCATTGTTTTGAAATATATATGGATGTACCACTCTTTTGGAACTCGAGTTTGATGTGTAACTCGAGTTTTAGGAACTCAAGTTCTTTAAAAAATAACCTTTCAAGTTTGTCGTGTTATTTTTTATGGAACTCGAGTTACACGGTAAACTTGAGTTTCACAAAATTGAGTTTCAAAAAAGTGATAGATTGCTAATTATTTCGCAAACAGTGGTAGATCGCCAAACATTTCCATCAAAGATAGTATTTGGCCATTTTTGCCACCACTGAGGTGCAAGTTCTTTCGATTCTCAGATCTTCCCCAAATAAATCTGTTTATCACTACTACAAGATCCAACATTAGGCTCACTGGGATGAAAAAGACACTCATTGATTGAACCAATGTGACCAGGGATCTTATACAAGATGCGTCTAGAACTAGAAGTTGTATCCCAAATGTAAACCATCCAATCTGAACTCCCGACAGTGACTTTGCTTCCATCAGATGATCAGCTACACTTCAAAATGTTCTTCTCAAAATTGTGTTGGTGGCCCTCTCCGTGAAGGACAGCAAGAATTCACAAATGAGGAGTGTTCTGCCTTCTTCTTGATTTTTTTAAAATGTTTTCTTGATTCAACATCCCATGCCTTCAGATTTTATGTGATGCTTGGGTCTTGTCCATTTAATTTTAGCTTTTCATTGGTTAGTCTTGATAAAATTGGGTTTATGTGCAATAATAGGTGATTCTCGAGCATCCCATGCGACTAGTTTAAATTTTAAAGTATAATTAATACTCCATGAAAGTTCACCTAAGGATTAAGCTAATTTATTCTAATTTTGTATATGGAGATGAGCTCAAGTTACCCATTTTTTTTATTATTAGATTTAAGTAGATCTAACGGTAAAAAATATGAACCCATTAATGTTAATTATCATATCATTTATTATTTATTATTTTTTGAATTTTCATATTTGTTTTTACTCCTAAAAATTTTCACATTATCTCTCTTCTCTCATCCTCCGAGTAATATTACAATCACAAACTATTTTACAATATTTTTACAAACTGCTGATGTGACCAACTTTTTATTGGTTTTCATCTAAGCTCATCCTTAATATCATTTTTTCATTTACCAATAATCATTCACCACATCAACAGTTTGTAAAAAAATTTGTAAAATAGTTTGTATCTCTAACATTATTTCTCATCCTCTTAGTCATTATAGTCATCACGAAAAGACGTAATTGAGTTTATATTTTGATTTATAAAGATTTGTGTTGGAGCATTATTGTTTGTTTCAACAATTGCACGAATGATACCATTATACAAAGAATCATTATCTTGGAGTATTATAAAGATTTGTTTCGACAATTGCACCAACAATTTGTTTTATTTGTACAAGTCACAAAATAAATTTAAAGTCCAGGACTTTGAGATCGCAAAAGAAGCCTTTGAATTGGTTTCAAATCTTTGTATAACTTGGAGTAGAGGTGGTGTTTTCCTCTTTGAGGATGCAGTGACGCTGAATTTTTTAATGTAGATTTGAAGTGAACTGGTACTAAAGTTTTTATCTAAGATTCTAAATTCCTTTTTAAAATTATGGAAATTCAAAAAAAAAAAATGAAAATAGAGACAGATATATGAAAATAAAAAGTTTCAGATATTTTGGTTGAGATGAATGTAAGTACATTATGGGAATAGAGACAGATATGAAAATTCAAAGAATAAGGGATAATAAATGATATGGTAATCAAAATTAATGAGTTCATATTTTTGACCATTAGATCTACTTAAATCTAATGGTGTAGAAAGTATAACTTGAACCCATCTCTTGTATGTGTCAATTGTCATAGGTTAGACTTCAATTCTACCCTAATTTTCTACTGAGTTTCTTTTCAATTTTAAAATGTAAATATATTTAAATGTACTTTGACTCTTTCAAACTAATTTAAAATATTTTTTCGAAAAATCATTGTTAACTCAAATATGAATTTTTATGAAAATTATACTATACTTGTGCATTTTCAGTAGATTTTATAATAAAACTTTTTTAGCTTATTTAGAAAATATAATAAACATTAACAAAACTCATGGTATATATTGCAATAAAAAAGAAAGTTAAAAATTAAATATATTAGTAGTTCAACAGGTCACAATTAAATGATTAAAATGGAATAATTACAAATAAATAATTTGCATACTAATATACCCTTCTAATGTTTTGTTTTTTTAAAAGTTAGCAAAGTTTTTTAAAAACGAATAGAATTAATACTAAATTTAGGAAGAAACTTTTGAAACACACACATATATAATTGTAATTAATTTTAATTGCATCCTGGCATATATAAAGCTAGTTTGATCAACATTTGTGCAAAGCAAACACATGTTTCCAGATGAAAACACAAAGCAATGGGTTTGGCCTCTCTCTTTTTTTTTTTTCTTTTTTTTTAAATATAGTTAATTGTGGTTTTAAAAATTTTTAGAGTTTTTAAACTACAATTTTAACGAGTATTACCAAACATTTAATTGTGGCTTTCAAAATGCAATTTTAAAAGCATTATTTTTATAAAACGCAATTTTCAAAAGAACCTATCCGAACAAACCCATAGAGAGTAATCATGTGATAATGACCGAAAACAAAAACAAGATGCTTTTTAAACTACACTGAGATGGCTTCTTTCCACTACTCATTCATTGGAAAAGTCTAGAGACACTAATTTTGTCACCGAAATTTTCACATTCATTCTATAATTTTGTGTCGTAGTTGGTCTCAACAGGGACAAAGCCAGGACTTGGAGTTAGGGGGCATCTTTGTTGCTGGTAACTACAGTGGCTCTAGCTTTCGACTTTGCTGCTTAACCATTGAAATTTTTTTTTTGTGTCTTTGTTGCGTACGTCTACTGCTAGACAAGGACAAAATAATTTTGTTTAAAATTTTTTAAAAGGCCGGGTTGTTTGTTTTGGGTAAAATAGGTAAATTGGGCGTAACTCTTTTAACTTTAGTATGGGTAATTTTTGTTATTGAGCTAATTTTTTTGGGCTTGTATATTTTTTTTAGATTTTAGATCTGTAAGTGCACAATTGCACCTGGACCCAAGAACAATTATGGGCTCAGGCCCAATGAGCCTTAAACAATATAAATTTGTAGAGTGTGGGCTTGAAACCCAGGTTAGAAGTATTGAGGGTTTGATGACAAGCTAAGAACTGCAAATATTCATAAACAACAAACAGATATTACAAATAAACCTCCTCGGACGTAAGCCGAGAGCTCTCCTTCTTTTATGTCTTTTTCTTTTCTTTTCGATTAAAAAAGAAGATCCCTCTACTGTTCTAGGTCCCTCCCCTTAAATACCTCTCTTTCTGATCCTTTATCCACGTGTTGCTCCAACCCCTTCCCCCTAGATATTTCCTTTCTTAGTGCCTTTTCATAATGACCAGAAGTTTCCCCTCCACTGTTCAGGGGTCACTTCCCCATTAATGCGGCCAGGGAGGTAGGTGCAGAGTCTTTAATGTGGAGGTGACAGCCTTTGCCTTTGGTGTTTCTTGAATATCGGTGCCTCTAGGACATTCAAGGGTTCCCCCTTATAACCATTAGTCTTCAGGGAGTTGTGCCTTGACTTTTATAACGAGGTCTCAAGTTCTCCTGTGTCTATCCGAGGAGGGAGTCACCCTCGGATGAGTCCTCGGATCCTCGGCGCATGGGCCAACCCGCAGTACTAACAAACTCTTAACCCAAGAGCAGGTCGGCCCTCCTCGCTATAGCCCATAGGCCCATTACCCACTTGGGTCCTTTTATTCCCCACAATAGCCCCTCAAAACTCTAATTTTCAACATCCGAGGAGAAAAATAGGGTTTTGATCCGACAAGAACTTACTCCGCACACTTTGTGAATGATTGCACGTGTGGAAACCGTTTCGCGTTCCAAAAGATGCCACTTGGCGGTTTTATTTTCAAAAACGCGCGCATTTATTACTGTAAGTTACACCTTGTCCCCCACGCTCAACGGTGAGATGGGCATCCAACGGTCCTTGTTATTCCACGAAAATTTGGGCGGGACAAATATAATTTCGAAGCCGCTTTCCGCACATCGTGACGCTTCGGGAACCTGGGCCTTCATTTATTTCACCAAAGGCTAATCCCATCAAAACATCAGTAATCATACTTTACCTGCAGAAACCCGTGGGAATTCGCACAACTTGAGATTTGTAAGTTCTTGCTCCTTCTTTGCTTAACCTTTTCTCCTCGGATCTTGTCCTCGGCTGCCCTTGTAGACATTCTCCCTCTTAGAGTTTAGTCTTTCGCTCCTTTCTGATGGGAAAGTTTAAGTGTCTAGTTGATACCGCCGCTGGGATGGAAGGCTTTAGAGCCAAGTATCGTATTCCCAGCGATGTAGGTTTAGAATATTGTCCAGCGGAAGCCGTGGCCGGTTCTAGAAAAGCTGGAGAAGTTATCATCCCAATGGTAGCCTTTGTAGAAGGTGGGATGGCCCTCCCAATGAAGCCTGTAACCAGGGAGTACCTCCGCAACCACCGGTTGTGTCCCGATCAGTACGCCCCAAACGTTTTTAGAGTTTTGGGTAGCGTCGATGCTCTAAACAAGCAAATGGGTCTAAACCTCACCTGGCATGATGTCGTCTTTATGTACGAATGCCACAAACTTACCAAGGTAGGTTACTACATTAAGTCCCGTTCTAGCGTCGTTAGGCTAATCTCCTGTCTGCCCAAATCCAACAAAGGCATGAAGGATGACTACCTGATCGTCTTTGGAAACTGGCACGACGGCCTCCACTGCCCAGTTGAGTGGGGAGATCCAGGTGCGGTTCCTTAGGATCTGACTTCCCACCCCACAACCACGCCCCATACCTATGAAAGTGCATTTGCATTTATCTGAGTATTTAGCTTTAGTTCTTACATGTTCTGCGATTCTGACCACGTTTATTTGTTTTTGGTGTCTTTCTTTGCAGATAAACAACACGTGCACCCTCGTTTGAGTCATTGTAACGTCGCGGATCTGAACCGAGTGCTACGCTCTGAGGTGTTCGTCAGCAAAGACTTACAACTTAGGGCAGCCCACTTGATTCTGGGGTACGAGCCCATCTCCTCGGACTTCCAGGAGATCGAGAACGCCATTGTCGCAGGTGACCGGCGACGTAGGAGGATTCACGTGGCCAGACGACATTTCCTGGAAGACCACGACCTTCCCAACGATGACCGCACCATACTATACACTCAACCGATTGTGGCGATTCCCCTCGCTGCGCACTCTCAGGCAACTGTTGTTCTAGAGGAGTAGGTGTCTTCTTCACACACGCTGGACGAGGAGATAGAACAGTTTCAACTTGAAGACGTCGAAAGACCTCGAGGGAACCAGTTCGTTATACTCTCTGACGAGGAAGAAGAAACCACCGAGGCCTCTGGAATCGCAAGGTTAGTTATTGCCCACCCAGAAGACGACTCCGAGGAGGATATGGACAAGCTTCAAGGTCTCCTGACCAAGAGAGGTGCGAAGGTTGCTCAAAAGAAGGCGGGGGGGTCCCAAGCTCTTCCATCTTTGCCACTTCCCCCTCCTCCAGCCGAACCAAAACTTCCAGCCGAGGAGCCCAAAAAGAAAAGAAAGGGGGAGGCCGAGGAGACGAGCGGCAAAGAACAAAAGAAGCCACAACAACAACCGCAACCAGTTCAGCAGCAGAAGCTGGACAAAGGTAAAGGTAGGGCCCGTTTAGTTGAAAGCGGGGAGATCAGGGACGTGGCCGAAGTGCGCCGAGCACCGGCCACCTGGTCCCCTGACTTAAGACTGGACGGCGCACCAATCTCCTGCTAGTCCAGTATCAGGGCGGTCCAACAAGGCCATGCCCACCACTTGGCGGAAGTGTTGGAACGCCCTCTTCTGCTGCCCAAGGACATGGAAACCTTGGAAAGAATGAGCCAACCTCAATTGTTCCTGTCTTTAAAAAGGGAGCTAGCCCTGGTAAGTTTAACTTTTTATGAAGATTCCATTACTCACGAGTGTCCTGCTATACCTAATTCTCTAATACTTTATTGCAGGCCATTCAGGAAGTCTTCGTGGCCGAGAAGTTTATAAAAGACACTCGGAAGAGAGCCAGAACAGAGCTTGAAATTCGAATGGAGACTGAGAAGTCCTTAGGCACGGCCCTCGCTGAAAATGAGAAGCTCATCTCTGAGGTGGCTGATCTGAAAAGAGAGAGGGATGAGGCCGAGGCCAGCCTAAAGACTATGAAGACCCAAATAGAGAGGCAACGCAAGCTTCTTCGTGAAAAAGATGACGAGCTCTCCTAAGCCCAAAGGGAACGCTCAGATTTGGAGAAGGAATTTGCGCGAATGAAGGAGGAAGTTAGCGCATTCAAACGCTCTCTGGAGGCTGCCAAGTAGGCGAGTTACGAGGAAGGGGTAGCTGCCACTGAGGAGCAGCTGACAGAGGCTTTCGCGGCCTTGTGCCGGGAGTACTGCCAGCAAGTCTGGGGGGAAGCTCTAAACGTAGCAGGGGTTCCTTTAGCCTCGGAGCTGAGGAAGTCCGAGAATGTTTGGCTTCCCCTGGAGATACAAGAGATAGAAGAGGCTCCTGCTGTTGCTCCTACCCCTGAGACAACTCTTCTTGCTTTTCCTCCTATGGTCCCAAAGCTCATTCCAGATCCTATAGAACCTTCAGGTTCCAACAAAGAGAAGGAAGGGGGCGGGGATGACGAGAAGGGCCTGAGCCAGAATGTAGAAACCAACGTCCCTCCAACAAAGGCAGCAGACAAAGGAAAGCAAGTTCTGTCTCCCTTTGAGTTGGAGCTAAGAAAGACCGAGGCAACCAGCACTTCTCAGCAAGACCCCCCTCCAAAAGCTTAGGACCTAGCCTAGGACTTTTCTTTCTTTGTATTTAAATTTAGTATGTAATGTATGTCTGAATAATTAATGAAGGACGATTTTGTTTGATTTTCACTCATGTTGTATTTGTTTTACTTTATTCTTTTTGTACTTGTCGTAAAAGTTCTCATTAATACATAGTTAAAAAAAAAGGTCTGAACAAACAAATCTAACTCCAGGGATTGCACAATTATAACCTCCACGCAGCCATGCGCATGTTTTAGTATTAAAAACCTAACAGAGAGTAACATGGTTTGAATATTTAAACAATACCTTAGTTAGAAAAAGACCTCATATGACGGTTAAACCCTTGTAATCTGTGGTATTGTTTTTAGTAGGATGTAAGGTCCGAGGACCATTCCTTACAAAAATTTGCTTAACACTTAAAGATATAGAACTTAAGATCCGAGTTAATGAACGGTAAAGCACTAATTTCCAGACATGATAAGAAATTAATTTTGATCAAGTTTGTGGTCCGAGGACTATACTTAACCAATTTTCTTTTTGATTCTTAAGGAGAGTAACTTCCAATGTTAATTTCCCCAAAGTAGGAGGTCCGAGGACCCGGCATAACTAAGGTTCTGTTTAACAAATGACAAGATATCAATTTCCACCAGGTTTGTGGTCCGAGGACAACACTTAACCAAGTTTCTGTTTGACTCTTAGGGAGAGTAACTTCCAATGTTAATTTCCCCAAAGTAGGAGGTCCGAGGACCCGGCATAACTAAGGTTCTGTTTAACAAATAACAAGATATCAATTTCCACCAGGTTTGTGGTCCGAGGACAACACTTAACCAAGTTTCTGTTTGATTCTTAAGGAGAGTAACTTCAAATGTTAATTTCCCCAAAGTAGGAGGTCCGAGGACCCAGCATAACTAAGGTTCTGTTTAACAAATGACAAGATATCAATTTCCACCAGGTTTGTGGTCCGAGGACAACACTTAACCAAGTTTCTGTTTGATTCTTAAGGAGAGTAATTTCAAATGTTAATTTCCCCAAAGTAGGAGGTCCGAGGACCCGACATAACTAAGGTTCTGTTTAACAAATGATAAGATATCAATTTCCACCAGGTTTGTGGTCCGAGGACAACACTTAACCAAGTTTCTGTTTGATTCTTAAGGAGAGTAACTTCAAATGTTAATTTCCCCAAAGTAGGAGGTCCGAGGACCCGGCATAACTAAGGTTCTGTTTAATAAATGGCAAGATATCAATTTCCACCGGGTTTGTGGTCTAAGGACAACACTTAACGAAGTTTCTGTTTGATTCTTCAGGATAGTAACTGGAAACTCCTGCGGTATTTACAACTTTGAACGGATTATAAACAAAAACACACTTTATTAATAATAATACCGTCGCAGGTTATTTACATTCCATGGGCGTGGTACAATTCTTTCATCTAGATCAGCTAGCCGATACGACCCTGTGCCTGCTACTGAAACAATTCGATAGGGGCCTTCCTAGTTTGGTCCTAGCTTACCCCAAGCTGGGTTCCTAGAAGTGCCCACAACCTTTCTTAGTACAAGATCCCCAGGTGCGAGTGGCCTTAGTTTCACGTGGGCATCATATCCTCGTTTAAGCTTTTGTTGATAATAAGACATTTGGACCATGGCTACCTCGCGCCGTTCTTCGAGCAAATCAAGACCTTTCTCCAGGAGTCCATCGTTATTCTCCGGGCTAAAAGAACTCGTTTTTAGGGTAGGAAAACCAGATTCCAGAGGTATCACCGCCTCGGCTCCATAAGTTATAGAGAATGGTGTTTCTCCCGTGGACCTGCGCGGTGTAGTTCGATACGTCCACAGAACATGTGGGAGTTCTTCCACCCATCTGCCTTTCGCATCGTCTAACCTCTTCTTCAGCCCACTGACTATGACCTTGTTAACGGCCTCGGCTTGTCCATTTCCCTGAGGATAAGCTGGGGTGGAGTATCTATTTATGATGTCCATATCACCGCAATATTTTCTAAAAGCCTTGCTGTCAAATTGAACACCATTGTCTGATATAAGTGTACGTGGTATTCCGAATCTAGTGACGATGTTCTTCCAAATAAACTTCTTGGAATCAACGTCTCTGATGTTTGCTAAGGGCTCAGCCTCGACCCATTTAGTAAAGTAATCCGTCCTCACGAGCAGCCATCTTTTGTTACCTGCTGCCCTCGGAAATGGCCCAACTATGTCCAATCCCCACTGTGCGAAAGGCCAAGGACTGGAGAGGGGGTTAAGAACCCCTCCAGGTTGATGAATATTAGGGGCCAACCTCTGGCATTGATCACATTTCCTGGCGTAGTCTTGAGCCTCCCTTTGCATATTGGGCCACCAACAACCCTGAGTCAGAGCTCTGTGGGCTAAGGATCTTCCCCCGGTGTGGCTGCCACAAATCCCTTCATGCAGTTCTTCCAAAAGCCCTTCCGTTGAGTCAGGGTGCACACACAACAAGTACGGTCCTGAAAAGGATCGTTTATACAATTTCTGATCCTCGGAAAACCAGAAGCGTGATGTCTTTCGACGTATCTTTTCAGCTTCAGATTTGTCCTCAGGAAGGATGTCATTCTTAAGAAAAGATACGACCGGGTCTATCCAACTAGGTCCAGGCCTTATCAGATGAATGCGAGGTGCGTTGACAACAGTAAGAGTGGGTTCCAGCAAATCCTCGACGAGGATAACCCTGGGCAAGCCTTGAGCCGAAGACGTTACCAGCGTGGCTAAGGAGTCTGCATGGGTGTTTCCACTCCGAGAGATGTGAGCTAAGACGAAGGAGTCGAATTCAATTTGCTGACGCTTAACCTGGGCCAGATATTCTTGCATCCTTGGATCTCTAGCCTCCATGGTCCCCGTGACTTGGCCAACCACCAGTTGAGAGTCCGAGAACACATGGATTTCTTTTCCACCCATCCTATGTACCATTTTCATGCCTACTAAGACTGCTTCATACTCGGCCTCATTATTAGTAGCCGAGAATGCCAATCTCAGAGATTTTTCGAAGACAATGCCCTCAGGGGACATCAGGACAAGCCCAACACCTGACCCTCTCTGATTAGCTGCCCCATCCACATACACTTTCCAAGTCAGAGATACCGCAGCTGTGATCACACCAACTGATTTTTCATCCGTGCGCGCCTCTTTTAGAGTTTCTTCCAGCAATGGTTCGGCAAACTCTGCCACCAAGTCAGCGAGGACCTAGCCCTTCACCGAGGTACGAGGCTTGTATTTAACGTCAAAAGCCCCCAGGATGGTCCCCCACTTTGCTACCCTGCCTGAGTAGTCGGCACTACGTAGCACTGCCTTGAGGGGCAATTGGGTCAGAACCACCACAGTGTGGGACTGGAAATAATGAGGAAGCTTTCGCGTGGCATGAACTACGAACAGAAGTGCTTTCTCCAAGAGTAGATAACGCACCTCGGCATCATTTAAAGATTTATTAACGTAGTATACCGGTCTTTGCACCCCGTTATCATCCCTTATGAGGACAAGGCTGACCGCGTGGACGGCCACTGCCAAATAAGCAAACAAAATTTCGTGCGCCTCCGGGCGGGATAGAACGGGTGGCCGAGAAAGATATCGCTTAAGCTGTTGGAAAGCTAACACGCAGTCCTCGGTCCATTGAAACCCTTTCCACTTGTTCAACAACTGAAAGAAAGGACGACATCGGTCAGCTGACCGAGATATAAACCTGTTTAAGGCGGCAATCATTCCGGTTAGTTTCTGAATTTCCTTTGGGTTTTGAGGAGGCTATAAGTCCTGAATAGCCTTAACCTGCGCTGGGTTTACCTCTATGCCTCTATGAGTAATCATGTACCCCAAAAACTTTCCAGACCCCACGCCGAAAGAGCATTTTGAGGCGTTAAGGCGCAACTTGTACTTTCTTAACATCTGAAAGGTGTCAGCCAGGTTTTTCACGTGTGCGGGTATTGTTTTGCTCTTCACCACCATATCATCCACATATACTTCAACGGTCTTCCATAGTTGCTGTTCGAACATTCTAGTCATCATCCTTTGGTAGGTAGCCCCAGCATTCTTCAAACCAAATGGCATGACCTTATAGTGATAATTCCCGGTCGGAGTAATGAAAGCAGTCTTCTCTTGATCCTCCAACGCCAAGGGAATCTGGTGGTAACCCTGGAAGGCGTCCAAAAAACTCATCCGAGTTTGTCCGACAGTGGCATCCACCAGTTGATCAATACTCGGCATTGGGAACGAATCTTTGGGACAGGCCTTGTTCAAATCCGTGAAGTCCACACACACCCTCCACGTTCCATTCTTCTTTTTAACAACAACTGTATGCGCCAACCATTCGGGGTAGAAAACTTCTTTGATAGCCCCGGCCCTCTTGAGTTTAAGCACCTCTTCCTTCACAGCCTCGGAATGTTCTCTGGAAGAACGCCGAGGTGGCTGCCTTCTCGGAACAATGGCTGGGTTGACATTTAAATGATGACAAATGAAGCTCGGATCGACGCCTAGAGCCTCATAAGGATCCCACGCAAAAACATCTATATTGTCCTTCAGAAATTCCAACAACTCCATCTTCTCTTGGTGTGGCAAAAGTATGCCGACTTGGAAGAACCTCTCTAGGTCATCGGCTATTGGAAACTTCTCTAACTCCTCACAATGTGTCTCCTCTCCTGTCACCATTCTAGATGCATCAGGAGCTGTTAACTGCTATAAGTCTTTGGTGATCAAAGCCGAAGACTCGGCTTCTGTTTGATGCAGCACTACAGCCGATATGCATTGCCTGGCCACCGATTGGCTGCCGAGGATTTTCTCAACATATTCCCCCGAGGGGAATTTAACTTTAACATGCAAGGTAGAGGAGACAGCTCCCAGAGCGTGCAACCAAGGCCTGGCGAGGATGGCCGTGTATGGAGAGTACGCGTCAACCACAATGAAATCCACCTCAACCGTCTCTGATCCGGATTGAACGGGTAAACGGATCTGTCCCTTCGGCACAACAGCTCTCCCTTCGAAGCTTATGAGTGGCGAGTCATAAGGAGTAAGATCCTCCAGCTTCAGTCTTAACCCCGTAAATAGATCAAGGTACATGATATCTGCACCGCTGCCCTGATCTATCATCACCCTCTTCACATCATAATTCCCTATCCTAAGAGTGACCACAAGAGCATCGTCATGAGGTTGAATGGTACCAGCCTTATCCTCCTCGGAGAATCCCAAGACGGGCGAAGTGACCTTCAACCTCTTCGGCCTGCAGCCTGCCTCCTCAGCCTGAGAATGGGAAACCGCCATCACCCTAGTGGGACCTGAGCCGGTCCTACCAGGTGCAGCGAAGATAACATTGATTGTTCCCAATGCCGGCCGAGATGAATTGTTCCTCTGATTGTTTGAGCCGGATTGACTGCCCTGCCCAGCAGGTTGACACAAGTGCTGCTTCAGCTTTCCTTCACTAACAAGCTGCTCCAAATGGTTCCAAAGGGTCCGACAGTTCTCGGTAGTGTGGCCCACATCCTGATGGTACTGACAAAAGAGGTTTTGATTTCTCTTCGCAGGGTCCCCTGCCATCTTACTAGGCCACCTGAAGAAGGGCTCCTTACGAACCTTCTCCAGTAGTTGATGCACTGGTTCTTGGAACACAGTGTTTACGGCCTGAGGTGCTGCCGGGCCAGATTGCCCGAAGTAATCTCTCCTCGGCTTGTTGTTGTGGTATCTGTCCGACCTAAAATTCCTTCTCTCCTGCGGGATAACCTTCTCCTTTCCCTTTCCTTGCTGCTGGTCTTCCTCTACCCTTTTGTACTCATCAATACGATCCATAAGGCGACGTACGCTGCGGACGGGCTTTTTTGTCAAAGACTTTCTCAGGTCGTGGTCAGTAGGAAGACCTACCTTAAAGGTATTAAGCGCCACCTCATCAAAGTCACCATCTATTTCATTAAACATCTCCCAGTACCGATCGGAGTATGCTTTCAGCGTCTCCCCTTCCTTCATGGTCATGGATAGCAGCGAGTCCAATGGCCGAGGGACTCTGCTACACGTAATGAACCGCGAAGCGAATGCCCTAGTTAGCTCCCTGAACGAGCCTATAGACCTCGATTTAAGGCCGTTAAACCATCTCATAGCCACAGGTCCCAAGCTAGAGGGGAAAACTTTACACATCAAGGTCTCGTTGTGAGAATGCACTGCCATCCTCTGGTTAAAGTGACTCACGTGCTCCACCGGATCAGTCTGGCCATTGTAGATGGTAAATGTGGGCTGGGTAAACCTCCTGGGAAGCCTCCCTTTCTCAATCCTCCGTGAAAACGGAGAGTTGGAGAGTTGGTGTAACGCCCTACTCATAGCATCGTTGCCTAAGCCCCTAGAAGGAAGATTCTTGCGTCTGCGAGCTGGCTGGTCGTCCTCCTCACCGGAGGACACTGCGTTGGGGGGTGAGCACATCCTTGAGCTGTAGCCACCTCCCCTATCCTCCTCTGAGGAAGGATTAGATGAGGACGGTGAAGACCTACGTCTGTCGTGGCGTAGCTTTCTCTTCAAACGGTTGATCTCCTTCTACATGGCTTTAGAACCATCATCGTGGGTGGTGCTACCCCCACCATGAGTATGGCTAGCCCTAGGGTATTCTGTACGGACACTTCCCTCACGATCCCTTCGACGTTCAAGACGCTCGAAATGATCCTCCGGTTGTGATCCCTGTGACTCTGCATCGTGAGAACCTAAGCTTGCCATAATATCCCTACCTCTTCTAGACTAGATTTCCCACAGACGGCGCCAATTGTAAGTGCACAATTGCACCTGGACCCAAGAACAGTTACGGGCTCAGGCCCAATGAGCCTTAAACAATATAAATTTGTAGAGTGTGGGCTTGAAACCCAGGTTAGAAGTATTGAGGGTTTGATGACAAGCTAAGAACTGCAAATATTCATAAACAACAAACAGATATTACAAATAAACCTCCTCGGACGTAAGCCGAGAGCTCTCCTTCTCTTATGTCTTTTTCTTTTCTTTTCGATTAAAAAAGAAGATCCCTCTACTGTTCTAGGTCCCTCCCCTTAAATACCTCTCTTTCTGATACTTTATCCACGTGTTGCTCCAACCCCTTCCCCCCTAGATATTTCCTTTCTTAGTGCCTTTTCATAATGACCAGAAGTTTTCCCTCCACTGTTCAGGGGTCACTTCCCCATTAATGCGGCCAGGGAGGTAGGTGCAGAGTCTTTAATGTGGAGGTGACAGCCTTTGCCTTTGGTGTTTCTTGAATATCGGTGCCTCTAGGACATTCAAGGGTTCCCCCTTATAACCATTAGTCTTCAGGGAGTTGTGCCTTGACTTTTATAACGAGGTCTCAAGTTCTCCTGTGTCTATCCGAGGAGGGAGTCACCCTCGGATGAGTCCTCGGATCCTCGGCGCATGGGCCAACCCGCAGTACTAACAAACTCTTAACCCAAGAGCAGGTCGGCCCTCCTCGCTATAGCCCATAGGCCCATTACCCACTTGGGTCCTTTTATTCCCCACAAGATCTATAAATTTTTTTATGGCCTTTCAAATGAGAAAAATGCTAGGGTTACAAACTTTTTTTACAAATTGTTGATCTGATTAGTAGTTATTAGTGAGTAAAAAAGTAATATAAGTGATGAGCCCAAATACAAACAAATAAGAATTTACTACCTCAAAAATTTGTAAAAATGTTGTAGAAATGTTTGTAACTATAATATTACTCTTAAAAAAATCAATAATATTTTTAAGGGGAACAAAGTATACTTTTATAGAACAAAATTTCTAAAATTAGTACCTATTTATATATATTAATACTAAAAAAAAAAAATTGTGGGTGGCTTGCCACCCTAAGTCCATATATGCCTCCATCCCTGGGACTCAGTGAAGTGAGCTAGTCTGAGAAAATTTATGTGAAAACACTCTTCGATGTCTGTAGTAGTTTTTGGTTGTTCACCAACTATTAATTCTGCTGTCAAATTAAATACAAATTAATGAATATTTATTTGAATCAGTCTTGGACGAGTCTTTTGGCTCAATATTGTAAAAATTATAGTTTATTGGATTTATGTGTACTGTGCAAAGTTTTTTAGCAAAATGAGGAGAGATGCAAATTTCGGTATTGGTGTTGCCGAAATACAAGTAAAAGAAGAGAGAGAAATTGACAAATTTTGGTATTTCGGCATAAGTATTGCCGAAATAAAACAAAAAGTGGAGACAAAAACTGACATCAATTTCGTCAATTTGATTGTCGAAAGTCAATGGTCATTTTGCTTCTGTTAGTTCTTCATAGTTTATTTTTGTTTAAAAAATAAAGATAAGCAATCCAGGGGAATTGAACCCTTGAATAAGGGATACTCTGCATTAGAAGCCGCCAATAGACTACCCTACAACATGGTTATTCTATATGGAAACTAAATTAACTTATTCCAAAACTGATAGATATTTCAAGTTTTCAAAAAAAAAAAAAAAAACACACACACACACACACACACATTTTATTTATATATTTTCCAAAAATTGATAGTTATGATAACAAGAATGGTAAATTCAAATTATAGGTCATCCACAATGATGTCAAAATTAATTAATATTAACTAAATAAAAATAACAATTTTGTAAAAACTAGTAACCTTAATTAAAAATGACAAAATTTAGTTACAAAATGGGTTGCAGACTAAGACTATAACCCTACTCAATAAATTTTTATTGGAGGTGAATTTTGACATGTGTATTAAAAACATAAAGGACATATAATTCAATGATTAGATTATCAAAATATGTAGTAATATTTATTTTATTAAATAAGGTTACAACCAATTTTGTAACTAAACTTTGTCCAATTAAAAAATTGTCGAAGTTTTTTGAATATTTTACAAACATATTACATGAATTAAAAAAGAAGATGATATTGTTAATATTTTTTCAATTTAAGATAAATTTTGTTATTTATTTTAATAGTATATCATAAGAATATTTTTAGTAATCAAAGTTGGCAATACAAGTCATACTTGCATGATGTGTCTTGAGTTGTATAGCATAATTTTTCCATGAATTTTTTTTTTTTTTGAAAATTCATATGGCTCGTTATAAATAGATTAAAATAGGTAATATAGTTTAAATTTTTGGAAAATAATATTTTATTTCAAGAGTAAAAATTAAAAAAATACATATTTTTTAATATGTATTAATTTACATCCATTATAATTTGGGATTACTATTGTAGGGACACGATTTGTACCTAAACCCAAAATAGTGAGAAAATAGACCCAAAGTGCCCAATACAATGAATTTGTAGATAGTGGATTTGAAATTTAGGTTCTAATGAGTTTGTATACCAATTATGATGGGTCAAGATCACAATAGAAATAAGTTTATAAAAGGTAAATCGTCTTCAGACTCAATCCGAGGAGGCTAACTCCTCCTTATATATCTTTCTCCTAGATATTTCATAGCATTTTTCTGTTCTATGCTCTTACGATGTATATCCTTACCTACAGGATCTCCTAAAACGTCGCTTCTAAGTGGCAGACCGTATCTTCCGACCTCGGCTTTACTCATCCAAGGAAGTATTCCTCCTCAGACCACTTTCTTGGTCGATCATGATCAGACTATTTCTTAACTTACCAATACGGATTTTTAAAAAGATATTTGTTCGTCCTCAGACTACTTAATGCCCTCGGATTGGGCCTCTAGCCCAATATATACTCCTGGACCTATCACCCCCACATCTATATTTTCCAATCACAAAAAATACCTAGGGGTATGATGAGTGTTATGTGTTTGTGGTTGAAATAATGTTTTTATCACACCCCTAAGCATTTTTGTGACTGAAAAATGTAATAATTTTAAATTATAATGGATATAAATTATTAATATTTACCAAAAAAAATAGAAAAACTCTGAGCACAAGTACGAGCGCGTGCTCAAAGACTAGTATTCCATAATTATCACCCGCTTCTCAGAGGCTTTCTATTTTTTTTTTTAAGATATTACTACAATTTGTAATTATAAAATACATATGATGAATATTATGCGTTTGTGGATGAAGTAATTTTTTTATCACATCTCTAGGTAATTTTACAGTGCTATCCTCAAGTTTTGTATGGTTGGAATTATTAATACTTATCACACGCATACTTAGAGACCCTTCTATTTTTTTTTTCCTGAAGGCTAATAATTTACATTCATTATAATTTGGAATTTCTACATTTTCCAATCACAAAAATAACTAGGGTGTGATAAGAATTATGCAAAAAAAATTATTTCACCCATAAACACCTAAATCTCATCACACCCTAAGTTTTTTTGTAATTGAAAAATGTAGAAATTACGAATTATGATGAATGTAAATCATTAACCTTCAGGAAAAAAAAAATCAGTTTCAATTGTTATTTTTTATTTAGTGAATATTAATTAATTTTGACATCATGGTGGATGAACTATAATTTGAATTTACCATTCTTGTTATCATAACTATCAATTTTTGGAAAGTATATTAAAAAAATGTGTGAGTTTTTTGTGTTTTTGAAAATTTGAAATATCTAACAATTTTAGAATAAGTTAATTTAGTTTCCAAATATATTAAACATGTTCTGCGGTAGCCTACTTGGCTGCATCTTATCTGGAATAACCCTTCCTCAAGGGTTCAATCCCCCTGGGTTGCAAATCTTTATTTTTTAAACAAAAATAAACTATGAAGAAACCAACCACAAATAGAAAACTAACGAAAAAAAGAACGTAACAGAAGCAAAATGTCAGATTTGTCAGTTTCTCTCCCTCCTTTTTCTTGTATTTCGGCAACATCAATACCAAAATTTGCATTTTTTCTCATTTTCCTAATAAACTTTGCACAATATACATAAATCTAATAAACTCTAATTTTTACAATACTGAGCCAAAAGACTCAGCCTTGGACAATTCACATAAATTAAGAAGATAAGTATTGTTTAATGGTGCCAGCTATATATATATATATATATATTTCTCAATAGTATATTATTTTGTTCTTGAGAACATTAGTCTATAAAAAATGTGAAACGTATACCTGCTGCAATGCCCATACTCGAAAAGGATATCCATCTACATAAAAAGAGACAAACCGACTAACTTAATAAAGTTGTGCAAATTGACATCTCGTGCTACTTGCATAATGGTGGCCATTAAACAAATTAAAAAGCTATATATAATGTTTGTGTATGACTGTGTCAGTGTGAGCAATAATATTATCTTTTTATATGTATTTGTGCATGGGCCATTAAACAAAAAAGTTACATTGATGTTGACGCAGAAGCGCACAGGTAGATGGTGGTATGCTATTCTATATTATATGTCAGCCGTCTTGATTGAATATTTAGCATTGATTCTGTCACAATGTGAATCCATATATTCCCGTTGCCCTTAGACAAATTACACATAGAAGTTGGAGATGTTGATGCGCGATTCATATGAAAATGGTGGCCAGCTATTTCTGTATTATATATTACTTCATTGACCATATAGTCAGTGGCAGAGCCTGAAAAGTTTTCCAGCTGAGCTAAGCTAAATATAAAAAAAAAAAAAATTGTTTAGGAGTTATCCAAACCTCAAACAACTACACAATGTATAAAACTTGTGTTCAGAACTAATTCTAACATTTTTGGGTGCTAATAACTACATTTTTCTACAATTTGTGTTTTTTTATTTTTTTTATTTGAATACTATATATATATAGTTGAAAATTGCAAAAAGCTAGGAGGCCATGACCAGGGCCGGAGCCAGGACTTGGAGTTAGAGGGGTGGCTTTGCTGCTAGCTATATGCAACAGCTCCAATCTTTGACTCTACTATTTTATCACTAAGAATTTTTGTTTAAAACCTTTTAAATGGCAAAGTTGTTTATTTTGGGTAAAATAGATTGATTGAGCTTAATTTTTTTTAGCTTTATTATTGGTAATTTTTGTTGTTGGGCTAATTTTTCTGGACTTGTAAATTTTTTTTTTCAATTTAATCCAATAATTTTTATGGCCTTTAAAAGGTGGAAAATGCTAAAATTACAAATTTTTTTACAAATTGCTAATGTAGTGAGTGATTATTGATAAGTAAAAAAGCGATGCAAGTGTGCGAACCAATAAAAATTTGCTACCTCAATAGTTTGTAAAAATATTGTAAAAAAATTGTATAACTATAACATTACTCTTAAAAGAATTGGTAGCATTATTAAAAGTGGACAAAATGTAATTTTATTGAACAAAATTGTTAAAATTAGTACCTATTAATATACTAATATTTTTTTTTAAAAAAATTTAGTCAATATATAAATCCGTCCCTGGCCATGCCCCCCGCCCCCCTAGCTTCGCCTATGCATATAGTTATTGATGTTAGTCTTTAGCATACTAAGACCTCTATAGTTTCCAAATCTTTTGTTTAATCTCCACGATATTATAAATTAATAAGGCTATCGTGGAATTTTAAATATGATAACAGACTGACTCCTTATTTACCACATTAAACTCCCATATCTTTTTTTACTAAATTTTCCAATTTATTATTCATTAAAATATTAAATAACAATTTAAAATTAAAATGTTGGAATTGCTTCTTGAAAAGTTTTGATGTTCATAGTATATCAAGTGCGGCCCAACAAGTTTGGAGGTCTAAGGTGATATAGTTAAATGAGGCATTTATGTTATCACTTAAATAATATTTAACTCCTTATCAAAAATATATATATTTAACTAATATTTAATATCATAATTTTTATAAAAAAATTCTGTTATTTTTATTTTATAATATGTTTTTTATTTTTGGAAAAAATGCTAAGAACAAAACAAATTTTACTAAAAAAACTTACAAATAATGTAGAAATTAATGTGATTAGTGACACTTAAAGAAGATAACAAACAAGTATTTAAATGAATGATATTAGGAATATTATAAATTTTACAACATGAGACTTGCAAAGATATATCACCAATCACAAAAAGTAATTCAAAAATACATTTAATAGGTTATTGACATTCACATATCATATTAATTGTCATAAAAATTTGTAAAGTTTTCAAGTAAAATTAATAATATAAAATTAACAACAATTGTCACAACCATTAACATCATTTTTTTATTTACCAACAACCACTCACCACATTAACAATTTGTAAAAAAGTTTGTATTTCTAGTATTACTCATAATATAGTAGTCCTAGAGAAGCTACAATATGTAATTTCATAATAACTCCACTACAACTTGTAAATAATTTGATAATGGTAGTACATTCCACGTAATTCACTTCCCCCCCCCCCCCCCCCCGGGCAGGAAAAGGGGAGTGGCAACTGGCTTTCTTCCTGTGAACTGATTTGTTAGAGAGAGAGAGAGAGAGAGAGAGAGAGAGAGAGAGAGAGAGAGAGAGAGAGAGAGAGAGAGAGAGAGAGAGAGAGTGAGAGTTGAAAGTGCAACATTTAAAGACAATGGAGATAATATAGCAACACAACATAATTACTCCCATAAAAAATAAAAAATAAAACAACATAATTAGAACTAAATAGCTCTCTTAACTTAGAGCACTGCAGTGGACTAAGACATAAATCTCAAATTGGGATTAAAAAAAAATAGTCCATTAATAAATTTCCTAAGAACATTAATTAATTATATATATATATATATATATATATATATATATATATATATATATATATATATATATAACCAGCTTAGAGATTCTTTTTGAGTCTACCTAAATATAATCAAATATCTATATTTATCTCAAATCTTAACAGTAATAACTATTACATATTTGCTGTTGCACACATTGCATACTCACTTTTTTAAAAGTGTCCTTAAAATATGATCTCAGATAATTTCACAATTTTATCTAAAATTTCTTGATTTCACATTTTAAACTGAATTTGTGTTTTCAAAACATACATACATACATATATATATATATATATATATATATAGAAAATTTTAATACATAATTTTAAAAAAGTTCAGTTAATGTATACCCTTAAGGTATACATTAACAAATCTGTTTTTGAAAATTTTTTATCAAGAATTGAAAAAGTTACCAAAATTTTTTCAATTTTCAATAAAATTTTTTTCAAAAATAATATACTATTGTGTGCCCTTAAACATGCATAAGTATAATCCATTAAAAAAAAAAAAGTATGAGTGCATATTAAGATTTAACCAAATCTTTAAGGATGATGTACAAGCCCCAGCACATGGTTATGTCCCATCCCATAAAGATCCTTTTAGAAAAAAGACACGGACTTGAAAGACGTGTGAAAAAAAAAAGTTCCCCACTAAAAAAATAAGAAAGAAAAAAGTTGCCTGCTAAAAATAATAGTAGTTGCTTTTCATCTTTTTGGATAAATATAAATACTCCGTAAATAGTTACTGCTATTCTTTATCGTCACAATTCTTCTCTACTTCCCAAATACTTCCAGCATATTTGTGACTTATTACCTGAGTACCAAAGAAAACATGGCTGAGGCTATCGTTACTGAATTTGCTAAGGGAATACTAGGAAATCTGATAACACTGGTAACTGACCAGATTGGCCTTGCTTGGGGCTTCAAGGATGAGCTGACACGGCTTCGTGACTCAGTAGAGATGGTTCAAGCTGTGCTAGCTGATGCAGAGAAAAGGCAAGTGGGAGAAGAGAGCGTGAGGCTTTGGATGCAGAGGCTTGAAAAAGTTGCTTATGATGCTGATGACGTGCTAGATGAGCTTGCTTACGAGCTTCTTCGGCGAAAGGTAGAGATCCGAAACCAAATGAAGAGAAAGGTATGCTTCTTCTTTTCATTTTCAAATCCCATTGCATTCCGTTTCAAAATGGCCAACAAAGTTAAGACTATTGCTGATTCACTGAAAAGGGTTAATGATGAAGCAATTAGATTTGGACTTATTAGAGCCGAATCAATAAATGCTAATCTTGATACTATGCTAAACCGAGAGACAAACAGCTTTATTGATAATTCAGAAGTTGTAGGAAGGGAAGACCATGTTTCAAAAATAGTGGAGTTAGTGACAAATTCAACTAGTGAAAAACTCTCAGTGATTCCCATAGTAGGAATGGCGGGTTTGGGGAAAACAACTTTAGCAAAACTGGTCTACAATCATGAGCTAGTAAAGAGTCATTTCAATAAGAAAATATGGGTATGTGTCTCTGATGATTTTGATGAAAAAAAGATTTTAAGAGGCATTCTAGAATCACTTACCGGTAACTCAAGTCTATTAGAAACAAACAATGCAATACTTGAAAAACTTAAAAAAGAGTTGGAGGAAGGAAGATATCTTCTAGTTCTTGATGATGTATGGAATGAAGAGTCACTTAAATGGGAATCTTTAAGAAGTTGTTTGTTGGGAATTACTTCAAATATTGGAAACAACATTATTGTAACCACCCGTAGTGAAAAGGTGGCAGCAATCATGGGGACAACACTTTTCAAGTGTAAATTGGAAAAACTTTCAGACGATGAATGTTGGTCCATAATCAAGAAAAAAGTATCTTTTAATGAAGGAGTTCCACTAACTCCAGATTTAGATGCTATTGGAAGGGATATTGCCAAAAAATGTGGAGGGGTCGCATTAGCTGCAAAAGTCTTAGGAGGGATGATGTATTGTGAAAAAGAGAAAAGTAAATGGATAGAAATTAAAAAAAATGAAATTTGGAATTCCGTAGAGGGTAGCCAAATGCTATCAATATTAAAAATGAGCTTCTATCATCTTCCATCACCATCTATTAAACAATGCTTTGCATATTGTTCAATTTTTCCTAAAGATTATAAGATTAAAAAGGAAGAATTGATCCAGCTTTGGATGGCTGAAGGGTTCCTCCAACCATCTCAGGAAAATAGTTCGGTGATGGAGGATATTGGTAACAGGTATTTTAATATCTTGTTAACAAATTCCTTGTTCCAAGACGTGGAAAAGGATGATTATGATAATGTTAAAAGCTGTAAGATGCATGATTTGGTACATGATCTTGCCCTCTCAATTTCAAAATTTGATACTTTGATTTTGAAGAAGGATTCACAAGATAATATCAATCATGTACAGGATAACATTAATCATGAACGTCGTTTATCAATCCAATATGGGGGAATAGTATCAAAAATTCCACTTTCAAATGACCATGTTCAGAGAATGCGCACACTTGTTTCAGAAAATGCTATGTTTGGAAACATATTATCAGATTTTAAATGCTTGCGTGTTCTAAAATTATTTTGTCGGATATCAGAGTTATCAGACTCAATTGGTTGCTTGGTACACTTGAGGCTTCTCCACATCTCATGGGCTGACATCGAAGAATTACCAAACTCCATCACCAAGCTCTACAATTTGCAAACTTTAAGACTTGAAGATTGCTATCGTCTCAGAGAGCTTCCAAAAGATTTAAAAAATTTGGTTAACTTGAGGCATATGCATGTTGATCGTCATTATAAATACCGACCACTAAAAGATATGGGGAATTTGAAATGTCTACGAACATTGTCATTTTTCATTGTGGGTCAAGATGCAGGTGAGCAGATCAAGGAATTGGGATGCTTGAATCAACTTAGTGGAGAATTAGACAGTAGGCGTCTAGAGAATGTGAGAGATCAAGAAGAAGCTAGAAGTGCAAATTTAGCAATAAAGGCGAAAATGAACCAGGTAACATTTTACTGGAGTCTTTATGCAGAGAGAAAGGTCAACCATTGTAATGACGAAGAAGTGTTGGAAGGCCTCTGTCCTCATCAAAATTTGAAATCCTTAAAAATTGATGGTTTTAGTGGAAAGAAATTCCCCTCATGGATGTCGTCGCATTTTGACTATTTGATCCAGATAAATTTAGAATACTGCGAAAATTGTGAACAAGTTCCCACCCTCGGCCATCTACCTTGCCTTAAGGCTCTTGAAATAAAGGGAATGGATGACGTGACATGTATTGGAGTTGAGTTTTACGGCATGCGCAGTGATGTATTGTTTCCGGCATTAAGAACGCTCACTTTTCGGGGTATGAAGAAACTAGTGGAGTGGAAGGATGCACTGGAGGTGACATCAGCACGTGTAGTGTTTCCTTGCCTTGAGGAGTTGAGCATTTACAATTGTGAACAACTGAAGGGTGCCCCATGTCATTTTCCATTTCTACAGAAATTAAATATTAAAAACGTCAACAACACCGCTTTGGAAAGGATTATCAGCAATCTTACCACGCTCAAGTCCGCCGATATTTGTAGAGTGTCAGGACATACTTTTGCGCTAGGGCAACTTTTCTATACCTCTATCCAATCACTCTGGATATATGATTGTGGGGAACTGAGTTATATATGGGACACCTCGCAACCCCTCATTTCCCTCGAGGAGCTGACAATACATGATTGTCCTAAGCTGAGGTGTTTTCCACGTATACAAGGTCTACGCTACTTGGATATATACGAGTGTGGTTTTGAAGTTCTAACTCAGCTACAATTATGTACGTCTCTCTCAGAATTGTATATACGTGCTTGTCCTGATCTGAAATCACTTCCAAATCTAGGAGAGTTGTGCTTTCTTACCCGTTTAGAAATTCAAAATTGCCGCAACATCACGCGTCTGCCAGAGGGGCCATTTAAATGCTTGAAGAGATTGGAGATTGGTGGGTATTGTGAGGAGCTGGATGTTTTTCCCAGTCTCAATAATTTCATCCAACACACTCATACGACGCTCCAATATCTAAGATTGAGAGGGTGGGCTAAACTCAACTCTCTCCCGGGCGAAATTCAACAGTTCACTGCCCTTGAAACTACGGTTATCGAAGATTTTGAAGGAATAGAAACTTTACCTGAGTGGTTGGGCAACCTTTCTTTCCTTAAAGGACTCTATATTTATGACTGCAAGAACCTGATGTATCTGCCCACAACCACAACACGCCTCATCAAATTAGAAGAACTACATATTTTGCGTTGCTTCAAGTTAGAGGAAAGATGTGCAAAGGGAAGCGGGGAAGAGTGGTTCAAGATTGCCCACATTCCAACGATGTTGATGTAAGGTTTCTGATACCTCAAATCCTCTTCTCATATACTCTCCTTTGAATGAACAAATTATATATATTATTATTCATAGTCAACCCTAATTTCTTTATTCCTCTTTTCACTTTCCCAAATAGACGATGATCAAGAGATTAAAGTTTTCAGCATCCCCAATCACAGAAAAAATGGCCCAACATTGCCCGTATTCCAATTATACAGAACTAATGGGGAATTCCATCTAAACCTTATCTCCTCTTCTTTTCTAGTAAACATTTTTTTTTAACGAACCAGATATAAATTTATGTGCTTGTAGGTTATTTCGTGGTTTTAATCAACTGGGGAGAGAACTGAAATGCGTTAATGTGAAAAACAAGTTCAGGTAAAGTGGTCGCTGTTAACAGATTGGTTGTAGGTTCGAATCCTACTTGGGGAGATTTGATTCATCTGCTTTGACCGTTATTGATAGGTAACCTGTTCCTGTGTCTTTGTTTCTATTGCATTCTATACATGATATCTACTAATCTTTAAAATCAAGATTTATAACATCTGCGACGGTTAAAAAAATTTGTGAGTGAAAAAGAAAGCTAAAGACAACATCTTTCTAGCTAAACCTTGTGAAAGCAGCAAGCGTAGTGTGTGTATATATATATATATATATATATATCCATTGGTGGTACACTGCATTCTCTATTCTTCTTGCAGAGACCTAATAATATTCAAATTGATTAAAACTTTGACACCTAATAATATTCCTAGGTGAAGGTATCATATTCGGGCGATCTTAACGCTTTGCTGGACTTGTGGGGCAACTCTTCCTTTCATGAAGAGCTGAATTTTAGGGAACAAGATGGCTGATTTCTGGAGCAAATTATGGAAGAAGTGCAATCCATGCCAATAGAGATGCTCTCTGTTGTTAGCTAAGTGGAAGGTCTGCCAAAGTGGGTGGAAATTTATTAGAATTTACTACCATCTAATGCTCACTTTACAAGAAAAGCTGAATATTTCGTACTGTTTGCTGCCAGAGTGGTTAAATAGCTGGAAATGCCAGGGTGTTAATTTGGTTCCTATCTTGTTGAAGTTAATTAAAATTTGTGAGTTTCCTCCAATCTCATATTCTTCTCTTCTGAGGTGTCCGTATTAACTAAAGGTAACTTTCAGATTTCTCTATTTTGTGTGCTTACTAGATTTCTTGAATTTATAAAAACTGTGATTCAAATGAAATAGAACAAGATGGCTTTGTTTGTGAAGATAATTGAACTTAATAAGTCGGGCACCATACTTTATCTTCTAATAGCCCACCTTAAATTCATTCTTCTTTGTTAGGTTCAATTTTTGTGGCAAATTGATGGCAGTTAGAGCTTGAGGACCCTGCACATGTTATGATTGTCATTGAAGTTGGATTCTTGAAGGTTTTATTAATCTATCTTTTTCTACGCTGCTCATTTTTATTTCTTCTTATGCATCATCTATGCATTGGAATGAACATAGGATTTCTGTTGGACAAGGCTAAATGCTTAGGGATTTTATGCTTACCTCAAGTCTCTGCCTCATCTATTTTAACACACAGTAGCATAATAATTAATAGCTAAAACCACAAATTAGAAAGAATGGAATTTTTTTCTTCTGTATTTGGGGAACCTTTCATTTATACATCATCTGTTTGTTTACAGTCGCAAGAAGCCAGAATTTCTACCAGCACTGGATGTGGTGGAATGCCTCGTTAATTTAAAGTTGCCAGTTATTTTTCAATGTTCCAATAAAAGGTCACATTTGATCAACAGGCTCTCAATCTATTTCACTCCTTTCAAACTTCAAACAGCTGACGAAGGATTTGAGCAAAGCGCTGTGAAATTCTATCATTTGACTTGTCTATAAATGACATGTTTAATGTCCCCAAGAAAGAGGAACAACTTGAGATTCACGTCAAAAGAGAGCATCTTTTCATTTTATGTCTGATATCAAGTTCCAAATTTTTGCTAAGCCATCTTCGTTTTAACCTGTGTGAAATTTCTGGTTGCTGGCCAATTGGACTAATATTGCATCTATATCTGCAAATGTTTACAAGTTTACTGTACATGATAGCACTACTACCTTTGTCAGCCAACAAAATATCAAGTGAGTCCAAGTTTTCCAGCTTTTACACCATGGTTTCTTCTATCTCCTATGTACTTAGCAGTGGATCTTTTCTAATAAACTGAATTCCAGTATGTCATCCACCCATTGAATCTTATTTTTTTCTGGGTTATGGTTGGTTAACCTAGGGACCTCTTTTTTCATCAAAATCTGAACTTTACTGCACTCTAAGGTATATATCTGCCCAAATAATTTCTTCTTCATAGCTTTCTAGCTTTAATTAATGTCAGTTTTGTTCTTCTCTTCTTGTAAGCTTTTCCTTAACAAAAGGGCCAATTGGTTTGGATGCTTCAATTCATGAACGTGTTGGAAGAACAGTTCTTAATAGTAAGCAGATAAGGTAATGGACATATATCACTTTTATTGGCTATTATTCAAAAATTACCATTTGCTTTAAAATTTCATTTTGTTACTCAGAAATGATCTGAAAGTTTTACACATTAAGTCATGTATGATTATGGATATAAAAACAGTGAATGGCCACTCTCCCAAAAGATTTTGATGACTCCCCTAACCAATTAGAAGAGGGCAAGATCCATTGACATACTCCAACAGTGTGGCAGTATGGCATATTCTTGTTTCAATTGGGCTGGTACAATTACAATGAACTTGCCACTTGAGAAGCTACACATATTCATGACTATGGTGGCTTCTTAAAAGCTTTCTAAATTTCTGCATTTTGGTAAGCTATGTTCCTTGTGAATAAGTTGGTTAGATTTCTTGAAATTGATTGTGGACAATGCTAACCAAAATTAGCTACACAGATTCCTAACAGTTCATCCACCTATCAAATCTTATTCTGTTATTATGGCCTCACTTAGAGCCCTTTGTTCTAGTGACTACAACACTTCAATGGTTGCTAAGGTATGAATTTGATGGTTAGCCATCTTGCAAGCTTGATTGATTGTCAAAATTGTTCCACAGAAAATCACTTCTACATATCTTTGCCAGAGAAATTTAACATACTAGCTTCATTTATGAATTTTTACATGTCTGTTACAGCCTTCTGTTCTTGTCAATCTTGTTATCTTAACTGAGTGGCCAACCCGTTTGGGTGCTCCAATTCATACAAGAGTTTGAAGGATACTAGCCTACAGTGACTGGATATGGTAATGAACATATGTTTCTGTAAGTTGACTCTTATTTGCAATCAATTAGTACCATTTAAAAAAAATTAATTAATTGTATTACTCAGAAATATGAGCTAAAAGCCTCTATTAATTAAGTCAGTCATGACAAAAATATCTTACTGTGCTATTATATAATTTTAATAACGAACTGTATACTTCAGGTGATTCTATTTTGGTCTCAATAAAGTTTATTACTTATTAAAAAAAAAAAGTTGTAGTTCCTACCCTAAAAACCTTATTGTCTATGAATAGTTGAAGCAAGATAATGTATGTAGTTTTCCTGGAAAAAGATAGAACATACATGTATGAAAGCTAAATCTAAATTGCTTACATAAACTAATTTTGCAGTGATAGTTGCTAATTGCTAATCAAGGCTGAACAACTTTATGCCTGGTCAATATATGGAGACTTAAGCTTTACTATTAATAACTCTGTTACTTTATCTTGTAGCCTAAACAACCCACTAGCAAATTTAATTTTATGTCTGATATCAAGTTCACACAATTTTTGGTAAGCCATATTACATTTTATAATACTAGCTTCTCTTAATTGAGTTTCACTTGTCTGTTACAGTCTTCTCTTCTCATTGGTCTTGCTGTCTTAACTAACAGGATATGCTTCTTGGGCGATCTAGTTCATTCAAAAGTTCTAAAATAACTAGCCTACACTGCGTGGGTAAGGCAATGAACATATATCTCTGTAATCTGACTCTTATTTGCAATTATTCAATTAGTACCATTAGGTTTAGAATTGATTGTATTACTCAGAAATATGACTTAAAATTTCCATCAATGACGTCAGTCATGACTAAAATATCTTACTGTGTTTTAATCCAATTTCAGTTGTAGCTCCTACACTAAAAGCCTCACTGTCAGTGATAAGTTGAAACATGATACAGTATACAGTTTTCATTTTTTTTTTTTTTTTTTACAAGTCAATATGCAGTTTTCTTGGAAAAAGATAGAACATACTAGCATGAATGCTAAATCTAAAATGTCTTACATTACTAATTTTACAGTCTACCCCAAAATGAAGCTGCAATAGCTGCTAATTTCTAAACAAGACCGAACAACTTTATGCCTAGTCAACATTTTGAGCTTTAAGCTTTGCTATTAATAACTGTGTTACTGTATCTTGTAACCCAAAGCATCCACTAGCACATTTTATTATATTCTTCTCCTGGTTAAATTTATGTTGAATATTTGTTTATACAGGTCCCGAAGTTGTCTGATTTGCTACAATCTCAACTAAATTTAAACTTCACTTGTCGAAAGCTGATGTCAATTGCTGATACTCATTCATTAGTGCTGTTCTGCTTTTCAAATCTTTGGGCTGATATCTTGGAAAACATCAAAAGCTAATGGCAATTGCATCTGAATTTGAAGTGTATTGGTCCGTAGAGGAATCATTGCTGCATGTATATAAGCCTCCAATCTGGAAAATAGGTAACCTCATCTGCCGCAACAACAGAATGAGTTCTCTAAGACCTGACTTAGATACTAAAGGTATACCTTCTGTCATTGTTACTGTTTTTACGTCATATTTTACTTGTAAAAGAATAACTAGTGTTATTTAATGCCTTATCCTTTGTCATTCGGTTTAACCATTAAATTGTAGAACATAAAGAAATGTCTTTTGTGTGTTTTTGTGTACCTTGTGATTTTATTGTTGTGATAGCAGAAGCTCTAATATAGATTTGGTTGGCTTGGTTGGCAGCCTTGCATATGCAGTAGTATGCACTCATCCTCTTGGCCCAACATTTCTCAAGCTGTCAATGTGGAACCTAGTTGCTATGTGCAAGATTAGGATAATGGTCATTCACAAGTTAATGGATCTTGAGATGTATTTTGGGAATGCTGATTTGGGTTTGAAGTTTGAGAGATGAATCTGTTGGAAGACATTTAGTTGGATATGTTGATTCAGACTATGCTGGAGAAGATCTGGATAATCTTTGTTCTACTCTGAAGCTAGAGGTTGACCTCCAGTGAGTTGGAGGTTGATACTGCAGTCAACTATTGTATTATTAACCAGTGAAGTGGAATACATGGCTATGATTGAAGCTATCTAGGAGGTTATTTGGCCACACGGTTTGATTGAAGTCTTTGGGAATCATCTGGAGCATGATCTTGAAAATTCAACATAGCTAGGAGTTCTATTTGACTTTGACAACTTTTATATATATGTTGCTTTAACTAAAGAGAGGGCTGCAGTGCTGTGCAATGATTACAGAGTAGAAAAACTTCTCTTTAGCTGAATCCTTAAACTCTTTATATTGAAGAGTTTTTTGTGTGTATTTAGGGTTTGAGTTTTGTGAAAGTGACTTTTTGCCTATTTTGTGATCTCGATATTTGATTAGTGAAATTTTCTCCACACCATCACCCATGTAGGCTATTGCTGAACTACGTAAATCCTTGTTTCTGTGAATGTTTTTTTTTTTAGGTCTTTTTTTTTTAATTTTTAATTTCTATTATTTGTTTGGAGATCTTTCTAAAATCCAAACTAGTTTTCACAATTGATCTTGTACGGAAGTGCTATTTAGAGGATGTTTCCCACAATAGTTATTTGCGAAATAATTTGCTATATCTATAGAATAATTTATCATCAATTATCACCATTTTCACAATCCAAATTTCTCTACAATCTAATGTGGGTTATTGTATAGTATTCCTTACCTTAATATCCTAGAGCTTCCTTATAAGTTATAATTATAGTTCTTTAGTATGCCACCATATGTTGGCATTGAAATATATTTCGGACCTACAGGCAAAGCAAGGGAGATATGGCAAGCTTTAATAACCTATGTTAACCTCGAAGGTGGCTGCTTTGTTCTAATTGCAAACCAATTCTGCATAGGAAGGGAAGACTATCTACTGACACTATAATGTATTTTATATTTCAATTATAAACTAGTCACCATCTAGATCCATCATTCAGTTCTAAATGATGTGGTACATCCTTTATGCTCTTGATAACATCATATACACTGGAGGTAGTATTAATATATCACCATCTGACCAAGTCCATTCTAGCCAGACCTAATACTAAGGAGAGGCCATCTTAGCTTATCCAGGTAAGAATTTATACTTTGCATGATTGTTAACAGTTGGGAATTGGCTAAATCTGAAAAGTATAGGCATCTTTTCATGAAAGATGGATTGATCCACGTTGTCTCTCAAAACTGAAACAATCTTATTCACTCTTTGATATTCCAGATCTTTAAGAGAATTGTACGAGCAAAGCTAGATTTTAGTGGTATTGGGCATCAAGTGGGACTATTGTCACGCCCCAAACCCCAAAGGGTTCAAAGCGTGAGAAAGACCTCTCAAGTACCTGTAAATTTTTACTTTTTGACAATTCAATCCACATAAATCCTATCAAGTATTAACATCAAGAATTATCTTAATAATTCCATTGAATATACTCTCAAAGTAAGTCAAAGCTCTAAGCATTAATTACAAAGACCATTGGCCACAAAAGAATAGAGATCTGAATAATAATTACATATCAACAGCTTGTCCCATCAGTGGGAATATAGTCACAACCACTATAATATACAAAAGAATAAGTCAAGCCTATTCTAAAATGTACATCATCAAATAACTCCATTACAAAAGTTTAGCCTCCATCAGTAGTTAGTCTAACTACTATTAGCCACCAAAAGCTGTCTCAAAATATTATTGCTTACTCTGAAAAGTTTATAAAAATAATGGGATGAGACAGGGCCCAATAAGTAGCATAATTAATGGGGGTGGGGGAAATGCAAGTTTCATCTTCAATAATAATAATATGACAAGAATGATTAAATAATGAAATACCAAATTTCTCTAAGTAACTACTTTGAAACAATATACTATAATCTGTGAGCACTAACAATATAAATTCCAAAGCCATAATATCTAACATAAGATAAATTATCACAATAATATACCACACTACCATATAGACCGGTTAGAGGATCCACCCATTCACAATTGGCATGATATTATCTTCTCTGGTATGCAGATTCTTGGCCCCATGGACAGCAGCCTCACCCATACCCTCAAGGTTTTTCTCTCTCCTCATGGGCAGCAGAGAGAGCGCGTCAAATAGGACCTCTCTTGCATGTAGTCTTTTGGCCCCATGGACAGCAGCCTCACCCACACACAATCAAGGAACCTCTTCCCCCCATGGACAGTAGGGAAGAATGCGTCATCCAAAATGAAAGGACACTGACCTAGATTTGATTCCGTTGTCACAAAGACTACGAAAACCAAATCGGGTGATCACTGGGAAATCACACATGGCATGGTGTTAAAACTACATGATGCTCACAAGTTACATTACTTTGAAACACATAGTTTATATCTAAGTAGTTTCAGAAAAAACCTTAAAAATTTACTTCCATAAAGTTTGTAAGGTTTTTCAACTTCATGCTTGCTAAAAAGATCTTCTATCAATTTCTCAAGTACTAAGTCAAGATAAGCATCTTTAAATTTTCTATTATACCATAGAATCCATAATTTCCTTATCAAAGATTAAATAAAAGATGCTCATTTTTCCATATCAACAATTCATGCCTTTCCCCAAATGCAATACCAAATATGATGCATCTTCATAGATAATCATATACATATTAAGGTTACGACACAATAGTTTTTAGGAAAATATAGTTTCCATAAGTAGTTTCCAAAAGCGTGTCTAACCCAAAAATAATATTTATGCAACATGGTTATTTTTAAAAAATCCCATTAAAAAAACTACTTATCGCAACCATAAAAGCCTAACTCTCCAAGCTCCAAGGAGATTAGCTAGAACCTAAACAATATCAAGTAAACCTATCACAATAAGTATAGAACTTGAAATTGTATGTAACCAAAATTTAAGATTTGCCAAATAAACACTTAATTAGACAAGCCTACTATTTAACCTCATCAATAATAATATATACCATTCCCAAAGTTTCTCAACAAATTTATTCACAAGGTATCAACTCCAATTTATAAAGTTAACCCATTTCATAATATCTCCAACATTATGACTAGCTTTCATAAGATTTACACTACATCATTAAGAGACCCATGAAAGCAAAAAATCAACATATCCTCCATGACAAGAAATTTAGAATTTCACTAACTCCAACTAAACCCAATGACAATGACAAAATTAAATTTACCAACCATCATACATTATATCTTAAAACCCCAAAATTTTTCCACCATACATAAACCTTGAATAGCCATTTTAGCACAAAATATATATACCCACTCATCAAAAATTCCACCAATACAAATCCCATACATAAAAACACATAAATATCACTTCCAATGCTCATAAATCACATGAGTATCATTATCCAAGCTTAGATAAAAATCTCCTCAAGCAAAAGTGTAAAACCCACCAAAAAGATTAGAAATTTTTACCTCAAATAAAATGATGAAGATGCTTAGGGGTTTCTAAGTATTTTTCCGGTGATCTTGCCGGAAAAATGATGGTGAGATGGTGTGTTTTGGGGAGAGGAGGCTGGCGGGTGAGTTGAGAAATGAGTGTGTTTAAGTGAAGAGAAAAGAAAGAAAAATGAAAGAGAGAAAGAAAAGTGAGAGCCGGCCAAAAGAGAGAAGAATTAAGAGAAAAATGAGTGGTGGAGAATGATGGGTAGTGGGGTTAGGTGGGGGCATGTGTGGGCTAAAAAATCTCACCTTAACATTTTTTTTTTTTTTTTCCTGACTGATAGGGACATTACAACTAAACTTTGTCAAGCAGACTCTAAATATACTCAATCCAATTTTGTTTACAATTGTAGTGAAAGCAGAAGTTCTTGATGAGCTGTAATGATGAATTAGCTGTGTAAATAAATTGAATTCTAGAATTTACTCGTCCTAGTTGTCTTCTTACTAAACAGCTAATTTTGGCTTTGTATTTTATTTTCTAAAGTTTAGAGGATGTATAGAGGTCGGATAGTGGCCACAATTTGTCAAAAACATTGCAAGAAATCAAACCCAAAAAAATAATAAAAACAATAAAAATTAAATATTGTGTAATTTTTGAAGTTGGAGTGATGAACTTAAATATGTAGACAAAACATTGTATACATTACATATAGCCTTGTACTAATAAATATGAACCGGCCAAATTGTGTACGATGCCAAGAACACAATATATTCTTTCAAGCTGTGGTATCATCCCTATTAAAGAATTGAAAAACACTCACTTGGTTGGTTGAATTGAGTGTTGTTAAATAAGTTGACAATAACACACATCATCTTCCTATTAGGGGTTAAAGCATAGGCCTCCAAACAAGCTTGGAGAAACTTAGTCAATAAATATATATATATATATATATATATATATATATAAAATCTTTTCACCGATCACACTAGAAGATAATATTGAGAGTACCATGCAAGATCTTTTACCTTTTTTTGGATGAGATTATAGTTAGACCCTCACTATCAGGTGTTTTTTTTTTTTTTTTTTTTTTCATGGCCTTCAATTTGTGAGTGACAACTCCCCTTAAAATCGCCAAGGATTTTCTACAAAAATTCCTCTCAATAAGGTCTTGATTGGACTAAAGGAATGTGGGAGGTGATCATAGAACCTAGATGTATTCACAGATGCCAAAATACATGTAGAATCAATTTTCCAAAATGGAACATAATCTTCCAACAATGCCAATAAAGATAACAAAAGTCAACTTGGGGAACTACAGTAGAGATACGAATACAACCTTTCGAAAGTCTTTGAAGGGCCCTTACAGAGCCAACAATTAGCTGAAATAACGGTCACTAAGGTGTAAGTTCTTCAAGTTACGATTCTCAGATCTCCCCCAAATAAATCTGTTTATCACTACTACAAGATCCAACAATAGGTTCACTGGGATGGAAGACACACTCATTGATAGAACCAGTGTGGCCAGGGAGCTTATACAAGATGCGTCTAGATGTAGTATCCCAAATGTAAACCATCCGATCTGAACTCCCGGCAGTGACTTTGCTTCCATCAGGTGACCAGCTACACCTCAACAAGTTCTTTTCAAAGTTGTGTTGGTGCCCTTCCATTACCTTTACACACCGATTTTGTGGTGCATATGGATGCATATCCCATATGCAGAGTTTATAATCCATACCATTTGTAAGGAGATAAGAGCCATCAGGACTCAACTGCATGCCTGTTATCATATCTTGATGGCCTTTTAAGTGTCATTGTAACTTCACCTTTGTGCTAGTCCCATACCTTTACTTCATTGTCAATACCGCCTGTGAAGATCTTATCAGATGCATCCTAGAAACTAACTGCTGTGATTTGGTATTTTATCTGGAAATGTCTAAATGGCGCCCCTCTGACACATATCCAACAGTTTGGCAGTTCCATCATCAAATCCACTGACAACAAGTGGTGGCCCTCTTCTAGAAGGACAGCATGAATTCACAAATGAGGAGTGTTCTGCCATTTTCTTGATTTGTTTTCCTCTTTCAACATTTCGTGCCCTCAGATTCTATGTGATGTATCATCTCTATAAAACTTTATGAGATTCTTAATGGTATGCTTAGAATAAAGAATACAAGTCATCGTCCAGGTTTAATTCATGTTTTGATATAATATTAAAAAATCAATCATTATATACTATATAGTCTAAGCACTTGGACTGGGTCCATTATCCAATTACACCAAATGATGACACCTTCAATCAATATATATATAAAAGCAGAGACCTCATTGAGTGAGGGTCTAAGCTTTTGCCGAGTGACACTTCTTATGAAATTTCTCTACAATCATCCAACTCTCCCATTAATTGACTGAGTTTACACCACAACTCTCTCTCTTCTTCATGTCTTTTAGTATACCAAATGTTTCAATCTTTTTTTTTTTTTTTAAAAGGATACTAATAACTAATGAGATTGAGATAGATAATCTTCTAGCATTTATGTTGCCTAAATTACACAAATCCATATCTTTTATTTACTATAATCATTATTATTTTATTTTATTCTATGGGAATCCTTTTTATTTTATGGTGATGAATTTACATACAAACATCTCATAAACAAAGTCTCCTACAGTTTTTTTTTTTTTTGGTACGGCAAGTTTTTACGTTAGTTATATAAAAAGTTTCTACTTTTATGATTGTGTAGATGCATTAATCACAGCTTGCCTCCAAAATGATGTTTTGGTTTTCGCCTTTTTGTTTTCAAATTATGTACATTATCAATACTCTGCTATAATGATTAATGTAGGATTTACTAAACCTTTGACTCCCCAACCTCTCTCTCACGCTTTGCCTTCCCCTCTCAACTTTGACTATATGCATCCATTCTCTTTCTTTCTCTCTTAAAAAAACTCTCTCCATACTCACAATTTTTTAAAACACCAGGTCAATGGAAGAAACTTATTGCTCTTGTGATCTTTTGTTGTACCAGTGACTATCCATTGCGCATTAAGTGGCCTTGACATGTATGAGTTCAAGCTATCTTTTGTTACTTTCAAAAATTCATTTCTTCACTTACAATTGGTAGGGTTAAGATCGTGAGATTCTGTATTTTGTTATTTTCTTTTATAGGTTGTGTTATTGTGTACATCGATTTCCAAAAGATGCTTGAAGTCTAGAACTGAGAAGTCAATAATTATTTATTTAGTGTAAAAGTCTCATTGTCATTGTCCTTTCAAGATTGTTTAATCTTAGCATATGACTTAAGTAGACTGATCTTTTCAAAATAAACAAAAGCTAAACCTACTGTAAATCATAAATTGGATTATAGGGATCAAGCAATAATCATCTAGGGTGGAGGTTTTTATTATTATTTATTTATAAATATAAGATAGAAATTCTACTCTAGCTAAATCTAAGTATATATATGTGTGAAACTTTCTCTTGGAGACTTGAACCTTGGCCCTTGCCCCCCATATCCCATACCCCACAAGTACTTATAATTGTGGAGTGACCATCACACCAAGGGTGTGCAATGGTAGGGTGGAGGGGATTTAGTCAATAGCAATTGAATTTGTAGAGGAAAAACAACACGACTATTCAATCCGCATTCTTTAGACTCCAAAACTTCTTTCTCGAGTAAGTCTCTTTATATTTCAATAAAGAAATACATATTGAATTTTTTCCTACAATAAATTGAGTTTTGGGTTAATGGTTTTTTTTTTTTTTTTTTTTGAGTTTTGGTTTAATGATGATTGTATAATGATCTATATGTTGTGTGTGCTTTCTTTTCTATGAATTTCAATAATGTATCAATCAAGGATTTTAGCATTTGGTTCATTAAGGTTTTTTTTTTTTTAATTCTAAATTTCATCTTTATTTCATTATTTTGTTTTGCTTTTGTCACTTTTTATAATGAACTCATTACTAACAAAGTTCTATGACAATTATAGTATAATATATATACAACATTCTCCGAATTTATCTTACATAAAACATTGCAATATTATCCGTGCATCGCACGGGCAACTTACTAGTAATAATAAAATATGGTATCATCTACATGGGTTCAATCCAACTTACTCAGATATAGGTTTCGAATTATACTATACCTATATGTAATTTTTTTTTTGGCTAAATTGTAAATTATATCTCTAAAATTTTGAGGTGTTTAGATTTTAACATCCTAAAATTTTAGAATTTAGAATTTACCCTTAAAAAAAAAAATTTATTTCATCTGCATTAGCAACTCCTCCATTCATATTTTTCGTTAAGTGTCACACAAGCTTGTTACACATGTTTAATTCATCTAATAAAATAATGCCACGTCATTTTTATTATGTCATATCATTTTTAATTATTTTTAATTTTATATATTGCAAAAGTGATGTGGCAACATTTTATTGAACAAACAAAATGAGCATGTCAAGCTGATGTGACAAAAGATTACTAATATAGGTGGAATACAACTTTATGAAATAAAATTCAAATTCCAATATTTCAAAGCATAAAATTTAAATATATATATATATATATATATATATATATATTATTTTTAAGATGAGAGTTCAACAAAGGATTAAACTAATTTTATTATAATTTTGTATTAAGTGTCGAAGGTAGATTTCAATTCTACTCTAAATTTGTGCCGAGTTTCTCTTCAATCTAAAACTATTTTTTAAGTTTATTTAAAAGTACATCAAAACCATTTAAGATTATTTCCAATTCATTTGAAACTAATTTAAATTCTTTTTCCAAAACTTATAGTTAGCACAAATATAAATTTTAATTAGAAATTATTTTAATACTTTAGAAAATTGATTATGCATTTTCAGCAGATTTTCATAATAAATGACTTTTTTTTATCGTTTATTTGCGAAATATAATAAACACCAACAACATTGTATTACAATTAAAAAAAAAAAGTTCAACAAAGTATAATTTTTTATATTAAAATATATCATGTGTAGTGACAAATAATAATAATATAACGGCGTTAAAAAATCTTACACTCTTTCTTATTCTATCTTTTGCCCTGGCTCGCAGGAAACCCCAATAGTTTCATATCTCTCGCCACATCTCATCTCGCTGTCGAGAAGAAATTTGGCTTCTAAATCTCTTTCCTTCCGATTGAAAAGTGAAATCAAAACGTTTCATAATTACGAAAACAACTCGACGGATTGTCGATTTTACTGAAGCAATAATTTTCGAGATTGGAGGTGAGAAGTCTGAAGAAATCTGAAGCCATCGGTTTTTATTTATTTATTTATTTTCACACCCATACAATAAGGGCAACTGAGTTTTATTTGCCTGGGTAAGGCAATGAACATTTGTCTCTGTAAGCTGAATTTTATTTGCAATTATTCAATTAGTACCATTTGGTTTAAAAATTGATTGTATTACTTAGAAATATGACTTAAAACTTCAATCTGGATGTGAACTGCAGTGGTCAGTTGAGAAATCATTGGTGCATATATTTAAGACTTCAATCTGGAAAATAGGTGACCTCATCTGCTGCGACAATAGAATGAGTTCTCTAAGACCTGACTTAGATACCAAAGGTATACCTTATGTCATTGTTACAGTTTTTTCATTGTCATATTTTACTTGTAGAGGTATACCTTAACTCATACTAAAGGTATGACTTAGATACTAAAGGTATACCTTAACTCATACTAGTATCCACAATCAATCCTGTGAGGGAGTGCTATCTAGAGGTCTTTTCCCGCAACAGTTATTTGTGAAATAATTTGCTATTTCTGTAGAATAATTAATTAGCAACCATCACCATTCTCACAATCGAGTATTTCTCTTACAGTCTAATGTGGGTTAGTGTTCAATATTCCCTTACTTTATATTCAAGAGCTTTCTTATAATTTATAGTTCTTCAACATTTTGTTTAATCCTTAGGCCACCATATGTAGGCATTGCCTTAGATACAGTTCCTTAGGTACTCCTTTCAAATTACTGCCACTTGTCTAATTTAATGACTCCACTAACTGACGTTAAAACACCATCTCCTTTTCCCATTAAAAAAAAAAAACCATCTCCTTTGTTTTCTCTTAGCCCGAGAGAAAATCTGAGAGCTTTAAATTTCTCACCTAGTAACCAGATCTCTTCCTTCCTCCATTCTATTTGATATTTCAATATTTATCAATTACCAAACAAAAAAAAAGGGGAAAAAAACTGGTTTGAAGTTGAGTTTTGATGTTAACCCATACACCCAAACAAAACCATTGCAAACCCATACTCCTACCCAAACCCAACAACCACTTCCCTGCCAAAATGCACGCAGCAAGCCCAATCTGGAGATTGGTGTCAAGATTTGGCTTTGAAAGAAAATCAAAAGCATTAAGAAATCTTTTTTTTTTCCTACCTGTTAGGCACTCCCCTGTAGATCTGCAAACTCACTTATCCCATCTAAAAAAATGAAATTAGCTAGTGCATCCCTTGAACGCATGTGTCTTTGGTCAGCAAAATTTCCATAGATTGATCATCTTTAGCCATCTGGTGTGAGAGTCTAAGAGATTTTGATGAATGGATTTCTAGCGGACCAAGAAAACAAAAAGTAAAAAAAAAAAAAAAAAAGGGGGGAAGAAAGAAACAGAATGAGTTAACGTCAGTTAGTGGAGTCATTAAATTAGACAAGTGGCAGCAATTTAAAAAGGGTACTTAAGGAACTGTATCTAAGGTATTGTATCTAAGTTTTGTCCTTCTAACAATTGCAAGGTGAATGCGACTTTAGTAAAATAAAGACAACCCATGCATAATGTATTCTAACATCTAAGTCTATAAGCTACTTAGATAAAGTTCTATCTCATTCATGAATGCACAAGTCTATATTAATACTTAAACACTCCCAATATTAGTTTAAACCACCTTATAACACCATGCAAGCCACCCGCTTGCTCCAACACAACATACTAGCACAAAATAAATTTCCAACATCACAAGTAAAGAATTTTACAAGTATTTAAATCAAATAAAATACTATTCATAACATCTAATCAACAATACTCATTAACATTTGCAAGAAATGAAAAACACTCTCAATATTAGTTTAACCCGCCTTATAACACCATGCAAGCCACCCGCTGGCTCCAACACAACATACCACCACAAAACCAATTTTCAACATCACAAGTATAGAGTTTTACAAGTATTGAAATGAAATAAAATATTATTCATCACATCTAATCAAAAATTCTCATTAACATTTGCAAGAAATGAAAAACACTCCCAATATTAGTTTAAACCACCTTATAACACCATGTAAGCTACCCACTTGCTCCAACACAACATGCCACCACAAAACCAATTTCCAACATTACAAGAATAGAGTTTTACAAGTATTGAAATCAAACAAAATACTATTTATCATTTCTAATCAACAATACTAATTCACATTTGCAAAAAAAAAAAAACTCTCAATACGTATTTAACCACCTTATAACACCATGCAAGCCACCCGCTTGCTCCAACACAACATACCACCACAAATCCAATTTCCAACATCACAAGTTTAAAGTTTTACAAGTATTTAAATCAAAGAAAATACTATTTTTCACATCTAATCAACAATACTCATTCACATTTGCAAGAAATGAAAAACACTCCTAATATGTATTTAAACCACCATATAACTCCATGCAAGCCACCCACTTGCTTCAACACAACATACCACCACAAATCCAATTTCTAACATCACAAGTATAGATTTTTACAAGTATTTAAATCAAAGAAAATACTATTTTTCACATCTAATCAACAATACTCATTCACATGTGCAATAAACGAAAACACTCCCAATATGTATTTAAACCACCTTATAACACCATGCAAGCCACATGTTTGCTCCAACATAGCATACTACCACAAATCCAATTTCCAACATTACAAGAATACAGTTTTATAAGTTTTTAACTTACATTGCTCAAGCTAAGTTTACAACTTTCAGGAAAAAAAAAAAAAAAAATCCAAAGTTACTGCAAACAATGTGTATTTATTTTGCAAAAGAAATGTTAAATTTATAAGTACAAAAGTTAAAGAAAAGTTAAACAAGCAGATAAGAAAATAATTAGAACCACCAATGAAGAAAGATATTTACACCTATTATACATCAATTTTAAACTTTTATGTTAAGTACATATATACCCAAATCCTTAAACTTCTACCTTAAAGTGCATGGGCAGTATTTAAAGTAATATTAAAGTGCTTCTGTTTAAACTAAATAGTGCCATCATGATCCTCATCAATACTAGTGTTAAATTCTTATGGTTCCCATTTTGATTAAAATTCTGCAACAAAGTTTACACCTTCACTTGTACACTACATATATCTAACACTAGTATCGATGTAGAAACCAAACCAAGAGAGTGAGGATCCAAAACTAGAATCATCCAAACAGTAAGAACCATAGAAATCTAAAAGAATTACAGCAACTGATAAGTACATATATAAGTAAATTTCTTCACAACCATTACACAGTAAATATCAAATACCTAAACTAAACAAAAATGCATATACCCATTACTGTATCAAACAAAAAAATACCCAAAGGAACTAGAGTCATTAAACAAAAAAATTAACATCAAGCATTAAACAAAAATACCCAAAGGATTTAGAATCATTAAACAAAAATACTCAAAGGAACTAGAATCATTAAACAAAAATTAACTCAAAAGAAAAATAAATACCAATCAAAAAGATTATATCCATACCTCTCCCCTGAGTTACCCCTCAACTTCCAATAGTCAAAATTCAAAACCACTCTCTCTCTTTTTTCCCCTATTTTACTTGCTTCAATCAAGACTGCTCCCAGCACTTGACCACCAACTATCCAACCCAGTAGGCAGTGATCTCTATTGGATCCCTATCCAAAGCAACAATCTTGATGCGAAAAAATTCATAGCCTCTAACTTAGTTTTGACTTTTGACACACAAAGCCCAAACCAAGCATAAACTCATCATAAAAAATAAAGAAACAACCACCATAACCCTTAAAATCTTCAAAATCCAAATCTCTATCAATCATTTCCCCCCACAAAATAACAACACAATCCAAAAATAACCCATCAACTCAAACCCCCAAAACTTCATAGATCAACCAAAAGCGCATCAATCAATAAAACCCACAAACAAAAAATCCTAAATTTCCACAACAAAATCCTAGATCATAAATAACCCAACCAAAAAAAAAAAAATCAGAACAAACCCATTGGCAATCAAAGGAAGAAAAAACAAATAACATATTTTGGGATTCAGAATCACTAACCCAAATGGGATTTGTGTTTGCGTGACATGAAGGGTCGTCGGTTAGGGTGGGAGGCGAAGGGTCGCCGGCTGGGTGGGAGCTGAACCGTCGTGATCTGAAACGCTGCGATCTGAAGCGCCACGAGCCCAGGCGTCATGAGCACCCAGGAGCCGCGAGCCCAGGCACAGCGAGCTCAAGCGCTGCAAGCCCAAGCGCCGCGAATGGTGAAGCTCGATCAGCAGCGACGGCAGCGAGCTGGGGTGAAACGGTTGTATTTGATAGAGTGAGGGAAAGAGAGAATCGAGCGAGGGAGGGAAAATAAAGGGGAAAAGTGAAAAAGTAAAGGGGGCTTAAGTGTTTTTAGTAGCTAACTTTTAGTGACGACTTGTATGTCGTCACTATAGGCTACCTTTAGTGACGACATTTTTGATTCGTCGCTGATACTCCCATCTAATTTTATGTTCCTACTTTTAGTGACGACTTATTTTCGTCACTATTTGTCACATTCAGCGATGAAATTGGTTTCGTCACTAATAGTGTTCCTGGCAACACCTTTAGCGACGAAAGTTTTCGTCTCTAAAACTTTAAACTTTTAGCAACGAAATATTTCGTCGCTATAGATGAATTTAGTTTGGCGCCTACATTTTTGTTTGGCGCCTTTAGTTCAACACAACATATAGAGACGAAATCTAATTTTCGTCGCTAAATGTTATTAATTTTCTTATAAATAGTGACGAAATTTATATTTCGTCACTATATGGTACCTTTTTGTGACAAAAAAATTTTCCTCACTAAAAATACATTTTGTTGAAGTGACTCTTGACTCTGTCCCTGCCGAGACTTGCTAAAACACAAAATTATAAAGCGAATTTGAAAATTTCAATAAAAAAAATTAGTGTCTTTAGACTTTTCCTGTGAATGAGTAATGGAAATAAGTCATCCCAACGTAGTTTTAAAAGCAATCGTGTTTATGTTTACTATCATTATCACATGATTACTCTCCATGGGTTTATTTGGATAGGTTGTTTTTAAAACTGCGTTTTATAAAAATAACGTTTTTAAAATTACATATTGAAAACATGATTTGAAAGCCACAATTAAACGTTTGGTACTTGTAAAAATTGTAGTTTGAAAACTCTAAAATTTTTGAAAGCCACAATTAACTGTATTTTTCTATAATAAAAAAAAAAGAAAAGAAAAGAGAGAGGCCAAACCCATATATTTTTTTTTTTGAAAATAAACACACACATACAAAAGAGAGGCCAAACAGTACAAACCAATGTTGCTTTGTGTTTTCTTCTGGAAACAAATGTTTGCTTCGCACAAACATTGATCCAAACTGGCTTTATATATGCCAGGATGCAATTAAAATTAATTACAATTATATATGTGTTTAGGTTTCAAAAGTTTCTTCCTAAATGAAGTATTAATTCTGTTCATTTTAAAAAAAACTTTGCTAACTTTTATAGAAAAACCTTAGAAGGGTATATTAGTATGGGAAATATTTATTTGTAATTATTCCAATTTAATCATTTGGTTGTGATTTCAACTACTAATATATTTAATTTTTAACTTTTTTTTATTGCAATTCAATGAATTTTGTTCGTGTTTATTTTTCAAATAAGCTAAAAAAAATTACTATAAAAATCTACTGAAAATGCATAAGTATAGTAAAATTTTCATTGAAATTTATATTTGAGTTAACAATGAATTTTAGAAAAAATATTTTAAATTAGTTTGAAAGAGTCAAACTACTTTTAAATATACTTATGACAATTGAAGAGAAACTCGGTAGAAAATTAGGGTAGAAAGCCTAACTTATGACAATTGACACATAGAAAATTAGAATAAATTAGCTTAATCCTTAGGTGAAGTTTCATGGAGTATTAATTATACTTTAAAATTTAAACCTGTCGCATGTGATGCACGAGAATCACCTATTATTGTACATAAACCCAATTTTATCAAGACTAACCGATCAAAAGCTAAAATAAAATGGACAAGACCCAAGCATCACATAAAATCTGAAGGCATGGAATGTTGAATTAAGAAATCATTTAAACAAATCAAGTAAAGGCAGAACACTCCTCATTTGTGAATTCTTGCTGTCCTTCACGGAGAGGGCCACCAACACAATTTTGAGAACTTTTTAAGTGTAGCTGGTCATCTGATGGAAGCAAAGTCACTGCAGGGAGTTCAGATTGGATGGTTTACATTTGGGATACAACTTGTTGGATCTTGTGATAGTGACAAACAAATTTATTTGGGGGAGATTTGAGAATTGAAAGAACTTGCACCTTAGTGACTGTTTTTTCAACCAACAAATGGCTCTTTCTAAGTGTCCTTCAAAGACTTTGAAAATTTTGTATCTCTACTATGGTTTTCCAAGTTGAATTTTGGTATCTTTATTGGCAATGTAGAAGATGATTTCCCATTTTGGAGTATTGGTGCTACATGTATTTTGGCATTAGTAAATACATCTAGGGTTCTATCATCACCCCCTTATCCTTTTTTCCAATCAAAACCTAAAATTGAGAGGAATTTTGTAGAAAATCCTTGGTATTTACAGGGGTTTTCTGTCACTCACTAATTAAATGACAGGATATTAGGATGACCATGCTTTTGAACTGAATCTTGAGCGTCTAAGTAACTATAATATCGTTTAAAAAATGGTGAAAAATCTTGCATGGTACATAATGTTTTCCTCCTGTGTGATCAGTGAAAAGATAAGATCAATATTTGATGGCCTCATTTTATTTATTTTTATTTTTTGTGGTAGTTTATGCCTGATGGCCTCAGTTGGAGGACTGGAAGTATTTCCCTATGTATGATAACTGCATATGGATTGTATTTGCTTTGATAACTATGCTCACTAGTCACACCAAGGCATATGGATACAATATCGCTACTGCCTTAAATTATTCCTTACATTCAAAAATATATTTAACAAGAAACTTTACTAGTTAAGTTAATTGGAACCTACATCAAGTTTTAATTTCGTTGTGCTAGTTACCAAGGATGAAGAATGTGGTCTCAATTTTCATGTTTCAGCTCATACTGCTCTCTCTTTCCGTCTTCTTTTTCCCTCTCACTGTACAAATATAATATCTTCAATCTTAAATAGTGATTTCATAAAGTTGATTGATATTTGTGTCCTTCGATAGGATGTAATAAGTCACCATATAAGATATTAAGATTGCCTAATTAAAGAAACCCAAAATAAGCCAAAATTCATATTTGCTTTGCTTAGTCTACTATGTCCTTGAGCTTGGCATAGAACTCATCGAACGACTCATCCTCCTCCATCTGAATTTCTTCGAATCTTGTAATGAGCCTCTGTAGCTTCGAATCTTTTACAGCCTTTGTTCCCTCATGGGTTGTCTAGAGGATGGTCCATGCTTCCTTAGCAGTTTCAGTGGAGGATATCTTCTTGAACTCCTCATTAGTGACCGCACTGAATAAGGCATTCAATACTCTGTTGTTGAAGTTTGCCGCCTTGATCTTACCTTCATCCCAATCGGCCGGCGCTTCTTTAGGCTTGGTCCAGCCTATCTCCACAGCTTGCCATAACTTCTCATCTAGTGACTGCAAGAAAGCTCTCATGTGTACTTTCCAGTATGCATAGTTAGTACCATCAAATAATGGAGGTATAATAAGAGACTGACCTCTATACATGACAAACAGGGGTCAATGGATCACACACAAAAATTAACCCTAATCAGAGTGTGCCCGCTCTGATACCACTTGATAGGCCAAAAACGTATAGACCAATTGTGATAGATTAAGTTGATTAATTAGTCAAGTTATTAATTAATCAAATTAACATGCAAATTACGTGGTAGCACAAACAAATCACCAATTAAACTAAGTATGCAGTGGAAAATAAATGACACGGTGATTTGTTTACGAATGGGGAAAACCTACACGGCAAAAACCCCACTGGGTGATTTTAAGGTCACCACTCCCGAAATTCCACTATTATCACAACAAGCGGTTACAAGTAAAGGAATCCCAAGTACCTTACCAACCTACAGTTGAACCCTTACCCCAATACCCAATTGGACTTATTCTATAGTACAATTTCTCCTTTCAATGCACGGCTTCCAAGTACATGACTAACCAATTGCGTGGATCCCAGTAAGCGACTTCAATCACCAATTAGAGAAGATTGTTGGCTGCAAAGTTCTTCAATTCATCCACACGATGAAGATCAAGAAGATGCTTGGTTACAAAACCCTACGGTGCAAAGACACAACAACTTCTTCACAAGAGAGATGAACTAGGGCAAGAACTTCGTCTCAAGTCACAATTTGCATGAACAAGGATTTATCAATGCTTGTGCAACTTATGTCCCTTTGACAGTCCTTAAAATAATCTTTTTGTATGTCTAGGGTTAGGAGAAAAAAAGGCCCAAAGACACATCCACGGATTAGAATCAAAATAGAACTCATAATCTGTTTTTCTTAAATTTCGACAGATAGAGGTATCGAGATGCTGTCGAGCAGCTGTCGAGCCACGGGCTGGAATAGCTCTTTAAACCTCGACACATGCTAGCTGTTGAGCTAGCTATCGAGCTTTAATGAACTTGCATTTTTCAGCTTGTTTCTTAGACATATGTCATTCATTTATGTAATTGGCTAATCCTTTGAGAAAACGCACTTTACTTGTAATTTGGTAGAATTAAGATGAGTTTTATACTTCAAGAAACTATGTTTCAAGATCAAGTGTTGAAGTCATCAAGTCTGTCCAAGAAACAAGCTGAAAAGTGCAAGTTCATTAAAGCTCAACAGCTAGCATGTGTCGAGGTTTAAAGAGCTGTTCTAGCCCGTGGCTCGACAGCTACTCGACAGCATCTCGATACCTCTATCTGTCGAGATTTAAGAAAAACAGATTCTGAGTTCTGTTTTGATTCTAATCCGTGGATGTGTCTTTGGGCCTTCTTTTCTCCTAAACCTAGACATATAAAAGGATTATTTTAAGGGCCGTCAAAGGGACACAAGTTGCACAAGCATTGAGAAATCCTTGTTCATGCAAATTGTGACTTGAGACGAAGTTCTTGCCCTAGTTCATCTCTCTTATGAAGAAGTTGTTGTGTCTTTGCACCGTAGGATTTTGTAACCAAGCATCTTCTCGATCTTCATCGTGTGGATGAATTGAAGAACTTTGCAGCCAACAATCTTCTCTAGTTGGTGATTGAAGTCACGTACTGGGATCCGTGCAATTGATTAGTCACGTACTTAGGAGCCGTGCATTGAAAGGAGAAATTGTTACTACAAAACAAGTCCAATTGGGTGTTGGGGTAAGGGTTCAACTGTAGGTTGGTAAGGTACTTGAGATTCCTTTATTTGTAACCGCTTGCTGTGATAATAGTGGAATTTTGGGAGTGGTGACCTTAAAATCACCTAGTAGGGTTTTTGCCGTGTAGGTTTTCTCCATTCGTAAACAAATCACCGTGTCATTTATTTTCCGCTGCATACTTAGTTTAATTGGTGATTTGTTTGTGTTACCACGTAATTTGCATGTTAATTTGATTAATTAATAACTTGACTAATTAATCAACTTAATCTATCACAAGGGGTCAATATGTTTTTGGCCTATCAATCTAGAACATCAAAAAGCAAATAAGACTGTTTCAGATTGGAGAGACAAAGTGGATCAATCCATCTTTAATGAAAAGATGCCAATACATTTCAGATTTGGCCAGTTCCCAAAGGTTAACAACTTGCAAGTATAAATTCTTATCTAGATCAACTGAGATTGACTCCCATTGGTAATTAGGTCCAGCCAAAATGGACCTGGCCGGATGGTGATATAATAACACTAACTCCAGCACATGATTTTATCAAGAACATAAGGATGTATCCCTCTATGTGATCCTATGTAGTTTAAACCTTGACCAATTGATGGAGCACATCATCCAGAATTGAATGATGGGATCTAGATGGTTATTAGGTTGTAACTAGAATACAAAACACATTGACTATAGTGACAACAAATTGTCTTCCCTTTTACAAAATTGGTTTGCAGTTAGAACAAAGCAACCACCTTCAAGGATAACATGGCTCATTGAAGCCTGCCATATCTCCCTTGCTCTGGCTGTAGGTCCAAAATCTACTTTGAAGCCTACATATGGTGGCATAAGGATTAAACAAAATATTGAAGAACCATAAATTATAAGAAAGCTCTTGAATATAAAGTAAGGGAATATCGAACAATAGCCCACATTAGACTATAAGAGAAATATTGTGAGAATGGTGATGGTTGCTGATTAATTATTTTACAGATATAGCAAATTATTTCACAAATAACTGTTGCGGGAAAAGACCTCTACATAGCACTCCCTCAGAGGATTGATTGTGGATACTAGTATGAGTTAAGATATACCTTTAGTATCTAAGTCATACCTTTAGTATGAGTTAAGGTATACCTCCACAAGTAAAATATGACAATGAAAAAACTGTAACAATGACATAAGGTATACCTTTAGTATCTAAGTCAGGTCTTAGAGAACTCATTCTATTGTCGCAGCAGATGAGGTCACCTATTTTCGATATTGAAGTCTTAAATATATGCACCAATGATTTCTCAACTGACCGTTGTAGTTCACATCCAGATACAATTGCCATTAGTTTTTGATGTTTTCCAAGATACTAGCCCAAAGGATTGAACAGAACAAAATTAAAGAGTGAGTATCTACAAGTGACACCGGCTTTCAATTACTCTCAGATGTAATTGACATTAGCTTTCAACAAGTTAAAATTTACCTGAGATTGTTACAAATCAGTCAACTTCATGACCTGTAAAAACAAATAGTCAACATAAATTTAACCATTGTAAGAATATAATTAAATGCGCTACAGGGTGTTTTGGGGTACAAGATACAGTAACACAGTTAGCAATAGCAAAAAGCTTAAAGCTCAAAATTTTGACTAGGCATAAAGTTGTTCAGCTTTGATTAGCAATTAGCAGCTATTTCTGCTTTGTTTTTGGGTAGACTGCAAAATTAGTAAAGTAAGCATTTTAGATTTAGCATTCATACTTGTATGTCTATCTTTCCCCAAAAAAACTGCTACCGTATCTTATTTCAACTTATCACTGACAGTGAGGCTTTTAACTTAGTCAAGGCTGACTTCATTGATGGAAGTTTTAAGTCATATTTTTGAGTAATACAATTAATTTCTAAACCCAATGGTACTAATTGAATAATCGCAGATAAAATTCAGCTTACAAAGACAAATGTTCATTGCCATACCTAGGCAAATAAAACTCAATTGCCCTTATTGTATGGGTGTGAAAATTTTGGGGGCAAAATCAGTGTCACTCAAATTTTTCGTTAAAAAACATCATCTCTTTCTTCATTTCTTTTTCTTGGCCGCGAGAAAAAAAAAAAACCCGATGGCTTCAGATTTCTTCAGACTTCTCACCTCCAATCTCGAAAATTATTGCTTCAGTGAAATCAACAATCCGTCAGGTTGTTTTCGTAATTATGAAACGATTTGATTTCACTTTTCAATCGGAAGGAAAGAGAGTTGACCACCAAAGCATCATCGTGTGGCTGTATAGTCCCAATCTTGTCCTCTTCCGAAAAACTCAACGCCGGCCAGATATCCACTTAGAGTCCTCGGCGGGTGTTCGAGCTACAAACATCACTCTGGAGGGACGAGAATTAGTCCTCCTAGAAGTAGCAAAGATGACATTTATCGAGCCCATAGGAGGCCTTGAAGAAGTGTTCCCCTGACCTATTGACCCTGCATGGTCACCTTGCCCATTGGGCCGATACAAAAACTATTTTAATCTCCCATCTCTGACTAGTTACTCCAAATGATTCCATAGAGTCTTGCAATCCTCAGTGGTATGCCCTCGTTCCCGGTGGTATTAACAATGAAGACTTTAGTTACGCCTCATGGGGTCTCCTCCCATCTTGTTTGGCCATTTGAAGTATGGCTCATTCTTGATCTTCTCCAAGACTTGATGTACCGGCTCTCGGAACACTGTGTTGACCACTTGAGGAGCTGTAGACTCAGGTTGCCCAGCAAAATCCCTTTGGGGTCTGTTATTGTTGTATCTATCTGACCTGAAATCCCTCCTCTCCTGAGAGATTCCCCTATTTTTGGTCTTCCTCAACCCGCTTATTCTTGTCAATACGGTCCATAAGCCGACACATACTCCTCACAGGCCTCTTGGTCAGGGATTTTATCAAATCATGCTCGGCCGGTAGGCCGACCTTGAAAGTCCTTATGGCTACATCGTCAAAGTCTCCATCGATCTCATTGAACATCTCCCAGTATCTGTCCGAGTACATTTTTAGGGTTTCTCCTTCTCGCATGGTCATAGACAACAGTGAATCTAAAGGCCGAGGAACTATACTGCGTGTAACAAAGTGAGACCCAAATGCGCGGGTGAATTCCTTAAAGGAATCAATAGAACCTACCCCCAAGCCGTTAAACCATCTCATTGCCACAGGTCCCAAACTGGATGGGAAAACTTTGTACATCAAAGTCTCATTTCTAGAGTGTACAGCCATCCTCTGGTTGAAATGGCTCACATGTTGATTCAATTAAGCTGCTCACATGTTGATTCATCCTCTGGGCATTTTTTTGTATAGGGTTTTTCTTTGTAAACTTTGAGCTTCTAGTTGTGTTTTGTTACAGATTATCAAAGGGGGAGTTTGTTAGGTTCTAAGTACTTAGGAACTAATGTATTGGAACTCTAATGTGTATTGTTGGCAAACCATGATCAAAACAGGTGTTTAGTCGTGTTTTGGACTTGCTCAAAGTATGCCATTCATGTAAAGTTGGAATCAAGTTAATTGCAGAAGTTACTGTGCATTTCTGCCTGACTCGATCGATCGAGAATTAGACTCGACCGATCGAAAGTCATGCAGATTATTTTTTCTGCAGAATTTCCAACTCAGCCTTAAGCCCATATGACGTGTGGGGTTTTATGTTTTGCCCTAGGTATAAAAGGCAAACCCTAGCCACGTTTTTGAGGTTGCTCATATTGCCGTTTGTGTGAATCTCTTGTGAGATCTGAGAGGTGCTTGCCTTCACACAAGCTTAGGATTATCAAGAAGGAGATTTCTTCAAGAACTTGATGATCATTCAGTTGCTGCCATAAGAGCTTAAAGATACACAAGCGAGAGTGTTTGTACTTGCTGGAGAATCCAAGAAAAAAGGAGTCCGTGGTCTCGGAGCTTGCACGTGGTCGTGTCAGTAAGTTCTACTCGTGGGTAGCAATAGGATGTTAGTGGTCTAAGTCACTATTGTACAACTTTGATTCTTTCATAGTGGATTCAGGTTTACCTTGAGCATAGCTAGGTTAAATCCTCCCTAGGTTTTTTACCAGTTTGGTTTTCCTAGGTCATCATATCTTTGTGTTTTTTATATTCCGCACTTTACATTGATATGATTATATGATTGTGTTAACTTAAATCTGGAATTTGGACTAAGTAATAACTTGGCTTGATTAACTAGGTTAATCCAATTGTGTTTTAAGGGGTCTAAATAACTCAACACTTACCAACCTCAGAAGAAGGGTCAGAAAAGGAAGGAGTTCGCTTACACCGTTCATGGCGCAACTTCCTCTTCAAACGATCAATCTCCAACTGCATGGCCCAAGCACTATCTTCATGAGAGACGTGGCTTCCACCCCGAGATTGGCTCTTGCCAGTATGGGTGGTGTGTAGACTCCCCTCACGGTCCTTTCGTCGCTCAAGACTAAGGGAATGATCTTGACATTGGGACCCCATAGACTCTGCCTGGTGTGGACTTGAACCTACCATAACTGGAAGTTAAACTCACCAAAATACCAGAAGTTTCTTTCTATAGACAACGCCAATTGTAAGGATGCAATTTGGTTCCCAAGCCCAAAGGATGGATGAACTTCGGCCCCAATAGCCCAATGCAATGAATTTGTAGAGAGTGGGTTAGAAAACTGGGCTTTAATGAGTTAGACAACAAGTAAAGTGGATTCAAATGACAAAAAAGTGAAAATAAACTGATTAAATCAAAAGAAAATCATCCTCGGCACAATCCGAGGGGATCAGTTCTTATATATGTGTGTGTGTGTGTATATATATATATATATATATATATCTCAAGTTTGATTACAAATTCCTCTCTTGATCACACCTCTGTTTTTCTCTCCCTTTTTCGATCCCTTTCTCTTAGGGACATCTTTCTATTTTATATTATATCCCATTCTCCATCTCCGCCTTCCACGTATAGATTCATTTGCTGATCTTGATCCTTGTCCCATCAGCCATTTCCTAAAGTCTTTGACAGTAGCTGTAAGGTTGAAAATCACTGTTCAGATATCACTTCCTCATTAATGCAGCCAAAGAGTTGGATACAGAACATTCAATGCGATGGTAGCAGCTTTCAATTAGATATTTCATAGCTATTTCTTTGCTCTGTGCTCCCATGAAGCATATCCTCATCAATAGAACCTCCTGGAATGTCATTCTAGATAACGAGACGCACCATCTGACTTTTGCTTCGCTTAGCTGAAGAGACACTCCTCCTCGGCCTACCTCCCTTAGCTTCCTCAGTGACATCTTGCTCATGGACCTCTAGGTCTAACATCTTCATTACTGTTTATCTATCCTCGGACCAATGAACATCCTCAGACAAAGCTCATGACCCAATATGCATTTTTGGGCCTCTTATCCCTATAGTTATATATTCTTATCTTGTGGAAAAGAAAAGAAAAATCTCTTCCAATATCTCTCCTGATAGTTATTTTCTCATGCTTTGGACCCTCTTGAGTTTGGGACATGACAAGTCTTGCTTGGCACATAATGTTTTCCTCTTATGCGATTAGTGAAAGGATAAGATCAATATTTGATGGCCTCATTTTATTTATTTTTATTTTTTGTGGTAGTTGTGACCTCAATTGGGGGACTGGAAGTATTTCCCAATGATAACAAGTGATAACAACATATGGATTGTATTTGCTTTGATACTTATGCTCACTAGTCACTAGTAGCAAATCGTTACAATGCACGGAAGAGTATCAATTTATGAGTATATAACTATATATAAATAATTCTGTTAGATCAATCTAAACTTTTAGACATTTAATTGTAGTAATTTTATTTATTTATTTTAGAGAGTTTCAACTTATGATGTCCGCTCTTGATGATGCTTTTTATCATCAGACAAAGACTTCAATTGGTTTTTGGTATAAGCAGAGATTGAACCCCAAATCTCTTATTCAACTATCAGAGATTTTACAAGTTGAACTAACTGAAACCTACTTGTAGTAATTTTATTGATTTCTTCAATGAATATAAGATGAGGAATAAGGTAATATATTATCTTTAATTTGTTCATTTGGACATATTTATTGCATAGATGCTGCGAATGTTTGTAATATGCTCACACCAAGGCATATGGATACAGTATCGCTACTGCCTTAAATTATTCCTTACATTCAACTTCCAAAAGTTTCTAAAAATACAAATGCCCCCCTCCCCCCTCCCCCAAAAAAAACAAAGAAAAAAAAGAAACTGCAAATAGACTTTGGCTAAAATTGAAGTAAGCATGTGGTTTCCAAGAAGCAACTATACAAAATGTTTGATTTTTGGTATACAAAGGAAGCAACTATACAACTTTCGAAGGACCTTTCCCAGAATTTTGCATATAAAGACTATCCATATTGACAGCTTGAGCAGTGCTGGGCCGAGTGCGTAACAATGCATATATGAGGCTGCCAACCAAATCAGTATTAGAGCTTTTTCTATTACAACAATAACAGCACAAGGTACATAAAAACACACAAAAGACATTGCTTTATATTCTGCGATGTCAATGGTTGAACTGAATGACAAAAGAAAGGACATTAAATAACAGCAGTTATTCTTTTACAAGTAAAATATGACAATGAAAAAACCTGTAACAATGACGTAAGGTATACCTTTAGTATCTAAGTCAGGTCTTAGAGAACTCATTCTATTGTCGCAGCAGATGAGGTCACCTATTTTCCAGATTGGAGTCTTAAACATATGCAGCAATGCTTTCTCAACTGACCACTGCAGTTCACATCCAGATGCAATTGCCATTAGCTTTTGATGTTTTCCAAGATACCAGTCCAAAGAATTGAACAGAACAAAATTAAAGAGTGAGTATACACTAGCTTTCAGCTACTCTCAGATGCAATTGACTTTAGCTGTGCTTAGTCCGCTGGAAAAATACAGCATCATTTTCTTCTGCATATTTAAGTTCATCCATCTAGTTGTAAAAATTTCAGGACTAACATATTCATGAACTGTATAAGCTATTCTATCCCCGTGGGCAGACTCTGAACAATTAAGTTTTCCAAGAAGCAACTATACAAAATGTTTGATTTTTTGTATACAAAATTTTTCAGGAAGCAACTATACAAACTATACAAATCTTAAATAGTGAGGAGAACTAGGGTTTGACAAATGGTGGCCACTATCCAACCTTTGTACATCCTATAAACTTTAGAAAAGAAAAATGCAAAGCCTAAATTAGCTGTTTGGTAAGAGGAGAACTAGGAAAAGTCAACTCCATAACTCAATTTTTCTACATAGCTAAGTCACCATTACAGCTCATCAAGAACTTCTACTTTCACAACAATTGTAAACAAAATTGAATGAGTATATCTAGAGTCTGCTTGACAAGGTTTAGTCCCAGTCGACCCCTAATGCCATTAAAATCTAGCTTTGCTCGAACAATTCTCTCAAAGATCTGGAACATTAAAAAATAAATAAGATTGTTTCAGATTTGAGAGACAAAGTGGATCAATCCATATTTAATGAAAAGATGCCAATACATTTCAGATTTGGCTAGTTCCCAGTGGTTAACAACTTGCAAGTATAAATTCTTCTCTAGATCAGTTGAGATTGACTCCCACTGGTAATTAGGTCCAGCCAGAATATACTTGGCCGGATAGTGATATAATAACACTAACTCCAGCAAATATGATATAATAACACTAACTTTTTTTTAATTGCAATACAATGAATTTTGTTTGTGTTTATTTTTCAAATAAGCTAAAAAAAATTACTATAAAAATCTACTGAAAATGCGAAAGTATAGTAAAATTTTCATTGAAATTTATATTTGAGTTAACAATGAATTTTAGAAAAAATATTTAATTTAGTTTGAAAGAGTCAAACTACTTTTATATATACTTATGACAATTGAAGAGAAACTCGGTAGAAAATTAGGGTAGAAAGCCTAACTTATGACAATTGACACATACAAAATTAGAATAAATTAGCTTAATCCTTAGGTGAAGTTTCATGGACTGTTAATTATACTTTAAAATTTAAACTAGTCGCATGGGATGCACGAGAATCACCTATTATTGTACATAAACCCAATTTTATCAAGACTAACCGATCAAAAGCTAAAATAAAATGGACAAGACCCAAGCATCACATAAAATCTGAAGGCATGGGATGTTGAATCAAGAAAACTTCTAAACATATCAAGAATAGGCAGAACACTCCTCATTTGTGAATTCTTGCTGTCCTTCACGGAGAGGGCCACCAACACAATTTTGAGAACTTTTTAAGTGTAGCTGGTCATCTGATGGAAGCAAAGTCACTGCCGGGAGTTCAGATTGGATGGTTTACATTTGGGATACAACTTGTTGGATCTTGTAGTAGTGATAAACAGAATTATTTGGGGCAGATCTGAGAATTGAAAGAACTTGCACCTTAGTGACTGCTTTTTCAACCAACAGTTGGCTCTTTCTAAGTGTCCTTCAAAGACTTTGAAAAGTTTGTATCTCTACTGTAGTTCCCCAAGTTGAATTTTGGTATCTTTATTGGCAATGTAGAAGATTATTTCCCATTTTGGAGTATTGGTACTCCATGTCTCCCTCACCCTTTTTTCCAATCAAAACCTGAAATTGAGAGGAATTTTGTAGAAAATCCTTTGTATTTACAAGGGGTTTGGTAACACTCACTAATTAAATGACAGGATATTCGGATGGCCATGCTTTTGAACTGAATCTTGAGGGCCTAAGTAACTATAATATCGTCTAAAAAATGGTGAAAAATCTTGCATGGTACATAATGTTTTCCTCCTGTGTGATCGGTGAAAATATAAGATCAATATTTGATGGCCTCATTTTATTTATTTTTATTTTTTGTGGTAGTTGATGCCTGATGGCCTCAGTTGGAGGACTGGAAGTATTTCCCTATATATGATAACTGCATATGGATTGTATTTGCTTTGATAACTATGCTCACTTGTCACACCAAGGCATGGATACAATATCGCTACTGCCTTAAATTATTCCTTACATTGAAAATATATTTAACAAGAAACTTTACCAGTCAAGTTAACTGAAACCCACATCAAGTTCTAAGTTAGTTGTGCTAGTAACCAAGGATGAAGAATGTGGCCTGAACTTTCTAGTTTCAGCTCCTACTGCTCTTTCTTTCCCCCTTCTTTTTCCCTCTCACTGAACAAATATAATATCTTCCATTTTAAATAGTGATTTCATAAAGTTGATTAATATTTGTGTCCTTCGATAGGATGTAATTAGGCACCGTATAAGCTATAAGATTGCCTAATTAAAAGAAACCTAAAAAAAGCCAAAATTCATATTTGCTTTGCTTAGTCTGCTGGAGCACCATTTTCATCTACAAGTTTTAAGTTCATCCATCCAGTTGCAATTTCAGGACTAACATATTCATGAGCTGTACAAGTCAATCTATCCCCATTGGCAGACTCTGAAAAATTAAGCTTACCAAGAAGCAACTATAAAAAATGTTTGATTTTTTGTACACATAATTTTTCAGGAAGCAACTATACAAACTATACAAATCTTAAATAGTGAGGAGAACTAGGGTTTTACAAATGGTGGCCACTAGCCAACCTCTGTACATCCTCTAAACTTAAGAAATGAAAAATGCAAAGCCTAAATTAGTTGTTTCATAAGAGGAGAACTAGGAAAAGTCAACTCCAGAACTCAATTTTTCTACATAGCTAAGTCACCATTACAGCTCCTCAAGAACTTCTTCCTTTCACAACATTTGTAAACAAAATTGATTGAGTATATCTAGAGTCTGCGTGACAAAGTTTAGTCCCACTTGACCCCCAATGTCACTAAAATCTAGTTTAATTTGCTCAAACAAATCTCTCAAAGATCTAGAACATCAAAAAGCAAATAAGATTGTTTCAGATTGGAGAGACAAAGTGGATCCATCCATCTTTAATGAAAAGATGCCAATACATTTCAGATTTGGCCAGTTCCCAAAGGTTAACAAATTGCAAGTATAAAATCTTATCTAGATCAGCTGAGATTGACTCCCATTGGTAAGGTCCAGCCATAATGGACCTGGCCGGATGGTGATATAATAACACCAACTCCAGCACATATGATTTTATCAAGAACATAAGGATGTATCGCTCTATGTGATCCTATGTAGTTTAAACCTTGACCAATTGATGGAGCACATCATTCAATTCTGAATGATGGGATCTAGCTGGTTATTAGGTTTTGACTAGAGTACAAAATACATTGACTAGTGACAACAAATTGTCTTCCCTTTTGCAGAATTGGTTTGCAGTTACAACAAAGCAACCACCTTTGAGGTTAACATGGCTCATTGAAGCCTGCCATATTCCCCTGCTTTGGCTGTAGGTCCAAAATCTACTTCAATGCCTACATATGTTGGCATAAGGATTAAACAAAATATTGAAGATATATAAATTTTAAGAAAGCTCTTGAATATAAAGTAAGGGAATATTGAACAATAACCCACATTAGACTGTAAGAGAAACACTTGATTGTGAGAATGGTGATGGTTGCTGATTAATTATTCTACAAATATAGCAAATTATTTCACAAATAACTGTTGCGGGAAAAGACCTCTAGATAGCACTCCCTCACAGGATTGATTGTGGATACTAGTATGAGTTAAGGTATACCTTTAGTATCTAAGTCATACCTTTCGTATGAGTTAAGGTATATCTGTACAAGTAAAATATGACAATGAAAAAACTGTAACAATGACATAAGGTATACCTTTGGTATCTAAGTCAGGTCTTAGAGAACTCATTCTATTGTCGCAGCAGATGAGGTCACCTATTTTCCAGATTGAAGTCTCAAATATATGCACCAGTGATTTCTCAACTGACCACTGCAGTTCACATCCAGACGCAATTGCCATTAGTTTTTGATATTTTCCAAGATACCAGTCCAAAGAATTGAACAGAACAAAATTAAAGAGTGAGTATCTACAAGTGACACCAGGTTTCAACTACTCTCAGATGTAATTGACTTCAGCTTTCAACAAGTAAAAATTTACCTGAGATTGTAGCAAATCAGTCAACTTCAGGACCTGTATATAAACAAATAGTCAACATAAATTTAACCATTGTAAAAATATAATTAAATGTGCTAGAGGGTGTTTTGGGTTACAAGATACAGTAACACAGTTAGCCATAGCAAAGCTTAAAGCTCAAAACTTTGACTAGGCATAAAGTTGTTCAGCCTTGATTTGCAATTAGCAGCTATTCCTGCTTTCTTTTGGGTAGACTGCAAAATTAGTAATGTAAGCATTTTAGATTTAGCACTCATACCTGTATGTTCTATCTTTTCCCAAGAAAACTGCTACTGTATCTTGTTTCAACTTATCACTGACAGTGAGGCTTTTAACTCAGTCAAGGATGACTTCATTGATGGAAGTTTTAAGTCATATTTCTAAGTAATACACTCAATTTCTAAGCCAAATGGTACTAATTCAATAATTGCAAATAAAATTCAGCTTACAGAGACAAATGTGCATTGCCTTACCCAGGCAAATAAAACTCAATTGCCCTTATTGTATGGGTGTGAAAATTTTGGGGGCAAAATCAGTGTCACCAAAATTTTTCCGTTAAAAAACATCATCTATTTCTCCATTTCTTTTTCTTGGCCGCGAGAGAAAAAAAAAAAACCGATGGCTTCAGATTTCTTCAGACTTCTCACCTCCAATCTCGAAAATTATTGCTTCAGTAAAATCGACAATCCGTCGGGTTGTTTTTGTAATTATGAAACGTTTTGATTTCACTTTTCAATCGGAAGGAAAGAGATTTGGAAGCCAAATTTCTTCTCGACAGCGAGATGAGATGTGGCGAGAGATATGAAACTATTGAGGTTTCCTGCGAGCCAGGGCAAAATATAGAAGAAGAAAGAGTTTGAGATTTTTTAACGCCGTTATATTATTATTATTATTATTTGTCACTACACATGATATATTTTAATATAAAAAATTATACTTTGTTGAACTATTTATTTAATTTTTAATGAATTTTTTTTTTGTAATACAATGTTGTTGGTGTTTATTATATTTTGCAAATAAACGATAAAAAAGTCATTTATTATGAAAATCTACTGAAAATGTATAATCAATTTTCTAAAGTAATAAAATAATTTCTAATTAAAATTTATATTTGTGTTAACTAAAAGTTTTGGAAAAAGAATTTAAATTAGTTTCAAATGAATTGGAAATAATCTTAAATGGTTTTGATGTACTTTTAAATAAACTTAAAATAGTTTTAGATTGAAGAGAAACTCAGCACAAATTTAGAGTAGAATTGAAATCTAACCTTCGACACTTAATACAAAATTATAATAAAATTAGTTTAATCCTTTGTTGAACTCTCATCTTAATATATATATATATAAATTTTATGCTTTGAAATTTTGGAATTTGAATTTTATTTCATAAAGTTGTATTTCGCCTATATTAGTAATCTTTTGTCACATCAACTTGACATGCTCGTTTTGCTTGTTCAATAAAATGTTGCCACATCATTTTTGCAATATATAAAATTAAAAATAATTAAAAATGATATGACATAATAAAAATGACGTGGCATTATTTTATTAGATGAATTAAACACGTGTAACAAGCTTGTGTGACACTTAACAAAAAATATGAATGGAGGAGTTGCTGATGCAGATGAAATAAATTTTTTTTTTAAGGGTAAATTCTAAATTCTAAAATTTTAGGATGTTAAAATCTAAACACCTCAAAATTTTAGAGATATAATTTACAATTTAGCCAAAAAAAAAATTATATATAGGTATAGTATAATTCGAAACCTATATCTGAGTAAGTTGGATTGAATCCACGTAGATGATACCATATTTTATTATTATTGGAGGTGTCATCATTTGGTGTAATGGGATAATGGACCCAATCCAAGTGCTTAGACTATATAGTATATAATGATTGATTTTTTAATATTATATCAAAACATGAATTAAACCGGGACGATGACTTGTATTCTTTATTCTAAGCATACCATTAAGAATCTCATAAAATTTTATAGAGATGATACATCACATAGAATCTGAGGGCACGAAATGTTGAAAGAGGAAAACAAATCAAGCAAATGGCAGAACACTCCTCATTTGTGAATTCATGCTGTCCTTCTAGAAGAGGGCCACCACTTGTTGTCAGTGGATTTGATGATGGAACTGCCAAACTGTTGGATATGTGTCAGAGGGGCGCCATTTAGACATTTCCAGATAAAATACCAAATCACAGCAGTTAGTTTCTAGGATGCATCTGATAAGATCTTCACAGGCGGTATTGACAATGAAGTAAAGGTATGGGACTAGCACAAAGGTGAAGTTACAATGACACTTAAAAGGCCATCAAGATATGATAACAGGCATGCAGTTGAGTCCTGATGGCTCTTATCTCCTTACAAATGGTATGGATTGTAAACTCTGCATATGGGATATGCGTCCATATGCACCACAAAATCGGTGTGTAAAGGTAATGGAAGGGCACCAACACAACTTAGAAAAGAACTTGTTGAGGTGTAGCTGGTCACCTGATGGAAGCAAAGTCACTGCCGGGAGTTCAGATCGGATGGTATACATTTGGGATACTACATCTAGACGCATCTTGTATAAGCTCCCTGGCCACACTGGTTCAATCAATGAGTGTGTCTTCCATCCCAGTGAACCTATTGTTGGATCTTGCAGTAGTGATAAACAGATTTATTTGGGGGAGATCTGAGAATCGCAACTTGAAGAACTTACACCTCAGTGACCGTTATTTCAGCTAATTGTTGGCTCTGTAAGGGCCCTTCAAAGACTTTCGAAAGGTTGTATTCGTATCTCTACTGTAGTTCCCCAAGTTGACTTTTGTTATCTTTATTGGCATTGTTGGAAGATTATGTTCCATTTTGGAAAATTGATTCTACATGTATTTTGGCATCTGTGAATACATCTAGGTTCTATGATCACCTCCCACATTCCTTTAGTCCAATCAAAACCTTATTGAGAGGAATTTTTGTAGAAAATCCTTGGCAATTTTAAGGGGAGTTGTCACTCACAAATTGAAGGCCATGAAAAAAAAAAAAAAAAAAAAACACCTGATAGTGAGGATCTAACTATAATCTCATCCAAAAAAAGGTAAAAGATCTTGCATGGTACTCTCAATATTATCTTCTAGCGTGATCGGTGCAAAGATTATATATATATATATATATATATATAATTATATATTGACAAAGTTTCTCCAAACTTGTTTGGAGCCCTATGCTTTAACCCTTAATAGGAAGATGATGTGTGTTATTGTCGACTTATTTAACAACACTCAATTCAACCAAACCAAGTGAGTGTTCTTAAATTCTTTAATAGGGATGATACCACAGCTTGAAAGAATATATTGTGTTCTTGGCATCGTACACAATTTGGCCGGTTCATATTTATTAGTACAAGGCTATATGTAATGTATACAATGTTTTGTCTACATATTTAAGTTCATCACTCCAACTTCAAAAATTACACAATATTTAATTTTTATTGTTTTTATTATTTTTTTGGGTTTGATTTCTTGCAATGTTTTTGACAAATTGTGGCCACTATCCGACCTCTGTACATCCTCTAAACTTTAGAAAATAAAATACGAAGCCTAAATTAGCTGTTTAGTAAGAAGACAACTAAGACGAGCAAATTCTAGAACTCAATTTATTTACACAGCTAATTCATCATTACAACTCATCAAGAACTTCTGCTTTCACTACAATTGTAAACAAAATTGGATTGAGTATATTTAGAGTCTGCTTGACAAAGTATAGTCCCACTTGATGCCCAATACCACTAAAATCTAGCTTTGCTCGTACAATTCTCTTAAAGATCTGGAATATCAAAGAGTGAATAAGATTGTTTCAGTTTTGAGGGACAACGTGGATCAATCCATCTTTCATGAAAAGATGCCTATACTTTTCAGATTTGGCCAATTCCCAACTGTTAACAATCATGCAAAGTATATATTCTTACCTGGATAAGCTAAGATGGCCTCTCCTTAGTATTAGGTCTGGCTAGAATGGACTTGGTCAGATGGTGATATATTAACACTACCTCAAGTGTATATGATGTTATCAAGAGCATAAAGAATGTACCACATCATGGACCACGTCATTTAGAACTGAATGATGGATCTAGATGGTGATTAGTTTATAATTGAAATATAAAATACATTATAGTGACAGTAGATAGTCTTCCCTTCCTATGCAGAATTGGTTTGCAATTAGAACAAAGCAGCCACCTTCAAGGTTAACATAGGTTATTAAAGCTTGCCATATCTCCCTTGCTTTGCCTGTAGGTCCGAAATATATTTCAATGCCAACATATGGTTGCATACTAAAGAACTATAATTATAACTTATAAGGAAGCTCTAGGATATTAAGGTAGGGAATACTATACAATAACCCACATTAGATCGTAGAGAAATTTGGATTGTGAAAATGGTGATAATTGATGATAAATTATTCTATAGATATAGCAAATTATTTCGCAAATAACTATTGTGGGAAACATCCTCTAAATAGCACTTCCGTACAAGATCAATTGTGAAAACTAGTTTGGATTTTAGAAAGATCTCCAAACAAATAATAGAAATTAAAAATTAAAAAAAAAAAAAAAAAAACCTAAAAGAAAAATAGACATTCACAGAAACAAGGATTTACGTAGTTTAGCAATGGCCTACATGGGTGATGGTGTGGAGAAAATTTCACTAATCAAATATGGAGATCACAAAATAGGCAAAAAGTCACATTCACAAAACTCAAACCCCAAATACACACAAAAAACTCTCCAATATACAGAGTTTAAGGATTCAGCTAAAGAGAAGTTTTTCTACTCTGTAATCATTGCACAGCACTGCAGCCCTCTCTTTAGTTAAAGCAACATATATATAAAAGTTGTCAAAGTCAAATAGAACTCTTAGCTATGTTTAATTTTCAAGATCATGCTCCAGATGATTCCCAAAGACTTCAATCAAACCGTGTGGCCAAATAACCTCCTAGATAGCTTCAATCATAGCCATGTATTCCACTTCACTGGTTAATAATACAATAGTTGACTGCAGTATCAACCTCCAACTCACTGGAGGTCAACCTCTAGCTTCAGAGTAGAACAAAGATTATCCAGATCTTCTCCAGCATAGTCTGAATCAACATATCCAGCTAAATGTCTTCCAACAGATTCATCTCTCAACTTCAAACCCAAATCAGCATTCCCAAAATACATCTCAAGATCCATTAACTTGTGAATGACCATTATCCTAATCTTGCACATAGCAACTAGGTTCCACATTGACAGCTTGAGAAATGTTGGGCCGAGACGATGAGTGTATACTACTGCATATGCAAGGCTGCCAACCAAATCTGAATTAGAGCTTCTGCTATCACAACAATAACATCACAAGGTACACAAAAACACACAAAAGACATTTCTTTATGTTCTACAATTCAATGGTTAAACCAAATGACAAAGGATAAGGCATTAAATAAGACTAGTTATTCTTTTACAAGTAAAATATGACGTAAAAACAGTAACAATGACAGAAGGTATACCTTTAGTATCTAAGTCAGGTCTTAGAGAACTCATTCTGTTGTTGCGGCAGATGAGGTTACCTATTTGCCAGATTGGAGGCTTATATACATGCAGCAATGATTCCTCTACTGACCAATACACTTCAAATTCAGATGCAATTGCCATTAGCTTTTGATGTTTTCCAAGATATCAGCCCAACGAATTGAAAAGCAGAACAGCACTAATGAATGAGTATCAGCAATTGACATCAGCTTTCGACACGTGAAGTTTAAATTTAGTTGAGATTGTAGCAAATCAGACAACTTCGGGACCTGTATAAACAAATATTCAACATAAATTTAACCAGGAGAAAAATATAAAAAAATGTGCTAGTGGATGCTTTGGGTTACAAGATACAGTAACACAGTTATTAATAGCAAAGCTTAAAGCTCAAAATGTTGACTAGGCATAAAGTTGTTCGGTCTTGTTTAGAAATTAGCAGCTATCGTAGCTTCATTTTGGGGTAGACTGTAAAATTAGTAATGTAAGACATTTTAGATTTAGCATTCATGCTAGTATGTTCTATCTTTTTCCAAGAAAACTGCATATTGACTTGTCCAAAAAAAAAAAATGAAAACTGTATACTGTATCATGTTTCAACTTATCACTGACAGTGAGGCTTTTAGTGTAGGAGCTACAACTGAAATTGGATTAAAACACAGTAAGATATTTTAGTCATGACTGACTTCATTGATGGAAATTTTAAGTCATATTTCTGAGTAATACAATCAATTCTAAACCTAATGGAACTAATTGAATAATTGCAAATAAGAGTCAGATTACAGAGATATATGTTCATTGCCTTACCCACGTAGTGTAGGCTAGTTATTTTAGAACTTTTGAATGAACTAGATCGCCCAAGCAGCATATCCTCTTAGTTAAGACAGCAAGACCGATGAGAAGAGAAGACTGTAACAGACAAGTGAAACTCAATTAAGAGAAGCTAGTATTATAAAATGTAATATGGCTTACCAAAAATTGTGTGAACTTGATATCAGACATAAAATTAAATTTGCTAGTGGGTTGTTTAGGCTACAAGATAAAGTAACAGAGTTATTAATAGTAAAGCTTAAGTCTCAATATATTGACCAGCCATAAAGTTGTTCAGCCTTGATTAGCAATTAGCAACTATCACTGCAAAATTAGTTTATGTAAGCAATTTAGATTTAGCTTTCATACATGTATGTTCTATCTTTTTCCAGGAAAACTACATACTGTATCTTGCTTCAACTATTCATTGACAATAAGGTTTTTAGGGTAGGAACTACAACTTTTTTTTTATAATAAGTAATAAACTTTATTGAGACCAAAATAGAATCACCTGAAGTATACAGTTTGTTATTAAAATTATATAATAGCACAGTAAGATATTTTTGTCATGACTGACTTAATTAATAGAGGTTTTTAGCTCATATTTCTGAGTAATACAATTAATTAATTTTTTTTAAATGGTACTAATTGATTGCAAATAAAAGTCAACTTACAGAAACATATGTTCATTACCATATCCAGTCACTGTAGGCTAGTATCCTTCAAACTCTTGTATGAATTGGAGCACCCAAACGGGTTGGCCACTCAGTTCAGATAACAAGATTGACAAGAACAGAAGGCTGTAACAGACATGTAAAAATTCATAAATGAAGCTAGTATGTTAAATTTCTCTGGTAAAGATATGTAGAAGTGATTTTCTGTGGAACAATTTTGACAATCAATCAAGCTTGCAAGATGGCTAACCATCAAATTCATACCTTAGCAACCATTGAAGTGTTGTAGTCACTAGAACAAAGGGCTCTAAGTGAGGCCATAATAACAGAATAAGATTTGATAGGTGGATGAACTGTTAGGAATCTGTGTAGCTAATTTTGGTTAGCATTGTCCACAATCAATTTCAAGGAATCTAACCAACTTATTCACAAGGAACATAGCTTACCAAAATGCAGAAATTTAAAAAGCTTTTAAGAAGCCACCATAGTCATGAATATGTGTAGCTTCTCAAGTGGCAAGTTCATTGTAATTGTACCAGCCCAATTGAAACAAGAATATGCCATCCTGCCACACTGTTGGAGTATGTCATGGATCTTGCCCTCTTCTAATTGGTTAGGGGAGTCATCAAAATCTTTTGGGAGAGTGGCCATTCACTGTTTTTATATCCATAATCATACATGACTTAATGTGTAAAACTTTCAGATCATTTCTGAGTAACAAAATGAAATTTTAAAGCAAATGGTAATTTTTGAATAATAGCCAATAAAAGTTATATATGCCCATTACCTTATCTGCTTACTATTAAGAACTGTTCTTCCAACACCTTCATGAATTGAAGCATCCAAACCAATTGGCCCTTTTGTTAAGGAAAAGCTTACAAGAAGAGAAGAACAAAACTGACATTAATTAAAGCTAGAAAGATATGAAGAAGAAATTATTTGGGCAGATATATACCTTAGAGTGCAGTAAACTTCAGATTTTGATGAAAAAAGAGGTCCCTAGGTTTAACCAACCATAACCCAGAAAAAAATAAGATTCAATGGGTGGATGACATACTGGAATTCAGTTTATTAGAAAAGATCTACTGCTAAGTACATAGGAGATAGAAGAAGCCATGGTGTAAAAGCTGGAAAACTTGGACTCACTTGATATTTTGTTTGTTGACAAAGGTAGTAGTGCTATCATGTACAGTAAACTTGTAAACATTTGCAGATATAGATGCAATATTAGTCCAATTGGCCAGCAACCAGAAACTTCACACAGGTTAAAACGAAGATGGCTTACCAAAAATTTGGAACTTGATATCAGACATAAAATGAAAATATGCTCTCTTTTGACTTGAATCTCAAGTTGTTCCTCTTTCTTGGGGACATTAAACATGTCATTTACAGACAAGTCAAATGATAGAATTTCACAGCGCTTTGCTCAAATCCTTTGTCAGCTGTTTGAAGTTTGAAGGGAATGAAATAGATTGAGAGCCTGTTGATCAAATGTGACCTTTTATTGGAACATTGAAAAATAACTGGCAACTTTAAATTAACGAGGCATTCCACCACATCCAGTGCTGGTAGAAATTCTGGCTTCTTGCAACTGTAAACAAACAGATGATGTATAAATGAAAGGTTCCCCAAATACAGAAGAAAAAAATTCCATTCTTTCTAATTTGTGGTTTTAGCTATTAATTATTATGCTGCTGTGTGTTAAAGTAGATGAGGCAGAGACTTGAGGTAAGCATAAAATCCCTAAGCATTTAGCCTTGTCCAACAGAAATCCTATGTTCATTCCAATGCATAGATGATGCATAAGAAGAAATAAAAATGAGCAGCGTAGAAAAAGATAGATTAATAAAACCTTCAAGAATCCAACTTCAATGACAATCATAACATGTGCAGGGTCCTCAAGCTCTAACTGCCATTAATTTGCCACAAAAATTGAACCTAACAAAGAAGAATGAATTTAAGGTGGTCTATTAGAAGATAAAGTATGGTGCCCGACTTATTAAGTTCAATTATCTTCACAAACAAAGCCATCTTGTTCTATTTCATTTGAATCACAGTTTTTATAAATTCAAGAAATCTAGTAAGCACACAAAATAGAGAAATCTGAAGGTTACCTTTAGTTAATACGGACACATCAGAAGAGAAGAATATGAGATTGGAGGAAACTCACAAATTTTAATTAACTTCAACAAGATAGGAATCAAATTAACACTCTGGCATTTCCAGCTATTTAACCACTCTGGCAGCAAACAGTACGAAATATTCAGCTTTTCTTGTAAAGTGAGCATTAGATGGTAGTAAATTCTAATAAATTTCCACCCACTTTGGCAGACCTTCCACTTAGCTAACAACAGAGAGCATCTCTATTGGCATGGATTGCACTTCTTCCATAATTTGCTCCAGAAATCAGCCATCTTGTTCCCTAAAATTCAGCTCTTCATGAAAGGAAGAGTTGCCCCACAAGTCCAGCAAAGCGTTAAGATCGTCCGAATATGATACCTTCACCTAGGAATATTATTAGGTGTCAAAGTTTTAATCAATTTGAATATTATTAGGTCTCTGCAAGAAGAATAGAGAATGCAGAGTACCACCAATGGATATATATATATATACACACACACACACTATGCTTGCTGCTTTCACAAGGTTTAGCTAGAAAGATGTTGTCTTTAGCTTTCTTTTCCACCCACAAATTTTTTTAACCGTCGCAGATGTTATAAATCTTGATTTTAAAGATTAGATATCATGTATAGAATGCAATAGAAACAAAGACACAGGAACAGGTTACCTATCAATAACGGTCAAAGCAGATGAATCAAATCTCCCCAAGTAGGATTCGAACCTACAACCAATCTGTTAACGGCGACCACTTTACCTGAACTTGTTTTTCACATTAACGCATTTCAGTTCTCTCCCCAGTTTATTAAAACCACGAAATAACCTACAGGCACATAAATTTATATCTCGTTCGTTAAAAAAACATGTTTACTAGAAAAGAAGAGGAGATAAGGTTTAGATGGAATTACCCCATTAGTTCTGTATAATTGGAATACGGGCAATGTTGGGCCATTTTTTCTGTGATTGGGGATGCTGAAAACTTTAATCTCTTGATCATCGTCTATTTGGGAAAGTGAAAAGAGGAATAAAGAAATTAGGGTTGACTATGAATAATAATATATATAATTTGTTCATTCAAAGGAGAGTATATGAGAAGAGGATTTGAGGTATCAGAAACCTTACATCAACATCGATGGAATGTGGGCAATCTTGAACCACTCTTCCCCGCTTCCCTTTGCACATCTTTCCTCTAACTTGAAGCAACGCAAAATATGTAGTTCTTCTAATTTGATGAGGCGTGTTGTGGTTGTGGGCAGATACATCAGGTTCTTGCAGTCATAAATATAGAGTCCTTTAAGGAAAGAAAGGTTGCCCAACCACTCAGGTAAAGTTTCTATTCCATCAAAATCATCGATAACCAGAGTTTCAAGGGCAGTGAACTGTTGAATTTCGCCCGGGAGAGAGTTGAGTTTAGCCCACCCTCTCAATCTTAGATATTGGAGCGTCGTATGAGAGTGTTGGATGAAATTATTGAGACTGGGAAAAACATCCAGCTCCTCACAATACCCACCAATCTCCAATCTCTTCAAGCATTTAAATGGCCCCTCTGGCAGACGCGTGATGTTGCGGCAATTTTGAATTTCTAAACGGGTAAGAAAGCACAACTCTCCTAGATCTGGAAGTGATTTCAGATCAGGACAAGCACGTATATACAATTCTGAGAGAGACGTACATAATTGTAGCTGAGTTAGAACTTCAAAACCACACTCGTATATATCCAAGTAGCGTAGACCTTGTATACGTGGAAAACACCTCAGCTTAGGACAATCATGTATTGTCAGCTCCTCGAGGGAAATGAGGGGTTGCGAGGTGTCCCATATATAACTCAGTTCCCCACAATCATATATCCAGAGTGATTGGATAGAGGTATAGAAAAGTTGCCCTAGCGCAAAAGTATGTCCTGACACTCTACAAATATCGGCGGACTTGAGCGTGGTAAGATTGCTGATAATCCTTTCCAAAGCGGTGTTGTTGACGTTTTTAATAGTTAATTTCTGTAGAAATGGAAAATGACATGGGGCACCCTTAAGTTGTTCACAATTGTTGACGTTTTTAATGGTCAACTCCTCAAGGCAAGGAAACACTACACGTGCTGATGTCACCTCCAGTGCATCCTTCCACTCCACTAGTTTCTTCATACCCCAAAAAGTGAGCGTTCTTAATGCCGGAAACAATACATCACTGCGCATGCCGTAAAACTCAACTCCAATACATGTCACGTCATCCATTCCCTTTATTTCAAGAGCCTTAAGGCAAGGTAGATGGCCGAAGGTGGGAACTTGTTCACAATTTTCGCAGTATTCTAAATTTATCTGGATCAAATAGTCAAAATGCGACGACATCCATGAGGGGAATTTCTTTCCACTAAAACCATCAATTTTTAAGGATTTCAAATTTTGATGAGGACAGAGGCCTTCCAACACTTCTTCGTCATTACAATGGTTGACCTTTCTCTCTGCATAAAGACTCCAGTAAAATGTTACCTGGTTCATTTTCGCCTTTATTGCTAAATTTGCACTTCTAGCTTCTTCTTGATCTCTCACATTCTCTAGACGCCTAATGTCTAATTCTCCACTAAGTTGATTCAAGCATCCCAATTCCTTGATCTGCTCACCTGCATCTTGACCCACAATGAAAAATGACAATGTTCGTAGACATTTCAAATTCCCCATATCTTTTAGTGGTTGGTATTTATAATGACGATCAACATGCATATGCCTCAAGTTAACCAAATTTTTTAAATCTTTTGGAAGCTCTCTGAGACGATAGCAATCTTCAAGTCTTAAAGTTTGCAAATTGTAGAGCTTGGTGATGGAGTTTGGTAATTCTTCGATGTCAGCCCATGAGATGTGGAGAAGCCTCAAGTGTACCAAGCAACCAATTGAGTCTGATAACTCTGATATCCGACAAAATAATTTTAGAACACGCAAGCATTTAAAATCTGATAATATGTTTCCAAACATAGCATTTTCTGAAACAAGTGTGCGCATTCTCTGAACATGGTCATTTGAAAGTGGAATTTTTGATACTATTCCCCCATATTGGATTGATAAACGGCGTTCATGATTAATGTTATCCTGTACATGATTGATATTATATTGTGAATCCTTCTTCAAAATCAAAGTATCAAATTTTGAAATTGAGAGGGCAAGATCATGTACCAAATCATGCATCTTACAGCTTTTAACATTATCATAATCATCCTTTTCCACGTCTTGGAACAAGGAATTTGTTAACAAGATATTAAAATACCTGTTACCAATATCCTCCATCACCGAACTATTTTCCTGAGATGGTTGGAGGAACCCTTCAGCCATCCAAAGCTGGATCAATTCTTCCTTTTTAATCTTATAATCTTTAGGAAAAATTGAACAATATGCAAAGCATTGTTTAATAGATGGTGATGGAAGATGATAGAAGCTCATTTTTAATATTGATAGCATTTGGCTACCCTCTACGGAATTCCAAATTTCATTTTTTTGAATTTCTATCCATTTACTTTTCTCTTTTTCACAATACATCATCCCTCCTAAGACTTTTGCAGCTAATGCAACCCCTCCACATTTTTTGGCAATATCCCTTCCAATAGCATCTAAATCTGGAGTTAGTGGAACTCCTTCATTAAAAGATACTTTTTTCTTGATTATGGACCAACATTCATCGTCTGAAAGTTTTTCCAATTTACACTTGAAAAGTGTTGTCCCCATGATTGCTGCCACCTTTTCACTACGGGTGGTTACAATAATGTTGTTTCCAATATTTGAAGTAATTCCCAACAAACAACTTCTTAAAGATTCCCATTTAAGTGACTCTTCATTCCATACATCATCAAGAACTAGAAGATATCTTCCTTCCTCCAACTCTTTTTTAAGTTTTTCAAGTATTGCATTGTTTGTTTCTAATAGACTTGAGTTACCGGTAAGTGATTCTAGAATGCCTCTTAAAATCTTTTTTTCATCAAAATCATCAGAGACACATACCCATATTTTCTTATTAAAATGACTCTTTACTAGCTCATGATTGTAGACCAGTTTTGCTAAAGTTGTTTTCCCCAAACCCGCCATTCCAACTATGGGAATCACTGAGAGTTTTTCACTGGTTGAATTTGTCACTAACTCCACTATTTCTGAAACATGGTCTTCCCTTCCTACAACTTCTGAATTATCAATAAAGCTGTTTGTCTCTCGGTTTAGCATAGTATCAAGATTAGCATTTATTGATTCGGCTCTAATAAGTCCAAATCTAATTGCTTCATCATTAACCCTTTTCAGTGAATCAGCAATAGTCTTAACTTTGTTGGCCATTTTGAAACGGAATGCAATGGGATTTGAAAATGAAAAGAAGAAGCATACCTTTCTCTTCATTTGGTTTCGGATCTCTACCTTTCGCCGAAGAAGCTCATAAGCAAGCTCATCTAGCACGTCATCAGCATCATAAGCAACTTTTTCAAGCCTCTGCAGCCAAAGCCTCACGCTCTCTTCTCCCACTTGCCTTTTCTCTGCATCAGCTAGCACAGCTTGAACCATCTCTACTGAGTCACGAAGCCGTGTCAGCTCATCCTTGAAGCCCCAAGCAAGGCCAATCTGGTCAGTAACCAGTGTTATCAGATTTCCTAGTATTCCCTTAGCAAATTCAGTAACGATAGCCTCAGCCATGTTTTCTTTGGTACTCAGGTAATAAGTCACAAATATGCTGGAAGTATTTGGGAAGTAGAGAAGAATTGTGACGATAAAGAATAGCAGTAACTATTTACGGAGTATTTATATTTATCCAAAAAGATGAAAAGCAACTACTATTATTTTTAGCAGGCAACTTTTTTCTTTCTTATATTTTTAGTGGGGAACTTTTTTTTTCACACGTCTTTCAAGTCCGTGTCTTTTTTCTAAAAGGATCTTTATGGGATGGGACATAACCATGTGCTGGGGCTTGTACATCATCCTTAAAGATTTGGTTAAATCTTAATATGCACTCATACATATATATTTTTTTTAAATGGATTATACTTATGCATGTTTAAAGGCACACAATAGTATATTATTTTTGAAAAAACTTTTATTGAAAATTGAAAAAATTTTGGCAACTTTTTCAATTATTGATAGAAAATTTTCAAAAACAGATTTGTTAATGTATACCTTAAGGGTATACATTAACCGGACTTTTTTAAAATTATGTATTAAAATTTTCTCTAAAGAAATATATATATATATATATATATATATATATGTATGTATGTTTTGAAAACACAAATTCAGTTTAAAATGTGAAATCAAGAAATTTTAGATAAAATTGTGAAATTATCTGAGATCATATTTTAAGGACACTTTTAAAAAAGTGAGTATGCAATGTGTGCAACAGCAAATATGTAATAGTTATTACTGTTAAGATTTGAGATAAATATAGATATTTGATTATATTTAGGTAGACTCAAAAAGAATCTCTAAGCTGGTTATATATATATATAAAATTAATTAATTAATGTTCTTAGGAAATTTATTAATGGACTATTTTTTTTTAATCCCAATTTGAGATTTATGTCTTAGTCCACTGCAGTGCTCTAAGTTAAGAGAGCTATTTAGTTCTAATTATGTTGTTTTATTTTTTATTTTTTATGGGAGTAATTATGTTGTGTTGCTATATTATCTCCACTGTCTTTAAATGTTGCACTTTCAACTCTCTCTCTCTCTCTCTAACAAATCAGTTCACAGGAAGAAAGCCAGTTGCCACTCCCCTTTTCCTGCCCCGGGGGGGGGGGGGGAAGTGAATTACGAGGAATGTACTACCATTATCAAATTATTTACAAGTTGTAGTGGAGTTATTATGAAATTACATATTGTAGCTTCTCTAGGACTACTATATTATGAGTAATGCTAGAAATAAAAACTTTTTTACAAATTGTTAATGTGGTGAGTGGTTGTTGGTAAATAAAAAAGTGATGTTAATGGTTGTGACAATTGTTGTTAATTTTATATTATTAATTTTACTTGAAAACTTTACAAATTTTTATGACAATTAATATGATATGTGAATGTCAATAACCTATTAAATGTATTTTTGAATTACTTTTTGTGATTGGTGATATATCTTTGCAAGTCTCATGTTGTAAAATTTATAATATTCCTAATATCATTCATTTAAATACTTGTTTGTTATCTTCTTTAAGTGTCACTAATCACATTAATTTCTACATCATTTGTAAGTTTTTTTAGTAAAATTTGTTTTGTTCTTAGCATTTTTTCCAAAAATAAAAAACATATTATAAAATAAAAATAACAGAATTTTTTTATAAAAATTATGATATTAAATATTAGTTAAATATATATATTTTTGATAGGGAGTTAAATATTATTTAAGTGATAACATAAATGCCCCATTTAACTATATCGCCTTAGACCTCCAAACTTGTTGGGCCGCACTTGATATACTATGAACATCAAAACTTTTCAAGAAGCAATTCCAACATTTTAATTTTAAATTGTTATTTTAATATTCTAATGAATAATAAATTGGAAAATTTAGTAAAAAAAGATATGGGAGTTTAATGTGGTAAATAAGGAGTCAGTCTGTTATCATATTTAAAATTCCACGATAGCCTTATTAATTTATAATATCGTGGAGATTGAACAAAAGATTTGGAAACTATAGAGGTATTAGTATGCTAAAGACTAACATCAATAACTATATGCATAGGCGAAGCTAGGGGGGCGGGGGGCATGGCCAGGGACGGATTTATATATTGACTAAATTTTTTATAAAAAAAATATTAGTATATTAATAGGTACTAATTTTAACAATTTTGTTCAATAAAATTACATTTTGTCCACTTTTAATAATGCTACCAATTCTTTTAAGAGTAATGTTATAGTTATACAATTTTTTACAACATTTTTACAAACTATTGAGGTAGCAAATTTTTATTGGTTCGCACACTTGCATCGCTTTTTTACTTATCAATAATCACTCACTACATTAGCAATTTGTAAAAAAATTTGTAATTTTAGCATTTTCCACCTTTTAAAGGCCATACAAATTATTGGATTAAATTGAAAAAAAAAAATATACAAGTCCAGAAAAATTAGCCCAACAACAAAAATTACCAATAATAAAGCTAAAAAAAATTAAGCTCAATCAATCTATTTTACCCAAAATAAACAACTTTGCCATTTAAAAGGTTTTAAACAAAAATTCTTAGTGATAAAATAGTAGAGTCAAAGATTGGAGCTGTTGCATATAGCTAGCAGCAAAGCCACCCCTCTAACTCCAAGTCCTGGCTCCGGCCCTGGTCATGGCCTCCTAGCTTTTTGCAATTTTCAACTATATATATATATAGTATTCAAATAAAAAAAATAAAAAAACACAAATTGTAGAAAAATGTAGTTATTAGCACCCAAAAATGTTAGAATTTAGGCCTTTAAGTCCTCAATCCTTTTGAATTAGTTCTGAACACAAGTTTTATACATTGTTTTGTTGTTTGAGTTTTGGATAACTCCTAAACAATTTTTTTTTTTTTTTTTTTTTTTTATTTAGCTTAGCTCAGCTGGAAAACTTTTCAGGCTCTGCCACTGACTATATGGTCAATGAAGTAATATATAATACAGAAATAGCTGGCCACCATTTTCATATGAATCGCGCATCAACATCTCCAACTTCTATGTGTAATTTGTCTAAGGGCAACGGGAATATATGGATTCACATTGTGACAGAATCAATGCTAAATATTCAATCAAGACGGCTGACATATAATATAGAATAGCATACCACCATCTACCTGTGCGCTTCTGCGTCAACATCAATGTAACTTTTTTGTTTAATGGCCCATGCACAAATACATATAAAAAGATAATATTATTGCTCACACTGACACAGTCATACACAAACATTATATATAGCTTTTTAATTTGTTTAATGGCCACCATTATGCAAGTAGCACGAGATGTCAATTTGCACAACTTTATTAAGTTAGTCGGTTTGTCTCTTTTTATGTAGATGGATATCCTTTTCGAATATGGGCATTGCAGCAGGTATACGTTTCACATTTTTTATAGACTAATGTTCTCAAGAACAAAATAATATACTATTGAGAAATATATATATGTATATATATATATATATATAGCTGGCACCATTAAACAATACTTATCTTCTTAATTTATGTGAATTGTCCAAGGCTGAGTCTTTTGGCTCAGTATTGTAAAAATTAGAGTTTATTAGATTTATGTATATTGTGCAAAGTTTATTAGGAAAATGAGGAAAAATGCAAATTTTGGTATTGATGTTGCCGAAATACAAGAAAAAGGAGAGAGAGAAACTGACAAATCTGACATTTTGCTTCTGTTACGTTCTTTTTTTCGTTAGTTTTCTATTTGTGGTTGGTTTCTTCATAGTTTATTTTTGTTTAAAAAATAAAGATTTGCAACCTGGGGGGATTGAACCCTTGAGGAAGGGTTATTCCAGATAAGATGCAGCCATTGAGGAACGGTTATTCCAGATAAGATGCAGCCAGTGGGCTACCGCAGAACATGTTTAATATATTTGGAAACTAAATTAACTTATTCTAAAATTGTTAGATATTTCAAATTTTCAAAAACATAAAAAACTCACATTTTTTTAATATACTTTCCAAAAATTGATAGTTATGATAACAAGAATGGTAAATTCAAATTATAGTTCATCCACCATGATGTCAAAATTAATTAATATTCACTAAATAAAAAATAACAATTGAAACTGATTTTTTTTTTTCCTGAAGGTTAATGATTTACATTCATTATAATTCGTAATTTCTACATTTTTCAATTACAAAAATACTTAGGGTGTGATGAGATTTAGGTATTTATGGGTGAAATAATTTTTTTTTTGCATAATTCTCATCACACCCAAGTTATTTTTGTGATTGGAAAATGTAGAAATTCCAAATTATAATGAATGTAAATTATTAGCCTTCAGGAAAAAAAAAATAGAAGGGTCTCTAAGTATGCGTGTGATAAGTATTAATAATTCCAACCATACAAAACTTGAGGATAGCACTGTAAAATTACCTAGAGATGTGATAAAAAAATTACTTCACCCACAAACGCATAATATTCATCATATGTATTTTATGATTACAAATTGTAGTAATATCTTAAAAAAAAATAGAAAGCCTCTGAGAAGCGTGTGATAATTATGGAATACTAGCCTTTGAGCACGCGCTCGTGCTCGTGCTCAGAATTTTTCTATTTTTTTTGGTAAATATTAATAATTTATATCCATTATAATTTAAAATTATTACATTTTTCAATCACAAAAATACTTAGGGGTGTGATAAAAACATTATTTCAACCACAAACACATAACACTCATCATACCCCTAGGTATTTTTTGTGATTGGAAAATATAGATGTGGGGGTGATAGGTCCAGGAGTATATATTGGGCTAGAGGCCCAATCCGAGGGCATTAAGTAGTCTGAGGACGAACAAATATCTTTTTAAAAATCCGTATTGGTAAGTTAAGAAATAGTCTGATCATGATCGACCAAGAAAGTGGTCTGAGGAGGAATACTTCCTTGGATGAGTAAAGCCGAGGTCGGAAGATACGGTCTGCCACTTAGAAGCGACGTTTTAGGAGATCCTGTAGGTAAGGATATACATCGTAAGAGCATAGAACAGAAAAATGCTATGAAATATCTAGGAGAAAGATATATAAGGAGGAGTTAGCCTCCTCGGATTGAGTCTGAAGACGATTTACCTTTTATAAACTTATTTCTATTGTGATCTTGACCCACCATAATTGGTATACAAACTCATTAGAACCTAAATTTCAAATCCACTATCTACAAATTCATTGTATTGGGCACTTTGGGTCTATTTTCTCACTATTTTGGGTTTAGGTACAAATCGTGTCCCTACAATAGTAATCCCAAATTATAATGGATGTAAATTAATACATATTAAAAAATATGTATTTTTTTAATTTTTACTCTTGAAATAAAATATTATTTTCCAAAAATTTAAACTATATTACCTATTTTAATCTATTTATAACGAGCCATATGAATTTTCAAAAGAAAAAAAAAATTCATGGAAAAATTATGCTATACAACTCAAGACACATCATGCAAGTATGACTTGTATTGCCAACTTTGATTACTAAAAATATTCTTATGATATACTATTAAAATAAATAACAAAATTTATCTTAAATTGAAAAAATATTAACAATATCATCTTCTTTTTTAATTCATGTAATATGTTTGTAAAATATTCAAAAAACTTCGACTATTTTTTAATTAGACAAAGTTTAGTTACATAATTGGTTGTAACCTTATTTAATAAAATAAATATTACTACATATTTTGATAATCTAATCATTGAATTATATGTCCTTTATACTTTTAATACACATGTCAAAATTCACCTCCAATAAAAATTTATTGAGTAGGGTTATAGTCTTAGTCTGCAACCCATTTTGTAACTAAATTTTGTCATTTTTAATTAAGGTTACTAGTTTTTACAAAATTGTTATTTTTATTTAGTTAATATTAATTAATTTTGACATCATTGTGGATGACCTATAATTTGAATTTACCATTCTTGTTGTCATAACTATCAATTTTTGGAAAATATATAAATAAAATGTGTGTGTGTGTGTGTTTTTTTTTTTTTTTTTTTTTTTTTTGTGTTTTTGAAAACTTGAAATATCTATCAGTTTTGGAATAAGTTAATTTAGTTTCCATATAGAATAACCATGTTGTAGGGTAGTCTATTGGCGGCTTCTAATGCAGAGTATCCCTTATTCAAGGGTTCAATTCCCCTGGGTTGCTTATCTTTATTTTTTAAACAAAAATAAACTATGAAGAACTAATAGAAGCAAAATGACCATTGACTTTCGGCAATCAAATTGACGAAATTGATGTCAGTTTCTAATGTGGAGTATCCCTTGTTCAAGGGTTCAATCCCCCTGGGTTGCTTATCTTTATTTTTTAAACAAAAATAAACTATGAAGAACTAACAAAAGCAAAATGACCATTGAATTTCGGCAATCAAATTGACGAAATTGATGTCAGTTTTTGTCTCCACTTTTTGTTGAATTTCGGCAATACTTATGCTGAAATACCAAAATTTGTCAATTTCTCTCTCTTCTTTTACTTGTATTTCGGCAACACCAATACCGAAATTTGCATCTCTCCTCATTTTGCTAAAAAACTTTGCACAGTACACATAAATCCCATAAACTGTAATTTTTACAATATTGAGCCAAAAGACTCGTCCAAGACTGATTCAAATAAATATTCATTAATTTGTATTTAATTTGACAGCAGAATTAATAGTTGGTGAACAACCAAAAACTACTACAGACATCGAAGAGTGTTTTCACATAAATTTTCTCAGACTAGCTCACTTCACTGAGTCCCAGGGATGGAGGCATATATGGACTTAGGGTGGCAAGCCACCCACAATTTTTTTTTAATATTAATATATAAATAGGTACTAATTTTAGAAATTTTGTTCTATAAAAGTATACTTTGTTCCCCTTAAAAATATTATTGATTTTTTTAAGAGTAATATTATAGTTACAAACATTTCTACAACATTTTTACAAATTTTTGAGGTAGTAAATTCTTATTTGTTTGTATTTGGGATCATCACTTATATTACTTTTTTACTCACTAATAACTACTAATCAGATCAACAATTTGTAAAAAAAGTTTGTAACCCTAGCATTTTTCTCATTTGAAAGGCCATAAAAAAATTTATAGATCTAAAATCTAAAAAAAATATACAAGCCCAAAAAAATTAGCTCAATAACAAAAATTACCCATACTAAAGTTAAAAGAATTACGCCCAATTTACCTATTTTACCCAAAACAAACAACCCGGCCCTTTAAAAAATTTTAAACAAAATTATTTTGTCCTTGTCTAGCAGTAGACGTACGCAACAAAGACACAAAAAAAAAATTTCAATGGTTAAGCAGCAAAGTCGAAGGCCAGAGCCACTGCAGTTACCAGCAACAAAGATGCCCCCTAACTCCAAGTCCTGGCTTTGTCCCTGTTGAGACCAACTACGACACAAAATTATAGAATGAATGTGAAAATTTCGGTGACAAAATTAGTGTCACTAGACTTTTCCAGTGAATGAGTAGTGGAAAGAAGCCATCTCAGTGTAGTTTAAAAAGTAGTCTTGTTTTTGTTTTCGGTCATTATCACATGATTACTCTCTATGGGTTTGTTCGGATAGGTTGTTTTGAAAATTGCGTTTTATAAAAATAATGCTTTTAAAATTGCATTTTGAAAGCCACAATTAAATGTTTGGTAATACTCGTTAAAATTGTAGTTTAAAAACTCTAAAAAATTTTAAAACCACAATTAACTATATTTAAAAAAAAAAAGGAAAAAAAAAAGAGAGAGGCCAAACCCATTGTTTTGTGTTTTCTTCTGGAAACATGTGTTTGCTTTGCACAAATGTTGATCAAACTAGCTTTATATATGCCAGGATGCAATTAAAATTAATTACAATTATATCTGTGTGTGTTTCAAAAGTTTCTTCCTAAATTTAGTATTAATTCTATTCGTTTTTAAAAAACTTTGCTAACTTTTAAAAAAACAAAACATTAGAAGGGTATATTAGTATGCAAATTATTTATTTGTAATTATTCCATTTTAATCATTTAATTGTGACTTGTTGAACTACTAATATATTTAATTTTTAACTTTCTTTTTTATTGCAATATATACCATGAGTTTTGTTAATGTTTATTATATTTTTTAAATAAGCTAAAAAAGTTTTATTATAAAAATCTACTGAAAATGCATAAGTATAGTATAATTTTCATAAAAGTTTATATTTGAGTTAACAATGATTTTTCGAAAAAATATTTTAAATTAGTTTGAAAGAGTCAAAGTACATTTAAATATATTTACATTTTAAAATTGAAAAGAAACTCAGTAGAAAATTAGGGTAGAATTGAAGTCTAACTTATGACAATTGACACATACAAGAGATGGGTTCAAGTTATACTTTCTACACCGTTAGATTTAAGTAGATCTAATGGTCAAAAATATGAACTCATTAATTTTGATTACCATATCATTTATTATCCCTTATTCTTTGAATTTTCATATCTGTCTCTATTCCCATAATGTACTTACATTCATCTCAACCAAAATATCTGAAACTTTTTATTTTCATATATCTGTTTCTATTTTCATTTTTTTTTTGAATTTCCATAATTTTAAAAAGGAATTTAGAATCTTAGATAAAAACTTTAGTACCAGTTCACTTCAAATCTACATTAAAAAATTCAGCGTCACTGCATCCTCAAAGAGGAAAACACCACCTCTACTCCAAGTTATACAAAGATTTGAAACCAATTCAAAGGCTTCTTTTGCGATCTCAAAGTCCTGGACTTTAAATTTATTTTGTGACTTGTACAAATAAAACAAATTGTTGGTGCAATTGTCGAAACAAATCTTTATAATACTCCAAGATAATGATTCTTTGTATAATGGTATCATTCGTGCAATTGTTGAAACAAACAATAATGCTCCAACACAAATCTTTATAAATCAAAATATAAACTCAATTACGTCTTTTCGTGATGACTATAATGACTAAGAGGATGAGAAATAATGTTAGAGATACAAACTATTTTACAAATTTTTTTACAAGCTGTTGATGTGGTGAATGATTATTGGTAAATGAAAAAATGATATTAATGATGAGCTTACATGAAAACCAATAAAAAGTTGGTCACATCAGCAGTTTGTAAAAATATTGTAAAATAGTTTGTGATTGTAATATTACTCGGAGGATGAGAGAAGAGAGATAATGTGAAAATTTTTAGGAGTAAAAACAAATATGAAAATTCAAAAAATAATAAATAATAAATGATATGATAATCAACATTAATGGGTTCATATTTTTTACCGTTAGATCTACTTAAATCTAATAATAAAAAAAATGTGTAACTTGAGCTCATCTCCATATACAAAATTAGAATAAATTAGCTTAATCCTTAGGTGAACTTTCATGGAGTATTAATTATACTTTAAAATTTAAACTAGTCGCATGGGATGCTCGAGAATCACCTATTATTGCACATAAACCCAATTTTATCAAGACTAACCAATGAAAAGCTAAAATTAAATGGACAAGACCCAAGCATCACATAAAATCTGAAGGCATGGGATGTTGAATCAAGAAAACATTTTTAAAAAATCAAGAAGAAGGCAGAACACTCCTCATTTGTGAATTCTTGCTGTCCTTCACGGAGAGGGCCACCAACACAATTTTGAGAAGAACATTTTGAAGTGTAGCTGATCATCTGATGGAAGCAAAGTCACTGTCGGGAGTTCAGATTGGATGGTTTACATTTGGGATACAACTTCTAGTTCTAGACGCATCTTGTATAAGATCCCTGGTCACATTGGTTCAATCAATAAGTGTCTTTTTCATCCCAGTGAGCCTAATGTTGGATCTTGTAGTAGTGATAAACAGATTTATTTGGGGAAGATCTGAGAATCGAAAGAACTTGCACCTCAGTGATGGCAAAAATGGCCAAATACTATCTTTGATGGAAATGTTTGGCGATCTACCACTGTTTGCGAAATAATTAGCAATCTATCACTTTTTTGAAACTCAATTTTGTGAAACTCAAGTTTACCGTGTAACTCGAGTTCCATAAAAAATAACACGACAAACTTGAAGGTTATTTTTTAAAGAACTTGAGTTCCTAAAACTCGAGTTCCAAAAGAGTGATACATCCATATATATTTCAAAACAATGATAGATCACCAAATATTTCGGCCAATAGTGGTATATATTTGGCTATATTGCCCCCTTATGGACTGTTTTTTCAACCAATGGTTGGCTCTTTTAAGTGTCCTCCAAAGACTTTGAAAAGTTTGTATCTCTACTGTTGTTTCTCAAGTTGAATTTTGGTATGTTTATTGCCAAGTAGAAGATTATTTTCCATTTTGGAGTATTGGTGCTGCATGTATTTTGGCATTATTAAATACATCTAGGGTTCTATCATCACCCCCACATCCTTTTTTCCAATCAAAACTTAAAATTGAAGCCAGAAAGTGGTTTTAACTTTCATCTCTCTCTCTCTCTCTCTCTAAACAAATCAGTTCACAGGAAGAAGCCAATTGCCACTCCCCTTTTCCTTAGGAAAAATAAAAGGCAATTACGTGGAATGTACAACCATTATCAAATTATTTACAAGCTGCAGTGGAGTTATTATGAAATTACAGATTTTAGCCTTTTTAGGACTACTATATTATGTCTATCTATTATCTCAAATAAAAAAAAAGGACTACTATATTATGAGTAATGTTTGAGATACAAATTTTTTTACAAATTATTAATGTAGTGAGTGGTTATTGGTAAATAAAAAAGTGATGTTAATAATAAGCCTTAATGAAAACTATTAAAAAGTTAGCCATAAAAATATTGTAAAATAGTTTATAGCCGTAACATTACTCCAATACAATTATACATCTTCTTTACAGTTTTAAAATAGTAATCACTTCTTCACTCTTGACCAAAACAGGAACATAAGACTTCTGCGTTAAATGAAACCTACGAAAGGCCAAAATCCAAAAAGCTGAAAGCTAGAAAATGCAGTAGCATTTTAGTCTATATATGAAAGTTAATCGCTCCATTTGCAAAAATTTCATTAATTACTAACATATTCATAAACTGTACAAGCTAATCTATCCCATGGACATACTATGAACATCAAAACTTTCCAAGAAGCAATTGTTGGAGCATTTTAATTTTAAATTGTTATTTTAATATTTTTAATGAATAATAAGTTGGAAAATTTAGTGAAAAGAGATATTGGAGTTTAATGTGGTGAACGAGGAGACATTGTGTTATCATATTTAGATTTAGAATCCCACAATAGCCTTATTAATTTATAATTTCGTGGAGATTAAACAAAAGATTTGGAAACTATAGAGGTATCAGTATGCTAAAGACTAACATCAATAACTATATGGTCAATGAAACAATATATAATATAGAAATAGCTGGCCACCATTGTCATGTGAATTGCGCATCAACATCTCTTAACTTCTATATGTAATTTGTCCAAGGGAAACGGGAATATATAGAATAACATTCCACCATCTACCTGTGCCCTTCTGCGTCAACATCATCAATATAACTTTTTTGTTTAATGGCCCATGCACAAATATAATAAAGAGATAATATTGCTCATACAGTCATACACAAACATCTTATATAGCTTTTTAATTTGTTTAATGGCCACCATTAATAGTGCAAGTTGCAAGAGATGTCAATTTGCACAACTTAATTAAGTTAGTCGATCGGTTTGTCTCTTTTTATGTAGATGGATATCCTTTTCGAATATGGGCATTGCAGTAGGCATACGTTCACATTTTGTTAGACTCATGTACTCATGAACAAAATAATATGCTATTGAGAAATATATATATATATATATATATATATATATATATATATATATATATATATATATATAGCTGGCACCATTCAACAATACTTATCTTATTAATTTATGTGGATTGTCGAAGGCTGATTCAAATAAGCATTCATTAATTTGTATTTAATTTGACAGCAGAATCAATAGTCGGTGAACAACCAAAACCACTACAGACACCGAGTGTTTTCACATAGGGTAAAACTTAGATACAGTTCCTTATATATTGTTCTTTAAGTTCTCTTCTTAAAAATCTGTCATCTGTCTAATTGAACAACCAAACTAACACAGTTTTAACGCCGTTCTCTCTCTCTCTCTTCTTTTTTTTCACTTGTGCATGTGAGAAACCCAACTACAAATCTCTCAAACTTCTCCCAAACAATATCAGAAAATAAAAACTGGCTTCAGAAGGACAAGCCTAGAATGATCTTCTCCATTAATCCCATTATTTTTATTAGAAGATAATTGATTTGTTCATGCTTTATATGCTAGACAAATGGTTTTTTAAATAATGAAAAAGAAAGAAAGAAAAAAAAGAAGATGAAGACCGCCATAGCAATGTACTACTTGGATAAATCTAATTCTCATAAGTTTGGAACAAATAGCCATTAGAACAGTAATAGCAGATCCATCCATTCATTCCCAATAAACACAAATTAGAGAAAAAAAGAGGGGGGGGGGGGGGGCTACCCTTCCCATCAAAACCTACTTTGCTACAACTCTACCCAAACCCAATCCTCTACATGCTGCAACCACCTCTATAATCTCCTTTGTGTCATCGTTCTCCCCTGGTTAGACCCAAGCGATTGTGTGTGAGAAATTAGATCTGAAGCCAATGGGTTTTCTTTTCTCACAGAAAAGGGGAAAAAAATACAACAACTGAAAGTTATGGTACTTTTAACAATGTTTGTTTAGTTATACATTTAGACAAGTGACAGATTTTTAAGAGGGGAACTTAAGGAACTGTATATAAGTAACTTTATCTAAGCTTTGCCCTTTCACATAAATATTCTTAGACTAGCTCACTTCACTGAGACCCAGGGACGGAGGCATATATGGACTTAGGGTGGCAAGCCACCCCCATTTTTTTTTAATTAGTATATAAATAGGCACTAATTTTAGTAAATTTTTTTGTATATAAAAGTATACTTTGCCCCCCTTAAAATTATCATTGATTCTTTTAAGCATAATATTATAGTTAAAAATGTTTCTACAACATTTTTGCAAATTTTTGAGGTATTAAATTCTTATTTGTTCGTATCTATGCTTATGACTTATATAACTTTTTTACTCACCAATAACCACTAATTAGATCTGTAATTTGTAAAAAAATTTGTAATCCTATAATTTTTCTCATTTTAAAGGTCATAAAAAAATTTATAGATCTAAAATCTAAAGCAAAATATACAAGCCCAAATGAATTAGCCCAATAACAAAAATTATCCATAGCAAAGTTAAAAAGAATTACGCTCAATCAACCTTTTGTTTTGGAGGGGGCTCAATCAACCTATTTTACCCAAAACAAACAACTTGCATCTTTAAATAATTTTAAACAAAATAATTTTGTCTTTATCTAACAATAGATGCATGGAAAAAAAAAATTCAATGGTTAAGTAGCAAAAGTTGGAGGCCAAAGCCGTTGCACTTACTAGCAGCAGAACCGCCCCCTGATTTCAACTCCTGCCTTTGTCCCTACTGAGACTTGATATGACACAAAATTATAGAACAAATGTGAAAATTTCAAATACAAAATTAGTGTCACTAGACTTTTCCTATGAATGAGTAATGAAAATAAGCCATCCTAGCGTAGTTTTAAAAGCAATCTTGTTTATGTTTCGTGTCATTATCACATGATTACTTTCTATGGGTTTGTTTGGATAGGTTGTTTTGAAAACTGCGTTTTATAAAAATAACTTTTTTCAAATTGCGTTTTGAAAACCACAATTAAACGTTTGGTAATAAATGTAAAAATAGCAATTTGAAAACTCTAAAATTTTTGAAAGCCACAATTAACTGTATCTTTCTAAAAAAAACAAAGAGAGGCCAAACCCATGTTGTTTTGTGTTTTCTTCTGGAAACACGTGTTTGCTTCACACAAACGTTGATCCAATCTGGCTCTATATATGCCAGGATGCAATTAAAATTAATTACAATTATATATGTGTGTGGGTTTCAAAAGTTTCTTACTAAATTTAGTATTAATTTTGTTGTTATTATTTGCAAATTAGTATGCAAATTATTTATTTGTAATTATTCCATTTTAATTATTTAATTGTGATTTGTTGAACTACTAATATATTTAATTTTTAACTTTCTTTTTTATTGCAATACAATGAATTTTGTTAATGTTTATTGTATTTTTCAAATACGCTTAAAAAATTATTATAAAAATCTACTGAAAATGCATAAGTATAGTAAAATTTTTATTGAAATTTATATTTGAGTTAACAACGAATTTTAGAAAAAAAATTTAAAAATTAGTTTGAAAGAGTCAAAGTTCTTTTAAATGTACTTATAGTTTAAAATTGAAGAGAAACTCGGTAGAAAATTAGGGAAGAGTTGAAGTCTAACTTATGACAATTGACACATACAAAATTAGAATAAATTAGCTTAATCCTTAGGTGAACTTTCATGGAGTATTAATTATACTTTAAAATTTAAACTAGTCGCATGGGACGCACGAGAATCACCTATTATTGCACATAAACCCAATTTTATCAAGACTAACCAATGAAAAGCTAAAATTAAATGGACAAGACCCAAGCTACACATAAAATCTGAAGGCATGGGATGTTGAATCAAGAAAACATTTAAACTAATCACGAAAAAGGTAGAACACTCCTCATTTGTGAATTTTTGCTGTCCTTCACGGAGAGGACCACCAACACAATTTTGAGAAGAACATTTTGAAGTGTAGCTGGTCATCTGATGGAAGCAAAGTCACTGCCGGGAGTTCAGATTGGATGGTTTACATTTGGGATACAACTTCTAGAGCATCTTGTATAAGATCCTCTGGTCACATTGGTTCAATCAATGAGTGTCTTTTTCATCCTAGTTAACCTATTGTTGGATCTTGCAGTAGTGTTAAACAGATTTATTTGGGGGAGATCTGAGAATTGAAAGAACTTGCACCTTAGTGACAGCAAAAATGGCCAAATACCATATTTGACGGAAATATTTGACAGCAAAATAATTAGGGATCTACCACTTTTTTGAAACTCAATTTTATGAAACTCGAGTTTGCTGTGTAAGTCGAATTCCAAGAACTCAAGTTCCATAAAAAATAACACGGCAAACTTAAAGGCTATTTTTTCAAGGAACTCGAGTTCTTACACAATAAACTCGAGTTTCAAAAGAGTTTTACATACATATATATTTCAAAACAGTGGTAGATTACCAAATTTTTTGGCCTATAGTGGTATTTGGCCATATTGGCCCCTCAGTGACTGTTTTTTCAACCAATAGTTGGCTATTTTAAGTGTCCTCCAAAGACTTTGAAAAGTTTGTATCTCTACTGTAGTTTCTCAAGTTAAATTTTGGAGTAGAAGATTATCTCTACTGTTTATTGGCAAAGTAGAAGATTATTTTCCATTTTGGAGTATTGGTGCTTCATGTATTTTGGCATCAGCAAATACATCTAGGGTTCTATCATCATCCCCATAGAATAGATGCTGTAAATGTTTGTAATATGCTCACACCAAGGCATATGGATACAGTATCGCTACTGCCTTAAATTATTCCTTACATTCAATTTCCAAAAGTTTCTAAAAATACAAATAAGATTGCCTCATTAAAAGAAACCTAAAAAAGCCAAAATTCATATTTGCTTAGTCCGCTGGAAAAATACAGCATCATTTTCGTCTACATATTTAAATTCATCCATCCAGTTGCAAAAATTTCAGGACTAACATATTCAAGAACGGCCCCCTCAAACAAAAAAAAAAAAACATATTCAAGAACTGTACAAGCTAATCTATCCCCGTGGGCAGACTCTGAACAATTAAGTTTACCAAGAAGCAGCTATACAAAATGTTTGATTTTTTTGTATACAAAATTTTTCAGGAAGCAACTATACAAACTATACAAATCATAAATAGTGAGGAGAACTAGGGTTTGACAAATGGTGGCCACTATCCAACCTCTGTACATCCTCTAAACTTAAGAAAAGGAAAACGCAAAGCCTAAGCTGTTTCGTAAGAGGAGAACTAGAAATAGTCAACTCCAAAACTCAATTTTTTTACATAGCTAAGTCACTATTACAGCTCATCAAAAATTTCTGCTTTCACAAAAATTGTAAAAAAAATTGATTAAGTATATCTAGAGTCTGCTTGACAAGGTTTAGTCCCACTCAACCCCCAATGCCACTAAAATCTAGCTTTGTTTGAACAATTCTCTCAAAGATCTGGAACATCAAAAAATAAATAAGATTGTTTCAGATTTGAGAGACAAAGTGAATCAATTCATCTTTAATGAAAAGATGCCAATACATTTCAGATTTGGCCAGTAGTCCCCAATGGTTAACAACTTGCAAGTATACATTCTTATCTAAATCAGCTGAGATTGACCCCCATTGGTAATTAGGTCCAGCCAGAATAGACCCGGCCAGATGGTGATATAATAACACTGACTCCAGCACATACGATTTTCTTGAGAACATAAGGATGTATCCCTCTATGTGATCCTATGTAGTTTAAACCCTGACCAATTGATGGAGCACATCATTCAGAATTGAATAATGGGATCTAGATGGTTATTAGGTTGTAACTAGAATACAAAATACATTGACTAGTGACAGCAAATTGTCTTCCCTTTTGCAGAATTGGTTTGCAGTTAGAAGAAAGCAATCACCTTCGAGGTTAACATGGCTCATTGAAGCCAGCCATATCTCCCTTGCTTTGGCTGTAGGTCCAAAATCTACTTCAGTGCCTACAGATGGTGGCATAAGGATTAAAAAAATAATGAAGAACTATAAATTATAAAAGGAAGCTCTTGAATATAAAGTAAGGAAATACTAAACAATAACCCACATTAAACTGTAAGAGAAATACTCGATTGTGAGAATGGTGATGGTTGTTGATTAGTTATTCTACAGATATAGCAAATTATTTCACAAATAACTATTGTGGGAAAAGACCTCTAGATAGCACTCCGACACAAGATTGATTGTGAATACTAGTAAGAGTTTTAGAACGGTCGCCAAACAAAAAATAGTAATAAAAAAAACAAGAAGAAAGTTAGACAACCACATGAACAAGGATTTACGTGGTTTAGCAATAGCCTACATCCACGGGTGATGGTGAGAAGAAAATTTCACTAACAAAATATGGAGATTAGCACAAAGTCACTCTCACAAAACCCCAAACCCCATATACACCCTAAAAACTCTCTCCCAAATACAAAGTTTAGGGCTTCACCTAAAACAAAGAGAAGTTTTTCTACTCTCTAATTGTTGCACAGCACTGCAGCCCTCTCTTTGGCTGAAAAAACATATATGTAAAAGTTGTCAGTCAGATAGAACTCCTTGTTATATTTAATTTCAAAATCGGGCACTTGATGAATCCCAAGTCTTCAATCAAACCTAGTTTCCAAATATCCTCCTTAATAGCTTCAATCATAGCTATGTATTCAGCCTCATTGGTTGACAATGCAATAGTCGACTGTAGTGTCAACCTTCAACTCACTGGTGGTCGGCCCCTAGCTTCATAGTAGAATGAAGCTTATCTAGATCACCAACATAGTCAGAATCAAACATATCTAGCTACATGTCTTTCAACAAGTTCATATCTCTTAAACTTCAAACCCAAATCAGCGTTCACAAATATATCTCAAGATCCATTTAACAACTTGCCAATGACCTTTCCCAGAATTTTGCATATAACGACTATCCATATTGACAGCTTGAGCAATGCTGGGCCGAGGTGTAACAATGCACATATGAGTTTGCCAACCAAATTGGTATTAGAGCTTCTTATATCAAAACAATAACAGAACAAGGTACACAAAAACACACAAAAGACATTTCTTTATATTCTACAATGTCAATGGTTAAACTTAATGACAAAAGAAAGGACATTAAATAACACTAGTTATTCTTTTACAAGTAAAATATGACAATGAAAAAACTGTAACAACGACATAAGGTTTACCTTTAGCATCTAAGTCAGGTCTTAGAGAACTTATTCTATTGTCGCAGCAGATGAGGTCACCTACTTTCCAGATTGGAATCTTAAATACATGCAGCAATGATTTCTCAACTGACCACTGCACTTCACATCCAGATGAATCGCCATTAGCTTTTGATGTTTTCCAAGATACCAGCCCAAAGAATTAAACAGAACAAAATTAAAGAGTGAGTATCTACCCCTACAAGTGACACCAGCTTTCAACTACTCTCAGATGCAATTGACTTTAGCTTTCAACAAGTTAAAATTTACCTGAGATTGTAGCAAATCAGTCAACTTCAAGACCTGTATAAACAAATAGTCAACATTAATTTAACCATTGTAAGAATATAATTAAATGTGCTAGAGGGTGTTTTGGGTTACAAGATACAGTAACACAGTTAGCAATAGCAAAGCTTAAGCTCAAAACTTTGACTAGGCATAAAGTCGTTCAGCCTTGATTAGCAATTAGCAGCTATTTCTGCTTTGTTTTTGGGTAGACTGCAAAATTAGTAATGTAAGCATTTTAGATTTAGCACTCATACTTGTATGTTCTATCTTTCCCCAAGAAAACTGCTACTGTATCTTGTTTCAACTTATCACTCACAGTGAGGCTTTTAACTTAGTCAAGGCTGACTTCCTTCATTGATGGAAGTTTTAAGTCATATTTCTGAGTAATACAATCAATTTCTAAACCAAATGGTACTAATTAAATAATTGCAAATAAAATTCAGCTTACAGAGACAAATGTTCATTGCCTTACCCAGGCAAATAAAACTCAATTGCCCTTATTGTATGGGTGTGAAAATTTTGGGGGCAAAATCAGTGTCACCAAAATTTTTCCGTTTAAAAGCATCATATCTTTCTTCGTTTCTTTTTCTTGGCCGAGAGAGGAAAAAAAAAAAAAACGATGGCTTCAGATTTCTTCAGACTTCTCACCTCCAATCTCGAATGGAGTAGAATTGAAATCTACCTTACAACACTTGATACAAAATTATAATAAAATTAGTTTAATCCTTTCTTGAACTTCCATCTTAATGATATTATAAACTAGTCATAATTTGAATTGTTCTCAAGACTCACCAATCAAATGCTATAAATAAATGAAGAAGATCTAGCATCACATTAAATCTTACCTAATTCAAATATTTTTAAAGTATATGATTAGATTTATGAATGGCTAGTGATAAATTTATTAAATATGGAGAATGAAATCATACAATACTTTTAAGGGGGAAAATATTGATATTAATATTACCACTTTATATTTTTCAAATAACCTAAAAAAATCATTTAATATAAAATTCTTCTGAAAATTCATAATCTGTTCTCTAAAGTATAGTAAAATTCTCATTGAAATTTATATTTGAGTTAACAATAATTTTAGTAAAAGTTTTTTTTTTTTTTTTTTGAAAATTCGACGGTAGAAATTTGCATTACTTCTCTTGACCAACTGAATTACAATAAGGTTATAACAAAATCACCCTGGAAACATGCTACCAGGTGATACATGCATACCCCTAATGCTAGAGCCGCCCGTAGGGCTCAAGCTGGGGTCAGAACATGAAAGTAAACATAAATGTAACTTTGGACCATATAAGTTGTTGGACTCATTGTATGCTAAGCTTCTGTTCTCTGTGCTTCCATAAGCTATGAAGCACGGGTGCGTTTCGGGATTCGGGTGCGGGTGCGGGAGCGGGTGCGGGACTCGGCAATTTTTGAAAAAGTAGGGTGCGAGTGCGGCGGGGTGCGGCGATTAAAAAATTATTAAAAATATTTTTATTTATATTTTTAATATATTGCTAAACATACTATTTTCACATTATATAAATATATACCAAATTTAAGAGCAATAGTAAATAATAACTAGAATACAGAGAATGAGAGAGAGCCTAGCTGAAGAGAAATACTTTTTTTTTTTTTGAATTTCGGCCGGTATCGGCAGATTTCGGCTAGTATCGGCCGATTTTGCCGGTACCGGTTTGCGCCCTATACGTACCGATTCGGGCCGAATCGGCGCGAATCTGCCCGATTTCGCGCGCGTCGGTCCGAATCGGCGCGAATCGCGCCGAAAAAAGTATTTTTTTAATGCCCGATGTGGCACGGACGCGCAGGCAGCGGCGTCGCCTGCGCGTCCCCGCGTCAGGCCGCGTTGGACGCGGGTGCGGCGGCCCAAACGCCGCACCTGTGTTTCCCAGTCCATAAGTCTTTGGTATTCTGTCAGCAAAGCTAAAGCCCCGTCAGCAATGACCTTCGGCTGCAGCTTTTTTTTTTTTTTTTTTTTTCCCAAAATAGAACTTGTTGCGAGCATTCCAAAGAGCCCACGCTGTAACAGCCCAGACCTCAAAATCTTTTTGTTCAAGTCTCTCCCGAAGCCTCCTAAACAGCAAGAAAAAGTCTGAAGATTCGTTAGGACATTTCTGCAGTCTCCCCCTGACCAAGGCCCAAGTATTACGAGCAAAGGGGCATTCCCAGAGAACATGGCACACTGTCTCGGGGTGTTGTCTGCAGAATTCGCACCATGGCTCCACCCTCACCTTCCTTCTCTGCAGGTTATCTCTCATTGGTAATATGTTTGAGCACGCTCTCCACACAAAGTTTCGGACTTTTGGGGGTACATTAATTGTCCAGATATGCTTCCATGTTTTACCATTCCACTGAGTACGTGAACTTTCACCCCTAGGCTGCTGAGTAATCCTTAGGGCCACCTGGTACGCCAACTTTACAGAGAATTCTTGAGCTTTATTTTCCTTCCAAACTATCCTATCATCTGATTCCATACGGGTATCGCCAAAATTTCTTGGCGAGTAGATGGGGCAAACAAATGAGTCAATTTCCCACGGTCCCACTGCCTGGTTTGCTGGTTGATGAGGTCTTTCACACACATATTACCAGGTACCATACCAGTTAGGATCGGGGGATGAGATAGCCACTTATGAGTAAAAGTATTTTAAATTAAAAAGGGTTTGAAGTACTTCATAAATATAGTTTAAAATTGAAGAGAAACTCCGGCATAAAATTAGGGTAAAATTGAAGCTTATAAGAAATTTAACACATTCAAAAAAAAGAGAAATCCTCGAGTGAACTTTCATAAATAAATAAATAAATATTAATCTAACTGAAATTCTATATTAATTATATTTTAAAATTTAAATTAGTGGCAAATCAGTGGGATGCCAGAGATTTATGGGAAAAAAAAAATAGTGCAATTATTTATTATAGCACATAATCCGAATTTTTATCTAGACTCACCAATCGAATACTAAAACTAAATGGACAAGACCCAAGCATCACGTAGAATCTGAGAGCATCGAATGTTGAAACAGGAAAACAAATCAAGAAAATGACAAAACACTCCTTGTTTGTGAATTCATGTTGTCCTTCTCGGAGAGGGCCACCACTTGTTGTCAGTGGATCTGATAATGGAACTGCCAAACTGTGGGATATGCGTTAGCAGGGTGCCATTCAGACATTTCCAGAAAAATACCAAATCACAGCCGTCGGTTTCTCAATGAGTGTGTTTTCCATTCCAGTGAACCTATTGTTGGATCTTGCCGTAGTGATAAATATTTTTTTGGGGGGGGGGGGGGTCTTACAACTCAGTGACTGTATTTTCAGCTAATTGTTGGCTCTTTAAGTGCCCTTCAAAGACTTTGAAAACGTTGTACTCGTATCTCTTACTATAGTTCCCCAAGTTGAATTTTGGTATCTTTATTGGCAATGTTAGAAGATTATGTTCCATTTTGGAATATTGTTTCTACATGTATTTTGGCATCTGTGAATGCATCTAGGTTCTATGATCACCTCCTGCCAGGGTGGCTTGATGCATTTAAATGCCAAAGGCAAAGATTGATTATTTTAAACACTTGTTGATGCGACAAATTGATAGTGATAAGTAAACGAGTGATGTTAGTGATAAACTTAGATGAGAACTAGTAAAAGTTTGCTAACTTAACTATTGTGAAAAATGTTGTGAATATTTTTGTATATTGCTTTTTTTTTTTTTTTTTTGAGAAGTGCTGTATTCACAATATTTTTCACAACAAATCCTAGATGTTAAGTTACTTCTTGTTTTCTTTTTGAATGCATCACTAAAATCATTTTTTTTTGCTATTGATAACAGCATGTAACAACTTGCTACTTATGCTTTGTTATAAAAGTATTGTAGATGTAGCATTTCTCTCTCTTTTTTTGCTTATTTTTCATTTGATAAAAAAATATTATTTTATTTATTGGTTAATATTTGGACTTAATTAATACTATTACAATGAAAAAAATAATATTATTAGTTAAAATTTGAGGGCCTTTTTTTTGGCTTGGGGGCCTTAGGCACGGCATTAATTGCTTTTAGCATTGAGCCAGCACTGCCTCTCACATTCCTTTAGTCCAATCAAAACCTTATTGAGAGGGATTTTTGTAGAAAATCCTTGCCAATTTTAAGGGGAGTTGTGTCACTCACAAATTAAAGGCCATAAAAAAAATAAATAAGTAAATAAAAACCTGATTATAAGGGTCTAACTATATTCTCATCATAGGTTTCAGTTAGCTTAACTGGTAAAGTCTCTAATGGTCAAATAAAAGATCTAGGGTTCAATTTCGCTTACACCAAAAACTGACTAGTGTCTTGGTCTAATAATAAAGAGTTATTATCAAGAGTAGATGTTATAAATTGAAACTCTAAAAAAAAAAAAAACCATAATCTCATCCAAAAAAAAAAAAAAAGGTAAAAGATCTTGCTCGGTATTTTTAATAGTTTCTTTCGGTGTATCAATGAAAAGATAGGATATATATATATATATATATATATTTTTTTTTTTTTTTTTTTTTTTTTGTAAGGACACAATTTGAGCCCGAACCTACAGTCAGAAGGGGATGGGCCTGAAAGGCCTTTTACAATAAAATTTGTAGAGGGTGGGCTTGAACTCTAGGTTCTAGTCGTGTTAGATAACAAAGATGATGGGCTTTTCTCCCTATAATACACACAAGGAACTGTTTATATGAAAGAATCTTCTCCTCGGACACAAGCCGATGATGATTTCTATTATTTCTTCTCAAGATAGGTTACAATTATGGATACTGAGGTATACAGTGTTATTTCTCTGTGTCTCCCAATCCCCTTTGCTGAAGATCCTTTCTTCCTTTTATATCCCCTCCTTCTTCTCATCTTCATCCTCCACATCAGGGTTAGATTGCTGGTTTAGATACTTGTCCCATCCATCTCTCCTGAAGTCTTTGGAGACAGGAGCCAAGTTTAACTCTGATGCTCATGTCTCACTTCCCCATTAATACGGCTAGAATAGCAGTTGCAGAGCATTCAATGTGGGGGCGGTAGTAATAGCTTTATCTTAGATATTCCACCGCCCTTCTTCTTATCCTCCACGTTTTCCGTGTTTACCCTTACCTATAGGATTTTCTAGAACATTGTCCGTGGATGTTAACCAGCCATTCTCCTACCTCGACTTTACATAGCCGAGGACAAAATCTTCCTCGGACTATCTTCCTGGACATACTTGCTCAGACATTGTCTCTTTATTATTTAGTATTGCTTTATGAGTTGACATTCGTACATCCTCGGACCATTAGTGTCCTCGGATTGGGCCTTTAGCCCAAAAAATACTCTTAGGCCACCCCACACGTATTTTTGGGCCCAATGACCCTACAATAGCCCTTCGAGATTCTCATTTGCTATCTCGGGAGGAAAGGAGGATCTCGACATCTGTCATCGTTAGCTTGTGTACACCATACATCTTTGCTGACAGGGATGATGACTTTTGAACTGCCCATAGCGCATTCCTGACGTATCGACTTGCGGAGCATCCCCAAATTAAATTCTGACATCTCTCTGTCCCCCACGCTTAGCAACGTGATGTGCATCCAACGGTTGAGGATGACATAGGGACATAGGCGGGAAGTTTCCCGCTTTATGACTTCCACTGATATAAAAACTAACAATTCAAACTATCTTACACACTACAACACTCATACAACGTATTTGCCAACTTTTCGCAATCTACACGCGCCCTCACATTTACCAAGAACTAGGCCGAGGTGACTTTGTCGTTTTTAAAGTAAGTTTTCCCAGACTCCATCTCTCATTATTTCTCTTATTCTCTCTCTCTTTGGTGTTTATTTCTCTGCGACTCATCTATTTTCTTAGTTCTTCCACCATACCCACACCTTGCTCCCAAAAATGGGTAGATTTGCATCCCTAGTAGATTCAGATGAAAAAATGGAACAATTTAAGGTTAAGTACATAATTCCACTGGGTGTGTCTGTTACATACTGTACAGAAGAGGAGTGGTTAGAAAAAAGACAAACGGGGAAAGGTAGTAAACCCGATGATAGCATTCATCGAAGGGGGGGATGAAAATCCCAATGGGGACCATTACTAGGGATTACCTTAGGGCTTTTAGACTAGCTCCTACCCAATGCGCCCCAAACATGTTTAGGATTTTGGGTTCCATAGATGCCCTAAATGAGAAGATGAACCTAGGACTCACCCATCAAGATGTGAACTGGGTTTATAACCTCCACTTCCTAAAGAAACAAGGTGCATATTACCTAAAATCTAGGTATCCAGAAGTTAGGTTAATCCAATGCCTCCCTGAATCCAACAAGGGTCTGAAAAATGATATCCTAATCATATCAGGGGATTGGCACGACGGCGTTCCCTGTCCGACGAGGGAGGGGAAACCAGGTGAAGTTTTGGATCTAGTTGAACCATTCATAACCACTCTTTTTAAACTTGGGTTTATACAAAAGCATTTACTTATTCTTATCTTGTTTTTCTTCTCAATGATTTTCAGACCCATATGCAACGGATCGTCATCCTTATCTTGTTGATTTCGCAAGATTAGACAAAATACTGCAGGCTGAAGTGTTTGTGCACACTGACGGCCAACTCCGAGCAGCTCACTTAATCCTCGGCTTTGATCTTGTATCCAAAGCTTTCCAGGCGCCGAAGTGCGTGATCAGAGCCAAGGACCCATGTTTACGCCGAATAAGTATTGTTGTCGAGGGTTTTCTGCTACCTTAGGGAGCTTCTATTCCTCAAGACACATTTATCACACATCCCATACAACCCCTACAACCCATACCAGACGGTATTCCCCTAGTCCCTCTTCCAACTCAACATACATCTGGCGAAGCAACCTCTTCTCAACCCAGTATAAAGGAAGAAGAAGAGATTGTTGAAGTATCTGATTCCAAGGACGAGTTCGAGATTTTCAATCAACCTCATTCCCCTGAAGACCAAGTTGCTGTCCTCGACACATCCTCCTCAACCCTACAAGACACCACCCAACAATCTAATATCATGGGCATCCAACGCAAGCCAAAGGAAAGTCTCAAGGATGTACTGGAAGTTCAAGTGGGGACCCAAGAGCTTCCCAAGGTACCTCAAACCAAGACCAAAGACAAAGGTGCCGAGAAAGTCCCTGAATCCAAGCTCCCTCCTCCTCCTCCTACCCAATCTCAACGCACTAACTAAGCTGATCACAAAAGAAAGAGGGATCAACAGAAAGGGAAAGAAGTGATTGAGGGAGGGAAAGACCCCCTTTCCAGGGAGCTTAAGCTTGATAAAGGAGGAAAACAGGCCCGCACAGTGTCGACGAGGTCAGATAGATAGACCGAGTCTCACGCGGCTGTACATGCCCCAATCTGGGCTCCTGAGATGACCATAGACGACCATGCAGTCACTGTTGACACATCCATCAGGAATTCTGATGAGGGAATAGCCGCCTGTGTAGCAGACGCACTGGAGCAAGCTTTACTGTTACCCGAAGACATGGGTGAGCTCAGAAGAATGAGAGATCGGAATGTCTTCATGACTTTGTAGAAGGAACTTGCTATGGTAAAGATCTCATCCAAGCTTTGCTTACCTCCATTTCTGTTACACTTGAAAATTTTAACTTTGCTTTATTACTTTGCTGTCTTCTACGCATAGGCTGTTCAGTCTGCTCATAGGGTAGATGAGATCATCATTAGTACGTACAAGTCCTTCAAGGCTGAAGAATTAAGGCGCAACAACGCCCAGAAGATCCTTGACCTACAGGAGAAGAAACTACAGGAGGTCTCGACTAATCTGAGCAAAGCAGAGAGTGAGAAGTCTAGCTTGGATGCTGCTCTAAAAACAGCTGAGAAGCAGACCGAGAACCAAAGACTGCAACTTAGGCAAGCCAACGAGAACTTCGCTGCAGCAAAAAAGCTGATTGAGGATCTTAAGAGAGATTTAAAGGAGTCTGAGAGGGCAAAGGAGGAGGCCATCAAGGCCAAAGAGGAGGCTATCATGACCAAAGAGGAGGCTATCAAGACCAAAGAGGAGGCTGAGAAGGCAAATAATCAAGCTAAACAAGAGGGTTATGAGGTAGGAGTGGCCGAGACAACAGAAACTTTTAAAGCTCAAGTCCTAGAGGTATGTAGGCATTACTGTCTCTAAGTATGGAATGAGGCACTTTCCCAAGCTAGGGTTGATGCCTCTTCCAAACTTTGGAAGACAGAAAATATGTATTATCCTCCAGCCATTCGAGCCTCTGCCCCTCCCCAAACCAAGGATGGTGCTGCTACTCAAGGAGCAGAGGTTAAACAAGGTAATGTAGCTGAAGACCCAGTCTCCACTGAAAGTCAGCTTCAAAAACATGCTGAACCAATAGAAGGGGTGGCACCTGAGGATACATAGCCTCCCAGTGATCCCAAGGAACCTTCCAAGGACAAAAAGACTAACCAAACAATGGAGCTTGTCTTGGTGATAGTTCCAGTAACCTTGAAGGAAGATCTGAAAGGCAAAGGGATAGCTGCTGTCTCCTCGAAGCAACCTCAGCTTCCAAAAGATCCTAAAGGCCCCTTAAAGATAAAGCTAAATCCATGATTGCTCTCTTCTCTTCAGCTTTTCCTTTTACCTTTATCTAATGTAATTTTGACAACTTGCAAGTAATTGTACTTCCAAAGAATTTTGAATCAAAGAAAAAGCAAGTTATTTCTTTTATTTGATGCTTGTTTTGTTATCTTGTTCATCTTACTTGATGCTTGTTAGTCACAATAGAACAATAGTCTATTTCCTTTTATAAATTAATTAATAATTCAATATACTTGCAAATGCTTTAAGTAATGCTCGTGAACTTCTATTTATTTATCACTATTTTTGGGAGTCTTCAAGATTTGCAAGCAGAATGGCAAACTTAGGTATGGATCCATGTTAAACATAAACAGAACGAGGATCAAACATAATTAAATTTTAACTAATGCCCAACAAAATATCAACTTACATAAGAAATATAGACAACAAGAAGTGTTAATTTCCCTAGAAATGATGATCCGAGGACCAAATGTAACCAAGGTTTTGTTCAATACTTAATAAAAATATCTATTTGTACAAGTCATGTGGTCCAAGGAACCAGGCATGAACAAGTTTCAGTTTGATACTTAGAAAAATGAATTTAAGTGTTAATTTTCCCAAAGTAGATGATTCGAGGACTAGACATAACTAAGGTTCTATTTAACATTTAGTAAAATATCAATTCATACAAGGTATGTGGTCCGAGGATCCAAGCATAGCCAAGTTTCAGTTTGATACTTAGAAAAATGAATTGAAGTGTTAATTTTCCTAAAGTAGATGATCCGAGGACCAGACATAACCAAGGTTCTGTTTAACATCTAATAAAATATCAATTTATACAAGGTATGTGGTCCGAGGATTCAGGCATAACCAAGTTTCAGTTTGATACTTAGAAAAATGAACTGAGATGTTAATTTCCCCAAAGTAGATGATCCGAGGACCAGACATAACTAAGGTTCTGTTTAATATTTAATAAAATATCAATTTATATAAGGTATGTGGTCTGAGGAGTCAGACATGACCAAGTTTCAGTTTGATACTTAGAAAAATGAACTGAAATGTTAATTTTCCCAAAGTAAATGATCCGAGAACCAGACATAACTAAGGTTCTATTTAACATTTAATAAAAATATTAATTTATATAAGGTATGTGGTCTGAGAAACCAGGCATGACCAAGTTTCAGTTTGATACTTAGAAAAATGAATTGAGATGCTAATTTCCCCAAAGTAAATGATCCGAGGACCAGACATAACTAAGGTTCTGTTTAACATTTAATAAAATATCAATTTATACAAGGTATGTGGTTTGAGGAACCAGGCATGACCAAGTTCCAGTTTGATACTTAGAAAAATGAACTAAGATGTTAATTTCCCCAAAGTAGATGATCCGAGGACCAGACATAACTAAGGTTCTGTTTAACATTTAATAAAATATCAATTTATACAAGGTATGTGGTCCAAGGAGCCAAGCATGACCAAGTTTCAGTTTGATACTTAGAAAAATGAATTGAAATGTTAATTTCTCCAAAGTAGATGATCTGAGGACTAGACATAACTAAGGTTCTGTTTAACATTTAATAAAATATCAATTTATACAAAGTATGTGGTCCGAGAAGCCAGGCATGACCAAGTTTCAGTTTGATATTTAGAAAAATAGCGACCAACATAATAGAATGTAAATAGGAATAATATGGCAAAAAAGCGTTTCATTAATAGTAATACTTTCGCAGTTTATTTACATTCCAGGGATGTTGTACAATATATTCATCCAGATCTTCAAGACGGTAAGTCCCTATGCCCGTAACCGAGGTAATACGATAAGGTCCTTCCTAGTTAGGCCCCAACTTTCCCCATGCTGGGTTCTTTGCGGTACCCAAAACTTTCCTCAATACTAAATCTCCTGGTGCAAGTGGCTAGCTTCACATGGGAATCATACCCCTGTTTGAGTTTGTGTTGATAGTAAGCTAGTTGAATCATAGCATTCTCCCGCCGTTCCTTAACTAGGTCTATGCTTTTTTCCAGTAAACTGTCATTACTGCTTGGGGTGAAAGAACTCGTCCTTAGTGTCGGAAACCCAGTTTCTAGAGGTATTACCGCCTTGGCTCCATAAGTCATAGAGAAAGGTATCTCTCCAGTGGACCGACGAGGTGTAGTTCAATACGTCCACAAGACATGTGGCAATTCTTCCACCCATCTTCCCTTAGCATCATCTAGCATTTTCTTGAGCCCATTGACTATCACTTTATTGACCGCCTTGGCCTGCCCCTTCCCTTGAGGATAAGCTAGAATAGAATATCTATTCGTGATGCCTAGATCGCTGCAATACCTTCTAAAGGCCCTGCAATACCTTCTAAAGGCCCTACAATCAAATTGTAGGCCGTTATCTGAAATGAGAGTATGAAGGATTCCAAACCTGATGACGATGTTTTTCCAGACAAATTTCTTCGCCTCCATATCTTTGATATTTGACAATGACTCAGCTTCAACCCATTTAGTGAAATAATCTGTTCCAACGTGTAGCCACCTATTATTCCCCGCTGCTTTTGGGAAAGGCCCTACAATGTCTAACCCTCACTGAGCAAAAGGTCAAGGACTAGACAGAGGATTAAGGACACCCCCGGGTTGATGGATGTTGGGAGCTAACCTCTAACATTGGTCACACTTCTTTGCATAATCTTGTGCCTCTCTCTGCATATTGGGCCACCAATACCCTTGTGTGATAGCTCTATGAGGTAAAGACCTTCCTCTTGTGTGACTTCCACAAATTCCTTCATATAACTCTTCCAATAGTAATTTTGTTGCTTCCGGGTGTATGCACAATAAATATGGTCCTGAAAAGGAGCGTTGATACAATTTCTGGTCCTCGGATAGCTAGAGCCGAGGTGCTCTCCTGCATACCTTATCTGCTTCAGACCTTTCTTTGGGCAAGATATCATCCTTAAGGAAAGACACTATAGGATCCATCCAACTGGGTCCCACCCTAATTTGATGAATTCGGATGGCGTTACCACTCGTCTCAGTGGGTTTACACAGATATTCAATAAGGATGACCCGAGGTAGGCCATTCACCGAGGATGTCGCAAGTGTGGCCAAAGAGTCAGCATGGGTATTCCCACTCCTTGATACATGTAATAAGGAAAAAGACACAAATTTGGATTGTATGTACCTGACCTGGGTTAGGTATCTTTGCATTCTTGGATCTCTTGCCTCTAAATTTCCTTCCACTTGGCCTACCACCAATTGTGAATCTGAGAACATTTGTACCGTTTTTCTGAACCATGTCCATTCCTGCCAGTAAAGCTTCATATTCTACTTCATTGTTGGTGGCCAAGAATCCCAACCTGAAGGATTTTTCAAAAGTAATTCCTTCAGGGGACACCAGAACTAGCCCCACACCAGATCCTCTTTGATTTGCTGCCCCATCTACATACATTTTCCATAACGAAGGTTCTTTGCACGATATCATGCCAACTGATTTTTCATCCATGTCCACTCCCTTAACATTCTCTTCTAATGAGGGCTCAGTAAATTCTGCTACCAGATCAGCAAGGACTTGTCCCTTTATAGAGGTGAGAAGCATATATTTGATACCAAAAGCCCTTAGGATGGTACCCCATTTGGCAATCCTTCCCGTATAGTTGGCACTCCGAAGTATAGACTTTAGAGGGAGTTGAGTCAAAACAACAACTGTATGAGATTGGAAGTAATGGGGAAGCCTACGCGTAGCGTGCACCACTGCTAGGATTGCTTTTTCCAACGGTAAATAATGCACCTCGGCCTCATTCAAAGACTTGCTCATGTAATAAAATGGCCTCTGTACATTATTATCATCCCGTATAAGAACTAAACTAACAGCATGATTAGCCACCACAATATATGCGAACAGAACTTCATCAACTTCTGGTCGAGACATAATGGGCGGTCGTGAAAGATATTCCTTAAGTTGTTGAAAAGCCGAAGCACACTCCTCGGTCCACTCGAATCCCTTCCACTTATTCAACCGCTAGAAGAAAGGTTTACACCTATCTGCGGACCAAGAAATAAACCGGTTAAGGGCAGTAGTCATCCTTGTCAACCTCTAAACCTCTTTGGGATTTCGAGGTGGGTGTAAGCTATTAACTGCCTTAACCTGAGCCAGATTAACTTTAATCCCCTAGTGAGTTACCATGTAACCCCCTGGTGAGTTACCATGTAACCTAGAAACTTGCTTGATCCCACACCAAAAGAACACTTAGAGGCATTAAGCCACAATTTGTACCTTCTCAACGTCTGAAAAGTATTACTCAGATCTTCCACATGCGTGGAAACCGCTTTACTCTTCACCACCATGTCGTCCACATATACTTCAATAGTCTTTCCCAACTGTGGCTCGAACATCCTAGTCATCATCCTTTGATAGGTAGCCCCTGCGTTCTTCAAACCGAAAGACATTACCTTATAATGATAATTTCTCGTAGGAGTGACAAATGCAGTCTTCTCTTGATCCTCCAAAACTAGAGGTATTTGGTGATAACCTTGAAAAACATCCAAAAAACTCATTCGAGGATGCCCAACAGTAGCATCCACCAACTGATCTATCCGAGGCATTGGGAAAGAGTCTTTAGGACAAGCTTTGTTAAAATCTATGAAATCCACGTATACTCTCCACTTTCCATTCTTCTTCTTTACTACCACTGTATGAGCCAACCATTCAGGATAAAATACCTCTTTGATAGCACCAGCCTTCTTGAGTTTGAGCACCTCTTCCTTGACAGCCTCAGAATGTTCTTTAGAGGAGCGCCAAGGTGGTTGCCTCTTCGGTACTACAGCTGGATTGACATTCAAATGATGACAAATAAAACTCGAATCAACCCCTGTGGCCTCATAAGCATTCCACGCGAATACATCCACATTCTTCTTAAAAAACGTGACCAGCTCTGCTTTCTCTTCAAGTGGCAACTGAACTCCCACCTGAAAGAATTTCTCAGGGTTGTCATCTATAAGGACCTTCTCCAATTCTTCACACGCAGGTTCCTCTGTCGATGGTACCCCGAGCGTGGCCAGAGACATTGATTGCTATGGCCTTCCCTCAGCCGAGGCAGAGGACTTTGGCCCAGGCTGATGCAAAATTGCAGCCGCCATGCACTGTCTAGCCACAAATTAACTCCCAAGCAGCTTCTCAATCTGATCCCCAGATGGAAATTTGATTTTTACATGTAAAGTCGAGGACACGGCACCCAGAGCATGCAACCATGGTCTTGCCACAATGACCGTGTAGGGAGAATATGCGTCTACCACAATGAAATCCACGTCTACCACTTCTGGGCCTAATTGCACAGGCGATCTAATTTGCCCCTTTGGTATGACAGCCTTCCCCTCAAAGCTTATTAAGGGCAAATCATAAGCCGCAAGATCTTCAAGTTTTAAGTTTAGCCCTTTGAATAAGTCAAGGTACATGATATCTGCACCACTACCCTGATCAACCATTACCCTCCTCACATCGTAGCCCCCTATTCTCAGCGTAACCACCACAGTATCATCATGTGGTTGGATAGTCCCGATCTTGTCATCTTTTGAGAAACCTAAAATTGGTAGGATATCCCTTTAATCCTCTTCGACTCATCCCTAGAATCCTCGGACAGGGTTCGAGCTACAGATATCACCCTGGAAGGATGTGAGCCAGTTCTCTCCGGTGCAGCAAAAATAACATTGATTGTACCCAGAGGAGGCCTTGATAAAGTGCTGCCCTGGTTCATCACCCCTGAGTGGCTTCCCTGCCCATTAGGCCGATACAAGAATTGCTTTAACCTTCCTTCCTTAACCAACTGCTCCAAATGGTTCCACAGAGTCCGACAATCCTCCGTGGTATGACCCATTTCTTGGTGATAGTGGCAATGAAGGTTCTGATTGCATCTCATGGGGTCCCCCGCCATCTTACTAGGCCACTTGAAATATGTTTCATTTTTGATTTTCTCCAACAGCTGATGCACTGGTTCCCTAAAGACAATATTAACCACTTAAGGGGTGGTAGGGCCAGTTTGCCCAATAAAATCTCTTCGAGGCCCGTTGTTGTTCTATCTGTCCGACTTGAAATCCCTTCTCTCCTGAGGGATAACCTTCGCTTTTTCCTTACCTTGTTGTTGATCTTCTTCAACCCTTTTATATTCATCAATGTGATCTATGAGCTGACGTACACATCTTACAGGCTTTTTGGTCAAAGATTTCCTCAAGTCGTGTTCTGCAAGTAGGCCGACCTTGAAGGTTCTTATCGCCACATCATCAAAGTCCCCATCAATCTCATTGAACATCTCCCAGTATCTGTCTGAATATGTTTTCAGGGTTTTCCCTTCTCTCATGGCCATGGATAATAACGAATCCAAGGGCCGAGGAACTCTACTGTATGTGATGAAACGAGAATCAAATGCCCTAGTAAGTTCCCTGAAAGAGTTGATAAAACCTACCCTCAAGCCATCAAACCACCTCATAGCCACAGGTCCTAGGCTAGAGGGGAAGACTTTGCACACTAACGTTTCATTCTTAGAATTCACCGCCATCCTCTGATTGAAATGACTCACATGCTCCACAGGATTTGTTCAGCCATTATAAATGGTGAATGCTGGCTATGTAAAGCGCCAAGGGAGCTTCCCTTCCTCCACTTTGCGCGTGCGTTGTATGTACACTACCCTCTCAGTCCCTATCCTTCCTAGGATGTAAGGGGTGATCCTCACGCTAGGACCCCACAGACTCTGCACGATGTGGACCTAAGCCTACCATAATGTTGAACCTCCTAGAACACAAGAGTTCCCACAGATGGCGCCAATTGTAAGGACACAATTTGAGCTTGAACCCACAGTCAGAAGGGGATGGGCCTGAAAGGCCTTTTACAATAAAATTTTTAAAGGGTGGGCTTGAACTCTAGATTCTAGTCGGATTAGATAACAAAGATAATGGGCCTTTCTCCCAATAATACACACAAGGAACTGTTTATATGAAAGAATCTTCTCCTCGAACACAAGCTGAAGATGATTTCTATTATTTCTTCCTAAGATAGGTTACAGTTATGGATAGTGAGGTATACAGTGTTATTTCTCTGTGTCTCCCGATTCCCTTTGCTGAAGATCCCTTCTTCCTTTTATATCCCCTCCTTCTTCTCATCTTCATCCTCCACGTCAGGGTTAGATCGCTGATTTAGATACTTGTCCCATCCACCTCTCCAGAAGTCATTGGAGACAGGAGCCAAGTTTAACTCTGATGCTCAAGTCTCACTTCCCCATTAATGCGGTCAGAATAGCAATTGCAGAGCATTCAATGTGGGGGCGGTGGTAACAGCTTTATCTCAGATATTCCACCGCCCTTCTTCTTATCCTCCACATTACCGTGTCTACCCTTACCTATAGGATTTTCTAGAACATTGTCCGTGGATGTTAACCAGCCCTTCTCCTACCTCGGCTTTACATAGCTGAGGACATAATCTTTCTTGGACTATCTTTTTGGACATACTTGTTCAGGACTTATCTCTTTATTATTTAGTATTGCTTTATGAGTTGACATTCATACATCCTCGGACCATTCAGTGTTCTCGGATTGGGCTTGTAGCCCAAAAAATACTCTTGGGCCACCCCACACGTATTTCTAGGCCTAATGACCCTACATATATATATATATATATATATATATATATATATATATATATATATATATATATATATATATATTGACAAGTTTGGAGACTTGTGCTTTAACCCCTAATAGGAAGATCGTGTGTGTCATTATCGACTTATTTAACCACACTTAATCCAACCAACCGGGTGAGTGTTCTTTGTTAGGGTTGAAACCAGCTTGAAAGAATATATTGTGTTCTTGGTATTGTACAAGATTTGGCATGTTCACATTTATTAGTACAAGCTATATGTACACAATGTTTTGTCTACGTATTTAACTTCATCACTCTAGTTTCAAAAATTCCAGGAGTAACATATTCATAATCTGTACAAGCTAATATGTCTGCTTGGTCATACTTTGATCATAAAAAAAATCCAAGAAGCACCTACATATACACAATGTTTTATTTTATTTTATTTTTAATTTTTTTCCATAAGCAATGTTTGATTTCTTGCAACGCTTTTGACAAAATTGTGGCCACTATCCAGCCTCTATACATCCTCTAAACTTTAAAAATAGGGATAATTACAGTAAACCCACCTGTGGTTAGGCCCGTTTTCACTTTGCCTACCTATGGTTCAATCAATTACACTGTCCACCTGAGGTACCTTCCGTCAGGGATCTGTTACCCACCTCTCCCTTTGCCGTTAGAAAAACATATTTTTAAGAAAAAAAAAACATAACAAAAATCAAAAAGTTAAAATTTTTGATTGCTTAAGAACTTCTTTGAGAACAAAGTGAAGGCACACACATCAACTACAACAAGAGAGAAACAAACAACCCAGAAAAGTCAATGGCATCTACCTCCTCAGCTCAAACCCCATCTTGCTCAGCTCCTCAGCCCTGTCTGATCGATCTTACTGGCTAGTTTTCTACAATACCTAGATCAGGATTTTCTTTCATGGGTTGGTGCCTATTTGTTGAAATCTTCACGTTTTGTGTTTGGGTTTTAATCTGTTATGTTATGGATTTTGTGTATCTTTAGGGTTATCAAAAAATACCCAACCGGTTTTAAAAACTGCCAAATAAAAATCAATTTCATTTTCAAACCATCAAAAAATTCCAGAGAGAGAAGAAGCAAATCCACCACAAGAGAGAAGACTCAGTAAAAACCCACAGCCTCCACAACTAACCACAAGCTTGCATAAACCCACAATCTCAACCCATGGCACACGGTGGCTCCTCTTCTCCCTCTCATCTTCTCTCGGCCTCAAACCACAAAACAACTAACCACTGAACCCACAGATCAAACCGCAACCCATAGCACAACCAACCTAGCACCACAAATCAAACAGCAACCCATGACACAAGCACAACAAACCACCGTTGTAGCTAGACACCGAACCACCATTGCTACTTAGCAACCCAAGCAAAAAAAACTCAGCACCGCAACCACAACTCATGGCCCATGGCCAAACCAACAGTGACATCCACGACCCACGACCAAACTCACAAATCTAACCATCACAACCAACAAAAACCCACCGGAGCACAACCAACAAAAACCCATATCACAACTAGAGCACAGACCCACAATCTCACAGATGCACGAACTGGAGCACAATCAAACCCACATAACAGAGAAGTGGGTTTACTGTAATTATCCCTTAAAAATAAAATTAGTAAACCTAAATTAGTTGTTTGGTAAGAGGACAACTAGGAAAAGTCAATTCTAAAACTCAATTTTTTTACGCAGCTAATTCACCATTGTAGCTTATTAAGAACTTCTGCTTTCACAACAATTGTAAACAAAATTAGATTGAGTATTTATGGTGATGTGGGTAAAACTAACATGACGGTCTGGCTGGTATGATTAAATTAAGGTGACGGGTAATATGGTTTAGAGAGGACGGACCAGTGGTAGACGGACAGAAAGAATTTATACATCGCTCTCCAGGCCCCCTCAAACCACGCTGTGAGATTAGGGCTGACATGGCCTTGAGTGTGATTCACGCAAACGTAAATACGAAGAATTCTTGCGCTACACATTAGCCTTAATCAAAGGAATTTTATAAGGAAAGGAATTCTTGAAGGTACGAGAATGGAAAGAGTTTTGGTCATGAAAGGAAAGAGCTTGGTAATCAAGGAAGAAAGGGCCGACTCTACGCCTCTATAAATACATCCAAAACCCCCATGACTAAAGGTACGCACATTTGACTCAACTCTAACACTTTAGGGTTGAGAAGAAATTCTAACTTGACCTTCGGAGGGTTTTTGGCTGGCACCACACCGGTGCTCTCTTTTAGGTCTCTTTATTTTCTTTTTGCAGGTTTGATTCGAGTTGGAGAGTGCTTGCAATTTACTGGTGATATTCTCAACCTCATCATATGGAGTCTACTTGACAAAGTTTAGTCCCACTCGACCCCTAATGCCACTAAAATCTAGCTTTGCTGGAACAATTCTCTCAAAGATTTGGAACATCAAAGAGAAAACAAGATAGTATCAATTTTGAGAGACAATGTGGATCAATCCATCTTTCATGAAAAGATGCCTACATGAAAAGATGCCTATACTTTATAGATTTGGCCAATTCCCAATTGTTAACAATCATGCAAGTATTAATTCTTACCTTAATAAACTAAGATGGACTCCCCTTGGTAATCAGGACTAGCCGTAATGGACCTGGCTGGATGGTGACAACAGAAGTGAATATTTTTAGAACCGGAAGTCGTGACCAATTGATTGACCACATCATTTAGAACTTAATGATGGGATTCTATGTGATCCTAATTAGTTAAAACCTGGACCAATTGATGGACCACATCATTAGAACTGAATGATGGGATCTAGGCGGTGAATAGTTTATAACTGAATTACAAAATACATTATAATGACAGCAGATATTTCAATGCCTACATATGGTGGCATGAGGATTATACAAAATACTAGAGAACTAAAACTTATAAGCTCTTGGATATAAAGATAGGGAATACTGAAAAATGGGACAGGCTCCCCTCCCGTTCAAATTTCTCTAGTTTTCTCCATTTTTTATCCGGATGGAGGACACGTGGCGCTTAAAACATCTAAACGTCAAAAACATGCCACATCAAACCTCATTTATTCTCATCTTGTCTACCTCTTTCAGCATCCTCCATTCACAAACCCACCTCCCATACACCAACATTCTTGGCAAACGGACGGCGAGGAGCTGTCAGAATGATGCCGGAGAAGCCAACCCCTAACACCCTTGGCAAACGAAGGTTAAAAACATCTGAAGGTTAAAAACATGCCACATGAAATCGTTAATTACTCCCATTTAACCCACTCTTTTAGCAACCTCTGTTCACAAACCATCATTGGGACCTGCTTCTATGCGGGCTCTGAGAAGAAGAGGAGACAAAACAGTGTCCGAAAGAAAGAAAAGAAACTTACCCATATATACTAGATTTCAATTTCCATTTTTTATAAAAGCTTCAAGATTTCAATTTCTTTTCTTTTCTTACGCTTTCTCAGAGACCAAAAAGTGAAAAATGGTGATGAGAAAAGAGTGAAATTTGGAAATCACCAAGTGGGCTTTATGTGGAGATGAAGATCTGAGAGAAGTAACGAGAGATTATCAAAAATATTTGAAACTTTTAATGTTAGAACTTTCCCCCTGAATCTAATGTATTTTTGATTCGTTTGCCAAGTGGGCATCGCGCGTCGATCTCGCCCGGCGCGAGCTCGACGGCGCAAGATCGCGCCTCGATCTCGCCCGGCGCGAGCTCGACGGCGTGAGATTGCACGTCGATCTCGCCCGGCGCGAGCTCGCCGGCGGGCCTTTGGGTTGAGGACGGCGTGATCTTGGCTTCCCGGCGATCTCCCTCTAGCTCTCTCTCTCTTTTCTGGTGTGGTTGTTGCTCTCTCCCTCTCCTTCTCTTTCTCTGTGTTTTCCAACGGAAAACTCAATTTGAAGGTAAAATACACATGGAAATTATTTTCCGGGTGGGGAGGGTCTGTTTTACAGTCAACGCTTCCTCTTTTCTGTTTGACCAAAATTTTCGGCGTTGCCAAACACCCGCAAATGCTGAAAACATTTTCCGGAATTGGTTTACTGTCAAAACAAACGCACCCTAAAGCTTCACGAAAAGAGAAGTTTTTCTACTCTAGTTTTTGCACAGCACTGCAGCCCTCTCTTTACCTAAAGCAACATATATATAAAAGTTGTCAAAGTCAAAAAGAACTCCTAGTTATGTTGAATTTCAAGATCAAGCTCCTGATGATTCCCAAAGTCTTCAATCAAATTGTGTGGCCAAATAACGTCCTTGATAGCTTTCAATCAGAGCCATGTATTCAACTTCACTAGTTGACAATGCAATATTTGACTGCAGTATCGACCTCTGACTCACCGGAGGTCAACCTCTAGCTTCGTAGTAGATCAAAGATTTTCTAGATCTCCAACATAATCTGAATCAACATATCTAGCTAAGTGTCTTCCCACAGATTCATGTCTCTCAAACTTCAAACCCAAATCAGCATTCCCAAAATACATCTCAAGACCCATTTAACAACTTGTCAATGACCTTTATCCTAATCCTGCATATATTGACTAGGTTCCACGTTGACAGCTTGAGAAATGTTGGGCCGAGTGCGTACTACTGCATATATGAGGTTGGCAACCAAGTCAACCAAATCAGTATAAGAGCTCCTTCTATCACAACATCACAAGGTACACAAAAACATACAAAAGACATTTCTTTATGTTCTAAAATGTCAATGGTTAAACCGAATGACAAAGGAGAAGACATTAAATAACAATAGTTATTCTTTTAAAAGTAAAATATGACAATGTAAAACCTGTAACAATGACAGAAGGTATACCTTTAGTATCTAAGTCAGGTCTTCGAGAACTCATTCTATTGTCACAGCAGATGAGGTCACCTATTTAATTTCCAGATTGGAGTCTTATATACATGCAGCAATGATTTCTCTACTGACCACCACACTTCACATTCAAATGCAATTGCCATTGTTTAGCAAAAAAAGATGCAATAGCCATTAGCTTTTGATGTTTTCCAAGATATCAACCCAACGAATTGAAGAGCGGAATGGCACTAAGAGTATCAGCAAGTGACATCAGCTTTCAACAAGTGAAGTTTAAATTTAATTGAGATTGTAGCAAATCAGACAACTTCGGGACCTGTATAAAAAAATATTCAACATAAATTTAATCATGGAAAGAATATAATAAAATGTGCTAGTGGTTGTTTTCGGTTTCAGATAAAGTAACATAGTTATTAATAGCAAAGCTTAAAGCTCAAAATGTTGACTAGGCATAAAGTTTTTCAGCCTTGTTTAGAAATTAGCAGCTATTGCTGCTTTGTTTTGGGGTAGACTGCAAAATTAGTAATGTGAGACATTTTAGATTCAGCATTCATACTAGCATGTTCTATATTTTTTGCATACTGTATCTTATTTCAACTTATCACTGACGGTGAGGCTTTAGTGTAAGAGCTACAACTGAAATTGGATTAAAACACAGTAAGATATTTTAGACATGGCAGACTTCATTGATCAAAATTTTAAGTCATATTTCTGAGTAATATAATTAATTCTAAACCTAATGGTACTAATTGAATAATTGCAAGTAAGAGTCAGATTACAGAGACATATGCTCATTGCCTTACCCACAAAGTGTAAGCTAGTTTTTTTTAGAACTTTTGAATGAAATAGATCGCCCAAGCAGGTCAAGACAGCAAGACTGATGAGAAGAGGAGACTGTAACAGACATGTGAAACTCAATTAAGTGAAGCTAGTATTATCAAATGCAAAATGGCTTACAAAAAATTCTGTGAAGTTGATATCAGACATAAAATTAAATTTGCTTGTGGGTTGTTTAGGCTACAAGATGAAGTAACAGAGTTAGTGATAGTAAAGCTTAAGGGTCAATATATTGACCAGGCATAAAGTTGTTCAACCTTGATTAGCAATTAGCAACTATTATGGCTACTTTTTGGGAGACCGCAAAATTAGCTTACGTAAGCAATTTAGATTTAGCTTTCATACATGTATGTTCTATCTTTTTCCCAGGAAAACTACATACTGTACCTTGCTCCAACTAATCATTGACAATAAGGTTTTTAGTGTAGGAACTACAACTTTCGTTTTTTGATAAGTAATAAACCAAAATAGAATTACCCAAAGTATACCAGAAGTATACAGGTGGTTATTAAAATTATATAATAGTGAAGTAAGATATTTTTGTCATGAATGACTTAATTAATAGAAGTTTTTAACTCATATTTCTGAGTAATACAATTAATTTCAAAATCAAATGGTATTAATTGAATAATTGCAAATAAAAGTCAACTTAAAGAGAGGTATGTTCATTACCTTATCCAGTCACTGTAGGCTAGTAGCCTTCAAACTTTTGTATGAATTGGAGAACCCAAACTGGTTGACAAAAAGAAGAGACCGTAAGAGTGATGTAGGACATAATTTACTGTTTAATTATTGTAATTTATTATTTTTGGTATTTTTACGTAAAAACGTTATTTTAGGTTTAGGTGATTTATTTCCTTGTTTTTAGGTGCATTTAATGCTTTTTAGGTCAAATTTGATTCCTAATATGGTTAAGTATCAATTAAAAGTTATTTTAGAATATATTTTCTTGTCTATCAAGTTTTATGGAGCCCTTAAATAGGCTCTTAAGTCTGTAAACGTTTTTTTTATATATTATGGAATAAAAATCAGAAAATGTGAGGCTTTGCTCTTCTTTTGGTTCTTCAAGAACTGTGAACTTATCAGGGATTCTTCCTTTTGGCGTTCAAACTTTATACTTTCGGTTCGTGATTCTTTATAATCATTAATCATTGGGTTAAGGTCAACTTATATCTTTGGTTCGCGTTTCGATTATAAACGTTTGGGTCAGGGTTTCTATCATAAATCTGAATTTTAGCTTTCCTGGGTAAATATTCCAATATTTTTGTTGGGTCTCAAAGCGTGTCGATTGAGGTTCGCATCAAAGAGACATGTAAAAATCCATTAACTGAAACTAGTATGTTAAATTGCTCTGGCAGAGATATGTAGAAGTGATTTTCTGTGAAACAATTTTGACAATCAATCAAGCGTGCAAGATGGCTAACCATCAGATTCATACCTTAGCATGCATTGAAGTGTTGAAGTCACTGAAACAAAGGGCTCTAGATGAGGCCATAATAACATAATAAGATTTGATAGGTGTAGGAACTGTTAGTAATCTGTGTAGCTAATTTTGGTTAGGACATCCACAATCAATTACAAGGAATCTAACCAACTTATTCAAAAGAAACATAGCTTACCAAAATGCAAATATTCAAAAAAAAATTGAAGAAGCCACCATACTCGTGAACATGTGTAGCTTCTCAAGTTGCAAGTTCATTGTAACTGTAATGGCCCAATTGAAACAAGAATTTGCCATCCTGCCACAATGTTGGAGTATGTCATGGATCTTGCCCTATTCTAATTGGTTAGGGGAGTCATCAAAATTTTTTGGGAGAGTGGCCATTCACTATTTTTATATCCATACTAATACATGACTAATGTGTAAAACTTTCAAATCATTTCTGAGTAACAAAATGAAATTCTAAACCAAATGGCAATTTGTAAATTATAGCCAATAAAAGTTATATATGTCCATTACCTTATCTGCATACTATTAAGAACTGGTCTTCCAACTTGTTCATGAATTGGAGCATCCAAACCAATTGGCCCTTTTGTTAAGGCAAAGGTTACAAGAAGAGAAGAACAAAACTGACATTAATTGAAGCTAGAAAGATAAGAAGAAGAAATTATTAGGGAATTATTTTGGCAATCAACCAACATGTAAGATGCCTTTTCACCAGATATATATCTTAGAGTGCAGTAAAGTTCAGATGTTGATGAAAAAAAAGGTCTCTAGGTTAGCCAATCATAACCCAAAAAAAAAAAAAAGATTCAATGGATGGATGACACACTGGAATTCAGTTTATTAGAAAAGATCCATTGCTAAGTACATAAGGGATTGAAGAAACCATGATGTAAAAGCTGGAAAACTTAGACTCACTTGATATTTTGATGGTTGACAAAGGTAGTGCTACCATGTAGAGTAAACTTGTAAACATCTGCAGATATAGACGCAATATTAGTCCAATTGGCCAGCAACCAGAAATTTCACACAGGTTAAAAAGAAGAAGAAGAAGAAGAAGAAGAAACTCAGAAAAAGTAATATGGCTTACCAAAAATTTGAGAACTTGATATCAGACATAAAACGAAAAGAGGCTCTCTTTTGATTTGAATCTCAAGTTGTTCTTCTTTCTTGGGGACATTAAACAGGTCATTTACAGATAAGTCAAATGAAAGAATTTCACAGCATTTTGCTCAAATCCTTTGTCAGCTGTTTGAAGTGTGAAGGGAATGAGATAGATTGAGAGCCTGTTGATCAAATGTGACCTTTTATTGGAACATTGAAAAATAACTAGCATCTTTAATTTAACGAGGCATTGCACCACATCCAGTGCTGGTAGAAATTCCAGCTTCTTGCAATTGTTAACAGCTTCTTGCAATTCTTTTTTACCGCCTTTCCATATTCCTCCCCCTCTCCTCCCTTACTTCCCTCCACAATTTGGGATTTTCTCATACCCCTACCCCCCTCCTCCATCATTGTCTCCCTCACCCCCATCATTTCAGGGGCCTAACCATGTTCTGCCTAAACTGCCTAATCTTGCACCTGCACCTTTAGCCAAACCAGATATCCCCACCATTGAAACTTCACAAAATATCCCTCCTAAACCTCTTTCCTCGGTTCATGGGGGCAGTAAGAGGTCATTTCGCATTGATGCCAAACTTTTTTCATTCTCTTTTGACGGGGGAAGGACTGATTCGTATGCTATTCATGAGACACGTCGGGATGTTAAGAGCTTAATTCATGTTGGACATAGGGGTTTGGAGTGGATCCTTACTTGTCTTGCGGATATACGAGACTAGGTGCCTGGTCGAGCTGTACTCTGTAAGAGATTTAGGAAAAATGGGAAGTTGATAGAGTTTTGTGGGAGATCTAATAGAGCTGGTCTTTTTGTAGTTATTGCAGAATATTTTGGAGGGTCTAGGAGAGGATGTATTATGATACCAGCAAGCTCTAATCGTGCTGGTTGGTCCTTGTTTCAGAGTGAGATAAGGAAATTTTTCTCTGGTGCAAAACAGGGTTCTATGGCTGAAGTATCTTCCATAAAAGGTGGTGAAGGAGGTCAGTCTGCTGGTGGTGGCTAGAGTGGGAAACTTTTATATGTTTTTGGCAATCAACAGAAAAGCAGGAATTTTGAAAATTTTGGAACTATATCGGGGCCGAACGTGACTCATGGAGACCCTTCAGAAAATGTTTAAGTTATAAATGGTAATTTTTCAGTCAAAAATGGCAGACCCACGCGGGCTTTTAAGTTTAAGTTGACTCCAGCTGTTTCGGCTTTGAGAGTGTGCAAGCCTGAAGGGGGGAGACGGGTGGTGACCTGTCTGAGTGTTAATGAATTCAGATGGCCCAAGGCTTTTAGTGAAGGGCCTGAAAATACTGATCTTACTGGTGGGCTTGTTAAAGCCCAAACTAAGGCTACAGTATCCTCACTAAATGAGGATATTTCAGTCAAACCCATGTCTTTTAAAGGACTCCCAGTCAAACCCATGTCTTTTAAACCTTAGGGGGCTCAATCCACTAAAGCCCACAACAAGTTCATAAATAACGTGCTACGGTTGACTGAAAGAAGTTCATGCGAGGTGGGTGAAGGATCAGGGTCACATGTTTCAACCGAGAAGATTCCGAAGCTGGTTGGGGACTTCCCAAGGATCGATGGGTGTGTGGATGAGATTGTGTCTCATGCTTCTTCGGCGGGAACCTAAATTAGTGAAGGATCGAACCCCCACGGCTCAGCCGAAAAGCCACTTATGGTGTTTCCGAGTACAGGCGGGATGGGCGGTGTTCTTACAAGGTCCGATGGGTGTTGTGGAAAGGTTGGGGCTATCGATTGTCTTCCAGTGGACTCTAACTCAAGCAGGGCTGAGGTGGGTTGTATGGGTTTTAGTGTGATAGTTGCCGATGGTCCAGCGGAGGACTTCCCAAACTCTGAGGCTGTCCTTAATCCATTGGACAACCTGTCAATGCCAAACGCTCTACTTCCTCACCTCTATTGGCTTCTGGATTTTCCAATATATTCCGCCACCACCAGATGCTAGGTAAAAATTGTCTCTCCTCTTTCTAAGTTGGGTTGTGATTCTAAGGACGATGAAGTCTTGCTACTGGACTGGGTCAACCCACGGGGTCAGGTGAGGGTGAGAATGGTGGGAATGCTTTGGATTGTGTGCCTCTGGCTTAGTGGGACCCTTAAAGGGGTATGGAATTAGTATCAGAGGAGGCTGAACTGGATGATTTTCTAGTGGGGGGGGATCTGGAACCTTCAGTGTGGGTGAAGAGGAAGATCAAAGGCTTTAGTAAATTTGTGGGTTTCCCTATTGACTCATGCGAGCAACAGTGCATTGCCTTATTTCAAAAACTTGAGAAAGTATGGGAAAAACAAACCACGATAGGTAGTTTGTGCCACAACGCATCTTCATCTAAAAAAGGTATGAGGGAATTGAGGAATTTAGTTTCTTCCGTTAACTATGAGGGGCAATCTGGTCGATTAACCAGAGAGACTGAGAATTTCTGTGGGGTGGGCTCAGTTAGTTGTCCATGAATTTAAAACTCTTATCTTGGAATGTGAGAGTATTAAACAATCCTCAAAAGAGGGATACGGTCAAGAATTTACTCAAGGAGTGGAAGTGTGATGTAGTGGGGTTCCAAGAAACCAAGTTAGATTCTGTCAATTCTGCTGTTGTGAAAAGTCTTTGGAGTAGACCTTTTGTTGATTGGGAGGCTTTGGACGCTATTCATATAGTAGGGGGAGTTATTCTAGCTTGGGATACAAGGGTGTATAAAAAAAAAGATTGTATGGTTGGATGCTTTTCTGTTTCTGTTTTGTTAAAGGGTGTGGTAGACGGTTTTGCTTGGATATGTACAGGGCTATATGGTCCGAATGCTGATGGTCTTAGGGATGCTTTGTGGACTCAACTTGATAGTGTGAGAGGGAGGTGGAGTGCTGCTTGGTGTCTTTTTGGTGATTTTAATATCATCAGATTTCTAGTAGAGCGCCTTGGTTGTTCTTCTTTTAGTCCAGCCATGTTCAAATTCTCGAACTTTATTGAGAGGAATTTTTTGGTTGATTTACCTTTGGTGGGGGGTGAGTATACATGGTTCCGTGACTTAGAGAACCCTTTTATGTCCAGAATTGATAGAGTGCTGGTATCCCCTGATGGGGAGGATCATTTTTTGGATGTGACTCAAAGGCCTCTTCCTAGAGTGATTTCGGGCCATTGTCCTCTTCTTGTGGAGGCTGGTGGAATGTCGAGGGGAAAGACTTCTTTCAAATTTGAGAATATGTGGCTTAAAGTGGAGAGTTTTGTGGATCTTGTGAGAGGTAGTGGAACGGATACCATTTTGTGGGGCCTCCTAGTTATGTTCTAGCTTGTAAATTGAAGGCTCTTCAAGGAGACTTGAAGCATTGGAATAAACACGTTTTTGGGGATGTGGCTTTTAAGAAAAAATATTTGCTATCTGAGCTTCTGGACCTAGATTTGAGAGAAGGGATGCAAACTTTGTCAAGAAGGGCTGAGATAAAGGCTAATATTGCATATTTAGCCTCTTTGGAGTAGATTTCTTGGAGGCAGAAATCAAAGGCATTGTACTTAAAAGAAGGGGATAATAATACTAGATTTTTTCATAAGCTTGCTAATTCTCATAGACATACAAATACTTTGAGAGGTGTGAAGGTTGAGGGCATTTTGTACGAGGATGAGGCTGCAATTCAAGAGCAAGTGATGGGTTTTTATAAGTCCTTGTATTAGGAGACCGAATCTTGGAGGCTCACTATTGATGGGTTAGAGTTTACAAATTTGGATGAAACAGATTGGATTGCTTTAGAAAGGGAGTTTAAGAAGGAGGAGATCATTGCAGCCCTATGGGAGGCTAAGGGTGATAAGGCTCCTGGTCCAGATGGCTTTACTATGGCTTTCTTTCAAAAATGCTGGTGTGTTCTTGAGAAGGAGGTCTTGGCTTTTTTTGCAGACTTCCACAAAGATTGTATCTTTGAAAAATCACTCAATGCCACCTTCTTGTGTTTGATTCCCAAGAAGCTTAGTGCATTCAATATTAGAGATTTTCGCCCAATCAGCTTGGTGGGTAGTTTGTACAAGCTACTTTCAAAGGTGTTGGCACATAGACTTCATTGTGTTTTGGATAAACTTATTTCCAACTCCCAAAATTCTTTTGTTGGGGGAAGACAGATACTTGACTCTATTTTTATTGCAAATGAATGCTTTGATAGTAGATTGAAGAGTGGTGTGCCGGGATTAAATTGGATATTGAGAAGGCTTATGATCATGTGAATTGGAGTGCCTTATTTTATCTTATGGAGAGGATGGGTTTTGGGGAGAAGTGGGGGCGATGGATGAAGATGTGTATTTCTACTGCTCGTTTTTCAGTGCTTATTAATGGATCTCCAGTTAGTTTCTTTGGCAGCTTTCATGGTCTTCGCTAAGGGGATCCCTTATCTCCACTCCTATTCTTATTGGTAATGGAGGTATTGAGTAGGTTGTTGAAAAGGACAGAAGATGGAGGATTTCTCAATGGATTCCAAGCAAGTCCCAATACACGTGGAGGTTTGCATATCTCTCATCTTTTGTTTGCTGATGATACTATTCTGTTTTGTGATGCTTCCAAGGAACAATTATTACATATTCGTATGGTTCTAATTTTCTTTGAAGCTATCATAGGACTGAAAGTAAATTTTGGTAAGAGTGAGATCGTGCCGGTTGGTGAGGTTGGGAACTTGGATGCCTTAGCTCGTATTTTATGTTGTAAGGTAGGCTGTGTACCCATGTCTTATTTAGGGATGCCCTTGGGGGCACATTATAAGGATTCCTCAATTTGGAACCCTATCATTGAAAGGATGGAAAAAAAGCTTGCAGGTTGGAAGCAGTTATATTTGTCAAAAGGAGGTAGACTTACTTTATTGAAGAATACTTTATCAAGTCTTCCTACTTATTATTTATCTTTGTTCACTATTCCACAACATGTGGCGGAAAGATTAGAGAAAATTCAAGGGAATTTCCTTTAGGGGAGATCTAATGATGTCTTTAAATTCTCACTTGTTGCTTGGGAGAAAGTTGTGTGGCCAGTGGAGTATGGTGGCTTGGGGATTCGGAGATTTGGGCTGTTTAACCAAGCTTTGCTTGGGAAGTGGCTCTGGCATTTTGGGAATGAGGTCACACGTTTATGGAGGTAGGTTATAGCCAAATATGGGGAGGCCAGTGGGGGATGGTGTACTAGAGTTGTTGGAGGGACACATGGGTGTGGCATATGGAAGAACATTAGGAAGGGGGCTGAGAGTTTCTTTGGTCATGTGTTGTATGCGGCGGGTGAAGGTTTTCGTATCAGATTCTGGCATGACCCTTGGAGTAGCCCTACTGCCTTGAAAGATTTATATCTGGCACTGTTTGCTATTGCTAGGAACGCAGAAGCTATGATTTCTGAAATGGTTGATTATGCTCCGGATGGGGGTGGTAGGAGCTAGAACTTACGTTTTCGTCGTGCATTTCAAGACTGGGAGACAGGAATCTTTTATGATTTTTTTGCGCATATCTCCTCCAAATTACCAAGGGGGGGGTGATGATACCATAATATAGCAATTGAATCGTAGTGGTATTTTTTACGTACGCTGTTTTTATACTTCATTGCTAGTGGCCTCATCTGTGTCTTTTCCTTGGAAGAGCATTTGGTGTGTTAAGATACCTAAAAGGGTGGCTTGCTTCTTATGGACAGCTGCTAGGGGTGGGATTCTTACTATAGACAACCTTGTTAAGAAGAAGATACCTCTTGTGAATTGGTGCTGCCTGTGTCGATGTGAAGAGGAAATTGTGGATCATTTATTGATCCATTGTAAGTATGCTTACACCTTGTGGAGTGAAGTCTTTTGTTTGTTTGGGGTTCAGTGGGTGATACCGAAGAATGCTGTTTCTCTTCTTACTGCATGGTGGAATTGGTTGGGGAGGCACACTTCAAAAGTGTGGAATATGATTCCAGCGTGTCTTATGTAGTTAGTTTGAAAGGAACGCAATACTCGTACTTTTGAAGAAACTGAGAGACTTGTAGACTGCGTGAAGTCTTTGCTTCTTAGGACTTTGTTTGAGTGGTCCCGGATTTGAGGGTTTACACATTGTCTTTCTTTGCTTGACTTTCTTAATTCTGTTAGTCTCTCTATTTGATTGATTTGTACTCTTTTCAATGAAACTGTTATTACCTATCAAAAAAAATAATTTTTTGTTGACTTTTAAATATTATGGTGCAGTGCGTTAAAGTAGATGAGGCAGAGACTTGAAGTAAGCATAAATCCCTAAGCATTTAGCCTTGTCCAACGGAAATCCTATGGTCCTCACATGCTAGGCATTATACTACAACAGTGACGCGGATTCACCGTCTAATGAAAACAACAAAACAGCTACACATAAACCAAAAGTAGATATAAAACATTCATCACAGTTTACCCAATATCAATCATTGAGCTAATCTATAGTCTTAAACTTGTAAAAGAGAAAATTTTCCAGCATGTTCATTCAAATACATAGAAGATGCATAATAATAATAATAATAATAATAATAATAATAATAATAATAAAGAGCAGCATAGAAAAAGATAGATTAATAAAACCTTCAAGCATCCAACTTCAATGACAATCATAACATGTGCAGGGTCCACAAGCTCTGATTGCCATCAATTTGCCACAAAATTTGAACCTAATAAAGTAGAATGAATTTAAGGTGGGATATTAGAGATAAAGGATGGTGCCCGACTTATTAAGTTCAATTATCTTCACAGACAAAGCCATACTGTTCTATTTCATTTTAATCACAGTTTTTATAAATTCAAGAAATCTAGTAAGCACATAAAATAGAGAAATCTGAAGGCTACGTTTATTTAAGAGGAACACATCAGAAGAGAAGAACATGAGATTGGAGGAAACTCACCCTGGCATTACAAAGTCCAGCTATTTAACCTCTCTGGCAGCAAACAGTACGAAATATTCAGCTTTTCTTGTAAAGTGAGCATTAGATGGTAGTAAATTCTAATAAATTTCCAACCACTTTGGCAGACCTTCCACTTAGCTAACAACAGAGAGCATCTCTATTGGCATGGATTGCACTTCTTCCATAATTTGCTCCAGAAATTAGCCATCTTGTTCCCTAAAATTCAGGTCTTCAGGAAAGGAAAAGTTTCCCCACCAGTCTAGCAAAGCTTTAAGATCATCCAAATATGATACCTTCACCTAAGAATATTATTAGGTGTCAAAGTTTGACCAATTTGAATATTACTAGGTCACTGCAAGAAGAATAGAAAATACAGAGTACCACCCATGGATATATATATATATATATATACACACACACACTACGCTTGCTGCTTTCACAAGGTCTAGCTAGAAAGACGTTGTCTTTAGCTTTCTTTTCGCTCACAATTTTTTTTTACCGTGGCAGATATTATAAATCTTGATTTTAAAGATTAGATATCATGTATAGAATGCAATAGAAACAAAGACACAGGAACAGATTACCTATCAATAACGGTCAAAGCGAATGAATCATATCTCCCCAAGTAGAATTCGAACCTACAACCAATCCGTTAACGGCGACCACTTTACCATTGATCTACTGTGGAACAACGATAGATTCAAAGCATGATGATAGTGCAAGGTAATGCTCCCATTGGACCTGATAATAGCATAATACTATGCTAAGACTGATTGTTATGTGAACTACAACTCTACAGCATTCTGTTATGTTGGAAAAGAAAAAAAGAAAATGCCTTGGGAAAAAGAGAAATCACGAAATAACCTACAAGCACATAATTTTATATCTGGTTCATTAAAAAAAATGTTTACTAGAAAAGAAGAGGAGATAAGGTTTAGATTGAATTACCCCATTAGTTCTGTATAATTGGAATACGGGCAATGTTGGGCCATTTTTTCTGTGATTGGAGATGCTGAAAACTTTAATCTCTTGATCATAGTCTATTTGGGAAAGTGAAAGAGGAATAAAGAAATTAGGGTTGGCTATGAATAATAATATATATAATTTGTTCATTCAAAGGAGAGTATATGAGAAGAGGATTTGAGGTATCAGAAAACTTACATAGTTATAATTGGAATGTGGGCAATCTTCAACCACTCAGCCCCGCTTCCCTTTGCACATCTTTCCTTTTACTTGGAGCAATTCCAAGTATCTAGTACTTCTAATCTGATGAGGCGTGTTGTGAAGAGATACATCAGGTTATTGCAGTGATAAATTGAGAGTTTTTTTTAAGGGAAGAAAGGTTGCCCAACCACTCAGGTGAAGTTTCTATTCCATCAAAACTTTCTATCCACAGAGTTTCAAGGGCATTGAAATGTTGAATTTCGCCCGGGAGAGAGTTGAGTTTAGCCCACCCTCTCAATTAGCGTCGTGTGAGAGTGTTGGATGAAATTGAGACTAGGAAAAACATCCAGCTCCTCACAATACCCACCAATCTCCAATCTCTTCAAGCATCTTAATGGACCCTCTGGCAGAAGCGTGATGTTGCGGCAACCTTCAATTTGTAATCCTGTAAGAAAGCACAACTCTCCTAGAAACGGAAAATGACATGGGGCACTACTCAGTTGTTCACAATATTGAATGGTCAACTCCTCAAGGCAAGGACACAATATTGATGTCACCTCCAGTGCATCCTCCACCTCCGCTGCATCCTTCCACTCCACTAGTTTCTTCGTACTCCAAAAATTGAGCGTTCTTAATGCCGGAAACACTACATTATTTCTAGAGCCGAAAAACTCGACTCCAATACATGTCACGTCATCCATTGCCGATATTTCTAGAGCCTTAAGGCAGGGTAGATGCCCGAGGGTGGGAACTTGTTCACATTTGTTGCACTCTCCTAACTTTATCCGGATCAAATTGTCAAAAAGCGACATCCATGATGGGAATTTCTTTCCACCAAAGCCTTCAATTGTTATGGATTTCAAATTTTGATGAGGACGGAGGCCTTCCAACACTTCTTCGTCATTACAATGGTTGACTTTTCTATTTTCATAAAGACTCCAGTGAAATCTTAACTGGTTCATTTTTTCCTTTATTGCTAAATTTGCACTTCTAGCTTCTTCTTGATCTCTCACATTCTCTAGATGCGTAATGTCTAATTCTCCACTAAGTTGATTCAAGCATCCCAATTCCTTGATCTTCTCTCCTACATCTTGACCCACAATGAAACATGACAAAGTTTGTAGACAATTCAATTTCCCCATATCTTTTGGTGTTCGGTTGATCTTATCATAAGCATCAATATAAATATGCCTCAAGTTATCCAATTTTTTTAGATCTTGTGGAAGCTCTCTGAGATAATAGCAGCCTTCAAGTCTTAAAGTTTGCAAATTGTAGAGCTTGGTGATGGAGTTTGGTAATACTTTGATAAAAGCATTTGAGATGTGGAGAAGCCTTAAGTGTACCAAACAACCAATTGAGTCTGATAACTCTGTTTTCTGATTCCTAGATAATTTTAGAACTTGCAAGCATTTAAAATCTGATAATATGTTTCCAGACATAGCATTTTTTGAAACAAGTGTGCGCATTCTCCATACATGGTCATTTGAAAGTGGAATTTTTGGTATTATTTCCCCATCAGATTGGATTAATAAACGCCGTACTATTTCTCCTCCAAAATCAAAGTTTCAAATTTTGAAATTGAGAGGGCAATATCATGCACCAAATCATGCATCTTACAACTCCTAATATTATCAAATACATCCTTTTCCACATCTTGGAATAAGGAATTTGATAACAAGATATTAAAATGCTCGTTACCAATATTTTCCATTGTCGATCTACTTTCTTGAGATAGTTGAAGGAACCCTTCAGCCATCCAAAGCTGAATTAATTCTTCCTTGTTAATCTCATAATCTTTAGGAAAAATTGAACAATATGCAAAGCATTGTTTAAGAGAAGACAATGGAAGACGATCGAAGCTCAATTTTAATATTGGTAGAATTTCATTCCTATCATGTATGGAGTTCCAAATTTCATTGTTTAGAATTGCTAACCATTCATTTTTCTCTTTTTTACGACACATCATCCCTCTTAGGACTTTTCCAACTAATGGTACCCCCCACATTTTTTGGCAATATCCCTTCCAATTTCCATTAAATCTAGAGTTCGTGGAACACTTTCATTAAGAGATACTTTTTTCTTGATTATGGACCAACATTCATCGTCTAGAAGTTTTTCTAGGTGACATGGAGAAAGTGTCTTCACTATTGTTGCCATAGTGTCATTCGTGCAATTGTTGAAACAAACAATAATGCTCCAACACAAATCTTTATAAATCAAAATATAAACTCAATTATGTCTTTTCGTGATGACTATAATGACTAGGAGGATGAGAAATAGTGCTAGAGAAACAAACTATTTTACAAAAAATTTTACAAACTGCTGATATGATGAATGATTATTGATAAATGAAAAAGTGATATTAATGATGAGTTTAGATGAAAACCAGTAAAAAGTTGGTCACATCAGCAGTTTGTAAAGATATTGTAAAATAGTTTGTAACTGTAGCATTACTTAGAGGATGAGAGAAGAGAGATAATGTGAAAATTTTTAGGAGTAAAAACAGATATGAAAATTCAAAAAATAAAAAATAATATATGATATGATAATCAACACTAATGGGTTCATATATTTTACCGTTAGATCTATTTAAATCTAATGGTAAAAAGAAGGTGTAACTTGAACTCATCTCCACATACAAAATTAGAATAAATTAGCTTAATCCTTAGATGAACTTTCATGGAGTATTAATTATACTTTAAAATTTAAACTAGTCGCATGGGATGCTCAAGAATCACCTATTATTGCACATAAACCCAATTTTATCAAGACTAACCAATGAAAAGTTAAAATCAAATGGACAAGACCCAAGCATCACATAAAATCTAAAGGCATGGGATGTTGAATCAAGAAAACATTTAAAAAAATCAAGAAGAAGGTAGAACACTCCTCATTTGTGAATTCTTGTTGTCCTTCTATTGACACCTCATTTTGCAACTCGCATTTAACCTCACATGAAGGGTAAAAGGGTAATTTCACCTTGAAAATATGCATCTTGATTCTGGTCATAAGATCCTTAATTTCATTTCGCCAAAATGATCCTGATGTTGTAACGATCAAATCAACTGGTCATACGCCCTAATCGGACCATCAGATTGAAAGTTATCATCAAATCAAGTTTTAATAGTCGAGGTGCACTATCACAAATTGAATCCGACTATATGTGATTATGAAAAATTGATTCCAATTGGTAATAATTATAATCAATTGGAGATTAATGATGTGTCATAATTTGATTGGTTAAGACTACATTTTGTAGTAAGGTTGCACATACCTAATTAATTAGTTAGTTAAACATTAATTATTCAATGAGTAATTTTTGCAATTATCTTTTAATTAGAATAAATTTGGAACCAATTGAGTCTGAAATGGCAGTGATTGGAGCCATTTAATGTTAATTAGGAACTAATTTGGGATCTATTAAAGTTAATTGTGTTGAAACCATTTTTTAACAAATGACCTCTGCTCACCATTTTATCGATATCTCTCATAATATTTTGAATCTGTGAATGAGGTTAATTTTCCCAGAAACTAGAGATATTGGGTCTCAAATTGAGTACAAGAATGAGATAATTCCAATCAGAATTGAGTCAGAAATGATTTTTTGAAGTTGGCTCTACAGGTTGTTACAGCAGCCATGAGAAAACTGAATTTTGGCTTACTCTTCACTTCCACCAATCTTTACATTTAAAGTACTAGATTTTCCCCAAGGCTAAAATGAGGTCTAGGTTCATGATTCTTTGTCAGCCCTCATTAAATGGCCTTTCAGTCATATTTCCTCCACCACTACTATATAAACCCCCCATCTCCTTCATTCCAGGGCACACAGAAAACCCCCTCTCTTCCTCTTTCTTGAGTTCTAGTGAAATTGAGTGGTCTTGTCATATCTTAGTCTTCTTGAGACTCAAGGTATTGAGTGAAACTCACTCTTCCTCTCCTAACTCTTCTTTTCCTCCACCCTAGGACCTCCCTCAAGAGTCTCCTCATCCACCATATAGATCTTGCATGAAGGTATAATCCATTTCCCTAACTGTTTGTTGTGTTGTCATGATGAGAGTTTAAGATTAAAGCATGGTAATAATCATTTAAATTCCTTTAAATATGTTTGAATGTTCTAAATTGTTCTTATATGTTCTTCACATGTTCTTGGTTGTTCATCACATATTCATGCATAACTCTAGTTTTAATCTTAAATCCACATTAAAAACATGAAAAATATGTTTGTTTAATAATTCTTTTAAATTCTTGAATCTAGGATATCACCATCCACACACATTCACTAGAATTTATTTTTCAATCCAAATGAAATGCTTAATAAATTGAATTAGGGTTTATCACATGCACATACTTTAAATTCAACATGCAAATTGATTGATAACATATTGGATAATGTGATATGAATGTTGGTCACCATAGTCTTAAAGATCGGTTTCACCGGGCAAGGTGAGTGCCTAACACCTTCTCACCTTGTAACATAGCTTCCGAACTTAGATCAAGGGTTGATAGATCAATATTTATCCTTGTAATTTTCAATTTTTAGATTGTAACTAGGAAATAAAGCTATGTATTTTATCTTAGATTGTATCTAGGACCAAAGCCATGTAATTTTCCTATGATCAGTGTAAATTGAAAATTAATAAAATGAGGAATTTTTCAATTTTTGTTTTCTTATTTATCCCAATAATTAAATAAGTGGCGACTCCATTGTAAAACCCTTAATCTAAAAGGGAAATATAACTAGTCGAACCTCCATTTTGAAAGGCAATAACACGACTCCATCCATTCACGTGGATTTAGCCCAACACCTATAAAACGAGCTAGGGGCGTGATCTCTCACACCTTCACGGAAAAGGCCACCAACACAATTTTGAGAAGAACATTTTGAAGTGTAACTGGTCATCTGATGGAAGCAAAGTCATTGTCGGGAGTTTAGATTGGATGGTTTACATTTGGGATACAACTTCTAGTTCTAGACGCATCTTGTATAAGATCCCTGGTCACATTGGTTCAATCAATGAGTGTCTTTTTCATCCTAGTGAGCCTAATGTTGGATCTTGTAGTAGTGATAAACAGATTTATTTGGGGGAGATCTGAGAATCGAAAGAACTTGCACCTCAATGACGGCAAAAATGGCCAAATGCTATCTTTGACGGAAATGTTTGGCGATCTATCACTGTTTGCGCAATAATAACAATCTATCACTTTTTTTAAACTCGATTTTGTAAAACTCAAGTTTACCGTGTAACCCGAGTTCCAAGAACTCGAGTTCCATAAAAAATAACACGACAAACTTGAAGGTTATTTTTTAAAGAACTTGAGTTCCTAAAAAAACTTGAGTTACACATCAAACTCAAGTTCCAAAAGAGCGGTACATTCATATATATTTCCAAAACAGTGATAGATTACCAAATATTTCGGCCAATAGTGGTATTTGGCTATATTGGCCCCTTATTGACTGTTTTTTCAACCAATAGTTGGCTCTTTTAAGTGTCCTCCAAAGACTTTGAAAAGTTTGTATCTCTATTCTAGTTCCTCAAGTTGAATTTTGGTATGTTTATTGCCAAGTAGAAGATTATTTTCCATTTTGGAGTATTGGTGCTGCATGTATTTTGGCATTATTAAATACATCTAGGGTTCTATCATCACCCCCACATCCTTTTTTCCAATCAAAACCTAAAATTGAAGCCAGAAAGTGGTTTTAACTTTCATCTCTCTCTCTCTCTCTCAAAACAAATCAGTTCACAGAAAGAAGCCAATTGCCACTCCCCTTTTCCTTAGGGGAAGAAAAAAAAAAAAAAAGGCAATTACGTGAAATGCACAACCATTATCAAATTATTTACAAGCTGCAGTGGAGTTATTATGAAATTACAGATTTTAGCCTTTTTAGGACTACTATATTATGTCTATCTATTATCTCAAAAAAAAAAAAAAAAAAAGACTACTATATTATAAGTAATGTTAGAAATACAAACTTTTTTACAAATTATTAATATGGTGAGTGGTTATTGGTTAATAAAAAAGTGATGTTAATAATTTTTTTTTTTTTTTTTGAGAAGAAAAGTGATGTTAATAATGAGCCTTAATGAAAACTGTTAAAAATTTAGCCAAAAATGTTGTAAAATAGCTTATAGCCGCAACATTACTCCAATACAATTATACATCTTCTCTACGGTTTTAAAATAGTAATCACTTCTTCACTCTTGACCAAAACAAGCATCGGGGGTGAAAATGTTTTCTTTCCAACAAATGAGATTTATGTTGCGTCGGAGCCTAAACCGAAACTCGACGATGGGCTCGATGCATGGCCCAAAGGCTATCGGCGAAGGTCCAAATAATTCACCGTATTTTTATGCCTTGGGCCTAGATTGAGACTTACAAGAACGACCCATAAAAATCCCTACAGCAAACACGTCAGCGTGGTCAAAAAGTCTGCTGTAAGAAATAACAGCTGGAATTTTGACTTAGCATTGAATGTTGATTGGCCTTGGCTGATGGGATTAGAGCATGCATTAGGCTAATGATCTTAGTTGTGTTGCTACTAGATTCAGAGCTCCTTAAGACAGGTTGTATCACCCCAAGCCAAGTGTCAACCTTGGAGCCTTTGTTAGGAACTTTGCTGGGATCCCCTTGGTACCCTTCAAACCACATTTCCCTAAGTTTTCCCATTAGGGGTTCATGTGCTTAGTCCATGAACCAGAGAATACACATTTTTAGCATGAAAATGAGTTGATTTCATGTTGTTTCAGGAGTTTAATGGTCTGGTCATGGCTGCCTCTGATGCTTGACCGAATGGGATAGAGGAGAAAGAAGAGACAGCTAGCTGAAGCCCTTTAGCTTTCTGTCAAGTCAGCTTCAGCTTTATGTCACATGAGAAATGATGATATTTCAGCTTGTGGAGGAAGGGTTCAACCTCTGATGGACACGTGTCCTGTTCTGACCCGATTGGACAACTTGGAACCTGATGACAGTGGGCTTCAGCTGTTGACTTGTGCTGAGTTTTGGCTGATTAGATCACGTGACCTTTAGCTGCTGGGACTTGAGTATGGGCTGGGCTGGCCTAGCTGGGCTTTATATTTGAGCTTCTTTGGGCTTGATTATCCCTACAAAATGAAGAGTTTTGCCATGGATGATATACATGGGCTTTTATAAGTTTTGTAAGAGAAGTATTTCTTGAAAGATAAGTATTTCTTGAAAGATAAGTATTTATATTTCCCATGAGTAAGAGATTTAGTATATTTGAAATAAGTATTAAGATAATATTTTGAGTTATGTAAATATGTGCCAAAATAGCATTTGGGCTTTATAAAATAGTTGCCAAAATAATACTTGGACTTTATGAAGTAGTGCCAAAATGATATTGGGCTTTTAGAGATAGTGCCAAAATAATATTTGGACTTTATGAAATAGTGCCAAAATAATATTGGGCTTTTAGAAATAGTTGCCAAAATAAAATTGGGTTTTAGAAATAGTTACCAAAATGATATTGGGTTTTTAGAAATAGTGCCAAAATAATATTGGGCTTTTAGAAATAGTGCCAAAATAATATTTGGAATTTTAGAAATAATGTCTGTAAGTACACAATTGCACCTGGACCCAAAGACAATCACGGGCTCAGGCCCAATGAGCCTTAAACAATAAAATTTGTAAAGTGTGGGCTTGAAACCTAGGTTAGAAGTACTGGGAGCTTGATAACAGGCTTTTATAAATAAATACAGGTAAATAACGAATGATAATTGCAAATGGATCTCCTCGGACTTGAGCCGAGGACTACTTCTTTATTATTTCTCTTTCTTCCTTAAAGATTACCATTTTTTTTTCCTTTCTTAGTTTCCCCCCCCCCTTAAATACTTCCTTTTCGTGCCACTTTTTGGACAGTGACTAGAAGTTTCAGCCCTACGGTTTAGGAGTCACTTCCCCATTAATGCGGCCAGGGAGGTAGGTGCAGTGCCTTTAATGCGGAGGTGGCAGCCTTTGCCCTTGATATTTTCTTTAGCACTGGTGCATCTAGAAGGTTCAGGGTGTCCCCCTTTAACCATTAGTCTTTCCAGAGTTGTGCCTTGACCTTCATAATGAAATCTTGAGTTCTCTTGGATCGGTCCGAGGAGGAATTCACCCTCGGTTGTATCCTCGGAACCTCGGCATATGGGCCGATTAGTAGAGTTTAATTCTGGAGCAGGTCGGCCCTTCATGCTACAGTCCAAAGGCCCATATGCCCATTTGGGTCCTTTTACTCCCCACAGTGTCAAAATAATATTTGGGCTTTATGAAATAGAGCCAAAATAATATTGAGTTTTTAGAAATAATGCCAAAATAATATTTGGGCTTTATGAAATGGTGCCAAAATAATATTGGGCTTTTAGAAATAGTTGCGAAAATGACATTGGGCTTTTAGAAATAGTTGCCAAAATAATATTGGGTTTTTAGAAATAAATCCAAAATAATATTGGGCTTTTAGAAATAGTTGCCAAAATAGTATTTGGGCTTTGTTGAATAGTGCCAAATTAATATTTGGGCTTTATAAAATAGTGCCAAATTAGTATTTGGGTTTTGTAAAATAGTTGCCAAATTAATATTTGGGCCTAGTGCCAAATTATTATTTGGGCTTTTGTAAAATAGTTTTCCAAATTAGTATTTGGGCTTTTGTAAAATAGTGCCAAATTAGTATTTGAGCTTTTGTAAAATAGTTTGCCAAATTGGTATTTAGGCTTTTGCAAAATAGTGCCAAATTAGTATTTGGGCTTTGTAAAATAGTGCCAAATTAGTATTTAGGCTTTTGTAAAATAGTTTGCCAAATTAGTGTTTGAGCTTTGTTAAAATAGTTTGAGATTTTGTAAAGATATTTCCGTGTAGTAACGAACTTAAAGATGCCGTGTAGCAACGAGCTTAGAGGTGCCATGTAGCAACGGGCTTAGTAAAGGTGCCGTCTAACAACAGATTTAGAGGTGTCATGTAGCAACGGGCTTAATAAGGTACCGTGTAGCAACGGGCTTAGAGGTGCCGTGTAGTAACGGGCTTAGAGGTGCCGTGTAGTAACGGGCTTAGAGGTGCCGTGTAGCAACGAGTTTTGTAAGGTGCCGTGTAGTAACAGGCTTACGGGCTTAATAAGGTGCCATGTAGCAATGGGTTTTGTAAGGTGCCATGTAGCAACGAGCTTAGAGATGCTGTGTAGCAACAGGTTTAGAGGTATTTTTGTGGGCTTCAAAATAATTCTTGGGCTTGTGTGGGTATTTTTGTGAGTGGGCTAAAGAAATTAGGGCCCAAAAATTTGTACCTCAATAACAGGAACATAAGACTTTCGTGTTAAAAGAAAGGCGAAAAACCCATTTTAGTCCCTACATTTTCACATGATTCCCACTTTGGTCCCTAACTTTTTTTCCACCGCTTTTAGTCCCTAAAAAAAAAAAAAAAAAACGATCTCTTTTTTGTCCCTACCGTCAGTGCCCTAACAGCAAAGTCCTAGGTGGCAGATGAAACACCCTATTAGCTGACGTGGCGCTGATGTGACATTTAAAATATTATTTGACATTTTTTTATGCCATGTTAGCATCTTAATTTTTTTTAAAAGCCACATCAGAAAATTTAAAAAAAAAAATTTAAAGAAAAACCTTAAATCTAATTAAATTAAAATTTTATTTAAAATTTTCTATTCTTAATATTCATGTTCTTCAACTTGTTCTTTGTATTCTTCACAGCCCAAACCCAACAACCAAGAACCCAAACCCATATCAGAAGAACACAAACAAAAAAAGAAGAAAAAATTAAATTAAATTAAATACTAACAGGAAATTTTCTTCATGTTCTTCCCAAACCCAAGAAGCAACCAAACCAATCTCTAGCAAACTCCAAATCCAAATCCAGCAACCAAACCCAATCTCCATCAAATCCAGAAAAACAAAAAATAAATCCAAGAAACAAACCCATAAACACAGTAACTAACCCAATCCCTAGCAAACCCATAAACCCAGAAATTTTCTTGGGAAACAAACACACAAAAAACCCATAAAATCAAAAAAAAATCCACATCCTCTTGAAAAAAACAAAAAAACAAAAAAACCCAGAACAAGACAACGACACATCGGTCATCAAGTCTTTCATAAGTTCCGATCTCTCAAATTTTTGACCACCACCTCCTTCCCAGGAGCAACAACCTCAACTCCATCACCAAATATCATCTGCAGCTTCGACCTCAATGCCCACACCCGTGCCCATCGTCTCTCAATCACAGCCTTCCGTTGCTCTCTTCAACCAGGAAACGCTCCAACAATGCCTCCGTTTCTCTCTTCAACAATCGCCTCATCCAAATCCACAATCTAAGAGAGAGATTTTAGAGCTTTAGAGCTTTAGAAAGATAAAAGAGAGAGAGAGAGATTTTAGAGCTTTAGAGCTTTAGAAAGATAAAAGAGAGAGAGAGAGATTTTGATCTAAGAAAGAGAGGTTTAGAGATTTTTGTTTGGGTAAGCAAACCTAAATCTACGATCTCTCTCTTCACCCAACCTCCAACCCAATCGGCTCCCTCCAACGCAAACTGAGGTCCATCCGTTGACTGCAACTCGATCCGTTCGCCGCTACTCATTCCTCTCCTCATCGTGGGATGACTCCACCACCACCACCAGTAAGAGAAGAAAAGAAAGACCATAGCTCAGAGAGAGAAAGGAGAAGAGAATTTGTTTTGATCTTTTAATTAGATTTTTTTTTTTGAAACCGTTTTTTAATTAGATTTAATTTTGTTTTTTAATTTATTTTCTTTTTTGGTTTAAATTTTCTAACATGGCTTTTAAATAAAAATTAAAATGCTGACGTGGCATATAAAAATGTCAAATAATATTTTTTAATAATATTTTAATTGCCACATAGCTAATAGGGTGTTCCGTTTGCCACCTAGGACTTTGCCATTAGGGCACTGATGGTAGGGATAAAAATGAGATCGCTTTTTTGATTTTAGGGACTAAAAGCGGTGGAAAAAAAAGTTAGGGACCAAAGTGGGAATCGCGTGAAAATGTTGGAACTAAAATGGATTTTTCGCCTAAAAGAAACCTACGAAAGGCCAAAATCCAAAAAGATGAAGGCTAGAAAATACAGTAGCATTTTAGTCTATATATGAAAGTTAATCGCTCCATTTGCAAAAATTTCATTAATTACTAACGTATTCATAAACTGTACAAGCTAATCTATCCCCTGGACATACTATGAACATCAAAACTTTCCAAGAAGCAATTGATGGAGCATTTTAATTTTAAATTTTTATTTTAATATTTTTAATGAATAATAAGTTGGAAAATTTAGTGAAAAGAGATATTGGAGTTTAATGTGGTAAACGAGGAGACATTGTGTTATCATATTTAGATTTAGAATCCCACAATAGCCTTATTAATTTATAATTTCGTGGAGATTAAACAAAAGATTTGGAAACTATAGAGGTATCAGTACGCTAAAGACTAGCATCAATAACTATATGGTCAATGAAGCAATATATAATATAGAAATAGCTGGCCACCACTGTCATGTGAATTGCGCATCAACATCTCTAACTTCTGATTCTCAAAAAAAAAACATCTCTAACTTCTATATGTAATTTGTCCAAGGCAACGGGAATATATAGAATAACATTCCACCATCTACCTGTGCCCTTCTGCGTCAACATCATCAATATAACTTTTTTGTTTAATGGCCCATGCACAGATATTATAAAGAGATAATATTGCTCATACAGTCATACATACACATTTTATATAGCTTTTTAATTTGTTTAATGGCCACCATTAATTATGCAAGTTGCAAGAGATGTCAATTTGCACAACTTAATTAAGTTAGTGGGTTTGTCTCTTTTTTTGTAGATGGATATCCTTTTCGAATATGGGCATTGCAGTAGGTAGGGGCGTCCACACAACCCGGTGACCCGCTCAACCCGCCGGACCCGCCCGAAACCGATCGGCCACCACCCGAATTGATCAACCCGATAGCCGCAGGCGGGTTGCCACCCACAGAACCCGATCCCTTCGGGTCGGCTAGCGGTTTTCCTCCCCACAAACCCGAGCCACCCGACCCAACCGATGTAATATACAAATCCGACAACTCCAGCAAGATCAAGCTCAGATTTGAGGAGATCCGGTGAGATCTTGACCATATTTGGTGAGATCCGGCGAGATTCGAGGAGATCCAAGCTTATTTTGGCGAGCTCTTGACCATTCTTGGTGAAATCCAGCGAGATTCGAGGAGATCCAAGCTTATTTCCGGCGAGTTTCGAGGAGATCCAAGCTCATTTCTAGCGAGATTCGAGGAGATCCAAGCTCATTTCGGCGAGATCTCGACCATATTTGGTGAGATCCGGCGAGATTCGAGAAGATTCAAGCTTATTTCGACGATTTTCGGTGCGAATCTACTGAGTTTTTGCAGATTCCGACGACTCTTTTGCAGATTTCGACGACTCTCTAAACCGACCAAACTGACTTGGCCCGACCCGTGGACACCCCTAGCAGTAGGCATACGTTCACATTTTTTATAGACTCATGTTCTCATGAACAAAATAATATAATATTGAGAAATATTTATATAGCTGGCACCATTCAACAATACTTATCTTCTTAATTTATGTGAATTGTCCAAGGCTGATTCAAATAAACATTCATTAATTTGTATTTAATTTGACAACAAAATCAATAGTTGGTGAACAACCAAAACCACTACAGACCGAGTGTTTTCATTTAAGGCAAAACTTAAATACAGTTTCTTATATACGGTTCCTTAGGTTCTCCTCTTAAAAATCTGCCACCTATCTAGTTGAATAACTAAACTAACATAGTTTTAACGCCATTCTCTCTCTCTCTCTCTCTCTCTCTCTCTCTCTCTCTTGCGCGTGTTAGAAAACCCGACTGCAAATCTCTCAAACTTCTCCCAAACAATATCAGAAAATAAAATCTGGTTTCAGAAGGACAAGCCTGGAATGATCTTCTCCATTAATCCCATTATTTTTATTAGAAGATAATTGATTTGTTCATGCTTTGTATGCTAGACAAATGATTTTTTAAATAATGAAAAAGAAAAGAAAGAAAAAAAGAAGATGAAGACCACCATAGCAACGTACTGCTTGGATAAATCTAATTCTCATAAGTTTGAAACAAATAGCCATTAGAACAGTAATAGCAGATCCATCCATTCATTCCCAATAAACACAAATTAGAGAAAAAAAGGGGGGGGGGGGGGACTACCCTTCCCATCAAAACCTACTCTGCTACAACTCTACTCGAACCCAATCCTCTACATGCTGCAACCACCTCTATAATCCCCTTCGTGTCATCGTTCTCCCCAGGTTAGACCCAAGCGAAGGTGTGTGAGAAATCAGATCTAAAGCCAATGGGTTTTCTTTTCTCACAGACAAGGGGAAAAAAAATACAACAATAGAAAGTTACGGTACTTTTAACAGTGTTTGTTTAGTTATACGTTTAGACAAGTGGCAGCTTTTTAAGAGAGGAACCTAAGGAACTGTATATAAGTAACTATATCTAAGTTTTGTCCTTTTACATAAATATTCTCAGACTAGCTCACTTCACTGAGACCCAGGGACGAAGGCATATATGGACTTAGGGTGGCAAGCCACCCCCAATTTTTTTTAATTAGTATATAAATAGGCACTAATTTTAGCAAATTTTTTTAATATAAAAGTATACTTTGCCCCCCTTAAAATTATCATTGATTCTTTTAAGCGTAATAATATAGTTTCAAACGTTTCTACAACATTTTTGCAAATTTTTGAGGTATGAAATTCTTATTTGTTCGTATCTAGGCTTATGGCTTATATAACTATTTTACTCACCAATAACCACTAATTAGATCCGCAATTTGCACTAAATTCAAGTCCAATTCGGATTAGGATTTCATCCTGCACATCAGTAGTATTTTTGGCATAACTTTCGGCTCAGATATCCAATTGAGATGATTCAAGTTGGGCTGGAAATTTAACTTAAAGGGCTACAACTTTTTAGTTTACCAAAAGTCCAAATTCTGACGTTAAATGGGCGAAAATCGTTGGTTAAGTGAAGCCTAAAAATCTGAGATTTTCTCCAAACGGGAATGAGATTCCTTAACCTATTTAAAGGCTCTTTAGGGAAAAAAAGAGGAGGAAAACCTGAGAGGAAAAGGGAGCGCTGTATAGAAGAACTTGTTTTGGGAGTCATTATGAAGAGGAGGATCTGAGGATAAAGGCGAGAGCTTCATGTTGATTAACCAATTCAGATAAAAAACATAAGTTTTATTTGTTTTCTTTTCAATTTTATTATGAACTAAATTTATTTTCTAGAGCATTGATGTAGTTCAGCAATGAACACACAATTTATATTCTGAGTTATTTTATTTTTAATATTTCCATGATTGAGTGTTTAATTCTTATTCTTAATGCTTACTATTTTCTTTACGAATTATTGTTTGATCAATTGAATTACAATGAGACTGAGAAGTGATTTGTTACTTTAGTTCTAGAATTAAACATCATTAGTTGAGCGAAAGTAGAGAGACTTTACCGCGATTAGTGTGATTTTTCAGAAAATTCAAAGTACGTAATGAGTCTCCAATTAATTAAATTCACATAGAGATATGAAATTGTTAGTTGAAGATATTTTTTATATTATTCGAGAGAAGATATTGAATACTTAAGAAATTTTTAATCATCAACGGGAGATTATTAGAATTTAATAATTAGGAAGAATAAATTGTGTGGGATTTGTTAGGTGAAATCAACCGCTCTAAATCCATTCTTATCATATTTTTACAATTTTAGATTTTTGCATTTTGTTAATCTTTTATTCATAGATTTATTTTTATTAAATAGTTTAATTTAATTCAGATAGTAGAACGTTCCATTTATTTTCGATTTTCCAAATAGTAATTAATTTAGTGAATTTCGGTATTCAATAACATAGTTAATCCCTGTGGGTTCGACATTCGTTTTCTAAAAACACTTTACTACTTGTTACGATTTTGTGCGCTTGCAGATTATTTTACGCGAACAGCTTCACACAAACGTTGATCCAATCTGGCTCGATATATGCCAGGACACAATTAAAATTAATTACAATTATATATGTGTGTGGGTTTCAAAAGTTTCTTACTAAATTTAGTATTAAGGGTCCGTTTGGATACAGCTGAAAACTGAAAACACTGTAACAAAATAATTTTTAAATGTGTGAATAGTATTACGAGACCCATTTTTAATAAAAAAAAAATTGCTGAAAATTACGTGAACAGTGCGCACACTGTGCACGCACAATGACTTGTCCCCTAAAAGTAGAAACGGGCAGCAGGGGAAAAAAAAGAAAAGGAAAATGCTAAACATTGGACGCGTTCAGCGCTATCCAAACCAAGCTTAATTCTGTTATTATTATTTTTTTATACAAGATAGAATTTCTACTCTAACCTAATCTAAGTGTATGCAAATTATTTATTTGTAATTATTCCATTTTAATTATTTAATTGTGATTTGTTGAACTACTAATATATTTAGTTTTTAACTTTCTTTTTTATTGCAATACAATGAATTTTGTTAATGTTTATTGTATTTTTCAAATACGATTAAAAAAATTATTATAAAAATCTACTGAAAATGCATAAGTATAGTAAAATTTTCATTGAAATTTATATTTGAGTTAACAACGAATTTTAGAAAAAAATAATTAAAATTAGTTTGAAAGAGTCAAAGTTCTTTTAAATATACTTATAGTTTAAAATTGAAGAGAAACTCGGTAGAAAATTAGGGAAGAATTGAAGTCTAACTTATGACAATTGACACATACAAAATTAGAATAAATTAGCTTAATACTTAGGTGAACTTTCATGGAGTATTAATTATACTTTAAAATTTAAACTAGTCGCATGGGACGCACGAGAATCACCTATTATTGCACATAAACCCAATTTTATCAAGACTAACCAATGAAAAGCTAAAATTAAAATGGACAAGACCCAAGCTACACATAAAATCTGAAGGCATGGGATGTTGAATCAAGAAAGCATTTAAACAAATCACGAAAAAGGTAGAACACTCCTCATTTGTGAATTCTTGCTGTCCTTCACGGAGGGGCCACCAACACAATTTTGAGAAGAACATTTTGAAGTGTAGCTGGTCATCTGATGGAAGCAAAGTCACTGCCGGGAGTTCAGATTGGATGGTTTACATTTGTGCTACAACTTGTAGACGCATCTTGTATAAGATCCCTGCTCACATTGGTTCAATCAACCAGTGTCTTTTTCATCCTAGTGAACCTATTGTTGGATCTTGCAATAGTGTTAAACAGATTTATTTGGGGGAGATCTGAGAATTGAAAGAACTTGCACCTTAGTGACGGCAAAAATGGCCAAATACCATCTTTGACGGAAATATTTAGCAGCAAAATAATTAGGGATCCACCACTTTTTTAAAACTCGATTTTGTGAAACTCGAGTTTGTTGTATAACTCGATTTTGTATCTCTACAATAGTTTCTCAAGTTAAATTTTGGAGTAGAAGATTGTTGAGGTACAAATTTTTTAGCCCTAATTTCTTTAGCCTACTCACAAAATACCCACACAAGCCCAAGAATTATTTTGAAGCCCACATAAATTAATATCTCTCACACATTACTTAAATATTCTCCATGTTATTGGGCTCCCACAAATATTTCCTACATATATAAGCCCTACAAATTACTTTTGGCCCTCTCACGAATACTACCTAGCTACTATATTCCACATATTATCCAACTTGGGTTTTCACCAAAAATGTCCATCACCTTGCTACCAACATTGGGCCACAAAATTATGCTTCCTCCACAAAAAGCCCAAAATCATTTTAACTTGTTGGCAAGACTCAAAAAGCCCAAAAAAACCCTTTTCTAAGTCCGTTGCTACACGGCACCTCTAAGTCCGTTGCTACGCAACACCTCTAAGTCCGTTACTATACGGCACCTTATTAAGCCCGTTGCTACACAACACCTTACTAAGCCCGTTGTTACACGGCACCTCTAAGCTCGTTGCTACACGGCACCTTACTAAGCTCGTTGCTACACGGCACTCTTCTAAGCCCGTTGCTACACGGCCCGTCTAAGCCCGTTGCTACACGGCACCCTTCTAAGTCCGTTGCTACACGACACCTCTAAGTCCATTGCTACACGGCAATCTTACAAAGTCTGTTGCTACACGGCAATATCTTTACAAAATCTCAAACTATTTCTAAAAGCCCAAATACTAATTTGGCACTATTTTACAAAGCCCAAATATTAATTTGACAAACTATTTGTAAAAGCCTAATACTAATTTGGCAACTATTTCATAAAACCCAATATTATTTGGCAACTATTTCATAAAAGCCCAATGTCATTTTGGCAACTATTTCATAAAGCCCAATATTATTTGGCAACTATTTCCTAAAGCCCAATATTGTTTTTGCCACTATTTCTAAAAGCCCAAATACTATTTTTGGCACATGCTTACTAAACTTAAATATTATCTTAACAATTATTTCACATATACCAAATCTCTTACTCATGGGAAATATTAGTATTCATCCTTCAAGGAATACTTCTCTTGCAAAGTTTATAAAAGCCCATGAATATCATCCATGGCAAAATTCCTCATTTTGTAGGAATAATTAGGCCCAAAGTAGCTCAAACATAAGGCCCAGCTGAACTAGCCCAGCCCAGCCCAAACTCAAGTCCCAGCAGCTGAAGCTCACGTGAGCTGATCAGCCAAAATCCAACACAAGTCAAACAGCTGGGGCCCACTGCTGTCAGGTTTGAGCTTGTCTTATCAGGTCAAAACAGGACACATGTCCATTAGGGGTTGAACCCTTCCTCCACAAGCTGAAATATTATCATTTATTATGTGACATAAAGTTGAAATAGACTTGACATAAGGCTGAAAAGACTTGACCAGAAGTTGAAAGCACTTCAGCCAGCCATCTCCTCTTTCTCCTCCAACCCATTCGGTCAAGCATCAAAGGTAGCCATGACTAGGCCATTAAAGCTCCTGAAGCAAACTGAAATCAACTCATTTTCATGCTAAAAAAATATGTATTTTTTGGTTCATGGACCAAGTACATGAACCCCTTATGGGAAAACTTAGGGAAATGTGGTTTGGAGGGCACCAAGGGAAATGTGGCTTGGGGTGATGCAACCTGCCTTTGGGAGCTTTGAATCTAGCAAGCAGCACAGTCAAGGTCATTAGCTTAATGTATGCTCTAACTCCATCAGCCAAGACTAATCAACATTAATGCTAAGTTAGAATCCAGGCTGATATTACCCAAAAACAGCAAGAGTCTTCCAAAAGGTTAAGCTTACCATTTTTAGCTAACACTCTAAGAATGAATCCCTAAGGATTTTATGAAAATTGGGGAAGATTTAGCAAAAGTTATTTGCCAATTGCCCCTTAAATCTCAACTATAAATTGAGCCCTCCATTAATGCCTCAAGGGGGGGGGGGACAAGAACGTACTAAGAAACACACCCACAAAGAAAAGCTCTCACAAAAACCCTTTTGTTTCAGCTTCTCAAAATCCCAACAAAGTTCTAAGTCACAAGACTCTCATTCTCAAGCATGGAAACTGAGTTCCCTCACTCCTAGCTCAAAAAAACCTCTCTTACCTCTAGTTAAAAACATACAGCTCCTCACTAGCAGAAAGTTCCGGCAGCCCTACTATACACTCTCACTCACTGCCCATGCTACCCACAAATGGCTCTCTCTACTCATTATATATACTACATCCAAGAGCATGCTTTGGCACCATAATGATCTTGCTGCACTAGCTGGGATCTCTCTCTCTCCCTTCATCTCACACTAAGCTTTCCTCATTATTTGCTATCATGGAACCCATGATATTTATCTATTCATGGTTATGATATAATTGTTACCATAGAATTTTTTCCCCTCATATTATTGTATTAGAAGACTCTTCCCTAGAGCTAATGGATGATGATTCTGATGTTTCCTCTTAATCTGTGAAATATTTAAAGTTTATTTTACTGTACTGCTGAGTAACTCTTTTCTACAGAAACATGTCACGACTGGGTCATTTTCTGCAGAAGCACTTTGCAGCTGGGTAACCCTTTTCCGCAGATATCACGGCTAGGTCATTTTCTGCAGAAGCACTCCGCAGCTGGGTAACTCTTTTCTGCAGAAACATATCATGGCTGGGTCATTTTCTGCAGAGATACTTTGCAACTGGGTAACTCTTTACTGTAGAAGCATATTACAGCTGGGTCATTTTCTGCGGAAACACTTTACGGCTGGGTTACTTTCTGCAGAAACCTTCTATTGCTGGGCTATTTCTTATAGTATGCTTTTTAACCACACTGACATGTCCGCTGTAGAGATTGTTTATGGGCCACTCTTGTAAGTCCAAACCTAGGCCTAAGGCATAAAAATACAGTAAATTATTTGGATCTTCGCCGATAGCCTTTGGGCCGTGCATCAAGCCCATCGTCGAGTTTCAGTTTAGGCCCCGACCCAATATAAATCTCATTTGTCAGAAAGAAAACTTTTTCGCCCCCGACAAAGATTATCTCTATTGTTTATTGGCAAAGTAGAAGATTATTTTCCATTTTGGAGTATTGGTGCTACATGTATTTTGGCATCAGCAAATACATCTAGGGTTCTATCATCACCTTCATAGAATAGATGATGTAAATGTTTGTAATATGCTCACACCAAGGCATATGGATACAGTATCGCTACTGCCTTAAATCATTCCTTACATTCAACTTCCAAAAGTTTCTAAAAATACAAATAAGATTGCCTCATTAAAAGAAACCTAAAAAAGCCAAAATTCATATTTGCTTAGTCCGCTGGAAAAATACAGCATCATTTTCGTCTACATATTTAAATTCATCCATCCAGTTGCAAAAATTTCAGGACTAACATATCCAAGAACTGCCCCCTCAAACAAAAAAAAAACAAAAAAAAAAACATATTCAAGAACTGTACAAGCTAATCTATCCCCGTGGGCAGACTCTGAACAATTAAGTTTACCAAGAAGCAACTATACAAAATGTTTGTTTTTTTGTATACAAAATTTTTCAGGAAGCAACTATACAAACTATACAAATCATAAATAGTAAGGAGAACTAGGGTTTGACCAATGGTGGCCACTATCCAACCTCTGTACATCCTCTAAACTTAAGAAAAGTAAAATGCAAAGCCTAAGCTGTTTCGTAAGAGGACTAGGAAAAGTCAACTCCAAAACTCAATTTTTTTACATAGCTAAGTCACCATTACAACTCATCAAGAATTTCTGCTTTCACAAAAATTGTAAAAAAAAAAATTGATTAAGTATATCTAGAGTCTGCATGACAAGGTTTAGTCCCACTCAACCCCCAATGCCACTAAAATCTAGCTTTGCTTGAACAATTCTCTCAAAGAATTGGAACATCAAAAAATAAATAAGATTGTTTCAGATTTGAGAGACAGTGGATCAATTCATCTTTAATGAAAAGATGCCAATACATTTCAGATTTGGCCAGTAGTCCCCAATGGTTAACAACTTGCAAGTATAAATTCTTATCTAAATCAGCTGAGAGTGACTCCCATTGGTAATTAGGTCCAGCCAGAATAGACCCGGCCGAATGGTGATATAATAACACTAACTCCAGCACATACGATTTTCTTGAGAACATAAGGATGTATCCCTCTATGTGATCCTATGTAGTTTAAACCCTGACCAATTGATGGAGCACATCATTCAGAATTGAATGATAGGATCTAGATGGTTATTAGGTTGTAACTAGAATACAAAATACATTGACTAGTGACAGCAAATTGTCTTCCCTTTTGCAGAATTGGTTTGCAGTTAGAAGAAAGCAATCACCTTCGAGGTTAATATGGCTCATTGAAGCCAGCCATATCTCCCTTGCTTTGGCTGTAGGTCCAAAATCTACTACAATGCCTACATATGATGGCATAAGGATTAAAAAAAATAATGAAGAACTATAAATTATAAAAGGAAGCTCTTGAATATAAAGTAAGGAAATACTGAACAATAACCCACATTAAACTGTAAGAGAAATACTCGATTGTGAGAATGGTGATGGTTGTTGAATAGTTATTCTACAGATATAGCAAATTATTTCACAAATAGCTATTGTGGGAAAAGACCTCTAGATAGCACTCCCACACAGGATTGATTGTGAATACTAGTATGAGTTTTAGAACGGCCGCCAAACAAAAAATAGCAATAAAAAAAACAAGAAGAAAGTTAGACAACCACATGAACAAGGATTTACGTGGTTTAGCAATAGCCTACATCCACGGGTGATGGTGAGAAGAAAATTTCACCAACAAAATATGGAGATTAGCACAAAGTCACTCTCACAAAGCCCCAAACCCCATATACACCCTAAAAACTCTCCCAAATACGAAGTTTAGGGCTTCACCTAAAACAAAGAGAAGTTTTTCTACTCTCTAATTGTTGCACAGCACTGCAGCCCTCTCTTTGGCTGAAAAAACATATATGTAAAAGTTGTCAGTCAGATAGAACTCCTTGTTATATTTAATTTCAAAATCGTCCTCTTGATGAATCCCAAGTCTTCAATCAAACCTAGTTTCTCAATATCCTCCTTAATAGCTTCAATCATAGCTATGTATTCAGCCTCATTGGTTGACAATGCAATAGTTGATTGTAGTGTCAACCTTCAACTCACTGGTGGTCGGCCCCTAGCTTCATGGTAGAATGAAGCTTATCTAGATCACCAACATAGTCAGAATCAACATATCTAGATACATGTCTTTCAACAAATTCATATCTCTTAGACTTCAAACCCAAATCAGCATTCACAAATATATCTCAAGATCCATTTAACAACTTGCCAAGGACCTTTCCCATAATTTTGCATATAACGACTATCCATATTGACAGCTTGAGCAATGCTGGGCTGTGTGTGTAACAATGCATATATGATGCTAACAAACAAATCGGTATTAGAGCTTCTTCTATCACAACAATAACAGAAAAAGGTACACAAAAACGCACAAAAGACATTTCTTTATATTCTCCAATGTCAATGGTTAAACTGAATGACAAAAGAAAGGACATTAAACAACACAAGTTATTCTTTTACAAGTAAAATATGACAATGAAAAAACTGAAACAATGACAGAAGGTATACCTTTAGTATCTAAGTCAGGTCCTAGAGAACCCATTATATTGTCGCAGCAGATGAGGTCACCTATTTTCCAGATTGGAGTCTTAAATACATGCAGCAATGATCTGTCAACTGACCACTGCGCTTCACATCCAGATGCAATCGCCATTAGCTTTTGATGTTTTCCAAAATACCAGCCCAAAGAATTGAACACTACAAAATTAAAGAGTGAGTATCTACAAGTGACACCAGCTTTCAACTACTCTCAGATGTAATTGACTTTAGCTTTCAACGAGTTAAAATTTACCTGAGATTGTAGCAACATAAATTTAACCATGCTATGAATATAATTAAATGTGCTAGAGGGTGTTTTGGGTTACAAGATACAGTAACACAGGTAGCAATAGCAAAGCTTAAAGCTCAAAACTTTGACTAGGCATAAAGTTGTTCAGCCTTGATTAGCAATTAGCAGCTATTTCTGCTTTGTTTTTGGGTAGACTGCAAAATTAGTAATGTATGTTGGGCTTTGTGGAGCTAGTTTATGTTTGATTCGGTTGACGACTCGACCCGACCTGAATAATGTTGCGTGGTTTTTAATGGGAGATTTTCTGCGACTTTGTGTGAAGTCAGTTTTGGTGAGATAAAAAGGTCTGTAGCTGTAATTTGTATTCTCTCTGATAATAGTGAAATCCTTGCAACTTTGTGGACGTAAGCAAAATTGCCGAACCACGTAAATATTGTCTTATGCGTGTAATTTTTTTTCTATAACATGTGTTTCTCTCTATTTTTTGTTTCTCATAAGTTTAAGAATTCGTGAAAATTTCCTCCAATCTAAGCATTTTAAATTTAGCACTGATACCTGTATGTTCTATCTTTTCCCAAAAAAACTGCTACGGTGTCTTGTTTTAACTTATCACTGACAGTGAGGCTTTTAACTTAGTCGAGGCTGACTTCATTGATGGAAGTTTTAAGTCATATTTCTGAGTAATACAATCAATTTCAAAACCAAATGGTACTAATTGAATAATTGCAAATAAAATATTCATTGCCTTACCCAGGCAAATAAAACTCAATTGCCCTTATTGTATGGGTGTGAAAATTTTGGGGGCAAAATCAGTGTCACCAAAATTTTTCCGTTAAAAAACATCATCTCTTTCTTCATTTCTTTTTCTTGGCCGCGAGAGAAAAAAAAACCGATGGCTTCAGATTTCTTCAGACTTCTCACCTCCAGTCTCGAAAATTATTGCTTTAGTAAAATCGACAATCCGTCGGGTTGTTTTCGTAATTATGAAACGTTTTGATTTCACTTTTCAATCGGAAGGAAAGAGATTTGGAAGCCAAATTTCTTCTCGACAGCGAGATGATATGTGGCGAGAGATATGAAACCATTGGGGTTTCCAGCGAGCCAGGGCAAAAGATAGAAGAAGAAAGAGTTTGAGATTTTTTAAACGCCGTTATATTATTATTATTATTATTATTATTATTTGTCACAGCACATGATATATTTTAATATAAGAAATTATACTTTGTTGAACTATTTATTTATTTATTTAAATTTTAATTTTTTTTTATTGTAATACAATGTTGTTGGTGTTTATTATATTTTGCAAATAAACGATAAAAAAGTCATTTATTATGAAAATCTACTGAAAATGTATAATCAATTTTCTAAAGTATTAAAATAATTTCTAATTAAAATTTATATTTTTGTTAACTATAAATTTTGGAAAAAGAATTTAAATTAGTTTCAAATGAGTTGGAATTAATCTTAAATGAGTCCGATGTACTTTTAAATGGACTTAAAAATAATTTTAGATTGAAGAGAAACTCGGCATAAAGTTAGAGTAGAATTGAAATCTACCTTACAACACTTGATAAAAAATTATAATAAAATTAGTTTAATCCTTTGTTGAACTTCCATCTTAATGATATTATAAACTAGTCATAATTTGAATTGTTCTCAAGACTTACCGATCAAATGCTATAACTAAATGAAGAAGATCTAGCATCACATCAAATCTTACCTAATTCAAATATTTTTAAAGCATATGGTTAGATTTATGAAATCATACAATACTTTTAAGGGGGGAAATATTAATATTAATATTACCACTTTATATTTTTCAAATAACCTAAAAATATTTATTTAATATAAAATTCTTCTGAAAATTCATAATTTATTTTCTAGAGCACTAGCAATGGAGGATGTAAAATAACACTTATTTACATTCTTAAACACTACTTTATTTATTTTGCCATCTCATTTTACAACTCACATAACATTTTTCAGTTTTTATTTTTACATACAACTCATTAAAATAATATAAACTATACTAACAAATAATATAAAAGATAATACAACTCTTCCATCTCTCTACCTTTTTGTCTTTCTCTCTCTTTACCAAACCCATACACTACTTAAAATAATAACATTTAAGTTTACCACCCAGCTATAGTAAGTTGCAAATATACCAACTTACTGTAGCAAAGTGGCATAATTTTTTACAACTACATACCCCAATAGAGTGAGTTTTCAATGAATTTAGTTGTACAATAGCCACTGGGGAGGTTTTACACCTCCCAATGCTAATGCTCTAAAGTATAGTAAAAAATTCTCATTGAAATTTATATTTGAGTTAACAATAATTTTAGTAAAAGTATTTTAAATTAAAAAGAGTTTTAAGTACTTTTAAATATACTTATAGTTTAAAATTGAAGTGAAACTCTGGCATAAAATTAGGGTAGAATTGAAGCTTATAAGACATTTAACACATTCAAAGATTAATCCTTAAGTGAACTTTCATAAATATATACATATATATATATATATATATATATATATATATATATATTAATCTACCTGAAATTTTATATTAATTATATTTTAAAATTTAAAGTAGTCGCAAACCAGTATGATGATGAGATTCATGGAAAAAAAAAAGTGCAATTATTAATTGAAGAGGATAAAATAGGAGACGGATCTCTCTTTGTGAAGCATGACGGTACAGTATTGACATGTGGATGGTTGACGGGTCAATGTTACAAGGACACGTAGTGGACGGTTGTAACATTTGGCCTCCGTTGGTATTGATTAGGCTTTAAGGATTCCTAACCGGAATCAACTTGCATCTCGCGATAAGTCTAATATGGCTTTGCTTGATCTCCACACAAACGTGAATAAACAAAGTTCTTGCGTTACATGTTTCACCATAATCAAAAGATTCCTATAAGGAAAAGAACTCTATAAGGTATGCAGAATCGAAGAGGTGTTATCCTAAAAGGAAAGGGTTTCCTGGCCAAGGTATGGATGATAACCCTATACCAATATAAATACCCCAAAACCCTCGTAAATCAAGGTACGCATAATTGATTCAACTCTGGCATTTTAGGGTTGTGAAAAGTTCTAACTTGACCTTTAGAGGGTTTTTTGGCCGGCATCACACCGATGCTCTTTGATAGGTCTTTGTTTTTCATTGTGTAGGTGTTGTTTCGACTTGAGAGTGCGTGTAGCTTTCTGGTGACTTTTTCGGCATCATCAGTTGGTGCCGTCTGTAGGAAGAAGAATAATTAGCAGCACTGGAGGGTAATTAGCCTTTGCTCTATCCTTGAGACAAAAAGTTGCATGGTATTCACTCGATCGATGGCAACAACCAACAATCAAGGCGACAAACCACATGCCACAGCTCTAGAGAGGCAAGTCCAAACGCTTGCGGTAGCGGTTAAGCGCCTAACCAAGCAGAATTTTGATTTAGAAGAGCAACTGCGGCAAAGGAATGCACACCTAAGTGCACCAGAGGAAGACCAGGAAGGTGCTAGCGCGGATGAAAGGAACGCGAAAGGGCCTGAAGGTAGCAACGCTCCGAGTAGATCGGAGCGGCAGGAGACCAACCGGCCATCCATCTCCGACACCTTACCAACTTACATAGCAGCTGAGATGCAGGAGATGAGGGAACGGATAGATGTGATGATGAACGCCCTCAAAGGTTAAATCTCCAGTGACCTGGATGACCTAGTCCATAGAATAGATTTGCCTTTCACAGCGCTCGTAAGTTCATGCCCCCTTCCCCCAAAATATCGCATGCCTCAGGTGGAGAATTACGACGAATCCAAGGAACCATTGGATCACCTGGAATCTTTCAAGACCCTAATGCATCTTTAGGGTGTACCAGATGAAATCATGTGTAGGGCTTTTCCCACCACGTTGAAAGGACCTGCGAGGGATTGGTACAGTAGGCTGACGCCTAATTCCATCGGCACTTTTAAGGAATTAGGCGCACAGTTCGTATCATACTTTATCGGGAGTCACCGACATAAGAAGTCTACCGCGTGTCTGATGAACATTAGGCAACAAGAAGACGAGAATCTAAGATCATACATAGCCCGCTTTAACAAGGAAGCCCTCTCAATAGACGAGGCGGATGACAAGGTACTTGTGGTAGCGTTCACAAATGGGCTACGAAAGGGTAAGTTCCTGTTTTCTCTGTATAAGAATGACCCAAAGACTATGTCCGAAGTGTTTTATAGGGCAACGAAGTACATGAACGTAGAGGATGCCTTGCTGGCCTGAGAGGAAAAACCTAGAAAAAGGGAAAGGTAGGAAGACACACGATCGGATAAGGGACGGAAGATGGCTAGAACCGGAGAGCGACGGGAAGATTGACGACCCAAACCGCCCACGGGAAGATTCACGAACTTCACCCCTCTCACAGCCCCAATCGACCAAGTGTTAATGCAAATCAAAGATGAAGGAACCCTAACGTTTCTTGGCAAGTTGAAGGGAGATCCGAACAAGAGGCCAAAAGACAGATACTGCCGTTTTCATGGCGATCATGGCCACGATACAACGGATTGTTATGACTTAAAGCAGCAAATTGAAGCCCTCATTAGGCAAGGAAGGTTGCAGAGGTTTGTGAGGAAGGAGAGAATGGATCAACTCCAGGAACAAAATCCTCGACAGGAGAACGAGCGTCCCAAACCACCTATAGGAGATATACAGATGATTGCAGGGGGCACTACTTCTGCAGGGTCTTCCAAAAAGGCCAGAAAAACCTATTTGCGGATGGTTCAAAGTGTTTAGTTGACAGATTCCTCACTGAAAATAATGTGAAGTGATAACCCCAGCATTGGGTTTTCAGAAGAAGATGCGCGACGCCTTCACCACCCACATGACGACGCGCTCATCGTCAACATACGGGCAGGGGACTACAACATGCATCGAGTTTTGGTGGACAACGTAAGCTCAGCGGATATCCTCTACTACCCTGCGTTCCAGCAAATGGGGATTGGTAGAGAACGACTGGTCCCAATGAATGCACCCCTTGTTGGCTTCGGAGGGACAATGCTCTACCCTCTGGGAGTCATCACGTTGTCTGTGACGGCCAAGGATTACCCACAGCAAGTAACCAAGGATGTAGCTTTTCTTGTGGTCGACTGCTCTTCTGCTTATAATGCCATTCTCGAACGACTCACTCTCAATGCATGGAAGGCTGTTACCTCGACCTACCATCTAATGGTCAAATTCCCCACCGAATACAAAGTTGGAGAGCTGTGTGGAAATCAGGTGGCTGCACGGGAATGCCACATCGCCATGATCGAAATGGATGACCACCTACAAGCAATGAGCATTGAGGAACAGCGAACGGTGGTAGAACCGATGGAAGAGTTAAAAGAAGTACACCTGGATGATTCTAGGCCCGAATGGACCACAAGAATCTACACCTTGGCTAGCCAAACAGTCCGACAAGCGCTCGCATTATTCCTCAAGGAAAACCAAGATGTTTTTGCATGGAGTCATGAGGATATGCCGAGGATAAATCCGTCGATCATAATTCATAGGTTGAACGTGTCACCCTTTTTCTCCCCTGTCCGACAGAAGAAACGAGTGTTCACCCTTGAACGAGATCGAGCCATAGCAGAAGAAGTACAGAAGCTACAAGAAGCGGACTTCATACGCGAGGTGTACTACACTGATTGGTTAGCAAATGTAGTAATGGTCAAGAAGGCCAATGGAAAGTGGAGAATGTGTGTCTACTTCACAGATCTGAATAGGGCCTGCCCTAAGGATAGTTATCCACTCCCACGTATTGATACCTTGGTAGACTCCACCGCAAGACATGAACTCTTGAGCTTCATGAATGCCTTCTCTGGCTACAACCAAATTAAATTGGATAAAGTTGATCAAGAGAAAACCTCGTTCGTAACGAGTCAGGGGCTTTTCTGCTACAAAGTAATGCCTTTCGGGCTTAAAAACGCAGGAGCCACATATCAGAGATTGATGAATAAGATGTTCACGCACCAAATTGGCAGAAACGTGCAGGTTTACGTAGATGATATGTTGGTAAAAAGCGTGCAGGAGTCCGATCACCTGAGGGACCTCCGGGAGACTTTCGATACTCTTCAGTCATATAAAATGAAGCTGAATCCGAGAAAAAGCGCGTTCGGAGTAACCGCAGGAAAATTCTTGGGATTTATGGTATCCTAGAGAGGCATTGAAGTCAACCCAGAGAAGGTAAAGGCGATCATGGAACTATCTCCTCCAAAGACAGTAAAGGAAGTACAAAGCTTGACCGGCAAGATCGCAGCCTTGAACAGATTCGTATCAAGAGCGACGGACAAATGCCTCCCATTCTTTTGCAAACTGAAGAGATCATTTGAATGGACAGACGAGTGCCAAAAGGCATTTGAAGAGTTAAAGGTGTATCTCTCCGCTCCGCCGTTGCTTAGCTCATCTATGCCGGGGGAAGAATTATTCCTATACCTTGCCGTCTCCTCAGCAGAGGTCAGAGCAGCTCTCATTAGAGAAGAAGGTAAGGTACAAAGGCCCGTGTACTTTATAAGCCGGGCACTGAGAGCGGCAGAAGAGAGGTACCCTCAGATGGAAAAACTCGCATTTGCTCTAGTAACCGCAGCTCGAAAACTCAAACCATACTTTCAAGCGCATACCATAAATGTCCTGACAGATAAACCCTTACGAAGAGCAATGAGTAGTCCTGAAGCTGCTAAACGGATGGCGCTATGGGCAATTGAGCTGAGTGAATTTGATATTAGATATCAGCCACGGGCAGCCGTGAAAGGACAGATATTGCCAAACTTCGTCGCCGAATTCACTATCATAAAAGAACAAGGGGCAGAAGAGACGCCCATATGGAGAGTCCATACAGATGGATTTTCCAATAAACATGCTGGAGGTGTTGGAGTTGTACTCCATACCCCGGAGGGAGATAGGATCAAATGCATGATCCGCCTGGACTTCTCTACTACCAACAATGAGGCAGAATATGAAGTCTTGATAGCAGGATTGGACCTTGCAATAGCAAGAAGAGCTAAGAGTGTGGTCGTATACTCTGATTCTCAAATCGTGACCAGCCAGGTTAATGGGAGCTATGACTGCAAGAATGAAAGGATGAAAAGGTATCTTGAGAAAGTGAAGGGTCGAACAAATAACCTCCAAATCAAGATGATTCAAATCCCAAGGGAGGAAAACCAAGAAGCCAACTGGCTCGCAAAGGCATTTTCGGCTGAACCTATGATCGTCCCTAAACAGGTCTTGTCCTTCGTCCAGCTCTCATCGTTATTAGATGACCTTAGCATACAGGAGGTAAGCAATGAGTGTTGTTGGACGGCTCCAATATTGGCGTATCTCAAGGAAGGAAAGCTACCCGATAACAAAGAGGACGCAAGGAAGTTGAAGGTTAAAACTGTCTGGTTCGTTTTAATCAAAGACGTCCTGTACAAAAGAGGATTCTTCCGACCATACCTAAGGTGCATCGGCCGCGAAGAAGCGGACTACGTGATGAGGGAGGTCCATGAAGGAGTTTGTGGAAACCATTCTGGATCAAGGTCTTTAGTGCACAAGCTTCTCCGAGCAGGATACTACTGGCCAACAATGCAGAAGGATGCCCACACATATGTTAGGGCCTGCGACAAGTGCCAACGATTTGGCAACTTCATAAGGCAACCAATGGAAGAACTTACCCCTATGACGGCCCCATGGCCGTTTACACAATGAGGATTAGACATCATGGGTCCATTTCCGACAGCGGTGAGGCAGCTAAAGTTCTTAGTGGTTGGTATTGACTACTTCACCAAATGGGTGGAAGCAGAGGCTCTAGCCACCATCACGGAGAAGAATATCCGTAGTTTTGTATAGAGAAGTATTATTTACAGGTATGGAATTCTGAGGGTGCTAGTTTTGGACAATGGGAAACAATTTGACAACGACACATTCAGAGACTTTTGTTCCCAGCTTGGGATCAAGAATCACTACTCGTCGCCCGCTTACCCGCAGGCCAACAGACAGGTTGAAGTCACAAACCGGTCCTTGCTTAAGATTATCAAGACCCGGCTCGAGGGGGCGAAGGGCATATGGCTGGACGAATTACCAAGTGTTTTATGGGCGTACAGAACAATGGCGAGAACACCAACAGGGGAAACACCGTTTCGATTGGCGTATGGTAGTGAGGCTCTCATACCGGCAAAAGTAGGATTAACAAGCTACCATGTGGAGAACTACGACAAGAGCAAGAATGACGAAGCTTTGTGTTTACAGCTCGACCTTGTGGACGAAGTCAGGGCGGCAGCTGAACAGAGATTAGTGCGATACCAGGACCTGATGGCAAAACATTACAACTCTAAGGTCAGGCACAGGGACTTTCAGGTGGGAGATCTGGTCTTGAGAGAAGTACTCAGTGTTGCAAAAGATGCCTCCCAAGGGAAGCTAGGACCTAACTGGGAAGGACCATACAAGATCATTCATGGCATAGGAAGGGAACGTACTACTTAGAGACACTAGATGGAAAAAAGCTGAGTCACCCATGGAACACGGAGCACCTGAAGAAATACTACCAATACCCGAAGGACAAAGACAACAGCATCATTTACCTTATTTCCAGTTTATCTTTTAGTTTTTATTTCCTACCAGCACTTTTAGAGCCAAAAGGCATTTTTCATTTTTATAAACAATATTCTAGCAATCCATTATAATAAGAGGAGTTTATTCAGAGCATATGGAAGGTATTTTGCTTAACAAGTCCATACAGGGGACGAATCATCCAAGAAGGATGAAAACCTACCAAGTCCACAAAGTGGACGGATCATCCAAGAAGCATGAAAATCTAACAAGTTCACAAAGTGGACGGATCATCCAAAAAGGATGAAAGTCTAAGAAGTCCACAAAGCGGACGGATCATCCAAGAAGGATGAAACCTAACAAGTCCACACAGTGGAAGAATCATCCAAGAAGGATGAAAAGCTATCTAGTCCACAAAGTGGACGGATCATCCAAAAAGTCTAAGAAGTCCACAAAGCAGACAGATCATCCAAGAAGGATGAAACCTAACAAGTCCATACAGTGGACGGATCATCCAAGAAGGATGAAAACCTATCTAGCCCACAAAGTGGACGGATCATCCAAGAAGGATGAAAGTCTAAGGAGTCTACAAAGCGGACGGATCATCCAAGAAGGATGAAACCTATCAAGTCTACACAGTGGAAGGATCATCCAAGAAGGATGAAACCTAACAAGTCCACACAGTGGACGGATCATCCTATCTAGAATGCAATGTACATGTCCACAAGATGGACGAATCATCCTCTCAAGGATGAATATGTGAGTCCAAAAAGTGGATGGATCATCCTCTCAAGGATGAAATGTATGAGTCAAATTGTGAGATGGACGGACCTCACAGGTAAAAGATGACTTAATCGTATATACAAGTTCACATTTGGACGGACCCTTGCGACATGATTAGATAATCTATTGTATAAGCCATAAATTAAAAAATTCACGACGGATAAAAACAAGCAAATAAGCTAGTTAAATCCTACAAGAGGAATTATGTCCACAAACAAATTACGACGGTTAAAAGCTGTCCTTGACATTGAAATAAAATATAAAAAAAAACTACTGATGATGCGGGGGGGGGGGGGGAGTGCTTTCAAGTTTATGATCACCGTCTGGTTGATCTTGGGTAAGAGTCTGTCATTCGTCCACAAGAGGAGCATTAACAGCAAACAAGTCTTTTGTACTCTCTGAATGGACGGAGTGAGCTAATGTCTGCCCTTGGACGTCTATGGAGACATAGGACACGTCTAGATCTAGATATAAGGCCTTAACCTGACGGAGGGCATCATCAAATCCGTCAGCAAAGGAGCTCTCAAGCTCTGCTAAAAGAAGGTCGGAGTCACGATACTCCCGTATCGCCTCTTCTTTGGCTTCGCGGAGCTGATTCCTGGCGTCCGTCACCTCCTTTTCTTTATCCTTCAAGATTTGTGTAAGCTGCTCCGTTTGCCTCTCTAGCTCTCCTCTGACCTGCTCAGAACAGGTGAGTTTTCTCTCCATATTGATCTTCCAGGCCTTCAAATCATGAAGCTCGTCCTCTATCAGCTTATTCTTCTTCTTGAGACGGTCCAAAGTTGTCTTATGATTCAGACAACGACCCACCAGCCCTTTCATCATCAACATGGCCTGAAAACAAAGTCAAAATGAATATGATAAAAATGACGAATAAGGAAGGACGGGTTCAAGGCTGAGGACGGGTTTAAAATACCTGAGCAATGGTAAAAAGGCCCGTCTCTCCCATCGCCTCTGTAGCGTGGTTACCAAGGTCCTCATAATTGTCAACAGTAATGATAGATGAGAGTTTTTCTAAGGCATACTCGGAATCTTCTCGCAAAAGGACGGGTGGTTTCTCACCAGTAGGAGCTGGACCTTTCATCAAACTTTTACCCTTTCCATGCCCCATGGGAGTGACCGTTCTTTTGGTCTCGGCTTCCAGCGCTACGACGGGCTCAGGGGTTGTTTTCTACTTCTTTTGTTGACGTTCCATTTTCTCCGGTTGCTTCCGTTTGGATGGAACGGATGAACCCGTCCCCTTAATCTATTGACCAGCCTCCTATTTCTTCTTAGCTGCTTGCTGCTTGATGAAGGCTCTTCTTTTGGCAACGTCCATTTCTACAAAGAAAAGACGGATGTGCAGCATTAGAAAAGAATAAGTAAAAGAAACTGAAAGCGTTTAACGACGGGCTTACGTTTGCGAACTCTATTATTGTAACAACGGGCAGCTGAAGTTAGTTCGGGGCCTTCACAATACCAGTAGAGTGTGTCGAGGGTGACTAATTTTTCCCACGTCCTCTCTTCGAGCTTGGTCTTATTAAAAATCCTCTCCAAAAAGCTCCACTGCTCTAATGTAACTAGCGGACGGTCTCGAGGTACAAAAGAAGACGTTTAGAGTAACTTACAAAAAATAAAAGTAAGGTTTGAGCACACACGGGAACTAAACCAAGTGCATACCCGACGAAGGCATTATGCCCCATGTTGTGTCAACGGGCATATATTTGTTATCCCCTAGACGACACATCCACTCATCCCCTTCCATGAAAAAATACCTACTCTTCCAGTCCCTTTTAGAGTCGGGTGTATCACGCACGAGCCTCAACAACAGGCTCCTAGCTACGAAACTATACATACCCTTTGACTTTATGATCTCAGTGGGACGGTAACAGTGAAAAAATTCTTCCACCGTCAGCCTTCGTGCACCATTTGACATGGCCCCGTACAAGACCTCCACGCCTATGAAAACCCTCCAGGCGTTTGGGGAGATTTATGTGACGGATAAACCAAGATACTGAAGGAGTCGACGGTGGAGAGAGCTTAGAGGAAATCTGAGCCTTGCCTTTAGCATTTGCTCATAAATCCCAACACTTTCAACACCCTTATAGTAACATTTCTCGGATTTATGGGGGAGACGGAGACGGATGTTGTCAGGAATTTGGTACTTGGCCCTAATAGTTTTGAAATGAGATTCTTTGACCGTAGACCTAAAATCATTGACCATCCACAGGGGTAGCATTACGAACTCCCTAAGGCCGTCAGGACCAATTACAGATTGAACAGGGGGATCGATGCTGTGTAGGCCATCACATGAAGCCTCCTCTGAACTATCCGACTCCAAACCTTTGTCATCTAAGGAAGGATAAGTAGCGGACGGATTCCTTTCTTCACTTGAAGTGTCAGGGTCTTTTTGACCTAATAGGATTCCTTCATCGTAGCCCGCCCCGTCGCGGACAAACGAATGATTACTCGACGCACTAGACATTACCTACATATGATGGTAAAACCTAAATCACTGACGAATCTACAGAAAGTGCGTGGATTAAAAAAGAAAAAGTTTAGTGAAGTACATACCGGATTGAAATCAAGCATTATGAGATGACGGAGAGATTAGCAGGACGGTACAAGTGCGTAAAGTAAACGACAGTGGCTCTCTGATTGCAAAATTTCTATAAGAAGGTGAGAATGAAGAAAGAGAAGGCAAGCTTTTATAAAGCAAAGGGCATAGAATACGAAGGGACGCCTCGCTTAGAGTGAATAGCCAATAGATGAAGGCCGCGTGTCCTTTGTCATAAATAATCCTAGCCCATCTGTCTTAATAGGTTACCATGAGAAAGGAAGACTGCCACTCCATGAGTGCATGTAGTTTGTAGCGATGGACTTAAGGAGTGAGGGGGCAACTGAAGAGGATAAAATAGGAGATGGATCTCTCTTCGTGAAGCATGACGGTACGGTATTGACATGTGGATGGTCGATGGGTCAATGTTACAAGGACACATAGTGGACGGTTGTAACATTTGGCCTCCGTTGGTATTGATTAGGCTTTAAGGATTCCTAACCGGAATCAACTTACATCTCGCGATAAGTCTAATATGGCTTTGCTTGATCTCCACACAAACGTGAATAAAGAGAGTTCTTGCGTTACACGTTTCACCATAATCAAAAGACTCTTATAAGGAAAAGAACTTTATAAGGTATACAGAATCGGAGAAGTGTTATCCTAAAAGGAAAGGGTTTCTTGGCCAAGGCATGGATGATAGCCCTACACCAATATAAATACCCCAAAACCCTCGTAAATCAAGGTATGCATAATTGACTCAACTCTGGCATTTTAGGATTGTGAAAAGTTCTAACTTGACCTTCAGAGGGTTTTTGGCCGATACCACACCGGTGCTCTCTAATAGGTCTTTGTTTTTCGTTGTATAGGTGTTGTTTTGACTTGAGAGTGCGTGTAGTTTACTGGTGACTTTTTCGGCATCATCATTAAATATAGCACATAATCCGAATTTTTATCCAGACTCACCAATCAAATGCTAAAATTAAATGGACAAGACCCAAGCATCACGTAGAATCTAAGAGCACCAAATGTTGAAACAGGAAAACAAATCAAGAAAATGACAGAACACTTATTGTTTGTGAATTCATGCTATCCTTCTCGGAGAGGGCCACCACTTGTTGTTAGTGGATCTGATGATGGAACTGCCAAACTGTGGGATATGCGTCAGCGGGGTGCCATTCAAACATTTCTAGAAAAATACCAAATCACAGTCGTCAATTCCTCAATGAGTGTGTTTTCCATTCCAGTGAACCTATTGTTGGATCTTGCAGTAGTGATAAATAGATTTATTTGGGGGGGGGGGGGTGTGGGGGATTTGAGAACCAAACCTAAAGAACTTACAACTTAGTGACTGTATTTTCAGCAAATTGTTGGCTCTTTAACTGGCTCTTTAACTGCCCTTCAAAGACTTTGAAAATGTTGTATTCGTATCTCTTATTGTAGTTCCCCAAATTTGAATTTTGGTATCTTTATTGGCAATGTTAGAAGATTACGTTCCATTTTGGAATATTGTTTCTACATGTATTTTGGCATCTCTGAATACGTCTAGGTTCCATGATCCCCTCCTACTAGGGGTAGCTTGATGCATCTAATGGCCTAAAGCAAAAATTGATTATCATATTTTATATATTAAATTACTAGTAATTAATATGAATCACGTAATTAATTTTTATATAGAAATAGACACAAACAAGTTGAAAAAACTTTTTTGCATTTGTTGATGCGACAAATTGACAGTGGTAAGTAAAGAGTGACGTTAGTAGTAAACTTAGATGAAAACTAGTAAAAGTTTGCTAACTTAACTATTGTGAAAAATGTTGTGAATTTTTTTGTGTATTGCTTTTTATTTTTTTTATTTTTTGAGAAGTGCTACATTCACAATATTTTTCACAACAAATCCTAGATGTTAAATTGCTTCTTGTTTTCTATTTGAATCCATCACTAAAATTATTTGTTTGCTATCGATAACAGCCTGTAACAACTTGCTACTTAGGATTTGTTGTAAAAGTATTGTAGACGTAGCATTTCTCTCCCTCTTTTTTGTTTTTTTTTCATTTGATAAAAATAATATTATTTTATTTATTGGTTAATATTTGGATTTAATTAATACTATTACAATGAAAAAAATTATCCAATTAGTTAAAATTTGGGGGTCTTTTTTTTTGCTTGGGGGCCTTAGGTGACTGCATTAATTGCTTCTAGCATTGAGCCGGCACCACCTCCCACATTCCTTTAGTCCAATTAAAACCTTATTGAGAGGGATTTTTGTAGAAAATCCTTGGCAATTTTAAGGGTGTTGTGTCACTCACAAAATAAAGGCCAATGAAAAAAAAAAAAACACCTAATTACGAGGGTCTAACTATAATCTCATCATGGGTTCCAGTTAGCTCAATAAGTAAAGTCTCTAATGGTCAAATAAAAGATCTGAAGTTCAATTTTCACCTACACCAAAAACCGACTAGTGTCTTGGTCTAATAATAAAAAATTATCATCAATAGCGTACGCTATAGGTTAAAACTCTATATATAAATAATAATAAAAACTATAATCTCATCCAAAAAAAAGGTAAAAAATATTTTCAATAGTTTCTTTCGGTGTATTAGTGAAAAGATAGGATCTATATATATTGACAAGTTTGGATACTTGTGCTTTAACCCCAATAGGAAGATCATGTGTCATTATCGACTTATTTAACCACACTTAATCTAACCAACGAAGTAAGTGTTCTTTGTTAGGGTTGATGCCAGCTTGAAAGAATATATTGTGTTCTTGGTATTATCAAGGGCGTAGCTTGGAATTTTTACATGGGAGGGCCGATGTAAAGCACAAGCTTGGAATGCTAGCCATCAAGCACACTCTATTGAGGTTTTGAGCTGCAACCGATTATTCTCTAATTCTTTTGACGTTTGTTTCTCAATTAGCTTGTCAATATGTTGTGAATAATTCTTTATATCCTCGCAACATTTCACGGAAATTTTATGTAGGGAGTTTGGATCTTTCCCTAAATGACGAAGTAAAAGACAATTCATTCCATCATTCACCTTTTTTCCAATTATTAAAACATGTTAGAATGAATGCATCTGATCCGGGATGACCTATTGGTTTTTTACTAAAAAGGTAGCAAGGTAGACAATATATCGCATCCATTGAAGGTGAGTATTCCAACCAATCCCTATGTGAATGTGATTCAAACCATGAAGGTTGAAATCAACAACAATGAGTATCATCGTTGTATGGATAGTCTATATTTTTAGGTTGATATGGAACTTTTTTAAGATAAGCTCGTCGGATTTCATCTTGTTTGTTAATAGGAAATTCACATATTTGTTTACGTGATCCCGAATCACGACCTATCTCTTCAGATTGAATTCTTGAACATCTAGAGGGGTGTTCATCAGGCATTGAAGTATCAACATTTGTTTCTACAGCCACACGTGTCCTAATTTCTGAATTGCTAACATCTTATTTCTTAAAGAATGCATCAATTGTTTTTTGTTTGCTCATAATTCTTTTAGCTTTAAGAATATGACTCAAAAATTAACCTGAAAAGAAATTTAAAAAATAAAATTTTAATTAGAAATTTTTACTTAGTTATATGAATGTTATTCATATTCAAGAAAAACAAAATTTCTACTATAATTTAAACAGTCAACCCATTTTTAATACAACTTTAATTAATAATAACCCCTCAAACAAAAACAAAAATTAAACACAGAAGTATTGTTACACAACATAAACCAAACAATTTAACAACACCCACAGCCACATCACATGATATCTAACTAATCAAAAATAGGTAATGAATCAAAACAATTTTACCTTAGAAATTTTGTCTTTACAAAGTGCAAAGATGGGCGTGGGCTGTGTGGCAATGCCTACTGCCTCTGCCTACAACTTTAGATCTTCCCTTCAAGACTTATCACAAACAATCTCCCCATGCCTTCAATCATGTATTTCTCTATAAATCTATGAAAATATAAAGAACATGTGAATATTTAGGTGTGGATAGTTGAGAAAATTAAAAAATAAAAATAAAAAAGACACTAAAAAGAAATGATTGTCTAATGCTTAAGAAAGAGAAGAAAACTCACCAGGTAGTCACCAAGTTCCAAATCCTGAAATTTGACAATGAAATATGTTGGGTGATTTGTTTTAGAAAGCAAGAAGAAAGAAAAAATTGATCAGGATTTTTTTTTTTTTTCCAGACTATAAGGACGAGGACTGATCCTGAGTTTTGGGGGCTAGTACTCTGGTTGGCAGCGGAGTAGGAAGTGTATCAAAGAAGACCCCAAAAAAAAAAAAAATTCAAGGGAATGGGATTCGGTGGGGTGCTTTTTTTTTTTTTTTTGACCAAAATGATAGAAGTGGGGTACTAGGCTGGGGTGGGTTTTTTGAGATTGAGAGAAAATGTAGTTTTGTTATTAGTGTTTGGACTTGAGTATTTAAATGTAAGTGGGCTGTGGGTCAATTTTTTGTTTTATTTGGAGTACAGAAGGCTAAAACTAAAGCTGAGCCTGAGAATAGTGGAGATATTACGGGTATGGTGGGGGGCCAGATGACAAGTATTAGGGGCCAATTATTTTTTATAACTACTCTAATGGATATATATATATATATATATATATATATATATATATATATATTTTTTTTTTTTTCCAGGGGCCATGCCCCCCCCCCCCAAGCCACTACATGGCTCCGCCCTTGGGTATTGTACAAGATTTGGCAGGTTCACATTTATTAGTACAAGCTACATATACACAATGTTTTGTCTACGTATTTAAGTTCATCACTCCAATTTCAAAAATTCCAGGAGTAACATATTCATAATCTGTACAAGCCAATATGTCTGCCTGGTCATACTTTGATCGTCAAAATAATCCAAGAAGCAACTATATAGACACAATGTTTAATTTTATATTTTTATTTTAAATATTTTTCCAAAAGCAATGTTTGATTTCTTGCAACGCTTTTGACAAAATTGTGGCCACTATCCAGCCTCTATACATCCTCTAAAATTAAAAAATAAAATAAAATACAAAACCTAAATTAGCTGTTTGGTAAGAGGACAACTAGGAAAAGTCAATTCTAAAAGTCAATTTTTTTACACAGCTAATTCACCATTACAGCTTATTAAGAACTTCTGCTTAATTTCACAACAATTGTAAACAAAATTGGATTGAGTATATATGGAGTCTGCTTGACAAAGGTTAGTCCCACTTGACCCCCAATGCCACTAAAATCAAGCTTTGCTGGAACAATTCTCTCAAAGATTTGGAACATCAAAGAGTAAACAAAAGATTATCTAATTCTTTCAACTACTCACATCAGCAAATGAGTTTATATTTACTTGAGATTCTTGCAGATCTGCCAACGTGAGGACCTATATAAACAAATATTCCACAAAAATTTAGCCAAAGGAAGAATAAGATTAAATTTGCTAGTTGATTTTTTGGGTTACAAGATGATATAACATGGCAATTGTAAAGCTTAAAGCTTGAAATATTGACTAGGCATAATATTATTCAGCCTTGATTAACAATTATCAACTATCACTGCTTCTTTTTTGGGTAGACTGCAAGATTAATTTCTGTATGCATTTCATATTTAGCATTCATACTGTATTTCATATTTAGCATTCATATTAACAATTTGAAACTGCATACTGTATCTTGTTTCAAATTGTTACTGACAATGAGGATTTTTAGCGTAGGAGCTACAACTGAAATTAGTCATGGCTAACCTCATTGATGGAAGTTTTAAGTCATATTTCTGAGTAATGCAATTAATTTCAAAACCAATTGGTACTAATTGAATTATTGCAAATAAAATTCAGTTTACAGAAGCACTTGTTCATTGCCTTATCTCCAACGAAGACTAGCATCCATTAATCTTTTGTATGAACTGGAGCACCCAAATTGATTGACCTCTTATCATAGACTATAGACAACAAGACTGACAAGAAAAGACTGTAACGAACAACATGTGAAAATCCATTAATTGAAGTGATTATCTGTGAAAAAATTTGACAATAAATCAAGTGTAAGATGGCTAATCACCCTAGCAATTAAACAATAAACCGTTGAAGTCACTAGAGCAAAGGGCTCTAGGTGAAGCCATGATAACAGCATACGATTTGATAGGCGGATGAACTGTTAGGAATTCTGTTTAGCAGAAAAGATCTCTTGTTTAGCATACATAGGAGATGGACCATTCCAATATTATTCCCATTTGAGATCCAGAAGCTTTTGAGGGGATACAAACAAACTGAAGACAAGAAAGAAAAAATAGATATAGTAAAATGGCTTACTAAAGTCTGTAACTTGATCATTTAAAAAAAATGCAATAAACTCTAATCTGATTTATTTCAAGTATCTCTTCTTGTAATTTCATAGTTTTATGTCACTGAGTATTTCTAAAATTTGAAAATGCAAGTTGAGAGAAATTGAAGCTAATTTAAAAAGGCTGATCGTAGATGTGTACCTTCGAAGCCACCGAGGAAGAGTTAAGAAACAATTAAAATATGAGATTGAAAAGCAGAAGAATTTTCAAGAATCCTATATCATGAAAGAAAAGATTCACGGCTAACTATTAGGAGATGGAAGCAACTATGGCATTAGCACTGGAAAAAAACCTTGGCCTTACTTGATGATTGCCTGTAGCGTTGCCAAGTATTGTATGCTCATCTTTTTTTTTTTTTTTCTTGGTTAAAGTATTGTATGCTCATCAATACTTGCAAACACATGACATGGTACGGTTCCTGGTGACCAACAACAAAAAATCTTTAAGAAAGAGATAAAGATAAAACTAAAGAGAATAAAATTTAATGCAGTTAGATAATCGAAGTAATTAGAGTACAAAGGACACAATGACATCAACAAAATATATAAACTAGATAGGATAAAACTTAGATATGGTAATTAATTCAGACACTTGGTTGTTTTGAATTTAATTGTTCGTGGAAAAATAATAATATTTGCATCTTATTGGTCAATGCAACCAAGTGTTTTAATTTAATTAGGGTACTTAATGTATTGCACCGAAGGTATTGTACATTTGTACCAAAGTCTTATTTTATCATAAAATGAACATGAACCAGACACAATGAAACCAACACCAACAAACTCACCTTTTAACAATAGAAATCATGGAATTTGTTAAAATGAAAACTAAAAAAAAAAAAAAAAAAAAAAAAAAAAAAAAAAAAAAAAAAAAAAAAAAAAAAAAAGAAAAGAAAAGGAATCGCTAGAAATATGTTGTATTTGTTATCCCAGTTTGATTTTGGTCATGTAGAGCACTTTCTCACCATTGTTTATGTATCAATGTCAATATGAAATATTATTCACAAACATGATCAGCCCTATTTCTTTACCTTTCTGTTTCTTTCGTAAAAAGTTTGCACGTGGAAGATGTTATAAATCTTGATTTTGAAGATAAGATATGCGTGTTGTTGGTAAGATATCAAGCACGGTGAAGGCGTTTCAGATGGATTAGGGTACAAAGTAATGCTCCCATTGGATCTGATAATTGCATAATACAATGCTAAGACTGTGAGTGTGAACTATAACTCTAGAGCTAAACCATTAAAAACTTGAATGCTGTCTGAAGCTCTTCAACAATAGAATGATAATATCAATCTTATGCGAGTGAATTACTACTTTTCCACCATACATATTACATAACCATATAGAGTTTTATTTAACTATTGAGAAAAAAAATTCCCTTGCATTCTTTTATGTTGGAAAGTAAAAAATAAAATTCATTGGAAAAAGAGAAATTGAAGTACCTTGACTTGTTTGCACATGAACACATTTCAGTTCTTTCCCCTATTGCATTACAACAATGAAATAAGCTATAGAAAAGAAGAGGAGGAGATCTGGTTAAGATGGAATTACCACATTATTTTTGTATAATTGGAATATGGGCAATGTTGGGCCATTTTTACTTTGAATGGGGATGCCAAAAATTTAGTGGCTTCCCTAATTTGCTGTGGATGCTTGCTGGGTTCTCTGGGCTAGTAGTTGAGGAGATAATGTCAATGTTACAAGGGCAATTTCTTCCCCAACTCCTAATTTCTCTTTGCTTGGAAACAGTGGTTGAAGATGTTCAGTGTCTTGTCCGTGGGCTACAATGGGTTTCTGTCAAATGTGTTAAGAGAAGTGGAAATAAAGTGGCACATGCCCTTGCTCGCCAGCCATGCTAGGAATATCATATAGATGAAATGTACTGGATGGAGGACACACCTCCACCAGCTGTGGAAGCTTTGTACGTTCCGGGATTCTCTTACTTTGCTTAATTGAATGAATGAATGTTTCAGTTTCAAAAAACAATTGGTCAATCCAAAAGTAGAAAGGAAAAACGGGAGCGAGCTCGAGAGCGTGAAAGACGGGAGGAAGAGTCACGTTCTAAATCAGAAGGTCCTCCAGTGCATAGGAAGCCTTTGAAAGATAGGAATTATAAAGTGGACCTTGAATCTCGGTTGGGAAAAACTCAGCTTGTTGCTACTCCAGTAGTGGCACCTGGATATTACTGTTCAGTTTGCGTGTGTGTGTGTGTAGTGAAGGATTCTGCAAATTACTCGGATCATATCAATGGAAAGAAACATCAAAGAGCGTTGGGTATGTCTATGCATGCAGGTAGAACGGGCATCTGTTGACCAGGTCAAACAGCGATTTGAAGTTCTTAAGAATCCTGGAAGCTTCACTGAACAAGATCTTGATGAGCGGATCTTAAAGCAGCAACAAGAAGAGGAGATAGGAAGCATATCAACAATTTTAGATTTTTTTTTTTTTTTAAAAAAACAGGAAAAATATGAGGTTGGTAATGATTTGCCAAGTTAGTTACCTTCAAAATCAAATTGTATTGCATTATTATAATTGTGGTATCAGTTGTTGAGTATGAGCAATATTAGATTTCATTTCATGACTTCTTGCCCCAGTTAACTAATAGAACACAACCAACACTAATCAAGCCAAAATAATTTCATAAAAATATTTTAATTTGAAATTTATTCTTTTTCTTTTGCTTAGTAACAAGTTGGTAAATGTTGTAGAAAAGGTGACAGAGAAGAGGGGATCTTTTGCATGAATAGTATATTTGTTGGATTGAATTAATACTTCATAAATAAGAAGGGAAAAGATGTGAGAAAAACTTACCAACTTTGATGAACTTATATTGAACTCCATAAGACTAATCAATTGTTCTTCCAACTGAATACAATAAATATGTTGTCACTAGTGCCTGCACATCAAGACAATATATTAAAATAATAAATAAGAAATAGACTAAAATAAAGATCTGGGGAAACTAAACAAAGAAAGGAAGAAATTAGGGAAATTATGAACACAATTGGTTAATTTAAAGTAGAATATCAGAAAAGAGAAGAGGATTAGGCTTGACTCTTGAGCTAACTCATCACACATTGTTGTAGTAATAAAACTTCCTGTTTAATCAATTCCTTGTCAATGGACCAGAATTTCAATACTCTCGGCACTTCTATCATTTAACTTGAGGCAATTATGAATGAATAAGCATTGCAATTTGTTGAACTGACACATGGCATTCACTTTAGGCAAATAAAAAAAGTCCTTGCCCCACCACTTTAGCAAATTTTACATTCCATAATATCAACAAACTTAGTAAATAGTAGATGACATATATAAATCCCAAAGGATAGAACTTGTTGTAAGGGTGATGTCAGATGAAAAGAAGATGAGATTTGGGGGGGAACTCACTAATTTTGATAAAGTCAGGTCTCATCCATCTTTGATCTTTCCTATGTTGCTTTGATAAGTGAAAATAAGATGAAAGCATTTGGACAGTATAGAAGAATTATGATTGTTAAAAACTAACAGCAACAACTATATCTTAAAAAAAAAAAAAAAAATAGCAACAATTTATAGATATAGAAGACGTCAATTACTTGCACAAGTTTAAGTTAGTTATAGTCTTTTCATCTTTCTTATCTCGGTGGATCCTTATGGAATTTTGTTTTTCTAGAGGGCCAATATCGCTGCAGGTATACGTTCATGTACATTTTTCATAGACTCATATTCAATCAACAAAGTAATATAATATAATATAAGTTCAGTCCTGCTCCATCCCCAATTCCACTAAATTAAAACCCAGCTTTGGTCGAACAATTCTCTCAAAGATTTGGAACATCAAAGAGTGAACAATATTGTTCAAGATTTGAGAGACAATGTGAGCAATTCTATCTTTCATGAAAAGATGCCTATACTTTACTGGCCTGTTTGGAAATTTAGAGAGGAAGGAGAGTAGAGGGGAGTAGAGAGGAGGAGAGTAGTGAGAGGAGAGCAGAGGAGAATGATTACCCTCCACCTTGTTTGGATGTTTTTATAATTACTAAAGAGGAAGGGAGTAATTAGCCCTTCTCATTGTTTGGATGTTTTAAAAATTAGGATAGAGAGAAGAGGAAATGATTAAATATTTTTAAATAGACAAATTTACCCCTATTTGAAAATGGACTTGCAATATTGGTCTATGATTAATTTGTTAGATTAAATAATTATGACTATAGAATGCAATATTTTTTTTGATAATTTTTTTTTTCTGATGTGAATTAAATAATCAACATTGGTCTATGATTAAATATTTTTTCTCCTTTTTTATTATACTAAAAAAAAGCCAGCCTAAATTGATAATAATTAAAATAAGAAAAAAGTGTTTGGTTTTTTTTTTTTTTACTGAAAAAAATCAATAAAATATTGAATTTTGAGTATTTCTTTCATTTATTATTATTATTATTTTTAATATTTTTTTTAGTATAATAAAAAAAAGGAGATAAAGAGCGTTACAGATTATTGAGTAAAGGCTTTATCTCCTTTTTAGTAATTAGCCTTTATCTCCTTTTTCTCAATAAAGAGCTGACAGAGCTTGAGAGAAAGAGTGTTACAGATTTTTTTTTTTTAACGGGACAACATTGTAATTTTATAAATATAATAAGGGTAAATTATGTAATTTACTTGATCAATAATTTTATGTGCTTTACTCTCCCTCCAGATCTCTCCAATTTGGGGGAATTAAAAATGAGAGGGTTAGAGATAGTTGAAACCCCTCCAAATCCCTCTCCCTCCTTTAAAAAACTCTCAAATAAGGTAATTGAATTACTCCCCTTCCCTCTACTCTACTCCCCTTCCTTTTTTAAACATCCAAACAGGCCATACAGGTTTGGCTAGTTCCAAACTGTTACCAATCATGCAAGTATAAATTTTTACCTAGATCAGTAGAGATGGACTCCCCTTGCTAATTAGGTCCAGCCACAATGGTCTCGGCCAGATGGTGATATAATAACATTACCTCTAGTGCATATGATTTTATTGCCTCCTTTTGTGATCCTACTTGGTTCAAGCCTTGACCAATTGACAATCCACACATTAACAACTGAATGATGGGATCCAGAAGGTGATTAGGTCACAATTGATATGTAAAATGCATTCTGCAGAATTGGTTTGCATATAGAAAAAATAAAAATAAAAAAGCAATCTCCTTCTAGGGCAATATGGGTCATTGAAGCCTGCCATATCTCCCTTGCTTTGGCCGCAGGTGCAAAATATATTTCAATGCCTACATATGGTGGCATAAGGACTACAAAAAATGCTGAAGAACTATTGCTCGTAAGGAAGCTCTTGGATATAAAGGGAATGCTGAACAATGACCCACTTAAGACCTTAAGAGAAATACTTGATAGTGAGAATGGCGATGACATGGTGATAATTTCTATAAATGTAGCAAATTATTTCACCAATAACCATCGTGGGAAAGGACCTTCTGATAGCACTCCCAAGATTAATTGTGAAAATTATTATGGGTTTTAGAAAGATTTCCAAAAAAAGGGGGGGAAGAAAAAAAAAACTGGAAGAAAAATAGGTATAATAAGAGAAACACCAAGGATTTCACTAATCAAATATGGAGATTACAAAAGAGGCAATAAAACTCACAAAACACAAACCCCAAATACACCCTAAAAACCATCTCACAAATACAAAGCTTAGGGCTTGACATATAACATCTTTCTACTCTCTAATTGTCACGTAGCATTGCAACCCTCTCTTTGGCCGAAGCAGCATATACGTAAAAGTTGCCAATGACCTTTTCCTAGTTCTTGCATATAGTGACCAACCATATTTGACAGCTTGAGAAATGTTGGGCCTATTACATGCCATTGCATTCATGAGGCTGCAAAACAAATTGGTATTAATTAAAGCTTCTGCTTCACAACAATAACAGCACACCATTTTTTTTTTTAAGAAAAAAAAGGCACAAGGTACACGAAAACACAAAAACATTTCTTTGTATTAAAAAATGTCAATGGTTAAACCAAATGAAAAAGGAGAAGACATTAAAAAACACTATTTATTCTTTTGCAAGTAACTATGACAATGAAGAGACTTTAACAATGACAGAAGGTGTACCTTTAGCATCCAAGTCAGGTCTTAGAGAACACATTCTATTGTTGCAGCTGATGAGGTCACCTATTTTCCAGATTGGAGTCTTATATACAAGCAGCAATGATTTCTCTACTGACCATTACACTTCACATTCAGATGTAATTGCCATTAGCTTCTGATTTTTTCCAAGATACCAGCCCAATGAATTGAAGAACAGAATGGCACTAAACAGTATCCAACTCAATCAACTACTCTCATCAGCAAGTGAAGTATATATACTTGAGATTCTATCAATTCTGTCAACTTCAAGACCTGTATAAACAAATATTCAACATAAGTGTAACCATGGGGTTCTGGCAAATCTTTCAACAATATAATTAAATATGTTAGTGGGTGTTTTGGGTTACAAAATAAAGTAATGCAGTTAGTAATAGCAAAGCTTAAAGCTCAAAATATTGACTAGGCATGAAATTGTGTAGCCTTAATTAGCAACTATCACTACTTTTTTTTTTTTTTTTTCGGTAGACTTCAAATATAGTATATGTAAGAATTTAGGTTTAGCATTCATACTTGTATGTTTTATCTTTTTCCAAGAAAACTGCATACTATATCTTGTTTCAACTTATCAATGACAGCAAGGCTTTTAGTGAAGGAACTACAATTGAAATTGGATAAAAAAGCACAATAACTTAATTTAGTCATGGCCGACTTCACTGATAGATGTTTTAAGTCATATATCTGAGTAATACAATTCATTTTCTAAACCAAATGGTACTAATTGAATAATTGCAAATAAAAGCCAGCTTACAGAGACATGTTCATTGCCTTAACAACTCACTGTAGGCCAAGTTGATTATTTCTATTAACATTTCAGATCCAATATTATTCTGATTAACAAGCCAGAAACTTTTGGGGGGATATCAGAAGACAAAAGAAAAAAACACAGAAGTAGTAAAATGGCTCACCAAAATCCATAACTTGAACTTAGAAAGGAAATGCAATAACTCTATTTTAATTTTACCCAAATTTCAAGTTTCTCTCCATTTTATTTTATAGTTTATGATATTAATTATTTGTAAAATTTGAATAGGCAGTTTGAGAGGGATTGAATCTACTTTAAGAAGGCTAATCATAGATGTGTACCTTTGAAGTTACTGGCTTACTGCCGAAGAGGATTTGAGAAACCATGACAATATGCGATTTGAAAAAAAGAAGAATCATCAGGAATCCTATATATCAGGAAAGAAAAGATTCAACGCTAAATATTTAGATAGTGTTGAAAAAAAAATGCTAACAGATACTAGATAGAAAACTACGGTGTCAGTGTTGGAAAAACCTGGGCCTTACTTGATGATTGTCTGCAGTGATACCAAGTATAGCATACTCATCAACATTTCTGGATATGTATACGACTTGGTTCCAGATGACCTACAACCAAAAATATTTTCAGGAAGAAATATAAAGAAAACTCGACAATAATATTAATGTAGTTAGACAATCAATGCAATTGGGGTACTAAGGATGCAATGACATCAACTAAACAAAAAACTATGTCAGAAAATAAACATGAATTAGATGCAATGAAACCAATGGTATAAAAAAACAGAGGTGAATTGTGACTTTTTCCAAAATAGAAAAAAAAAAAAATGGTATCAAAATATGCAATGAAACCAAGACCTTCAAGCTCACCTTTTATATTTTAGAAATCATGGAATTGGTTAAAAGGGTAAAGGAAGAAAGAAGAGGTCTATATATATATATATATGTGGGAAGAAGTAGGGAACCATCCTATTGTTGCTGCTTAGAGAAGGCATAGTTAGAAATATGTTGCAGTTGTTATCCCTGTTTGAATTTGGACATGCAGAGTATTTTCTCACTATTGTTGATATATAAATGTCTATTTTTCAACATAACATATTATTTACAAAAAGAAACACATTTTCTTTATATTTCTTTTTCTTTCACAAAATTTTTGCCCACCGCAGTTGTTCTTAATCTTGATTTTGAAGATTAGATATTATGTGTCATTGGTATAGAATGCAACAGAAACAAAGACAGGGAACAGGCTATCTACTGTGAATAGTTAAAGAGAACCCTTTCATTCTAAATTAACGAATTCAGAATGAATCAAATCTCGCCAAGAAGGATTCAAGCCTAAGACCATTCAGTTCACAGCTAACCACTATACCACTTAGCTACAGAGGAACAACGGGAGATTAGAAGCATGATGAAGGGGTTTAGGATGGATAAGGGTACAAAGTAATTCCTATTGGACCTGATAATTTCTTATTACAATGCTAAGACTGAATGTGAACTACACCTCTAAAGCTAGACTATTAAAAAATTGAATGTTGGTTGAAGCTCTTCAACAATAGAATGCTAACATCAATCTTGTGCAAGGAAATTATTACTTTTCTGTGATAAATAAGCATACGTATTTTTATTTAACTATTGACAAAGAATTTCCCTTTCATTCTATTATGTTGTAAAAGAAACAAGAAATGCCTTGGGAGAGAAATTGAAGTACCTGAACTTGTTTACACACTAGTACATTTCAGTTCTTTCATAGCAGGACATGGTTGAATTCGCTATATTTGTTGATGTGCCAAAAACCGAGACTAAGTGGAACCTGTGTAGACAATTTTGGTTTGCATCTTCCACAACCAACTCATTCACAAGAAACAGACCTTACCAAATCTTTTAAAGTGGCAAGTTCCTTGTAATTGTAACAAGCCAATTGAAACAAGAATATGCCATCCTGCCACACTGTTGAAGTATGCCATGCATCTTGCTCTCTTCTAATTGATTAGGGAGGTCATCAAAATCTCTCAGCAGAGTGGCCATTCAAACTGTTTTTATATCCATACAACTCATAAGTGACTTAGTGTATAGAACTTTCAAATCATATCTTCTTCTTTTTTACTGAATACTTTCAAATCATATCTATGGCCAATAGAAGTAATATAAAACTTTCAAAATATACAACTCATAACTGACTTAATGGCCAATAAAAGTTATATGTGTCCCCTACCTTATTTGCTTACTATTAAGAACTATTCTCCCAACATGTGCATGCATCCAAACCAATCAGCCTTTTTGCTAAGGTAAAGCTTACAAGAAGAGAAGAATAAAACTGACATTAATTGAAGCTAGAAAGATATGGAGAAGAAATTATTTTGAAAATCAATCAACATGCAAGATGGCTTTTCACCAGATATATACCTTAGTGCTGTAAAGTTCAGATGTTGCTGAAACAAAGGGCTATAGGTTAGCTAACCATAAGAAGAAAAATGATTCGATAGGTGCATGACTTAATAGAATTCGGTATATTAGAAAAGATCATTGTTAAGTACATCAGAGATGGAATAAACCATGATGTAAAATCTGGAAAACTTAGACGCACCTGATATTTTGTTGGTTGACAAAGGTTGCACTACCACATAGACTAAACTTATGAACATTTGCAGATATAGACGCAATATAATTCCTATTGGCCAGCAACCAGAAATTTCACACAGGTTAAGAAGAAGAAGAAGAAACTCAGAAGAAGTAATATGATTTACCCAAAATTGTGTGAACTTGATATCAGACAGAAAATGCAAAGAGGCTCTCTTTGATTTGAATCTCAAGTTGCTCTTCTATCTTGGGGATATAGACAGGTAATTTACAGACAAGTCAAATGAAAGAATTTCATTGTTTTGCTCAAACCATTTTCAGCTGTTTGAAGGGAACGAGGCAGATTGAGAGCCTGTTGATAAATAATTGGCATCCGTAATTTAATGAGGCCCTGCACCACATCCGATGCTGGTAGATATTCCGGCTTCTTACAACTGTTAACAGACAGATGATTTAGAAAACAAAGGTTCCCCCCCAACTATATATAGAAGAAATAAAAAGTCCATTAATTCTGTGGTTTTAAATATTATGGTGCTGTGTGTTGAAGCAGATGAGGCAGACTTGAGGCAGTGCATAAAACCCCTAAACATCTAGCCTTGTCCAACAGAAATCAATCTTTAGTCCCAACGTACAAGGCATTATACTACAATAGTGAAGCTTGGGATTCACCGTCTAATGAAATAGACAATAGCAGCACAAAAACCAATGGTAGATATAAAACATTTGTTACAGTTTAATATCAGTGCCATAAATTTTGGCAGATATCTGTCATTGGGTTCATCTGTAGTCTCAAAGTCTGAAAGAGAAAATCTCCAAGGAGCATAATTTTATTCCAATACATAGAAAATGAATAAGAAAAAATCAAAATGAAAAGCATAGAAAAAGATTAATGAATAAAACCTTCAAGCATCCGACATCAATGACAATCATAACATGTGCAGGGTACTCAAGTCCCAAGTGCCATCAATTTGCCACAAAATTTGAACCTAACAAAGAAGAATGAATTTGAGGAATAATAGAAGATAAAGTAAAGTGCCTGACTTATTAATTCACTTATCTTCAAGAATGCAGTCATTCCTTTCCATTGCATTATAATGACAGTTTTTGGAATATCATAAAATTTAGTAAATAGCACATGAAATAGAAAAATCTTTTTTTTTTTTTTTTTATAAGTACATGAAATAGAGAACTCATGAAGGTTACATTTTGTTAAAAGGGAGACATCAGAAGAGAAAACATGAAATTGGTAGGAAACTCACAGATTTTAATGAACTTCAACCAGATAAGAATCAAATTAACACCCAGGCATAACAAGATTCTTGGAATGGTATATGTCCATATTTGACCACTCTGTCAGCAAACAGTAGGAAATATTCGGCTTTTGTCATCAAGTGAGCATCAGATGGTAGTAAATTCTAATACTTTTTCAAACACCAGAGAGCATCTCTATTGAAATGGATTGAATATCTTCCTGAATTTGCTCCAGAAGTTAGCAAAATCTTATATCACAGAATTTTCACTAGCAAGATCACCCATCTTCCTGAATTTGCCCATGCTTGTGCTATAGATCTTGATTTTTAAAATTAGATATTATCCGTGTTGTTGGTAAGAAATCAAGCGTGATGAAGGGGTTCAAGATGGATCAGGTTACGAAGTGATGCTCCCACTGGCCCTGATAATTGCATAATACAATGCTAAGACTGTGAATGTGAACCACAACTCTGAAAGCTAGACTATTAAAAACTTGAATGTTGGTTGAAGCTCTTTAACAATAGAATGCTAACATCAATCTTGTGCAAACGAATTATTACTTTTTCGCGATAAATAAGTATACATAGTTTTATTTAACCATTAAAAAAAGATCTTCTTTTTCATTCTATTATGTTGGAAAAGAAAAAAGAAACGTCTTGGGGAAATAGAGAAATAGAAGTACCTGAAATTTTTTGTACATTAATGCATTTTAGTTCTTTTCCATCTTGCTTAACAGCCACGAAATAACCTACACGCATATAATTTGTTTTAAGGTTCCTTTAAAAAAGAAAAAAGTTTATTGTAAAAGATGAGAGGAGATCAAGTTTAGATGGACTTACCGGATAATTTTTGTATATTTGGAATATGGGTCATGTCGGGCCTTTTCTTTTTGAATGGTAAGGTTTTGAATATCGTGTTCAATAAGGGAAGAGAGAAATCCATCAAATTTTTCTTCTTCTGAAACAAAATAAGGAATAAATGAAAAGAAAAAAAAATTAGAAGAATATTGAAAAAGGGGAAACTATGAAACATGAATATATATATATATATATATATATATATATATAATTGATTGTATGAGAAGATGACTATGTATTAGATAACATACCGCATTCTAAGATATTTATGATTATTGTGATAAATAAAAGTAAATAAGCACAAATACAGAACTTAGTGAGTCATCATCAAATAGTTCATTACAGTTCATCTATACTATAATCCCAACACCTGTATAGGCTTGTAAACTAACATAAGTGCAAAAATGTCAAGTAAAACCAGTTGCTTTTAGAGGCCTTTTGTCGAACGCCTAGTAGATATAACCAAGAAATAGAACTTGGTTAATCTAGAGGTGTTGTAATAGAGGAAAACAATATTTCCAGTACCTAAAGAATATTTAGAATAATGGAATCCACAAATTAAAAACATATTGATAGCTCCTATTAGAAGCAATAAGATTTTGATCTTCACTATTTACATCAAAAGAAGACTTGCTAAGCATGAAAAGCCATAAAATGTTGGCTTCAAGAAGATTTATATGCTTACACAACAGTGGTGGTGAACAACGAAAAAGCAGTATCATCGATCCAGAGATGTGGAATGTGGGAAACCTTCGACCAGTCTGCACCACTCCCCTTTGTACATCTTTCCTTTAATTTAGGGCAATCGCTAATCAATAACATAATTAGGTTTTGCATGGCTAGCGTTGTTGGCAGATACAACAAATTTTTGCAATGCCTAATATCCAACCTTCGAAGAGAAGAAAGATTGCCCAACCACTCAGGCAACGCTTTTATTTCATCAAATTCTCCTATGTGCAGATGTTTAAGGGCAGTTAAGTGCTGAATTTCATCCGGGAGAGTGTTGATTTTAGCCCAACCATATAAGTATAGTCTTTCAAGGGATTTATGCAAGTGTTGAATGGAACTGAGACTGGGGAACACATCCAGCTCCTCACAAAACCCACCGATCGACAAATCCTTCAAACAACCCCTTAATCCCTGTGGTAGACCTGTCAACTTTTGGCATTTGCAAATTGCTAATTTGTTAAGAGATCGCAATTCTTCTAGATCTGCAATTGATTTCAGATTGGGACATCGCCAAATTTCTAACCGGGTAAGAGACTGTAGTTCTCGTAGATTTGGAATCAATATCAGATTAGGACAATCGTTTATGCTCAAATCTTGAACAGACGTACAGAATTGCAACCCAGTCGGGAGAACTTCATCGCCACATGATATCGCCAAGTGTCGAAGGGATGCGGCAGCTTGTATACTTGGAAAAGACATCAACTTAGGACAACCCTTTACCTCCAACGTCTCAAGGGAACTGAGGTTGTGCAAGGCCTCCGGAATTTGACTCAGTTCCCCACATTTTTCTATCTTAAGTGAACGTAGAGAGGTACAGAAAATATGCATTGGCAGAAAAGCAAGTTCTGACACTGAAGAAACATCGAGGGACGTGAGTTTTGTAAGCTTACTGCTAACCTTTTCAAATATGGTGCCGCAAACTCCACGAATCTTTAATTTATTGAGAGACAGAAAATGACATGGAGCACTCCTTAGTTGAGGACAGTCTTTAATGGTCAACTTCTCAAGGCAAGGAAACACAACACGTGCTGCTGTCACTTCCATAACATCCTGCCACTCCACTAAGCAGTTCATGTTCTTCAATTTGAGTTTTCTTAATGCCGGGAACAATACATTTCTGTAACTGTCATCAATGTACATGGTGTAAAACTTAACTCCTATGCAGGTCACTTTATCCATTCCCTCTATATTAAGAAACTTAAGGCAGGGTAGATGTCCGAGGGTGGGAACTTCCTCACATTCTGTGCAACCGGAAAAATTTATTTCAATCAAATTGTCAAAAAGCGACAAAGCATCCTTTGCATCACAACTTCTCAACATCCATGATGGGAATTTCTTTCCACCGAAGTTTTCAATACATAAGGATTTCAAATTTTGATGAGGCTGGAGGCCTTCCAACACGTCTTCTTCATTATGGTAATTGACTTCTTTTCTAGTTCTACTATAATCCCAGTAAAAACCTAAGTTGTCTATTTTGGCCTTTTCAGCTAAATTTGCACTTCTAGCTTCTTCTTTATCTCTCACATTCTCTAGATCCATGATGCCCAATACTCCACGAAGTTGATTCAACTGCCCCAATTCTCCAATTCGATGACCTGCATCTTCTTTCACAAAGAAAGATGGAAACGTTTGTAGACATTTCAACTGCCCAATATCTTTCAGTAAACTCCACATTCTAACAGAATAATTAACACAAATAGATCTCAAGTTAACCAAATTTTTTAGATCTTTTGGAAGCTCTTTGACTCTATAGCAATCTCTAATATTTAAAGTTTGCAAATTGTAGAGCTTGGTGATGGACTTTGGCAATGCTTTGATGTTAGGACATGAGATGTGGAGAAACCTCAAGTGTATTAACCGACCAATTGATTCTGATAACTCTATTATGCTAAACCCTGACAATTTCAGAACACGCAAGCATTTAAAATTTGATAACATGCTGCCAAACACATCAGCATTTGAAACAAGTGTGCGCAATCTCCTAACACTGACTTTTGAAAAAGAAATTCTTGGTACTATTTCTCCTTCAGATTGGATAGATAAACGGCGTACATGACTAATATCATCCATCGAATCTCCCTTTACAATCAAGGTTTCCAATTTTGAAATTAAGAGGGTAAGATCATGTACCAAATCATGCATTGTACAACTCACAATATTATCATATTCATCTTTTTTCGCATCTTGCAATAAGGAATTTGCTACCAAGATATCAAAATACATAATACCAATATCCTCCATCACCAAATCACTTCCTTGAGATGGTTGAAGGAACCCTTCAGCCATCCAATATTGAATTAATTCTTCCTTGTCCATAACATAATCTTTAGGAAAAATTGAACAATATGCAAAATATTGTTTTAAAGATGGTGATGAAAGATAATCAAAGCTTAATTTTAATATTGGTAACATGTCATTGCTATCATGTAGGCTACTCCAAACTTCACTATTTTGAATTGTCAACCATTGACTTTTAACCTTTTTTAGTGACATTGTCCCTCCCAAAACTTTTGCTACTAATGGAACCCCTCTACATTTTTTAGCAATGTCTCTTCCAATAGCCTCTAAATCTGGAGTTAATGGAATTGTAGACAACCTTTTCTGGATTATGGACCAACATTCATCATCATCTAGTTTTTCTAATTGATGTCGAGGAAGTGTTTCCATAATTTCTGCCACCTTGTGACTACGGGTTGTTACAATAATATTGTTTCCAAAATTTGAATTAATTCCTAACAAACAACCCCTTAATGCATCCCATTTCAGAAAATCTTCATTCCAAACATCATCAAGAATGAGAAAATATCTTTTTCCTTGCAACTCTTTTTGAAGGTTTTGAAGTATTGCATCCTTAATTTCTAATTGACTTTGGTTACCAGTAAGGGATTCAAGAATCCCTCTTAAAATCCTTTTATCATCAAAATCATTAGAGACACATACCCATATTTTCTTATCAAAATAATTCTTTACTAGCTCATGATTGTACACTAGTTTTGCTAAAGTTGTTTTTCCCAGACCTACCATTCCTACTATGGGAATGACTGAGAGTTGTTGACCAGTTGTACTAGTCACTAACTTCACTATTTCTGAAACAATATCTTTCCTTCCTACAACTTCTGAATGGTCAAGAAATGAATCTGTCTCTCGGTTTGGTATAGTCTCAGGATTAGCATTTATTGATTCGGCTCTAATAAGTCCAAATCTAATTGCTTCATCATTAACCCTTTTCAGTGAATCAGCAATAGTCTTAACTTTGTTGGCCATCTTGAAACGGAATGCAATGGGATTTGAAAATGAAAAGAAGAAGCATACCTTTCTCTTCATTTGGTTTCGGATCTCTACCTTTCGCCGAAGAAGCTCGTAAGCAAGCTCATCTAGCACGTCATCAGCATCATAAGCAACGTTTTCAAGCCTCTGCAGCCAAAGCCTCACGCTCTCTTCTCTCACTTGCCTTTTCTCTGCATCAGCCAGCACAGCTTGAATCATCTCTACTGACTCACGAAGCCGTGTCAGCTCATCCTTGAAGCCCCAAGCAAGGCCAATCTGGTCAGTAACAAGTCGAATCAGATTTCCTAGTATTCCCTTAGCAACTTCAGTAACGATAGCCTCAGCCATGTTTTCTTTGGTACTCAGGTAAGTCACAAATATGCTGGAAGTATTTGGAAACAATAGAATTGCATGTGATGTTTAAGAGTAACTGCAGCAGCAGTATATGTAGGAGGGAACCCAAACATCAACTTGCATACATGTCGTGTTTTTTACGTTTATATGGAGCCTAATGGGATGCGAACAGAAACATATTCGTTCTCATTTGTCTCGGTCTAAAGTATCTTGCTTTTTACTTAATTATGCCTTCACAAATTCCTCACTTTAACCAGCTCACGCCAAGTATCATATTCCAAGTCCATTTTGGGAGGAAAATGTGGGCCTCGTAATTTTAGAGATGCTTATCAATTATCAAAGGAAAGAAAATGGAACAACAGATTACTTGCTTTTGCTATTTAACCATATTTCCTTCAGTGCTCCGATAAATTAAGAGATATGCTGTTAAGTGTGTTTAACCATCTTTTCTTTGTTACAAAATTGTTTTACACTTGTGAATTGTGACTCATGATTTCCGACTTGGAAATTATAACTTCAAATCACAATTTCAGTTGTTTTGGAGATGATTGTAAAACAGTTTATGTACAACAAGTTTAACCCTTCAGATTTTTTTATATATTGCTCAGTGACAGAGGCCTTTTTGACACAAAAACAAAATTGAAGGACTAAAATAATACATTTGAAGATTATGGATTATTATATAATAAATGAGGTAAACGTTAGGGACCCAAATGTTAATTAAAAACCTATATTTGCCCATTAACAATAATTTGCCAATTTTCCAAGGAAAATATAGATTCATATTGTGTGTGCATTCAACCCACCAATCCGACAAACTCTACCCAATGTTTCCAACCCAATTCAACCTAACACCTCATATTAGTTTTTTTTTTTTTTTTTTTTTTGATTAATGGGTTGTGTTGGGTCCTAACTTTTTGTTTTTGAATCTTGGATTGGGTCAAGTTTGGGTTGACAATTTTCAACCAAAGTAACTCGACCCAATTCACCCTATATATATAGCGGTTTGGAAAATACATGAACTTTAAGTTTGTTAATTTGATTTATTTTGGAGTTTAAGCTTTGGTTTAAATTTAATAGTTTAATTTATTTTGGCAGTTTGAGACTTGGTTTTGATGAAATTTGAATTTTATGTAAATTTTATTAATTCGATGTATAACGTGCACAAATAGTTGAATGAAAGCCAATATTTTCTTATTAGGCATTGATAAAATGGCTTCAACATGATGGCCTTCCCAACCTAATATATCCGGTCCCTATGGGTTGGATTGGATTGGTTTCTTAGAGCTACCATAACTTGTGTTGGGTTGGGTTGGGTTGAAAAATACTCTAAAACCTACCCAACTCAACTCATTTACATTTCCAATTGTGTGAATAAATGCTAAGTACTTAATCAAGATGACTAACACATATTTTCTATATATAAAAAAAGATAATTATATATATATATATATATATATATATATACAGAGTAATACTACAGTCACAATGAAAGGGATAAAATCCCTAAATAGATAGATACAATTAACGAGGACAGACATAAGCGACGTAGTCGCCAAAAGAGACGGCCTAGGCTCATAACATGGACGGAAAGGCAGGGCGACGGATGGGCTCCTAGAGGTAGATGGATCCAAGGGCGATGGTTTGTTGAAGTCACGTGGCACTTACGTGGCATGAGAGGTCTCCAAAAATTCTAGTATGGAAATATCTTGCATTCCGTGCCCAACCATAATCAGAGGAATCCCTACAAGGAAAGGATATCATAAAATACGAGTATTAATGAGAATCTTCTCTACAAGGAAATACTTTCTCCGCCAAGAAACAAAAGTCAGCTCTACACTTCTATAAAACCCCAAGGCCCTCATATATCAAGGCACGCATAATCCCCCAGTTCTGACACTCTAGAGTTGTAGAAATTCTCTTTCTAACTTAATCTTCGGAGAATATTTAGCCGGTACCACACCGGTACTCTCTATAAGGTCTTCTGTAGGTTCTATCAAGAGTACGTGAAGATCGTGCGACCTACTGACGATTTTTGGTATCATCACACAATATATAGAGTAATACTAAAGTATCTTGCTTTTTACTTAATTATGCCTTCACCATATCAAAAAAGAAAATTATGCCTTCACAAATTCCTCACTTTAACTAGCACACGCCAAGTATCATATTCCAAGTCCATTTTGGGAGGAAAAGGTGGGCCTCGTAATTTTAGAGATGCTTATCAATTATCAAAGGAAAGAAAATGGAACAACAGATTACTAGCTTTTGCTATTTAACCATCTTTCCTTCAGTGCTCCGATAAGTAAGGAGATATGCTATTAAGTCTGTTTAACCATCTTTTCTTTGTTACACACAAATTGTTTTACAATTGTGAGTTGTGACTCATGATTTCCAACTTGGAAATTATAACATCAAATCACAATTTCAATTGTTTTGGAGATGACTATAAAACAGTACTTTTCTATATGTTGCTTAGTGACAAAGACCTTTTTGACACAAAAACAAAATTGAAGGACTAAAATAATATATTTGAAAGATTATGGATTGTGTTTATAATAAATGAGGTAAATGTTAGGGACCAATATTTTCCCATTAACAATAATTTGCCAATTGTCCTAGGAAAATATAGATTCATATTGTGTGTGCATTCAACCCACCAATCCGACAAACTCTACCCAATGGTCCCAACCCAATTCAACCTAACACCTCTTTCTTTCTTTTTTTTTTTTTGATTAATGGGTTGGGTTGGGCCCTAACTTTTTGTTTTTGAATTTTGGATTGGGTCAATGGTTGACAATTTTCAACCAAAGTAACTCGACCCAATTCACCCTATATATATATAGCGGTTTGGAAAATACATGAACTTTAAGTTTGTTAATTTGATTTATTTTGGAGTTTAAGCTTTGGTTTAAATTTAATAGTTTAATTTATTTTGGCAGTTTGAGACTTGGTTTTGATGAAATTTGAATTTTATGTAAATTTTATTAATTCATTGTATAACGTGCACAAATAGTTGAATGAAAGCCAATATTTTCTTATTAGGCATTGACAAAATGGCTTCAACATGATAGCCTTCCCAACCTAATATATCCAGTCCCTATGGGTTGGATTGGATTGGTTTCTTAGAGCTACCATAGCTTGTGTTGGGTTGGGTTGAAAAATACTCTAAAACCAATCCAACTGGACTCATTTACATTTCCAATTGTGTGAATAAATGCTAAGTACTTAATCAAGATGACTAACATATATTTTCTATAAAAAAAAAAAAAAAGATAATTAACAATATATATATATAGTTACGCATTTTAGGCCATGGTTGAAAACGTGGCCTAAAAAAACGCGGCTATAGACCAAATCATCCTATAGCAACGTTTTTTGGAGCTATAGCCACGTTTTAAAAACGTGGCTATAGACCCTTTTTTTTGTAGTGTATATATAGAGAGAGAGAGAGAGTAATATTACAGTCACAAACTATTTTACAATATTTTTACAAACTATTAATATAGCATATTTTTACTAGTTTTCATTTAAGCATACTACTAACATCACTCTTTTGCTAACCAATAATCACTTACCACATCGTCAGTTTGTAAAATAGTTTGTAATTTTAACATTTTTTATATATATGTTTCTCCCAAAAAAAAAAACATATATATGAAAAATGAGAAACATATATATAGAAATAGCTTACGACCATCTAAATATGCAGCCTTTATTGTTGAGGAGATTCGCTTCATTGCAAATTCTCTTAGTCAAATTTTGTGTATTCATATTCCAAGTTCTTATCATCTAGCATCCCAAACTTTGGCTGGGTTTGCAAATGAGAATAAGAAAGAGCTAGTTTCATTAAAAGAATGCTCGTCATTTCTCCTTCTCACAGTGTTCAAAAAGACATCAAATAAATAAAACTCTGCTATAAATTTTATAATAAAAAAAAAATGATGCCACCTGCACCACAAATCTCTTTAAACATAATTAAACTACGTTGTAAATAATATATTTTAGAAGATTTCAAATCAAATCCTATAGTTTTAACAGTTTCAAATCAATCTTAAAATTGAATATTGTTACAAATTAAGTCTCATACTTTCATTAGTTTCAAAACAAATGCTTGACCTTCAAGATCTTATTAATTTAAACAATGGACATTTCAAGTTTGATAGGAAAGTTTCACTTCATACAATTTTAAAATTCTAAGTTTGACTAGAAACAAACGAGACTATATAGTTCAATTTGAAACAACCCTTAAGTATAAGATTTTAAAATGCAATTTGCCAAAAATTAAGTTTAATATAGGCACGAGAGATTAATATCTATGTATACTAGTGTATGAACCATACATGTGCATGAGTACAATCTATATATATTTTAATAGACAAAAATCAAAGAAAGTCTAATTAGAATTTCAAATTAGAATCCAATTTTGGGTGTCCTAAATTATTTATTTTTAGAAAGAGTTTTATTTTATAATTTTAGAATCAAATGTGGGATCCTATTATAAATATTTATCCAAATGAATTATTGAGTACAAAAACCAAAAAGTCTAAAATAAATGAATCGTTAAAAAGTGTTTCACAATAACAAAAATTAAGAAGTAATAAAAAAAAATGGACAGTTTACATTTTGAGATTAAATTCAATAAGGACGGAGTGTAAACTCTTTGGTTTACATCATTCAATAAGGACATGTCATATCAAACTTTTACTTAAACTTATTGTAAAATCAATACATTTTAATACACCTAATAACATCTCAACAAAAACTGAAAAGCATCCTGTTGTGACTAATAATATCTCAATCAACTCCTACTTTTACCAACATCATCAATTTCATAACAAACTTAAACCCAAATCTCATCAATTCCTAACAAAAACAAAAAAGAAAAAAGAAAAAGAAAAAATCTCATTGTTTTAGCAGCATCGTGAATCCGTGATAGAGATTCCACGACCTCAGGGTTTACTTTTTCTTGATTGGACAAACTGCTTGGACTTGCTCCTTATTTCTTTGAGTTGTAACTGATTCTTATTTCTTGGTAGAAACTGCTAGCAAGATTCTATGTTAACACCAACTGAAATTTAGATTCGTATCTATGTTAACAGAAACAATTAAAAAAATAAAAAAACAATGTTCAGCAAAATCCATATCTATTTCAAAATTGCAAAATAGCTAAACCCAATTCTATTTCAAAATAGCAAAACCCATACCTAGATATCAAAATATAGCACAGGCCATACCAAATCAATGAAGTATATAGCAAAACGTGAAATAGGGCCTTTGGGGTAATGTGGCGGAGCACAGAGGTCTGGTGATGTAACGTGGCTAGAGACGGAGGAGCAGAGGAGGGAGATGAGATTTTATGCCCTTTTCTCATATCTAGTCTGAAAACGTGAATTAGGGTGTTTTTTGAGATGTTATTAAGTGTATTAGGATGTAATGATTTTATAATAAGTTTTAAGTAAAAGGACATATCCTAATTGGAGGGTGTAAACCCTTTGGTTTACACTAGGTCCTTATTGAATTTATTCTGTTAAATTTTATACCAAATATACCAATTAATATTCTTACAAAACTTTTTAAAGAATTAGCAAAATATAAGAATGACTATCAATAGTATTTAAATTATATATATAAGAATTATACTATGCATTTTATTGTATATCTTTAAGTGTATTCATGTATATCTTTTTGCACTCAATAATTCACTTGCCATAAAATTTAAAAAATTATATTAGACATGTGGCACAAAATTGAATTCCAATTGAAATTCAATTTAGAATCTAATTGGATTTGGACTATTCGATTCTTACACCCAATAATTCACTTAGCACAAAAATAAAAAAAATTAAATAAGACATATGATGCAAACTTGGACTCTAATTGAAATTCAATTTAAAATCTAATTGGATTTTTTCTTAGCTTTAACTTTTTTTTTTTTTTGAGAAACTTCTTAGCTTTAACTTCATATATATATATATATATATATATATATATATATATATATAAGGAATAGAAATCATCTATCCCAATTTAGGTATTTCACTTTATGTTCTACTATTTACACAATGTCATATGTTTAAATTTTATTTCCTAATTTAAGAAAAGAAAAAAAAAGAAGAAAAAAGAAAAGAAGAAGAAGATATGTGGCAGGTTATGATTGCGTATAATAAAGTGGAACACCTAAAATGAGATAGATGATTTTTATTCATGTATAAGAGGACTCTTGGGTCTCGGCCAATGTCAATCAACAAAACATAAAGTGGAGCACAATTTGTAAGAAAAAAAAAAATTTTATTCGACTTGATCATAGATATAGGTCAAATAGAAATCTCGTGACCCACTTTTTATATTTCATTTTATGTTGGTATGCAATGTGTTTGATTTTTTTTTTTTTTTTTTTTTTTAACTTTGGTTATTTTATTAGATAAGTAAAAAATAATACATTTTAAGTTGTGATTGTTAGAACGTAGAGTAAAACACAAAAGGTTGGACTGAAAATTTTATTCAATATGGGTTGGGCTTCACTTGTTATACGATGAGACCAGTGTTTACTTTTCAAACATCCTTTATAACACTTCAGCAAAGAAAAAAATTTTAAAAAATCCTTTATAATACATTGCATAGATTACACTATATTGTGTTGCTCTGGCTCATGCAGGATAAGTTCCATGTTAGATCCACTAGTCCCTGTATTTGATATAGAAATATAAAATAACATAGCATGAGATATGTGTAAGTGTACTGAATGTACTGGATTGTACTACCAAATTTCCATGTACTCTTTTAAGTTGTAAGACTTGTACTGCCTGTACCAAAAATGTGTAGCTCTATATCTTAACTCTTTAAGTTCAGCATATAGTTATAGGGCATGCATGACAGTCAATTTTTTTTTTCATCATCTAGATGATATCAGAACTCTTCTTCTAAAGCGTCCTACCATATATATGCACTCTACTGAGGTCCATGTTCTCTTCTTCTTCACATATCCGCTCAATTTTATATTTCTAACTCCTCAGTGTCTTAGCCATATGCTTCTCAGGGTAATACTTTATTTGTTAATTGCATCTCACATATATACACGACGCCCCATCTTTACATGTTTCTTATGCAGATTGTAGATCAAATTAACGGCAATATCGCTTTGCTTTGATGATGTTTTGTCTTCTTTTTTTTCCCAAAACTTTTCCCTTCCTTCAACATTCTAGTGCAAGGCATGCCTAAAAAACATGAGCACATTATTAACGTGTGCCAAAGCATAGTACTACCGCTCTTTAGTTGGTAAAGTCTTATGTTGTCATACATAAGGTTTAGGATCGAATTCTTATTACACCAAATCATGTAGGTGTTAGGGAAGAAAAATGGCTTCCTTCCGTTGTCTGGTACATAAACTTAACTCTTGATTTTTTCTATAATAGATAAAATTTCGAGCTCATCTCAAAAGGAGTATCCAATCTTCAAGGTAATGAAATATATTCATAAAGTCACACCTCTTCTCACTACTAGCTGTATATAATATATAGTTCATATTTTACCTGAACATGTCCTATATCGTATATTATATTATTCTTTATTTAGTAAAGTCTTTTAAGTCCAGATTATTCAAATCTCTTGTACCTCAAGGGAGTGGAAGCGAAGCTGTTGTAGTTGGCTCATATTTGAAATTTGAATTTTATTTTTTGTTGAGAAAAGGTTCATATTTAATAGTGGGCCACTAAGTTGAAGGCCTTAAGTTATGATGCAAAAGAGTGGAGTAGGCGAGTCGAAAGGCCAATCCAAACATAGGGAAAAGCTAACAATCTCGTGGTGCAATTCGTAAACCTATGCAACTGATTTTCTTTTCCCCCTTCTAATAAGAATTGTGAACCCCTCCTTGTGGTGAATCCGAAATTGAACTCAAATGTAGCTAAAAAATTCAACCCTCAAGAAGCAAATTTGCATCCAAAATGATAACTTTCTGGTCCCGTTAAGCAAACATATACGGCGATGTTGAACGGGCAAACCTAGGCAATGTTGTTTCTTTTTTTTCTTCATTGACAAAAGTATGCATGATAGGATAATTATGATCGATTTTGGTACAATTTTTCCCCTTATGGGATTGCTTCTCGAGACATTAATGGTCTTCCAACTTGTCGGTTCGATAATAGAGGTCGAGCCAAGTAGTCAAGACAAACACCGAACAAAAGGTCAAACAACGTGCCCATCAACTTTTGGCATTGAAAGTTAGATGAATGCTCATTTAACTAATTTAACTCGTGAGGGGTAAGACTATAAATAAAATCCAAAAGAAAAGTCAATCAAGGTGGCCACTCCATCCATCATGCTTATCGAGAAAACTCGTATTTTTCTTTTTTTCTCATTTATTAAGCATAACTCCATATGGTGGTAGAGGATTCTGAGAAAACTTCTTTCCCTTTTTTGTGGCCCATGCATTGAGGGGCCCATTCGTTTCGGCTTAAAAATTGAAGCTCAATTGGTCAATATGTAGAATCTAGTACCCCCACATATCTTGTTTGGTAACAACATAATAATACTTTAATTACCAACTTACACCCACAACCTTCTCAAAAACAAAAAAAAACTTACACCCACAAAATCTTTCAAGCAAAAAAAAAAAAAAAACCACAAATATTGTTAATTATATATTTTATTTATATAATAGAGGGTAATGTACTAATGTTTCTTTCATTCCTTTAAGCTCTTAAATTTAGATAAAGGAATAATTTGATGAGAAATTTTGGTTTTTATGCATCATTTAGTTCAATTTTTTTTTAAATGATGTACATGTAATTTTATTGATATTTAAAGCAGATACTTCTTTCATAACGTTATCACTAGTCTACGCTGCATATAGATTATTCTCTTCGAATATACTGATAATTTGCATAAGAACTGAAAAGTCAAGAATAACAATTTGACAATTCCACTTATATAACCTTAACATGAGAAAATATGATGGAAATTTGGAAGTCTAGGGACAAAGTATATCGTAATCTAGATTATGAAAAAAAGAAAAGAAAAAAAAAAAGAGAGTATAACGTGGTCTTTAATTTTTTATGAAAAACAAACTGGGTTCTTGTTATTAGAACAAAATATTTCAATCCAGGTACGTCACGTGCCGCTGTGTGGTACGTGTCTTTATTTTTATTTATTTTTTGAGAAGATTTTTTTTTTTTTTGCTAAACTTATTTTTTTGAGAAGATGTGCCAAATGTGTGTATGGGTCTTTATGTGTTTATGTATAAAGTTCGTATATTATACACTTTTGGTTTTTTTGGTCATTTGCCGCATTGTAATAGGCCATTTAGATTTCACTAAGACTTCTTGGCCTTATCTCATTGATTTTCACTGTTACGTGTTGGTCATTACTGTATCTATCTTCTCTTTCTTTCATTGTATCAATCTCTTAAAGTCAAAAAAAAAAATAAAAAAGTATCGATCTCTTTCTCTCACTCTCTCTCTTCATAGCCGCCTACCTTGAAAATTCAACCTTGTGTGGATGGTGATAATAAATGCCCTCGATATAGTTGCTACGATTCTAATGTCAACGAAAAATTTAATCCTCTTTGAAAGTTCCTCAATTAATTTCCACACATGGTGGTTATTATTTTCATTATGGATGAATAATAATGGTGTAATAGACACAACTAATTTGGCAATTTTTTTGCATCTTATTAAGACGACACGTTGTAATTTTTGTCATTTTGTTGAATCAAATTTTACTATATACTAATTATAATTTGTACTAAAAATGTGGTGAAATTTGACACGTTTCTGTATATGTGAACCTATATATTGAGACTCAATCTAGCCTTGTACAGTTCTCTCATAACCACAACCATGGCTTCTCTCTCACAACCATCCCTTACTACCACCACCAAGACCCACATTCCCCTTTCCTCTCTGTCTCCATTCTTTCCCAAAAAAATCCAACTTTCTAAATTTCCAAAACGCAACCATCACCTTGCTTCTAGAGTAGTCTCATGCAAAGCCCAAAGTGATGACCAAAATGGACAAGAACAACAATCTCCTCTAGAAAAGTTTGATAGGAGAGATGTACTCATTGGCTTAGGAGGCCTCTATGGTGCTACAAATCTTTACAATGATGGCCCTTTTGCCATGGCAGCTCCTGTGTCTGCCCCAGATCTAACGAAGTGTAGCAAAGCTGATTTACCAGCTGGAGCAAAACCAGTCAATTGTTGCCCACCATCATCCACTAAAATCATTGATTTTAAGCTACCTCCACAAAACTCACCCTTGCGTGTTAGACCCGCAGCTCATTTAGCTGACAAGGAATACATAGCCAAATACTCCCAAGCCATTAAGCTCATGAAAGCTTTACCAGCTGATGACCCAAGAAATTTCACACAACAAGCCAATGTTCATTGTGCTTACTGTGATGGTGCATACGACCAAGTTGGTTTCCCTGACCTTGAAGTCCAAGTTCACAACTCTTGGCTCTTCTATCCCTTCCATCGTTACTACTTATACTTTTATGAAAAAATCTTGGGAAAGTTGATTGACGACCCAACTTTTGCTTTGCCATTTTGGAACTGGGATTCACCTTCTGGCATGAAAATGCCAGCCATGTTTGCTGACCCCAAATCACCACTTTATGATACTTACCGCAATGCAAAGCACCAGCCACCGACCTTGCTTGACCTTGATTATAGTGGGACTGATGAATCAACAACAAGCCAAGACCAATTGTCTAGCAACCTCACCGTCATGTATCGCCAAATGGTGTCAAATGGTAAGAATCCTAAGCTATTCTTTGGCAATGCTTACCGTGCTGGAAGTGATCCTGACCCGGGTGCTGGATCGATTGAGAACATTCCACACGGTCCTGTACACTTATGGTGCGGTGACACCACTCAGCCTAATCTTGAAGACATGGGCAACTTCTACTCAGCAGGTAGAGATAAATTAATTAATGATAAATTACTGATTCTTTCCTAATTTTAATCCGTTAGGATACAGTGAGTTCGATTATTTTGACCATTATTCTTAATATCTAGCTTTCCATCGATCATAGTATGTAATGAGTCCGTTTGGATAGAACTTATTGTTGAAAACTGAAAACACTTTAGTAAAATAATTTTTAAATTGGTGAATAGTGCCGTAGGACCCATTTTTACGCTCCGTTTGTTTCAATGGAAAATCTTGTGTAAAGATAGTTTTCCTTATTTTCTAATGTTTGGTAGCATAAAAAAATATGAGTCAAAGGAAAACTATCTTTGGTCAATATAAAAAGTATGGCTTATTTTTAGAGATTGTTTTCCATTAAATTTTTTTGGAAAACAACTCTATCTCACAGCAAGGTAAATAAGGGAAGTTAAGAGGTTGTTTTTCAACTTATTTACAGTTATTACCAAACATTGGAAAATGAGATAATTTTATAGAAAATGTTTTTTAGAAAATGACTCATTTTCTAGAAAATATCATTATTGAAACAAACAAAGCGTTAATGAAAAAGTTGATGTGGAGTTGTGGGACCTGTGAACAGTGCACAAAAGTGTAGTTGTCAACCATATGCAGCTGAACCAAAAAAAAAAAAACTGAAAATGCAGGGCTTCAAAATGCAACGTGAAAACGTTGAATCCAAACGGGCAATGTGTCTAAATTTTTTTTTTAAAAGGTACATATACTAGAATTAGATCATTTTTTTCTATGTAAGTTTTACAAAATGATGTATTATCAATAAAAAAAAAATTCCCCCTCAAGAAAAAAATCAATAAAAAAATTTGACTTATTATATTATTTAAATTACAACAATCGCATTTATATATTGTCGGCTGTCATCCTAAAAATTAGGGTCTATTGAAATTTGCTTGTTGAAATTAAATTTTTTTTTATGGAAGTATTGTAAATAAAGATAAAAGTTAGTTGACATGATAAAATAGGATCCATTAATATTATCAAAAAGTAAAGTAAAACTCATAAATACTAGCAAAAATAAACTGAATAGTAAAATAAGTTGATAAAAATAATATTTGTCAAACACAGAATAGCTTTAACATTTTCCTTAGATATTATTAGGGGAATTTAATCATTTGAATGTTATTCTTCGCAGGTAGAGATCCAATATTTTTTTCTCACCACTCCAATGTGGATAGAATGTGGACTATATGGAAAACATTAGGAGGGAAGAAACGATCTGATCCAAAAGACAAAGATTGGTTAAACACTACCTTTTTGTTCTACGATGAAAATGCACAGCCAGTTCGTGTTAAGGTTAAGGACTGCCTTGAGTCTACAAACCTGAATTATGTTTATCAAGACGTGGAAATTCCATGGCTGAAGTCTAAACCAACACCACGTAAATCAAAAACCAAGAAAGTAGCCAAGTTGTTTCAACTAGGAGGAGGTGTAGGTGTAGCACAAGCTGCTGAAACATCATCCCCAAGTGTTAAGTTTCCAGTTGTTTTGGACAAGGTGATAAGGACTGTGGTGTCTAGGCCTAAGAAAAAGAGAAGCAAGGATGAGAAGGATGAAGAGGAGGAAGTGTTAGTGGTTGAAGGGATTCAGTTTGAGAGAGATTCGGCTGTGAAGTTTGATGTGTATGTTAATGATGAGGATGACTCCCCCAGTAGACCCGACAAGACTGAGTTTGCTGGGAGCTTTGTGAATGTGCCTCATAGGCATAACCATACGAAGAAAATGAACACTGTCTTGAATCTTGGGATCACTGAGTTGTTGGAGGATTTGGACGTTGAAGATGATGATAGTGTGGTGGTGACCTTGGTGCCAAGGTTTGGCAAAGGGCTAGCCACAATTGGTGGAATCAAGATTGAGTTTGTTTCTTGAAAAACGATTTTTGTGTTGTTCTGCTTCTTTCTTTCTTTGTTTTTTGCTTATTTTATCGAGCAATAGGGCATAACAGCTTTCTGTTTTGCACTTTACCAAAAAAATATAAATAATAATAATAATTAATACCTTTTTGTTTTGCACTTTGTATATTTTACTACTTTTTTTAATGTATAAAATTTAGAGTCCCGCTGGTCATGTAATGAAGAAGAAAATCACACTTTCCTCAAATAGTTGCAAAGGGCTTTTTTGTGGTTATAAAACAATAGACAGGGAGAGGTGAAATTAATCAATAGTGTGTGAGAGAGGCAAAAAAATAAACGGTAAAAGTGAAATAGTAAAAAATTGAGGGTTAAAAAAAAAATTTATTTAAAGGTTGAAATTAAAAGTGACTTTTGCAACTTTTAATCACAATTATTGATATCCTATCCGAATCTCAATTTGGATAACGTGTGCAATGAAAAACTATTTCACTTTGATTTTTTTACCAAAAATGCAAGGGAGAAATTATGGGAGGTTAACCTACGGTACCTACCAGTCTACCACCAATGTGCACCTACACCAACAATCATAAAGTGAAAAGATAGAGCAAGATAAAGATAAATTTTATATTTGGGTACACCTAGCTGTAGTAGTATATATATTTTTTCTTTCTTATATATAACAATAATATATAACCCGTTTACTAAAGGATAAAATTAAAATATAAATTCTTAAGTTTTCTATATATTTTAAGTTTTTAATCAAATTTATCAGTATGACTTAGAGAGGGCAGTAGTTGCTTAGACTTATCCTCAACAAATACCTCAAAAGCCATAGCTAGGGCTTGCTAATGGGCAATGGCTCAACCTGGCAAACAAGTCAGTTTGATTGGGTTTGGGTTTGACCTGACCAAGTTTGGATTAGAAATAGGTCACATAAATGGTTGCAAAAACAATGATTCTTAATTACCCAGTCTTTTGAGGGCCAAGTCAACCTAATATCACCCATATATTTTTCACATACCAAAAAAAATATTTAAAAAAATAAACAAGAAACTTGATAATATACTTTCTTTTTTCCTTCCTTTCAATACAAATAATATAAAAGGATAAATAAACAACAAAATTCGAAATAAAAGTAAAGTAGTACATAAATCTTAAGTTTACATAGTTCAAAATTCACTAAATTGAAAGCTTCAAGCTTCGACTCGTAAGGAAATAATTTATGAGTGTCAGTAAGGAAAAGAAAAAGAAAATAAAGGAAATAAAGAACAGAAAAAGAAGTGAAAACCAAGTCTTGGTGGCGGGCTTGCTTTGTTATGGAAGGAGGATATTGGATAAGTTCTCAGACAATCAAATTTCTGCGACGATGACTGAGAGTGATGGATTTCAGTGGGTACTATCCGGCTTTTATAGATGGACAGAGACACAAGATCGATATAAATCCTGGGCTCTTCTCTCTCATATTTGCTCTCTTATTAATGGTGCTTGGATGTGTATTGGTGATTTTAACGAGATGTTAAGCTCATCGGAAAAACTCAGTTGTAGACCAGCCCTACCACGACAACTAGATGCATTCCTTGCAGCTTTGGAACATTGTAGTCTGGTGGATTTAGGCTTCATTGGCTATCCGTTCACTTGGAACAATAGACGACCAGGGCTGCCAACACCAAGGAACGGTTAGACAGAGTGGTTACGTACCAAGTGTGGCGGTCTAAATTTCCTAGAACTACGGAAACCCATATTGTCTCTCATACTTCAAATCATCTCTCTCTGATTCTCCAGAACCAGGTACCTCCAAAACATAGCCATAAGGGAAAACGTGGTTTTAAGTTTGAAGAAGCTTGGTTGCTTTGGGCTGATTGTGAAAAGGTGATTCAGGAAGCTTGGGCTAATAGTGTAAGGTGTAATTCGGCCTTAGAAACAGTTAGTAAGAAGATTAGTGGTTGTGCTTCGAAGTTGCTAGTGTGGGGTGCTTTAAAAACACATCCAGGTACTGAAGAAATAAAAAACTTGCAGAAAAGGATTGAGGTTCTGAACCTGGCTCCACCAACACAACAAAATAGGAGTGATTTTCTTTAGGCTAGTAAGGAGTTGGATGATTGGCTCAGAAAACAGGAAATTTATTGGGCCTAAAGATCAAGGGTAAATTAGATCAAGCATGGTGATAAAAATTCAAAATTCTTTCACTTGAAGGCATCCCAACGTAGGCAAAAAAACTTTATCCCAGGAATCATGGACCCACAGGGTTGTTGGGTAGAGGATATGGAAGATGTGGTAGGTGTGGCAGTACAGTACTTTAACAATATATTCTCCTCAGGCTAGTGTACAAGAATTGAGGAATACCTTGAAGCAGTATCACAAAAGGTGATGCTTGATATGCAACAAAATCTAACCAATGAGTTCAATGCGGAAGAAATAAAGGCAGCTTTATTCCAAATGGGACCCACAAGGTGCCTGCACCAGATGGTATGAATGTCTTTTTTTATTAGAAATTTTGGCATATTGTTGGTGATAATGTTGTGTCTGCTGTTCTTGAGTTACTTAATAATGGTCATATGTTGTTTGCATTAAATCATACTCATATTGTATTCATCTCAAAAATAAAAAACCTTGTGAAGATGTCTGATTATAGACCTATTAGCCTCTGTAATGTAATCTACAAAATTATTGCAAAGGTTTTGGCAAACAGGTTGAAACAGATTTTACCTCATATTATTGCCCCAACACAGAGTGCCTTTGTTCTAGGGAGATTGATCACGGATAATGTGCTGGTGGCCTATGAAACCTTACATATGATGCATGGTCAGAAAAAAGGTAAAACATGGTCACTAGCTTTGAAGTTGGATGTCAGCAAATCATACCCATATTGTATTCATCCCAAAAATAAATAAATAAAACCTTGTGAAGATGTCTAATTATAGGCCTATTAGCCTCTGTAATGTAATCTACAAAATTATTGCAAAGGTTTTGGCAAACAGGTTTAAACAGATTTTACCTCATATTATTGCCCCAACACAGAGTGCCTTTGTTCTAGGGAGATTGATCACGGATAATGTGCTGGTGGCCTATGAAGCCTTACATATGATGCATGGTCAGAAAAAAGGTAAAACAGGGTCACTAGCTTTGAAGTTGGATGTCAGCAAAGCCTATGACAAGATGGAATGGAGCTTTTTAAGGCAGATCATGCTTAAGTTGGGTTTCCCAAGAGGTTGGGTTGACAAAGTGATGAGTTGTGTTTCCTCAACTTTTTTTTTTTCTATTCTGATTAATGGCAAACCATATGGTATGATTACTCCTACTAGATGACTCCGGCAGGGAGATCCTTTGTCACTTTACCTATTTCTTTTATGTTCAGAAGGTTTCACATCTCTTTTGTAGAAAGCAAAACTGGAGGGACATATCCATGGTGTCTTTATTTGTAGGAGAGCTCCGAAAATTTCACACCTCTTGTTTGCAGATGACTCACTATTATTCTGCCAAGCATCTGAAAAGGAAACACAAGAAGCCTTGGAGATTTTGAAACTATATGCGAAAGCCTCAGGCCAATGCATAAATATAGAGAAATTTTCAGTCTAATTCAGTAGCAATACGTTGCCCCGAAAAAGGGAGTTGATCAAAGCAATGCTTGGAGTAAGTGAGGTAGAGAGGTTTGAATCCTATTTGGGGTTACCAACTTTGGTGGGGCGGAGTAAATACCATACCTTTTCTTTCCTCAAAGACAAAGTGTGGAAAAAGTTACAAGGGTGGAAAGGGAAAATTCTATCACGAGCAGGAAAGGAGATTCTAATCAAAGCAGTGGCACAATTGATCCCAACGTACACAATGAGTGTCTTTTAGTTGCCTGTGAAGTTATATGAGGAACTTCAGTCCATGTGTGCATGGTTTTGGTGGGGGCAGGTAGGAAATGAGAGGAAGATCCATTGGCTTAGTTGGGACAAACTCTCTAGACCAAAACCTGAAGGAGGGATGGGATTTAAGGACTTACATCAGTTTAATTTAGCAATGCTTGCATAGCAAGGCTAGAGGTTGATGCAAGACCAGGAGTCACTACTTTTCCAATGCTTGAAAGTTTGGTATTTTCTAAGTTGCCATTTTTTGGAGGCCACTAATTCACCTAATAGCTCCTACACGTGGAAAAGCATCATGGCAGCCAAACCTATTCTGCAAAGTGGATTATGCTGGAAGGTAGGTATTGGAGGTCACATACGGGTCCTTAAGGATGCTTGGATCCCCAACCATCCTACAAATAGAGTACTCCATCCGACACCAAACATTGAAGAAGAGATGATGGTTTCTGAGCTGATAGACCAAGAGTCAAGGGGGTGGGATCGAGATTTTATTTGGTAGAATTTTCATCGTGACGATGCCAAAGCCATATTGCGTGTACCGTTGAGTTACAGGTTTATTTCTGATATAGTGGTTTGGCTTGGTGAAAAATCAGGTGAGTACTCTATGAGGTCGGGGTATCGTGAGGCGCGAAAGGTATGCAAGGGGTTGGATTGGACCGAAAGCTCTAAGGTTGTTGTGGGAGGAGGGGTATGGAAGACTCTATGGAAACTAAAGGTGCCAAACAAGATTAAAGTTTTTGGTTGGCGAGCTTGTCGGAATATTCTGCCAACATGGGTAAATCTATCAAAGAAGCGGATTATCGAAGACAACTGATGTGAAGTCTGCAAGACAGAACCAGAAACCGAAATCCATGCACTATGGAATTGTGTAGTGGCGCAGGATGTTTGGGTTGGTTGCTCGGCCAAATTGCAAAAGTGCCACGTGGGTCAGGATGACATGATACAATTATGGGATGAGCTGACTGCTAAACTCACCTCTAATGAGTTAGAATTGTTTCTAGTGCAGGCTTGGTTAATATGGAACTAAAGAAATGCAATGATCCATGGAAAGCAACTGCAGGCACCTGGTGTTCTGAACAGAAGGGCGGAAGATTATATGGAGGAATTTAGGAGCACCCAATCCTGTCTAGCCACAAGTTCCTTAAGCTTGAATCAGATCAGTTGGAGACCACCCCTGACTCGTTTCAAACTTAACTTCTACGCAGTGGTTTTCAAGGATGAAGAAGCCTCTGGGATCGGTGCCATAATACGGAATGACCGTAGAGAAGTTATGGCTGCATTTTCAGGCAAAGGACCTTCGGTGTCTTGCAGTGAGGAAGCAGAAATTCTCGCATGTCGGCGTGCAGTGGAGTTTGCGCTGGAGTGTGGTTTTATGGAAATGGTTATGGAAGGTGACAACCAGTCGGTCATGTCTGCTTTGGAGCTAAAGAGAAGTTTGACGTCACGAGTAGGCCATATTATTCAAGATGTGCTTTGTCTGTTGCATGGCTTTAGATGGTCACAAGTCCAATTTGCTAAAAGGAGTGCCAATACTGTAGCCCACCTTTTAGCTAGGCATGCCAAAAATTCGATACATGATGTTATCTGGATGGAGAAATCTCATCCACTTGTCATGCAAGCTTTGTATCTTGATGTTATTTCCATTTAATAAGATATGAGGTTGTTTCCCTCTTCAAAAAAAAACCTACAATACTTTTCTTTTTCTTTATTCTTATATTCTTCTGCCTACAACCTCTATTCTTCTTGCAAGTATGTATTACATATTTAAACTTTTACATTTACATCTCAATATAATATTCATTTTCTCTTTATGTACCTTTATTTATCTATTATTGAAATTATTTTGAGTGTGGAACCCTAGAAGGTCTAGATACTAATGTAGTTCAATTATAGCATAAATTCTATGATTTTTTTATAAAAAAAATTTAGATAATGCAATTCATCTTTGATTTGGTGTTCTTAATTGATTATGCTGATTATTTCCTCACTTATGGCAACATTAAAATAATTTATGCAAAATTTTACATTTACATTGCAGTCTTGAAACTCTAATACTTATATTTTTGTAATTTATGGAATTTTTTTTAGTTATATATGCAAGAAATTTATATATGGTTAGCACTTTTACTACTATACATGTTAGCAAGTATAATGGAAAGATTTCTAAGGCCATATATGTGTGTGTGTGTATAAATTACAAAAGATTAAATTCTATAAAGATGGGATGTAAAACTTATGTTTTACACCATCCAATAAGTGATTATCACATTAACATTTTACTTAAAATTCAATACATCTTACCACACTTAATAACATCTCAATAAATTCCCAATTTGGTTGGATTTATATATGGGTATTAGAATTGATTGAGTGTGATTGTGTTTATTCTTAAATATGTGATAAGATGATGTGGTATGTTGGGATTAGTGGGGTAAAACATGAGTTTTACACCACGTTTTTTTAAAATTTAATCTCAAAATACACTTTTAATATTAAGGGTCTGTTTAGATACCGCTTATTTTGCTAAAACTGAAAATTTTTTGCTGAAAGTACTGTAAATAAAGGTAAAAGTTAGTTGAAATAGTACAATAGAGTCCATAAATAGTACCAAAAAAATGCAATGGGGCCATAAATAGTAACAAAAATAAATTAAATAATAAAATAATTTTAATTTTTCATTTCTATCCAAATGGGGGCTTAGAACTTTTAGAAATTTAAAACTTGCCCTAATTTTTAAAATAGTTTTACCATTTTTTATTAAGCCATGCATCAAATGGTCATAATACTAATAAAAAAAAATTAAAATAGCAAGATCAGGCTTTTGTACCGATGTTTCTCAAAAAAAAAAAAGCTTTTGTACCATGAATCTGGCCATTTTTTTGATAAATTACCGAGGAAGCTACTCCTTTGCCCCACCCACAACAACTCAATAACATTCCAAGATTGAATATATCCTATAAGAGCATTCACATTAAAGTCTGGATTTTTAAAAGAGTGGCTCACTTTTTCCGGTAAAGAAAATAAAAAAGGGTGGCTCAAAGCAAGCAGAAGCAGAGGCAGGGCAGAGGTCAACAACACAAACACCAAAATAAAGACAAAGCGAAGCAGTAAAAGAACAATGGCTGCTGCTTAGTCTGCTTATCTGATCAACTCCAAGTCTGAACTCTTTGTTACTGACCCTTCTCCTCGTTCTTTGAGAAAAAAAACCACCTGGGTGGGCCCCACCACAACAAACTCTTTGAGGTTGTTTAGGAACACCAAGAATTCTGGAAGCATCAGCATCAGCAGCAACAGCATCAAGCTCTCTTCTTCTTCTTCTTCAGGTTGTTCTATTGTGTGCAAGGCTGTGTCTGTGAAAGCCCCCACTGAGATTGAGGGTCTCAACATTGCTGAGGATGTTTCTCAGGTCAGATTATAAATCCAATCTGTTGTCTTTTGTTGTTTTATTAAGGATAAATTTGAGAATCAGGAATTGGGTCATTTTGGTTTCTTGATAATTTTGATTGGATTTGGCTAATGCTGATAAATATGATAATCATATGAGAGTGAATAATTATGTTGTTCTTGGGATTTTTTTTGGATGAAATGGTTCATTGGAATTGGAATTGGTTGTTCTTATTATTTGGAATTTTCAATATTGATGAAAATGTCATTAAGGTCTGGCAATAAAGTGTTTTTTTACATGATAATTAATGGAAACCATAAGCTCCAAACAAACAACAATAAGCCTTTAGCTAACTCACAATGAAGAAAAATATGATCCACAGATTCTCCATTAAATCTACACCTTCAACACCGGTATGTAATAATTACATCCTGTTTCCTTAGGTTGTCCATTGTTAAAATTTCACCCTTTTCTGCTGTCTGGGAAAAAGAAAGCTAGATGAGGGAAAGCTTTGACTTGCCAAAGAGCTTCCCCAGGAAAGTTCGCATTGCCCCTGTTGCTCAAAGCTTTATAATAACTCTTTACTTTAAAGCCTTGACTTTTGAAGGGCATCCAGATAATTCCATCCTCTTCTAAACTTTGTAGCATATAAATCATCCAAGAAGGATTCTATGGACTCTAATCTTATACCACCCGAATAGAGGGTAATGTACTAATGTTTCTTTCATTACTTTAAGCTCTTAAATCTACATAAAGGAATAATTTGATGAGAAATTTTGGTTTTTATGCATCATTTAGTTCAATTTTTTTTTTTTTTAAATGATGTACGTGTAATTTTATTGATATTTAGAACAAATACTTCTTTCATAACGTTATCATTAGTCTACGCTGCATATAGATTATTCTCTTCTAATAAACTGATATTTTGCATAAGAACTGAAAAGTCAAGAATGACAATTTGACAATTCCACTTATAACATGAGAAAATATGATGGAATTTTGGAAGTCTGGGGACAAAGTATATCGTAATCTAGATTATGGAAAAAAAAAAAAAAAAGGAGTGTATAACGTGGTCTTTAATCTTTTATGAAAACCAAACTGGCTTCTTGTTAGAACAAAATATTTCAATCCAGGTACGTCACGTGCCGTTGTGTGCATGGGTCTTAATTTATTTTTTTGAGAAGATGTGTCATATGTGTGTATGAGTCTCTATGTGTTTATATGTATAAAGTTCGTACATTATATGCTTTTGGTTTTTTTGGCCATTTGTCGCACTGTAATAGGCCACTTAGATTTCACTAAGACTTCTTGGCCTTATCTCATTTATTCTCACTGTTACATGTATGGCATATTACTATCTCTATCTCCTCTTCTTGCATCATATCAATCTCTTTCTCTCACTCTCTCTCTTCATTGCCGCCTACCGACTTTAATTTTCAACCTTACGTGGATGGTGATAATTAATGCACTCGATCGATGTAGTAGCTAGGATTCTACTGAACGAAAAATCTAATCCTCTTTGAAAGTTCCTCAATTATTTTCCACATGGTGGACTGGTGGTTATTATTTTCATTATGGATGAATAATAATGGTGCAATAGACACAACTAATTTGACAATTTTTTATTCTCAAAAAAAAAAAAATTTGACAATTTTTTTGCATCTTATTAAGCCGACACTTTGTAATTTTTGTCATTTTGTCGGATCAAATTTTACTATATACTAATTATAATTTATTACGAAAAATGTTATGAAATTTGACACGTCTCTGTAGTCTGTATATGTGAACCTATATATTGAGAGTCTAGTCTTGCACAGTTCTCTCATAAACACAAACATGGCTTCTCTCTCACAACCATCCCATACTATCACCACCAGGACCCACATTCCCCCCTCCTCTCTATCTCCATTCTTTCCCAAAAAAACCCATCTTTCTAAACTTCCAAAACGCATCCATCACCTTGCTCCTAGCGTAGTCTCATGCAAAGCCCAAAACGATGATCAAAAGGGACAACAACAACAATCTCCCCTAGAAATGTTTGATAGGAGAGATGTACTCATTGGCCTAGGAGGCCTCTATGGTGCTACAAATCTTTACAATGATGACCCTTTTGCCATGGCAGCTCCTGTGTCTGCCCCAGCTCTAACAAAGTGTAGCAAAGCTGATTTACCAGCTGGAGCAAAACCAGTCAATTGTTGCCCACCATCATCCACCAAAATCATTGATTTTAAGCGACCTCCACAAAACTCACCCCTGCGTGTTAGACCCGCAGCTCATTTAGCTGACAAGGAATACATAGCCAAATACTCCCAAGCCATTAAGCTCATGAAAGCTTTACCAGCTAATGACCCAAGAAATTTCACACAACAAGCTAATGTTCATTGTGCTTATTGTGATGGTGCATATGACCAAGTTGGTTTCCCTGACCTTGAAGTCCAAGTTCACAACTCTTGGCTCTTTTATCCCTTCCATCGTTACTACTTATACTTCTATGAAAAAATCTTGGGAAAGTTGATTGATGACCCAACTTTTGCTTTGCCATTTTGGAACTGGGATTCACCTTCTGGCATGAAAATGCCAGCCATGTTTGCTGACCCCAAATCACCACTTTATGATACTTACCGCAATGCAAAGCATCAGCCACCGACCTTGCTCGACCTTGATTATAGTGGCACTGATGAATCAACAAGAAGTCAAGACCAATTGTCTAGCAACCTCACCGTCATGTATCGCCAAATGGTGTCAAATGGTAAGAATCCTAAGCTATTCTTTGGCAATGCTTACCGTGCTGGAAGTGATCCTGACCCGGGTGCTGGATCGATTGAGAACATTCCACATGGTCCTGTACACTTATGGTGCGGTGACACTACTCAGCCTAATCTTGAAGACATGGGCAACTTCTACTCAGCAGGTAGAGATAAATTAATTAGTGATAAATTACTGATTCTCTCGTAATTTTAATCCTTTAGGATACAGTGAATTTGATTATTTTGATAATTATTCTTAATATAGGGTGAGTTTGGCATGCTTAATTTTGCAAAAAGTTTTCAATTTCAGCAAAATTAACAGATTCTAAACAGACTCTTAGGATGTGTTTGGATACACATCCACGTCCATGTTTGAGGCTCCAACGCGTTTTCAGCTTTGTCGCAGTTGTTGACTAATTCTCCCGTGAACTGTGCATCTGTGCATTGTTTATGGGACCCATAAACTTTACTTTTAGCTAATTTTTCATTAAAAATGGGTCTCACATCACTATTCATACATTTAAAAATTATTTTGCTACAGTGTTTTCAGTTTTCAGTTTTTAATTTTCAGTAATAAGTTCTATCCAAACGGACCCTAGCCTTCCATCAATCATGTTTGTCGTCTAATTTTTTTTTTAAACGTACATATACTAGAATTAGATCAATTTTTTCTATATAAGTTTTACAAAATGATGTATTATTAATAAAAAATAAAAAATTGAATTATTATATTATTTAAATTACAAAAAATCACATTTATATATTGTCGGCTGTCAAGAAGAATTTAGTCATTTGAATGTTATTCTTAGCAGGTAGAGATCCAATATTTTTCTCTCACCACTCCAATGTGGATAGAATGTGGACTATATGGAAAACATTAGGAGGGAAGAAACGATCTGATCCAAAAGACAAAGATTGGCTAAACACTACCTTTTTGTTCTACGATGAAAATGCACAGGCAGTTCGTGTTAAGGTTAAGGATTGCCTTGAGCCTACGAACCTGAACTATGTTTATCAAGATGTGGAAATTCCATGGCTAAAGTCTAAACCAACACCACGTAAATCAAAAACCAAGAAAGTAGCCAAGTTGTTTCAACTAGGAGGAGGTGTAGGTGTAGCACAAGCTGCTGAAACATCATCCTCAAGTGTTAAGTTCCCAGTTGTTTTGGACAAGGTGATAAGCACTGTGGTGTCTAGGCCTAAGAAAAAGAGAAGCAAGGATGAGAAGGAAGAAGAGGAGGAAGTGTTAGTGGTTGAAGGGATTCAGTTTGAGAGAGATTCGGCTGTGAAGTTTGATGTGTATATTAATGACGAGGATGACTCGCCTAGCAGACCAGACAAGACCGAGTTTGCTGGGAGCTTTGTGAATGTGCCTCATAGGCATAACCATACGAAGAAAATGAACACTGTCTTGAATCTTGGGATCACTGAGTTGTTGGAGGATTTGGACGCTGAAGATGATGATAGTGTGGTGGTGACCTTGGTGCCAAGGTTTGGCAAAGGGCTAGCCACAATTGGTGGAATCAAGATTGAGTTTGTTTCTTGAAATTGAATTTTCAACGATTTTTGTGTTCTTCTTCTTCTTTCTTTCTTTGCTTTTTGCTAATTTTATCGAGCAATAGGGCATAACAACTTTCTGTTTTGCACTTTGCCAAAAAAATATAATTAATAATAATTAATAACTTTTTGTTTTGCACTTTGTATATTTTACTATTTTTTTTAATGTATAAAATTATAGTCCCGCTGGTGTAATGAAGAAGAAAATCACACTTTCCTTGAATAGTTGCATAGGGAGGGCTCTAAATGAATCAAGCCGGTTATGAACAATTAGAGCTCAGTTCGATAAAAAGTTTGTTTATGTTTGTTTGTTTATAAATAAGCCAAGTTTGAGCCTTAGTTTTAGGCTCATTTGATAAACAAGTCAAGCCCAAGTAAAACAATTTGTTCACGAATAAGCTCGTGAGCTGCTAGCTTGATACACAACAATTTAAGCATAGACTCATTTATAAGTTTATATGTGTTAGCTAAATATACTCATTACACATATCTTAATAATGACATGGCCAACATGAGACCACTACCCATATTACCTGAATTTTTTCATTCCCTTTAAACTGATCAAGAACCACTTTAGACCATAGTTACATTTAAAAATAAATAAATAATTACGTAGGTCACATATGATCCTTCCCTATCAATTATCTAAAGTAAAATTATGAAACATGTTAGTATTTTCTCATTCATAATAGTTACAAACAAGTATTTTTTTAGTCCTTCATCATCTAACGTGAATGTAAAAATTGTATTTTGAACAATTGCTGAAGTTGTATAACATGAATGATGAATGAATGAATTTAATTATATAAATTATTAATTTGAATAATAGCTAATCATAAGTAAGACTATATGTATGATAAAATAAGTATACTATTTTCTTTTTCTTTTATCTTAATTTTAGAGATTTAATCATTTAATAATGTAATTTTTTTAGATCTTAAGCTCAAAAACTTGACTTGAGCTTGAGTTTGAGCTTAATATTAAGCTTGAGTTTGGCATGACTAATTAATCAAGTCAAACCAAGCCAAGCTCAAACTTTTTGGATTTTCCACAAGTTCAAGCTTAAACACTATTTTTAGGCTTGTCACAAGCTTAAGCCAAGCTTGAGTTTTTTATTTTTCTTGATGAGTCAAGCTTGAACATGCACTACTCGACAAAGTTTAGCTCGTTTACAGCCCTATGCGTAGGGTTTTTTGTGGTTATAAAACGATAGGCAGAGAAAGGATAAGGAGGGATTGAAAAAAAGCTATTGCACTGGGCAATTAATCATAGTGTGTGAGTGAGAGGTGAAAAAAATAAAGTGAGTAAAAATTTGAGGGTTAAAAAAATTTTATTTAAAGTTTGAGATTAAAAGTGATTTTTGTAATTAGCCCTAATTATTGTACAGGATTTCAATCTGGATAATGTGTTGAGAAAATGAGAGGTTCATTGAACAATTTCACTTGGATATTTTTACCAAAAATGCAAGGGAGAAATTATGGGAGGTTCACCTACGGTACCTACCAGTCTACCACCAAAGTGCACCACCATCAACAATCATAAAGTGGAAAGATAAAGCAAGATATAGATAATTTTATATTTGGGTACACCTAGGTGTAGTAGTATACTTTTCTTTTGAAAATGACTCGTATGAAATTGGGTACACTTTTGTGTGAACAAAAATGGTGTAATATGTCATAAGCACTGAATAATTTCAAAGGCGAGATGCGTAAGCCAATAATAAAGTCAAAAGCGAAAACAATGGTAGGAATTAATTTACTCTTTTCTATATAATTTTTTTTAAGTCGTTGACGGCAAAACTTATTCAAATTTATTAATTTCTTTGAATTTTTTTGTTATAAATAATTTAATAATTCGTTTGTTCTTTCTTATATACTATATAATTAACCCCTTTACTAAAGGATAAAATTTAGGTATAAATTCTTAAGTGTTCTACGTATTTTAAAATTTTCAATCAAATTTAAACAATATGACTTAGAGAGGCCAGTAGTTGGTGAGACTTATCCTTGACAACAAATACCTCAAAGTCATAGCTAGGGCATGCTAATGGTGTAACTTGGTAAACAGGTCAGTTTGATTGGGTTGGGTTTGACCCGACCAAGTTCAGATTAAAAATAGGTCATCATAAATTGGTTGCAAAAACAATGATTCTTAAGGCCCGTTTGGTAATATTGTTCTGGTTATATTTTTTAAGTTTTGTGAAAATACATGTGGGTAAAAAAATGTTGTGAAAATACGTATTGTCTTGTTTAAACAACACAACCAAACAGGTCCTTAATTACCCAGTCTTTTGAGGGTCAAGTCAACCTAATATCACCCATATTTTTTTCACAAGCCAAAAAAAATTATTAAAAAATAAATAAGAAACTTGATAATTTTTTTTCTTCCTTTCAATACAAATAATATAAAAGGATAAATAAGTAGTACATAGATCTTAAGTTTACATAGTTCAAGGTTCACTAAATTGAAAGCTTCAAGCATCGACTTCGTTAGGAAAGAATTTATGAGTGTAAGGAACAAAATAGAAAATAAAAAGGAAATAAAGAAAATAAAAAGAAGCAAAAACACAATATCTTTCATGGGCTGTACATGTACAGTAGCTCAACACAATGGCTTGACTTTGTCCTTTCTTTCTTTTTTTATGATAATCTAATGGTTATAAAAGATGAGACGAAATTTAAATATGAACCCATTAAAAAATATTAACCAATTAAGTTACGAGCTCTTGGCAACTTTATCTGCTCTTGATTTTGAGTAATTGGGAATGGAAGATTCATTGAACCTCTATTTCTCGAGTTTAATTTAATCATAGTTTTGATCCTTTCGAGGGCCTATTCCCATCAATCTGCTATTCTTATTAGGCCCAAACTTTGTACATTCGCCAATCCTTTTTAATCCCCAACATCGGCGTTTAATCCTAGTCCAGTGTCATGCAACCAATAGCCCTTTATCATTTACATAAATGCTACCCGTACATTTTGTTTTCTGAATTAAGTAATTTGGACTTTGGACTTTGGAGCACTTAATGGATTAGAGTACGAAACATTGGGCCTAGAGTTGAGTATAAGACGTCTGGGAATTGAAGTTTCAACACTATGCGAGGACAAGAATATGATTTTTTTTTCATGTCATTGTGAACTTGTGAATTCTTCTTAAAATAATATCATATGGCGTAAGGAAAAAAAAAATATACGAGATTAGGTAATAGTTTACAACAAGTCTATAGGCGCAATTAAATTCACAACAAATTTAACAACGGCTCAATGTAGCAAGTAGTTAATGGTAGATAATAAAATAGTGTTAATAGTAGGTACATATGAGAATCAATAATAACTTATCAACTCAGTAGATATGAAATTTGCTTTAAAAACTATTGTATCTTAAGCATAGCTCATAATCTAGGATTCTAGTGGTAATAGTATACTCTATGACGGCTCATGTCTGTGATTGAAATCTCATCTCCCCTTCCCCATTATATGCAGCCTATCTACTACCTTGAATAAATGGATATAGGTTATAACCTACTCATTGAAGTGTAACAATACTCTGTTATAAATTTTGGGGTTAATTTCATTAAAATGAGTTTCTCATTATATTATAGTCTAGCCGACGCTTAAAACCTCAAAATGTCATTCAGATTTGATAATACACATCACTCAAATTTCAACATGTTATTTTGCTTTGTTAAGTGTGTTAACTTTGACTGGAGAGTACGATCAAATCTAAATGATTTTAGTTTCAACGCATGTTTGCTAATTAACTAGACTTTTATTTACACGATTGTGTTTTTCTGTGTGTGTGAGCAGGTGATTAATCAGTTTTTTTGGACCTAGTGCATATACGAAAATGATGTGCTTGTTGTTGTTCCTGCTTAACTAGTGGGTACATTAGGTGCTTCTTGTTCTTACTTTTTCTTTTTCTTTTTCTTTTTCTGAAGAAGAGCAGAAAAGAAGTTAACCAGTACAAGCACGACCAATTTTTGTAGAGGACTTGGTTGCCAAAAGAGCTAAACCAAGCTAATTATACAAACTTTTCTCTTGCTAGTAAATTTAGACACTTGATGCAGTTGCTTGCTCAAGTACCAAACATCCTCCACTTATGCACAAATAAGTTCGGGTAACACTAATCAATTCTTGGAGATAAAGAGCTTAGCTAGCCCCTGGTAGCTTTTGATTTTGTAGAGGATTCTTTTCCAATACAGGTTGTTTAATTACGGAGCCCAATCGAGGAGAGTATTATAAAATATTTCTCTAAGCTTTTTTAAAGAAAGTTTCAACCTATAACGTCCGCTCGTAATAATAGTTTTTTATCATCAAATCAAGTACCAATTAGTTTTTGGTGTATGCAGAAATTAAATCTCAGATCTTTTATTTAACCATCAGAGATTTTACCAAAACATTTCTCTAAAGTGTGTGTGTGTATATTCACCTATGTCCATGGGTAATAGTATGAAAGGTGTTAACCGAAGTGGACCGATCAGATCAAAATGGACTGAAATAGACCAAACTAGATCGTAATGGAGCAAATTGACTAAGTAGATCTAAATGGACCGAAATATGAAGTGAACCGAAATGGATTGCAATGGAGCGTATGGACCAAGTGGACTGTAGTGGACCGAATAGACCAAATGTGAGCGAATGGACCAAAATTAGACCAAAAATAAATCGAAATGCTATGTGGCTCAACTAAAGCTTAGCAAAAATAAATGCTAATTTTCAGTTTTTAGATATTATATATATATATATATATATATATATATATATATATATATAAAGATTATGCTAGGTATATTTTTAAAGAAAATTGTTATATCTACAATATTTTTACAACAAATCATAGGTAGTAAGTTTTTACTGATTTTAATTTAAATCCATTACTAAAATTATTTTTTTGTCCACCAATAACAACCTACTACTTATGATTTATTGTGAAAGTATTGCAAAAATATTGTAGACATACCTTTCTTCATTTTGAAATATGTTCTTGCACATGCATGTTTATGAATTATGAGCTAGTTGTCTAACAATTTAACTGTAAATCATTTTTTTAACAAGGAAGTTTTTGTTAGTATTAATGAGATTTAATTTCTTTTACCTTTCATAAGACTTCAAAAAAAAAAAAAAACTGTACATTTTTGATGCAATGGTCACTTCACAAGTATAAGTGCTTGTGGGGTGAGAGCTTAGTGCGATGGTCACTTCACAAGTATAAGTGCTTGTGTGTAAGGACCGGGGTTCAAGTCTCTAGGAGAGAGTTTCACATACATATACACTTAGATTAGGCTAAAGTAGAATTTCTACCTTATATAAAAATTAAAAAAAAAAAAAAACTATACCAACATTGACTTTAGAGATCAAATTAATAAAACCTTAAGGAGTTTGTAAGTGTAACCCCATTAGAAGTGGTCTCCCAGTGCTTATCCAGTGTAACCCCATGTTTGTCACTTGGTGATTTACATTATGCTGAAAGCAATAAGAATAGAGAAATAATTTTTTATATAATTATTCAGGGGACCTACAGTGATTTTTTTTTTATATAAAAAAATTGTTGTGATATATTGTGATGGATACATAATGAAAATAGTGTCAGTAATATTTTTAAGTGAAAATGATATCATTTAAACCTAATATATAATATCAACAATCATGAAAAATATTGTGTTTTTAACATTAATCATTTACAATTTTTTTTTTATACAAAAAGTGTCATAATAAACTTAATTCTTTTAACAGGCAGTACAAAATTACATTTCATGCTCATTTAGGGGGTGTTTGGTAAAATAGTTTGAGATGAGATTTTTGTTATTTGAGATAAAATTTTTGTAATTTTTTGAAATACGTGTAAGTAAAAAGTGTGTAATATTATTTAAAATGTAAAAATGTGAGTTTTAATTTAGAAACCAAACATGCCCTTACATGCTCAAAAGTATGTGTCAATTCTTTTTTGTTTTTACGTCTTTATATTCTATCAATTATAAAATGTTATTCTTTTTAAAAAAAAAAAGATAAACTTTGGTTATATACAAATAAATGCCAAAAACAATTATGATAAATGTAAAAAAAAAAAAAAACTCTAGATTATATTATAGATAAGAAAAAGAAAAAGAAAATGTGGTACATTGTGATGGAGGGAATATTAAAAAATAAAAATAGTTAGTGAGATCAAACTTTTGTACCGATAAATCTGGTCGTTTTTTTTTTTTGATAAATTACCGAGGAATCTACTCCTTTGCCACACCCGCAACAACTCAATAACATTCCAAGATTGAATGGATCCTATAAGAGCATTCACATTAAAAGAGTGGCTCACCTTTTACGGTAAAGAAAATAGAAAAGAGTGGCTCACTTTTTTTCATATAAAGCAAGCAGAAGCAGAGGCAGGGCAGAGGTCAACAGCACAAACACCAAAAGAAAGACAAAGCAAAGCAGTAAAAGAACAATGGCTGCTGCCTCGTCTGCTTATCTGATCAACTCCAAATCTGAACTCTTTGTTACTGACCCTTCTCTTCGTACTTTGAGACAAAAAACCACCTGGGTGGGCCCCACCACAACAAACTCTTTGAGGTTGTTCAGGAACACCAAGAATTCTGGAAGCGTCAGCATAAGCATCAACAGCAACAGCAACAAGCTCTCTTCTACTTCTTCTTCTTCTTCTTCAGGTTGTTCTATTGTGTGCAAGGCTGTGTCTGTGAAAGCCCCCACTGATATTGAGGGTCTCAACATTGCTGAGGATGTTTCTCAGGTCAGAATATAAACCCAATTTGTAGTCTTTTGTTGTTTTTTCAAGGATAAATTTGAGAATTAGGAAATGGGTTGGTTTGGTTTCTTGGATTTGGCTGATTCTGATAAGTATGTTATTCATATGAGAGTGAGATAATAATGTTGTTCTTGGCATTGTGTTTCGGAATTACGAATTCGGTTCTTTTACATTGTTGAAAATTCATATTAAAGTTGTATTGTTTTTGGATGAAATGGTTCATTGGAATTGGAATTGGTTGTTCTTATTATTTGGAATTTTCAATGTTGATGAAAATGTCATTAAGGTCTGGCAATAAAGTGATTTTTTACATGATAATTAATGGAAACCATGAAATGAGTTATTCTGATTTGTTAAGAATATGGATGGGAATCGGCTAATGTTACACATTCGTGATTCAGAAGAGGCAATTTGGGGGAAAATTTTATCTTTGAATCTTCTTTGTACTTTTTGTGATTATTGATGGTCAACTCTTACTGTCACTATGGTAGCAAGGTTTTGAGGTCAATTTAAATGTAAAATAGGATGAAAATAATAGCTCTTGAAACCAGTTTGAGTTAATTGATTATGCTGGGCCAATAAGAGGAGTGAGTTGTTATGTAAATTAATTATATTTTTAAGGTGAAGAAAATTGGCATTTTCTAGGATAAAATAGTGAAGTGGGTCAATCATTTTTTCCTTTTTATTTAGTCCTTGAAAATATCGTGTGAATGTGAATGTAGTTCTATATACATATAGTTAAAAAAAAAATATTAATAATAATAGAAGGGAAATGAAAGAAAAATGAGAGTCAATAAAATTCTGAGAACTATACGTAATTCTTGATCTGGTAAAACCATTACTTTTTTTTGGGAATTTGTTTGATAGATAATTTTAATTCAATTAACGAACAAAAATGGGCGCAACCCTAGTACATGAGAAGTATACATGGGAACACCCAAAAGGAAAGATAAAATAAAAGAATACAAAATTAACATCTAAAATAAAAGAAGTCAATGAATTCTAACAGATTTGAAGAAGTGAATGAATTAGCAGTCAGCTAGAGTGCATGTAAAGACCACAGGAACAAGAGCTTTAGATGAAACACTGCTAGCTCATGACCCTTCAAATGTGCGTGCGTTTTCTCTCTCCAAATGCGCCACATCAAACACAAAGGAACAGCTCTCCACAACACTACCTTGAGTTTTTTATTTTTTAATTTTCCCAAAGCTATCTTTCCAACAGGCCAATAGATCAAGCATTGTCCTAGGCATCGCTGAGTTGTCTTCAAATATGCTCCAAACAAACAACAATAAGCCTTTAGCTAACTCACAATGAATAAAAATATAATCCACAGATTCTCCATTAAATCTACACCTTCAACACCAGTATGTAATAATTATATCATGTTTCCTTAGGTTGTCCATTGTTAAAATTTCACCCTTTTCTGCTGCCTGGGAAAAAGAAAGCTACGTGAGGGAGCGAAAGGAATGCTAGATGCTTTGAGGGATGCGAACGGTCATTGCTAGAGATTAAGTTCTTTTTCTTACATACTCTCCTTGATTGGAGTATAGCTTTGTAGCATTTTTCTTGTTTTTTCCTTCTTGTTTTGCTTGATCATTGTAATTTTAGTTCTTGATTTTTGCCCCCACAATACATCCCCAATGTACTCGGGTTGGCTATTTTTTTATTAATAAAATTTTTTGTTATCTCTCAAAAAAAATAAGAAAGCTACATGAGGGAAAGCTTTGACTTGTCAAAGAGCTTCCCAAGGAAAGTTTGCATTACCACTTGCTCAAAGCTTTATATATAATAACTGTTTACTCTAAAGCCTTGACTTTGAAAGGCATCCAGATAAACTTATCAAAAAAAAAAAGAAAGGCATCCAGATAATTCCATCCTCTTCTCCCCTTCTAACCTTTGTAGCATATAAATCATCCAAGAAGGATTCTATGGACTCTATTCTTATACCAACCAAAAAAAAAAAAAAAGATGGATTCCACTGAACATTATATGTCTCGATAAATCCACATAATCTGCCATCATTGCCTCTCTATTTCTGGTTATTAGAAATAGCATTGGATATCTTTTGATAATTGGGGGAGGGGGAGATTTGAACCCAAACATCTTTGTTGGAAACAACAAGAAGTGCAGTTAAGCTACATGCTTTGAGGTTGTTACAAGTCTGAAAGTTAATTTGGATAAGAGTGAGGTGGTCCCTGGTAAGCAATGTGTAGGCAATGTGGGTAATATGGTAGAGTTGGTTGATATTCATGGTTGTAAAATTGGGAATTACCATTTACTTATCTTGGGATGCCTTTAGGTGCTTTCATAAGGTGACATTGCTGTGGAATCCTGTTTTGACAAAAATGGACTGTAGGCTGTTAAAAAGTACACTTTCAAGTTTACTAAGTTATTACCTTTCATTATTTACTATTCCTACTAGTGTGGCAAATAGGTTGGAGAGGTTACAAAGAAATTTTTTGTGGGGCGCCTCAGATGTGGGGTTTAAGTTCCCTTTGGTGGCATGGGGACTGTGTGTTCTCCTATTACTTCAAATGCTTGAGGATTTGAAGGTTGGGAAACTTTAATCAGGCCTGATTGTAAAAGTGATTACAGTGATTTGGGACTGAGGTTACACTTTTATGGAGACAGGTGATTGTTACGAAATTTGGGGAGCAATGGGGTGGTTGGACTTTGGGTTCCATTAGGGTACCTCATGGGTGTAGCCTATGGCGGGGTCTAGGGTGAGTTGGGGCACTTTGCAGCAGTATGTGTATTTTGAGGTCGGGGATGACACTCAATTGAGGTTTTTGAAAGATGTCTGGTGTTGAAGTCAGTCTCTTAAAGAATTGTGTCCCGACTTACTGCCTTGCTCAATTGATCATAATGCCTCAGTCCATTCAGTCATGGATAGCCCAGTAGGTGGGGAAGGCTGGATCTGGAACATGGAATTTCATGGAGATGTTCATGATTGGGAGTTGGAGTCAGTAGGTTTTTTCTAGATCTTCTTTTCTTTAATATTCTTTGGAGAGATGGTCGTGAGTTGTGACAAGATAATGTTGAAATGGAAAGAGGGTGGTGTCTTTACTGTTCACTCTTATTATGATGTTATCCACAATACACCGACTAACTCTTTCACCTGAAAGAGTGTTTGATATTTTAAGTATCCTAGGATGGTCTTGTTTTTTGTTTGGACAGTGGCGTAGGGAAGGATCCTTAATTGTGATAATCTCATCAAGCAAGGCCGAGGATTTACCTTGGTTGGATGGTGTTGCATGTGCCAGTGTAGTGGAGAGACAGTAGATCATTTGTCCATTCATTGTGATGTAGCCTATGGTTTGTGGTGTTTGCTTTTTAGAACATTTGGGATCCATTGGGTACCAACAAGGAGGGTGGCAGATCTTTTGTTTGGGTGGAAGAATTAGTTTGGGAGACACTCTTCAGAGATTTGGAATGTGGTACCATTATGTTTGATGTGGATCTTGTGAAAGGAGAGAAATAATCAGACTATTAAAGATTTTGACAAATCAAATATTCAGTTGGAAGCATTGTTGATTAGAACTCTTTTTTATTGGTCTTGTGCTTGGGGCCTTACAAATTGCAACACTCTTAAAGATTTCACAGAATCACTTCTATTTTGTGCATAACCTTCTGTAATTTGTTTTAGTTACAGAGTGCTCATCATCCTGAGCATGAAGTAATCTATTTTATTTGTAAATTTATTACTAATAAAAATAAAAATAAAAAGATTGCTGGAAAATATGGACAACAGTTGTGCTTTGGGATTTATGGCTGATTTGATATGTTTTTTTGGTGGATATTACTAGAGAAAATATGTGGGATTTTATGGTTTTGATAGGTAAGGAGACAAGCGTGATTTGGGGTTGTAAAGAGGAACAAAAGGAGAGTAATTTGTTGCTGTTCATGGACTGTATGAACCAGGACGTGAACAGTAACTGTGCACCAAAGAGAAAGAGAGATAAGAATACTCTAGGCACTTTAGCCTCATTTTCCATTAATGAAAGTCTGAATAAAAGACTCCTAATACCTTTAAGAAGCTCTAGAATAATCTAGATCAAGCATTATTTAAAAACTAACCCTAAGAAAAAAATTATGCACGGGACTTTTATGAAATTCAATTTTTCCCTCACATAAACTACCTGTAACTTATAAACTAATGACTCAATTTAAAACTATTTTAACCCTGAGACTCTCATTATATAACCTTCGAAAGTATATAGATTTGCTTCGATCAGATACAGCATGATGGCCTCACACATGGAAAGCTCTTAAGCTGTCAAAACTGGAAATTTCTCTAAGGACAAGAACTTTAACCCTTGTTCCATGGCTACATCCATAAAGCTATGTCTTCTTTTATTGCATACATAAAAGACTACTAATCCATAAAATCATCAAACTGCTCTTACTTATTTTTTCCATTGGTTACTTTGTGACACAGCTTATTGGGAAAACCCCAATGGTTTACCTGAATAATATTGTAAAGGGGTCTGTAGCAAATATTGCTGCCAAGCTTGAGATCATGGAGCCATGTTGTAGTGTCAAGGACAGGTAAGTAAAAAATGCTACTTTAGGTATTAAACTTTTATGAGCATCTTGTAGTTAGTATTCAAGGTTTTCAAGAATTAAGGTAGGAGTGATAATTTGCATGACCGACTTTGAGAATTATGTGGTCTTATGAATGTTCTTACAAGGTTCCTTTATATTTTTCTATGTGGATAGTTAATTTTTTTTAAAAAAATTCCAGGATGTCCCATAAGTCAAATTGTTAATATTATCTGTTTTTATTTTTATTTTTTATTTTTTAAAGGTCATTTCTTAAGCCAGTAATCTAGCTCTCTGTTCTAAGTTTCTAACAAGTTCACAATTCAGGCAGCAAATATGTTCATTTAAAGTGATTAAAGACTAGATAGAATTCTTAGGCTAACTCCACTATTGAGTTCTTACAATTGTATCCATCCAATGCAAAATGAGTGGATTTGATTTTGCCATATCATTAGCATTTAAACAAGCATTGACTATTACAATTTTGGTATCTATTTTATATCATTGATGATGTGACAAATCCGATTCATTTATTTCACAATTTATGGATAGAATTTTAAAAACTCCATGATGGTATTAACTTAGGAACTCTATAGAGGATCTTAATCCTTAAGGACCAGTATGTCTTGTACCTACTATGAGGATCACATAATCTCATCCATATGAAAAGCTAATAGCCTAATTTATGGCCTTAAAAATCTTTGGAATTAGACTTGGAAATTGATTTTTAATATTCTCACTAATGATTCTGGTATTTGGCTGCAGAATAGGTTACAGTATGGTAACTGATGCAGAACAAAAAGGACTTATAACGCCTGGAAAGGTAAGGAGAAGTAGGTACTACTCTTATGCATATTGTTGGAATTGTAATGTGAACTTACTTTAATGGAAGAATTGTCTTATGGTTTTTCTTGATATGAACACTTTGGGGATGGAAATTTAGCTTCTTAGAAAACAAGGTAGCCTTCCTTTGATTGGCTGCCTCAACAAAAATTAACTTGACAGGGAATGATGACTGATGCTGTATGCAAATTTTTCTAAGCATAAATACCGAAATACTTTTGATGCTATATTAACATTGTTTCTATAAGCCTAAAGCTAGAGCTATGATTTACCATCAGACCTTGACTTTTAGTTTGAGGATCAATTTAGGGTTGGGTCTTTCTGTAGCTGGAAGTGGGCCTTGATGCATGACTTTTGTCATAGATGACAAAGGCCCTGCTTCACACATACTTCAAGCCAGTAATTGGATATATCATTCAGGTTTGCATTAAATAGTTTTTGCTTTACAGTGCCAAGTTTGATATTATCCTGGAAATGCCAATAGCAAACACTACTTGCAATTGTGGTGACAAAGAATTTTTAGGGGTTTGACTATTGTGAAAACTAAAAGCCTACTATAGACTATAGTGGATTGAGTTAGTGAACCATTGAGTTGCTTATTTGTCACCTATTAGAAACCCATCGGTAGAACTCACCTTTGAAAACCAACTTGCAAGGGGAGGGTGCCCAAGAGCTTATAAACACATGGCTAAGCTTACACTTAATTCATGTGGGACACTAGGATCATAACATCACTTTTGTGCCGGAACAAAGTAAATCAATTCCAAATGTGTTAGTTGTATTTTATATTTAAATTTGAACAAACACTATTGTTTGGTATTTTTGTTAGAATTTGCATGAGATGACTCCCCACAAATAACTATTCACATTATTTTTTCAGCTTCCATTCTGATGGAGAGATTTTTGAATTTGAACTTCATCTAGTTGTTCTTGCATAGCTTCCAAAGTCCTTCTGAGATGGCTATTCTCTTTTGTGTATTTTTTAGAGTATTCTGGTGGAACCTACAAGTGGAAACACAGGCATTGGTCTTGCGTTTATTGCTGCTTCAAAAGGATATAGACTCATCTTGACAATGCCAGCATCAATGAGTTTGGAAAGAAGGGTTCTTTTAAAAGCATTTGGGGCTGAGCTTGTATTGACTGATTCAGCAAAGGGCATGAAGGGAGCAGTTCAAAAGGCTGAAGAGATTTTGAAAAGCACACCCAATGCCTACATGCTTCAACAATTTGACAATGCTGCTAATCCTAAGGTTTGTGGTCACAGTATCCTCATGACTTGCTGCACTTCATAGTTCTCTTAGGAATTAGTGTATACCTCTACTCTGTCATTGCTTTTTACTGCTACCTTGTGTCATGGACGGTGAATACCAACTGAAGGGAAAACTTGTGTCTGGGAGGGAGGCTGCCTGATGTACCCACACTTTGCTAGGATTATCGTTGCTTTATATTTTCTTTTCCAATTAAAGAACATGCAGTGCAAAGTGTGGTCAACTGGTTATTAACTGAAACATTTCACAAAATCAGGGCAATCCCATCGATTCAGAATAATATGCTGATTTTTTTATTTATATTACAGAATAGCTGTGAGGAGCCATCTAAGTGTTCTTCATGTGTTGGACTGATGGGATTGACTTGCCAAAATGTTGTGAACCTTATTTTTGGATCTCTAAATAGGATTGTATAAAAAACCGGAAATGAGTATACCGGTCTAGGGTCCTTTCTAGATGACAACCAAGTCAAATATCATGTTCTTTTTGTCTTGGACAATATGTCTTTCGAAATGTATTGGTTGTGATGATTATTTGATTATTAATAAAATAAATATTAGTGTTGTTGCTGATGATGATGTCAATGATGTTTTGATCAACTTCTAGCTAGCCACATATATGAAACTGATGTTATTTTAGAGATTGAGTACGCAAATTCAAGACTTTTCTAAAAAAGTGTTCTTAGTTGTTCCTAGGAGATATCTCTAGTCATGTAGGTCGGATAACACTACTAGGTTAATGTTGTGGCCTAGAGATCTTCTATGTAGTTATAGCTTGTTGGCTTTGATACAATGAGATATAAAAATTTGGAAATTAATGTCTTAATGTGCAGATACACTATGAAACAACTGGTCCAGAAATTTGGGAAGATACAAGAGGCAAGGTGGATATATTTATAGCAGGCATTGGAACTGGTGGAACTATTTCTGGTGTTGGTCGGTTCCTTAAACAGCAAAATCCTAAAATAAAGGTAAATTTTGCCAAACCATATAGGATATTTGTCTTCGATTTTGTGTATGTGATTGCCCTGAATGGTGGGAAAAATGTTTTCAAAGAAAGGGCTATCTTCTTTTGCCTTATTAATCTGTTTATTTATTTATTTTTGAGCATTCTCATTTGACTCCATGATGTATCAGGTAATCGGTATAGAACCTACAGAAAGCAACATACTTTCTGGTGGAAAACCTGGTGAGAGAACAAATAAGCTTTTGTCCCATTATCAGTTAAATCTAATCTCCAATTACTTAGTTATTAAATTTTTTCTAATCTTGCTGCTATCATTTATATGCAGGTCCTCATAAGATTCAAGGAATTGGAGCTGGTTTTGTACCCAGGAATTTGGATCAAGAAGTTGTTGATGAAATCATAGAGGTAAGTGTTAATTCTATTATTTGCCGTATTCTCTTCAATTGGATTATTTCTTATCTTTCCCTACTTAGGGAGGTTGTGGAATCTCCTTATGTTGTGGATAACTGACCATCTCAATACCAAGTAATGGGACTTTTGTTGATTTGGGAAATACAAGCTTTGATCATCTTAACATGGAATTTTGCTATTCCTGCATCTTTGTATCATTATGCAATGGATTCTTGTTAATGTCATTGGTTACTCAGCATAATCAAGTTTATTACTTGGAATTATGCTATGTGCAGATGCTAACTTTCAGAATATACTAACTCTTTAGTTATGGATCAAAGTTATCACTTGGTCATTATCTTTGTTGCTGCTATGTAATGCAGCTTAAACTAGCTCAGATATGAGCTTTTTGCTTGTGCAAATGAAGACTGGAGACTCTTAATGAGGGTCTTTCACTAGCCTTATTTTTGCAGTACATACTCATCCAATAACATGACACATAGGGCTTTGCCTACACATGAACATAGGTTGTCTTGGCCTTCACACAAGCATTGGTTTTATTTAGTAAATTCTTCTTGTCACAATAATCTTTAAAAACAAAAGAAAAATGCTTAGACCACCGGCTTCAATGCCTTTCTTTCCTGACTTTTTAGTTTAGTTGTCCACTAGTAAATCATGTATCTGCTATTAGTGAGCACATGCAGTATGTCTAGTCATGCAGGCACTAGTATTTTTCATGTAAAAAAACTCTTTTCTGGTGTATTTTACTTGGTTCATATGCTGTGATTTGGCAGATATCCAGTGATGAAGCTGTTGAAACTGCAAAGCAATTAGCACTCCAGGAAGGGCTGCTGGTTAGTGATTTTTATTTCTTTTTTCGACCATTTCAAAATTGAAGATGAAGCCAAATTCAAACAGTATGCCTTGTTGTATGTGCATGCCCCTCTGTGTTCACATGAATGCACTAGAATTGCTGGAAATAAGTTTTTGTTAACTAGAGAAAGAGAGATGAAAACAGAATAAATGATTAAAGGTAGACTCTTTCTTATCAGGTTTAATAATCTATCTGATGAATCCTTTTACTCATGTAAAGATACCTAGAGGGCAATTGGCACCTGCTCCCCCTTGTGCCTGTGTAACTTACCATTATATGTATACCAAAAGAGCTGTTACATTACAGTCATGAATGTCTCACTAGTAAGATCTACATCTAGTTCATTATAATATTTAGTTAATTGAAAGGAACCAACAAACTTGTAAATCAACTGAGGTGGCAATAGATTGTTCTGCCCATTTTTTCAGTACCGTGCAGTTGGATTTTTTATGCATATATTAGCATATTCCCACTCAAAGTTATCAGAAGTAGTGGCAGGTTGTCAAATATGCTTTTTCTTCTTCTGAGTTGACAATGGCATAACCTCTTTATGTTTTAGGGATTTCTGTTTAATATATATATATATATATATATATATATATATATATATATATATATATATATATATATATATGGTACTTTCATTTACATTTAGCCCCAACCCACCCCCGACCCAAAAAAATCCCTCCATTCAAGAAGTTTCGGGTTTGATCCAGTTGTAGGGTAAGGAATTGTTTACCAAATAAATAATTAAAAGAAGAAGGAAGGAAGCCCTCTCTCTCTCTCTCTCTCTCGTATATACACAAATATAAAGCACACATACATGTGTGCCTGTTAAGGTACGTATGCATGTATGTATTTGCTAAATTGTTGCTCTTTTCTTAAATGGTATCTTTTCTAACCAGGTGGGTATCTCCTCTGGAGCTGCTGCTGCTGCTGCATTGAAGGTTGGAAAGAGACCTGAGAATGCAGGGAAGCTCATTGCGGTATGTCCCTTTTTTTGTTTTAATTAACAATGAAACTAGTGAGAAATAAATCCATCTTGAGCTAGCTGCAGCACTAAAAAGCAGACAGTTGCCCACTGTGGAAAATTAGAACATCATTCTGAGAATAAAAACCAACTTCAATAGTTATATTAGTGAACATCAGGCCCATGCCTATCCTTGGGCCTCATGTACAATAAAAATTAAAATGATTAGATAGAATCAGTAAATTGGCAGATATTGTGTAACAAGGCTTAAAGGAATCAATAAAATATTTTTAGGAAGTAAAGGTTGTCCTGGATAATTAATTAATATTGTACCTTGCCTAACAAACAAACAATACCCACCCAACCAAACAACTAGGAAATGATCTGGTGGACTATTGGATAGGCTGGACTTTGAATTAGCTGGTGGCTGATTCTATATTGGCTTTGCTTAGGCTTTGGTTTTGGGAGATACTTTTCACACCAGCACATCTTAAACTGCTGCAGTTGTTTTCACATATCAGATAACTAGAATTATGCTTTGAGAATTATATTCGTAGTCTCTTTTCTTTAACCTTTTTAGAGCTTGTATATTAGTATGTATCTAGGATTTTGCAGTAACTTCTATGTTCATCTTCCATTATTTATATTATTTTCTAGAAATATGAAGTGGCTGTCATTGATAGATTTCATTTTATCCGGTCAGACAAGTCGTCTACTCTAGTGACCCTGGGTTCAAATCCCAGTCATTGGAAATTACTATTTCCAATTTTATCCAGTCAGACAATATAACTTAATTTTATTCAAATTAGATGGTACACCAGAGGTAACAAGAAGTAAAATGATGACTAGTACTATGGATTTTTGCATTTCAATTCCAGACTTCTTTTCTGGCTGTTAAGTGATAGAATATCCTTAAGTTGACCAAAAAGAAAAGATGTTCAAGCTGCATTGAGAGTATAGCAAAGTGTGGACATGCAAAGTTGGCACAAGGACCTTTCTTATAAACCTATACTCTTCTACTGAAAGCCACCCAGTCAAATTTTGATATCCTGGGTTTTGCACAGTTGGTGGATTACTTTAGTTCTAGTTGCCTCCTTTTTCTTTTGGTTCTTTTTGTTCAACAATGTATTTAAATGTTTTGCTTTTGGTAATGTTGAGCCAAAAAATAGAGCAGTCACATGTGAACCATTCAGGTCTCTGGGTTTGACCTTGTTGTGGCATTTGTCAAACCAACAAATTACTCACAGGGCTGCTAATTGGTAGGCTTATATTTTTTATTGATTGGTTGACTGATGTTCTGCAGTCTGGCCATCTAACACATGATATATTTCTTATTAACTTGGTTTCCAATGAGGTTGAAGCACTTTAAGAGTCTGGACCACTTAATTAAGGTCTCTTAGTTGGTTCTACCAGCTGTGGTTCACATTGTCAGCACTTTTTGAACTGTGTCATCAGCAACTGGAACAGTCAAACTTAAATCTGCACTAACTATTTAAGTATTTATAAATGATGGACCATGAATTCTCTTTTTGGCGCATGGCACTTAAAGCTCCATATGTTGTTGAATATGCTGTTAATTATTTAATTGCTCATTCCAAATAATCTTTGTCCTTATTCCCTCACATATCAACTCATTTGAGAATTTAAAATGCTTGTAGGTGGTGTTTCCCAGCTTTGGAGAACGATATCTCTCCACAATTCTTTTCCAGTCGATCAGGGAAGAATGCGAGAAAATGCAACCTGAGCCATGAAATCCCTTTGTTTGAGTTACTATTTAATGAAAACGTAGTATTGTTGACGCAAATTGTTTCTAATGTATCTGCACATTTGTATTCCAAATCATCCATTATGTACTGTATGTTCGATCTGGGTCTAAGGCTTGTGAATGGTATGCTTCTCTTTGAAAGATGAATCCTAAGAATCGAAATTGTCCCAGGTGGTTTCATGTACATTTTGCAGCCTTTAAAGTTTCACCATTTAGAAGTCCTTCACATAGGAAAATTTTCATAGCTCCTACACGGTGTGAAATTATGCAAGTTTTGGATCCTGCTAGCTCTAGGATCGACCATGAAATTAAAATTCTAATTATCGGAAACTTCCAAGATGAGAATTTATCAACGTGGCTAAAGAAAAAAAAACCACAGGAGAGAACTTAAAGGGTGGGTTGAATAACCATCTCTTTCCATCCACAAGCTCATCTTCCATGAGTTTGCAAGCTCTTTTTGCCTATATTTATTATTAATTACAAAGAAGGATGATTTTGCAAATAGGTTACAATTAGCTCAAACTAGTAAAAAAATTTGTTGTTGAATTAGAGACCTAGGATTTCCCAAAAACCAATTGGCTTTTTAGTTTGATGATAAAGAATAATTATCATGAAACATGTGTCGGTCTAATAATTGTGTAGGACCTATATATTGTAAGATAAATGTTGTATATAAGGGATACTTGAAGTGAAAGTTAGGTTAATTTTGACTGGTAATTTTCCCATTCCCATTTACTTAGTTTGACTAGTCGTTTTCCATTTCCATTTACCTTTGTTTTATAAACAATTTCTTCGTCACAAAATGTGAATCCATTTTAATATTTCTTTGTAAGGTGTGTCAAAATATATGAAAGTACTATTTTTTTTCCCCCACTAGAATAGTAGACGGTTAATCTTTTCACATGGATTTTTAAAGCTGATAGGTGAAAGGTGAAAAGGTATATTTTATGTCGATCTTTTCATTCAATTCCATATACAATATACTTATTCTTGGTTAAGTTTTTCTAATTTTAATACTTTCTTTTAAAACTTTTACTCAAAAAGAATATTTATAAATAGTTGAATATTGTATTATTGAACGTCAATGTGAGAGACCAGAAATAAACTAGTGAAATGGAAGAAAGGGAGTGGAAAAAAATGGAGATTGAACTAATTCTTTAATGAAAAAAAAAAGGAATAACGTCACTAAACCACAAATCTCTTTGCAATTTTTTAGATTTTTATTGATTATTTATTTAAGGTAAGTTATTGTCGGACTTGAACTTACGACGTGCGACTTTTGGTAGAGGATACTTGCCATCACACCAAGACTTGACTTCTTTTGTGTCGTACTTTACTTATATAACCATGACCTATACATACACCTATCGAATATGATTTATTTATTTATTTTATAATAATAATAACGGGCCCGCTTGCCTACACAAAATGCCTATATATTATAATAAAAGAAAAGGGTATATTTTAATTTTATCAACTACTTTTTATTCAAAATCATATATAATATACTTATTTTGGTTTATGTTTTTTTTTATTTATCATTTTCCTATTATTTGTCAATGTTTAGATAATTCCTTGACCCAAACACACCCTCCCCCCCCCCCCCACACACACGCGCGTATATATATGTTGTACCATAGATTTTCGTCACATGTTCTATTATGTCAATGTGGGAGAAAATGGGCTTTTGCCATTTCTTTTTAAAATATCCAGCAAAATGCCCCATATCTGAAACTAGTTAGAAAAATGCCCCTGTTTTGAAACTCGATTTTCTAAAAATAGAGTTTCAAATGTATAACTCGATTTTTGAAATATCGAGTTATAGCGAACATGGATTTACAAAAAAAATATTTTTTTTTGGAACTCGAGTTCCATGTAAAGTACTTGAGTTCATGGAACTCGAGTTCCACTTGAAGTTTTCAAGGAACTCAAGTTCCATGAGCTCGAGTACTTCACATGGAACTCGAGTTCCAAATTTTTTTTTTTTTTTTTTTTCAGTTTGTTATAATTTGATTGTGAAAAAATCGAGTTTCAAAATAAGGATATTTTTCTAAATAATTTCAGATATAGGACATTTTGTTGGATATTAAAAATAAAATAAAAATAAAAAAAGAAGAGCAAAAGCCCATTTTCACCTGTTAATGTGAGTATCACGTTGCATATTTTAATCCTAATGAACCCATCTCTAGAAAGGGCTTGCCCTTCGTCAATAAGCATTTTTTTTTTCTTGTTCACAAAGCAATAAAGACTCAACCATCTCGTCAAAATTGGAGTCCACTCCAGAAGAGAAAATGGAAGGAAACTGCATGCTTTTTTGATTCCTGGAAACCGCACAAATTCTCATCTCATTCCCATTTATATACTATAATGTAGTGGCGGCTTTCACATGCATTTCATAATTTTACTTAACAAAAGTCTATAATCACTTGCCTAATCTTGGCTTTTGGCACTTATAAAACTGATATATAGGCCTTAAAGAAAGTTAGAGGTCCCCAAGCTAAACTCAGCTAGGCATGTAAAGAAGGGATGAGAACTAATAGCAGAAAATGGTCAAATTTGATCATGACATGAATTAATATTAATTTAAAGCAGTTTGTTAGTTTGTGTCTATTTATTATTCTCAGCTTTTTAAGCATGACACCACTTTACTCTATGGATTCCAAGCATGCAAAGCATAAACAGTATTATTTAACGTTAACTATCCCCATATATATAAACATTATTACTAATAATTCCAGCACTAGACATGTACATAGAATCATATCTGATGTTATAGAGTAGCTCAAATAAAAATGAAAGAAAGAGATTAGCTAGGAATGTCTTGGGGTGATTGAATAGATGTGTTATTATATATTTAAGATGAGAAGAAAAAGGAGAAGATGATAGAGAAAGGGATAGCCAGAATATGCTAACATACCCTCAGGACTTCAAACTGAAATCCAATTCTCCATAATTGAACCAAAGTGGATTGAATTTTTTGTAACCGATCAATGGACATACTCTAGAAGATAGTTGTAATTAGCATCCAATGATTCCAAACGTAACTAATCAAACCAAAATATTATACTGAGGTGTATATATATTGGTTATGCTCATAAATTGAACAATACATGCGTATCATATGAAATATATTGTATATATGAAACGATACATAGATATGTGGGTTAAAATTGAGTTTTTGTTAAAATTTTTACTTTAAGTTCAATAAGTTGTTGGACTTGTTTAAACACAAAATTCTTTGGTTATTGAGTGAAACCCGATAAAATAACATTTCCGTGATTATTTTTTCCTCTTAAAGAAAGCTAGGTATGGTAAATTTATATGAAAGTGCAAAATTCTTTCTATACCACCAATAAAGTATTAAATCATTCTCAAAAAATAAATAAATAAAGTATTAAATGATAATATAATCAGTTTTTCAAATTTTATTATTATTATTGTTATAAGTTCAAAGAACTTGAATGCCAATAAGAAAGGTGCATAAAAAGTTATTATAACAGAAGAGCAAATGTTAGAGATAATGACTCATATTTTGAATGACAAAGTGACACTAGTCTCGGCCTCTAATTAGGTTTTATTTAGGTTTGTTATATATGGGTTGAATAATAGGTGAGGCGTTGGGGGAGGGGTGGGGGTGAATCCCCCTCATGATATGGTAAGAGTACGTTGGAAAATTTGTTGTATTGGATTAGGGTTTCTCGAGGGTAGTAAAAATTCTTTGTAAACCCTTATTTTTCACATATTGGATTTATTAGTCATGAACTTAGGGACATTAGAATAGGAGTTCCAAATATACAAAGAAAATCTATGATCTTGGGGACAGAAATAGAGAGTAGAAAATAAAGGACTCAATAATTTCCCTTTGTTTAACTAATACGCCAGTGCATTTGGCCGGCAAGTATGATCTTATTTTTATTTTCGAAGTCACACCATTTGGTCCATTTCCACATGCAAGCAATGAACCAAGTACTTAGCTAGCACCAAAGAATGGATATAGATCTCAGGAAGGAAATTTCATAGAAGTTCGGGTTGTGCAATTTGGGGAATTATATAACTTACAAATTTATAGCTTGAGAGCTATAATAACCTTCCTCGTACCACAGAATAAATAATATATCTACCATTGTTCATTGGTGAATGATTTGTTCCATTGTTTTATATTGAATAAATAAATAAATACCTGCTACACCATGGTATATATATGCAATGCATAAATCTGTACAATGTGTTTGTCTAATAATTTGGAATCAAAATGGTACGATTTGAAACTTTCTTACTGTCAACATGTCAACGGTCAAATGAAATTAGCAGATTTTTTAAATCAATTTTGAAAGCAAGGCATACGAATGATTAATATTAATTCCTTACTCTATTGATTTTTTTTTTCCTTCTCAAAAAAAAAAAATACTCTATTGATTTTTTTTTTTTTGGAGAAGTTTACTCTATTGAATTTGAGAGGTTTAATTACACCTTTTTTTTTCAAATTCATTTTAGAGATTTTTTTTTTTTTTTTGGGAATATGTTGAGCTATAGCTCTTAGCCCATACAAAATATATATGGCACTATTTTGTCAATGTCATAAGATTTTTTTTTTCTTTTTTTTTTTTTTTGAGAAGAATGTGTCATAAGATTTGAGTGTCTTGGTTTTCTCTTTTTTTGGATAGACTGGAATATGTTATATTACGGTGATAATCACATACTACCATACATTAGCCTATATATGGATTTTTCAAGATAGGAGCATATAATTGTGTTTATTTAATGATATTTGACAATAATGACATTAATTGACAAATGGTTGTGTGTGTCGTTGAGCACAGGCGGAGGGAGGGGGGGGCGAGGGGGGGGCGGTGGCCCCCCAGAAATTTCAATTTTTTTCACAATTGAAATACCATATTTGCCCTCCCTACAAAAAAAAAAAAAAAAAAAAAAAAACTCAATTAAGTTCATTCACGTTACTTCCCTTTCCAGCTTTCCTTCTTTTTTTTTTTTGGATAGAAGTGATGAAACCTTTCTAGCTTTCCTAGTAGTAGTAGACTTGTACCCCTATAAGTAGTACAATTCTAATATTCTCTATAACAACTTTGCTACACCTACCCGGATTAAAGTATATATAATGCAAACAAGGCACGCCTCCCATCATAACGAAAAAAATTTCTTTTCAATCCAGTCTCTTATTTTCAACATTTAACAAGGAGAAATTGATTCGGCTTGCTCAGTTTTATCCAAGTGATTTTTCAACAGTTCAAGTTTCTTTCTTGGATAACCAACTTGAGACATACATCCATGACATGCGGTCCTCTGAAGAGTTTTCAGCACTTAAAGGAATTGGAGAGCTTGCTGAAAAGATGGTAGAAATGAAAAATAATGTTTCATATCCATTAGTTTACTCATTAGTGACTTTGGCATTGATCTTACCAGTTGCAACAGCTACTGTTGAAAGAGCTTTTTCAACAATGAACATAATTAAAAATTGATTACGCAATCGAATAGGAGATCAATGGATGAATGATTGCTTAGTCACATATATTGAGAAAGATATATTCAAGACTATTGAGTGTGAAGAAATCATGCAGCGGTTTCAAAATATGAAAAATCGTCGAGGGCAATTGAGTAAAATAAGCTAGGTGTGAAAAAATAAATTAAAGTTTACATTTTATGTTAGATTCTGTATGACAATTACATTATCATATAGTTGTTTACTTATTTTGTTATTAATATTGATTAATTTTTTTAGATTAATTTTTTACTTCCAATCGTGTCTTTTAATCTTGCCTCCCCTGACCTAAATTCCTGGCTCCACCAATGTTGAGTGTGATGCAAAAATGAACAAAATTTCAACGTGAGGTAGGGCTACTTTCCTGTTAGAATTCAAATAGAGTGCAATAGAATACAAGTGCCTTTGATTTAATGTAAGGCAGGGCTACCTAGATAGAAATAGAATACAAGAGCACGTTGCCTTATGGTATAATATTTATTGTCAGTTTGTCACCGTGTCTCTTGCCTTATATTTTTTTTTCCTTATATACTATATATAGGGCATCTCTCACGCTCTTCTATACACCAACACAAACTGCACCCATTTTTCCTTCAAAAAATGGAGTACTCCAAAGAACATGAGGCACCTTTTTCCTCTCCTTCTCTACCCTCAAACAAGTAAGCACTAAACAATCTCTCTCTCTCTCAAAGTCTCAAACACACACACACACACACACAAATCTTTTTCTATGGTAACAAATTTTGTGTAACATATATATATTTTTTTTCATGAAGGTGGTGGTCCAAGGATACTGTGGCTATTGTGACAGGAGCCAACAAAGGGATTGGGTTTGCTATGGTGAAGAGATTGGCACAACTGGGGTTGACTGTGATTTTAACTGCTAGAGACATAGAGAAAGGGCACAAGGCAATCGAGGAACTGAGAAACCAAGGGCTTGATGATGTACACTTCTTTCGCCTTGATGTCTCAGAACCTGCTTCAATCAACACTTTTGTATCATGGTTTGCAAGAATTTTTGGAGCATTGGATATTCTAGTGAGTTTGTTTGCTATATATCAATTTTTTCTTTTTGATTCTTATGCATATATGTTTATATACAGTTTTTTTTTAAATTTCTATTTTTTTTCTTCCATATACTAGCATAAAGACAAATAAATTTCAGTAAATAATTAGCAAAAAGTTGCATCCAAATGCACCGAATGCAAAATGGTCAAAGAAACTGACTTCCTTAATTTACCATGGTAATTATGTTATTATTGACTGTTAATAGTTTCAGTTTATGTTGACTAAATATAGATCTGGCGTATAAGGTTGATTTTGCATGTGTTGCGCCGCTTGAAGCTGATCAACCAATCTCACCTGCATTACATATCATATCGGTTTTTTTTTTTTTTTTAATTTATGTAGTGGTGGAATTTTTTTCCCCTATTAAACGTTTGCTGCAATGTTTGAGTTCATGTGTTAGAATCTTAGAGATGACCCAAAGATATATGACAAGAAAGGTGGAAAAATAACCTTTATGTTTGAGTTGTAAGGTATAGGTACTAATAATTAATAGAAATTTCAAAAAGCAACATTGCATTTAATTTAATTTAAATTATGCAAAGATATTTTCATTATCATTTAGGTGTATTATATGCATTTTTGTTAAAACCCCAAGCCAATTGAACTTATGATAATGTGATCTGGCCGTCCCTAACGCCTAAACTAATTCAAGTCTTTAATTATATGATTTAAACATTTAGGAAAAACTAAGAATTTTGTAACTCAATTAATTAGTACCTTTTTTTTTTACCTATAGGAAAAAATTTATCCTCCTCCATTGTAATACTAATATCAATATATAAAAATTAAAAAACAAAAAGTTTAAGCATATGACCCAATCAAATTCACTCAAACTATGTGAGTTTTTTTAAACCCATTTTGTAAACCACTTTAAGTTTATTTTACGTTCTCTAAATTATATATCTACCTAATTTTTGAAATATTCTTTTTAAATATTTTGGCATTTTGGTATTCTAAGAAAAAAAAATGATATATTAAGCAAAGAAATCAAGCTCAAATTTTGTGATAATTAGTTAATTACCTTACAGTTATTTATAAATTTTATTTAGTATAAAAAGTGTTCAATTATCATTATTGTTATTGTTGTTGTTGTTATTCGTTTGTGTGTTAAACAAAAGAAACATATGGTTAGCATCAAGAAGGCTTTTGAGCCCTTAAATCTGATTTTTTAAAAAAAATCTTTTATCATAAAATATATAAATTATATCTCAATTATGAAATATTTAAATTTCAAAATAAATTATGAAATCTTTAGAGAGAGAGAAAGAGAGAGAAATGATCTTCCCATGACATGGTTCTTGTTTGATTCCTATACAAACGATTTAAATTTTCGTATAATTCAATTTTTAATAAATGATATTAAGGATCTTGTGACTTTTTCTTTTTTTTAGGAACAAGGATCTTGTGACTTTTTCTTTTTTTTAGGAACAAGGATCTTGTGACCTAAAGGTGAAAAAAAAACCCCTTTATAGGTGCTAAATGCAAATTATGTAGTGAATATTTGATATTTGGTTAAAATAATAATAATAATAATAATAATAATAATAATAATAATAAATTGGTTATTATAATTCTATATTTAATAATTTTTTTGATAACCAATTCTATATTTAATAATAGAGAAACAGACTACACGATATTACTTAGTATTTAATTTTTTTGCAGTAATTGAATGGTTATACATCGGGAACCAAATATCATTACATGATTTGACTCTCGAAAGAATCTTTAGTATACCAAGGTTTGCTAAGTTGAGAATATTGGTTATCAAGGACTTATTTTAAATGCAAATATTTCTTAAATAAGATTGATCTAGTACCATTGAGATCGTTACAATTATTAGGATTGAATCCCGTGAAATGTTAAAGTCAAATAAATCGTTCTTTTAAGATGATGGTACTCACTCATAGTACTCCTCACCTCAAATTTCTTAGGTATAGAAATGTCGGTGTCCACTTTCTATTTTCTAATGCTAGGCTCAAAAATTCTAAGAATAATGTTACCCAACTCACAATTTATACATAAAATAATACTTAAAAGATGATTTTTTTTTTTGATAAGATATTTAAAAGATGTTAAGTGTTACTCACAAAACCTGAAATGAGTTTTCTATTTTAAGAAAATCATAAGTATTTTATCTATGAAAATTCTAGTATTAACATTACTACCTTTAGCAAGATTTCTACTACATATTCGGTTTGAACTTGCCTATCATGCATTATTCTCTCAAAATAGGAACATCCCATATCAAATTATATTGGTCCTTTTCTTTAAAAACATAAAATAAAAACGTTTTTAATTTCTCACGTCTAAGTAATTTGACATTACCGTGATTCACATTGGACATCACGCAATAATTTGTATTTTAAAGGCAACATAGGAGACCCATTAAAACTTGTAGCTCATTGAAATAAGTAAAAAAATATTAAAAGCTCATAAGAAAATAATGATTTGTCGTGCTTTTACTGTATATTGTTAGACTAAGACCTTGGAACCCAAACTATTTTGACATCAAGTGTCTTTTTTATTTCCAATGCGATTTGCCATTTATAACAGTCAATTTTTGGTTTTTTTTTTTATTAAAAAAAAAAGCATAAACATTAATGAATGTATCTGCAAGGATTTCGGAATTAAAAAATAAATAAATAAAATCTGCAAACACACTTTTTTTTTTCTCATACCTTATTAGAGTACATCATCAACATTTTGCTGATTTACGTTTTTATTTTTATTTCCTGCTTTCTTTTTGGTGGGAAAAATCATTAATTGCTTTCGATTGTTAAAACTTCATTCCTTTTTAATCAGCTTAATTATTTAGTTTATGTATAATTTTTTAAAGTTTACATTTTTCGGTACTATTATACTTTCTGTCTAGCTTATTTCTTAAATTCAATAAGTTAATGAAAATAAGCTCTTTCAAAACAGCACTTAAGGGATTCCTAATTGCCAAGTATCTATATAATTGATAATAGTTCAATTCGTTCCTGACATTTCTTCAATTTCTCTTTAATGACAAAATTATCGTTTGAATATTCTTCAGGTGAACAACGCCGCTGTGTCATTCAATAAAATTAATGAGAATTCAGTGGAGCATGCGGAGACAGTGATCAAAACCAATTTCTACGGAGCCAAGTTACTGACTGAGGCTCTCTTGCCCATGTTTCGTCTCTCACATTCAAAAAGCCGGATTCTTAATATTAGCTCAAGACTTGGCTCCCTAAATGTAAGTGAAATTAATGCTTAACAGTACGTTTATGTGCAATCTGATATAAATCAATCTAAAACGTGAATAAATTAACTAAATCAGCTTTACTAGTGCCAAGAAAAAAAATGTAATATAAGATTAAGTTTTTTTTTTTTTTTTTTTAATGTTGATATATATTAAGCACTACTATGCATTTTAACTAGCCTCACATAGTATGTCATCCTCCAACCCTTAGCTTGAGAACACTATCATTAGAACATGATATATTGGTATTTTTGTTTTCATTGGTAGAAGTAGAACATGATTGATAAAGAACAACGTGTAAGCTTGAAATAAAGAATTAGTTGAGTCCATGAATTGGTGTTTAAGTATCTTATCATAAAGCTTTTTTGAGATGAAAGCAACTATTACATTGGCGTGTAAACTTGAAATATAAAGTATTTGTTGAGGCCATGAATTGGTGTTTATCTTGTCATAAAGCTTTTTTGCAATGAAAGCAACTATTAATTTGGAGAGGCAATGAATTGGTGTTTAAGTATTTTGTCAACAAACTTTAATCTTTCTCTCCCTTTCAAGTTATTGACACCTAGTTCTTCACTTGCATTGACACTCAATTATTCAAACCAGAAATTCTAATAGATAATGAAATTAGTGCAATCATTTTTTTCTGAATACATGCCCGACATTGATTACAATGTATATATCCGATCCTAACACATCTCCATGAATTTTAATGTTTCTAATTGAACTGCATATATGCATATACCGATTTATTTTCTCAACTAGCTATTAATTACTAATTATTCCTTCATGCATGCAGAAGCTGAAAAACCCTAATATAAAAAACATACTACAAAGTGAAAATTTGTCAGAGACGCATATTGAGGCTATGGTAAGTTTGTTTCTTCAAAATGTGAAGAATGGAACATGGGAAAGACAAGGGTGGCCAGAATTATGGACTGACTATGCAGTATCAAAGCTTGCACTAAATGCATACACAAGGGTTTTGGCAAAGCGCTACATGGGAAGAGGCATAAGTCTGAATTGCTTTTGTCCTGGCTTCACTCAGACATCGATGACTCGCGGTAAAGGCACACACACTGCCGATGATGCTGCTGAAACTGGAGCTAGGCTAGCCTTGCTTCCACCTGAGGAGTTACCAAGTGGAAGATTTTACTTGAGTGGTACAAGTACTGTTAATTCTAAGTTATAGAATGATTAATTCTGTAAAGAAAATAACTAATTGATCTTGGACATGTGAGGGCTCTCACTAATTTCAAATTTCAAAGTTTGAAGTGAGATTTTGTTTGACCAAATGCTATATTTTCTCTCAATAACTCTTTCTCTATATCTCTCATATATAAAATGGTATAGCGTAGAACTTGTGACGAATATTTTCATGTGGAAGAGAATTATAATGCTATTTCACCCCAACCAAATTCATAATAGAACCATAATGGTTGCCAACCATTGCTCCCAATTCGCTCCTGCAGATCAGCATATATACATAGCATGTTAAGAGAACTACTATATGCACAAAAAATGGAGCAAAAAGATTAATAAAATATGAGGATATTGAAGAGATCGATCTGTAATGTAGTCCAACAACGAAGTGGGATTTGTTTGACTTAATACATAAGTTGTTCCTTTAGTCCAATTGAACTAGTCATATCTTGTGTTTTCTATGGCATGTGATAAGGACAAGCTGTTCCTTAGGTCAACTAAGGGAAAAAATAATAATAATGGAGCCATTAATGTAAATAAAAGTAGAGAACATGAACATGGTTTTCCACAAGCAATGACAACTCATTGTTTGTGAAAAACAATAAGAACATTTCCATTGCTGTACTCAATTCAAAGTTCAAATAGTAATAATCTTACTTTTTGTGTGAGACTTTTTGAGGTGCTATAACTTTATGTGAAGAAACTTTCAAATTTTCCTTTATTAGAAAGTAATAGAACTAAAATATGAAGATGAAAATTATGAGAAAAAACCTTTCACAAGTAAGGGGGTTCTGCTCATGAGTATATTTTTTTAAAGTTAGTTATTTATTTATAATTCAATAGTTACAATGTGGAGGAAGGATTTGAATCTTGAATTTTAAAAACACACTAAGAAGTGCCAACTAGTTGAATTATAAAACTCTTAGCTTTCATGAGTTTCTTCAAAGGTACAAGTTAAGGAATAATGAATATTAAATTATGAAATATAATGCATGTTTTTCAAAAAAGAAAAATACTCTTGTCAATAATTTATTGATTTGCATGCGTATATCCATTGTAACACACACACACATTCAATATTTTGAATTGGAGGGATTTAAATACTAGATATCTCTGTTGAAATCATCAGAAAATGTCAACCAATTGAGATACAAGATTATTGGCTATATAGTCTATATTTATTGTAGTTTTTTATGCTTTATATGTGTGTGTGTGTGCGCGCGCATGTGTGTGTGCACAATTTTTTTTTTTAAGAATGAATAATAAATAGTATTTAATACAGCATTCAATGCATCTTAACTTGTCCTCTTATGGAACTCGTTAGTAGAAGCTTTCATTAACAACTCCCAATTTGGGTGAAGTGACACCTTTGACACTTGGGATATCCATGGGCTCACTTTCGAGTCTAGATAAAAGAAAGAACATATGTGGGTTCCAATTAGCCCAACTAGTAAAAATTCTGATAATTGACTAAGAGCATTATCATATTTGGCATTTGGCACACTAAAAAGCACCTCATATAAGGTGTTTTAAATGCTAAAACATTTGGCACAAGTAAACAGTACCATTCCAAATTTGGAAGGGTACAAACACAAATGCCAAACTCAAAATAATAATTTTTTATTTGACTTTTTCTCTCTCCTCTCAATTCTTTATTCGGCTCTCTCTCTCTCTCTCTCTCTCTCTCTCTCGTCTTCCTCTACCTTTCTCTCAACCCTTCTTTCTCCTCTTCCCCTATCTCAACCTTTCTCTCACAAGCCGCCGATCTCTACCCACAGCCGATCTCGCCATAGTCTACTTCGCCTAAAGCTACTCATCACGATTGTGGCTGCTACTCATCACGATTGTGGCTCTGTTCACATCTTCTCCCTTCCGTTTCAAGTTCTTTTCTCTCACTTCTCTCCATTTATTGGGTTGTATAAATGGATTTAAGGGGCGATATAGGGTCGACGTTGGTTTCTAGTTGCTTGGCTATGTATATTAGCTTTATTGGTGGCAGCGATGGGTTTTATGCAAGGACGGAGCTATTCATGGACCATGGGGGGCCATGGCCCCCCCCCCCCCTCCCCCAGAATTTTTTTTTTTTACCTACCATATATGTTTACATGAGATTTTAGTATCTAGCCCAAGGAAATTCTTTTCAGCCCCCTAGTATTCCAACCAACAACGAAATTAAACCCAATAATAACAAAAATATAGATCTTTGGCCCATTTTTATCCCTCCAAAAACAAGGAAAAAAATCACATGGACAGATCCTATTTCTATTAATTATTTTATAAAAAAGAAATCCCTAAATTCATACTAATATCTCATACTCATACCAGCCGAATAGAGAGGCTCTTGTCTCCTTCACTTCCACTGCATAGCAGTACAAGCCACACCCACACTACCACACATCCATTCCTTGTAAGTGAGACTCACCTTCAATCTTGCAATTTGAATCACGCTGGCAGAGGCCCAATCGCTGCTCATTGGTAATTTCTTTCAAAGTACTATCTCTCTCTCTCTTTCCGCTCTCTTTCTTCACTCAATTAACTTTCTTTGATCACTCTCTCACTTTACTGTAATGATAGACTTCAATAGTTTTAAACTTTTTTAGTAAAGTCAGTGTTTTGTCTTTTAATTGTTGTTGGTTTACTGAGTTACACTAGCTGTGGGGTTGCCTTGCTTGCTTTTATTTTTATTTATTTTGGAGAACATAATGGGGTCACCTTACAATTTATAAGATTGATAGCTTTTGGGCTAATGCCAACTAGATTTAAAATTGTTCAAAATTGACAAGTTTAATCCTTAAACCTAACTTAGTTTTTTTTTTTTTTTGAGAAATAATTACAACATGCTGCTAACCCTGCAACTTGAACCCTTTTCCCCATAGACCCCTAAGCATTTTGTACATTTTCCCCATAGGCCCCTAAGCATTTTGTACATGGGGAGATGCCAATTCAGCTACAAGAATTTTTGGCAACCTAACTTAGTTCTTTAACTAAAGAGTGTTAACTATATTTTACCCAAGTTTGTAATATGTGTTCATATTCATTAAATATTATGGCATTCATTGGCTTACTAAATAGCCTTCTTCATATGTTTTTTTTTTTTTTTTAAATCTTTGGATTTTTTTTTTATCTTCTTATGTACTTAGAAAAATTAATTAGTCTTTTTGTTAGAAGACTACATGACATATAATAAGATAATAAACATAGATTATTGAATTGCAACATAATAAGAAACAATTATTTTGTTAATACTAAATAAATGCTAATTTGGAGTCACCCTTTTTTTCTATAGTTCAGCCCCCCCTCAATTGGAACCCTGGCTCCGTCCCTGGTTTTATGGGCCGTTCGTGGGTTGCGGGTTGTTGGGTCTTGTGGATCGTTTGATTTTCTAGTGGGTCGACGTTTGTTTTGGGTTAATTTTTATTCATCTCTTCATTTTTTTGTTGTTGAAGTTTTGTGTTGATTTTGGGGATTCTTTTTTAAGTAGTATTGAGTGGTGGTGATGGCTAGTGGATTATTGGTGGTGGTGGTGGTGGTGGTGATCGGTAGTACCTGTGGGCAGTGGTGGTGGGTTGTACTTGTGGGTGGTGGTGGCAAGTTGTGCTTGTGTTTTGGTGGTACAGGGCTGTTTTGATGGTGGCTGATTGTACCTATGGGTGGTGGTAGGTTTGCAATAGTGGTGGGTGTGGTGAGGATGGGCAGTGGGTGGTGGTGGTAGTGGTGGGGAGTGGGTGGTTGCTGTGACTACATTTATTTATTTGTTTTTTTTATTGTACAAATATTTTTAGGTTATTTTAATGTGTAATATATTATTTTAATGTATAGAATTGAAGAATAGAAGATGTGATATATGGTAAATTGTAAAATGGTGTGTTATAATAATAAAGTAGACTTTTTGGTGTGTTAAAATGACATATTTATAAAACATCTGATGGTAATGCTCTAAGAAATCTGGGGTTTAATCTCCACCTACATCAAAAACTAATTAGTATCATCAAGAGCAGATATTATAGGTTGAAATTCTCTAAAACAAAAAAGAGCACAGAAAATTATGAGGGTATGTTGGAGTAAATTTTCCTCTCTTTTTTTTGTCAAATTAACTTATTTGTTTAAAGTCACTTTTTGTCTCATTTCTAAATAAATAAATAAGTCAAATGCATAGTAAGATCTCACATAGAGTGAAATTAGAAATTAAGAATATAGTTATCATGATACTCATTCAAGCCATTGAGATACTACAAGAGCCGGTTATCATGATACTCATTAATTTAGTGAATGGAGTATTTAAGGTTTAAAATTTAAAAAGAATATAGTTTATCACAAATATAAGTTGTAAAATAAATGTGAAAATGACTTATGTATTTCAACTATGTTATAAATGGTTATCCTTCTCAAAAAAAAAAAATGTTATAAATGGTTATAAATGCAACCAAAAAAAAAAATCTAATAAAGTGGTATCATGATGATGATTGAAAACTATCATCTCACCAATAAAGGGTCGTATAACGTTTTCATCTAATGATATTGCTCGGTCAAATTGACAGGTATGTTTTTTCAAAACCGATTTCTTTTTGGAATTTCAACATTAGGAACCATTTGTAACTTGCATGCCTGTTGTTTGATTTGGTACTAAACGACTCCGTTCTCGCATAATTTCATGTCTTTGTCTTACGTAATTGGCTTTTCTTCTCTTTGCCTTCTAAGTCTAAACTCTAAAATTTAAAAATATATATATATATATATATATATATATATATATATATATATATATATATATATATATATATATATATATATGTGGGGGATAAAAATGTTCGAACAAACGTTTGGGCTTTGGGCCTGATTGGTTAATACAAGTCTGTTTGGTCAGAGTTCATAAGCCCACAGGTCAGTCCACACTATAATGGTCCGATGAGTTGTCCGAAGAGGAGTATGTCCTCGGACAAACTCAGCAATAGCCCTGGGACTTGCTAAATAGGTTAGAGACAGAATTCTGGAAGAACTGGTGGGTAAAAATGTGATCTAAGCACCCTTTAGAAGCAAGAACGTGTGAGAAATATCTGAGGAAAAAGCTGCTACCACCACATTAAAGGCCCTGCATCTACCTCTCTAACTGCATTAATAGAGAAATGACCTCTGAATAGTAGAATTTAGTCTTCCTGCTATTATTTTAAGACTTCAAGAAGGTGGTGAATAGGACAAATATCTGAAAGGAAGATTTGCGTGACACATGGATGAAATAGGAAATAAGAAGTATATAAGAAGACGATAGAGGAAAGAAGAGGGGGACGGGTTTTCTTGGTTAAAAAAGCTAAACCTTGTAATCTTTGGCATAGAAAGAGAAATATTACATAAGTTGTCATCGGCTTACGTCCGAGAAGGTTACTTTGTCATATATATTTATCACTTGCATAGATTGTGGCAATCTAGCCTGTTAATCAACTTCCAACATTCCAGACCTAGGTTTCAAACCCATACTCTACCAATTTCATTGTATAAGACTCATTAGACCTGAGCCCATCACTTGTTTTTAGGTCCGAGTACAATTTGTGCACCTACTATATATATATATATTCTCCGTTAGTTGTTGCCAGCGCGGCATTAATCTCTCTCAAGAATAAGGTGTGCAATTTTATTAATTTCTAGAACTTATACATCACATTTGGTGAAAGTCACGATGTTAATGTTATTTCAAATCTTTGCACTCACATTTATAGGTCCAAATTGTCTGTAAGTTAAATGGTTCTATATTAGCAAGGGGAAATTATTGTGTATTTCCAAAATATCATAAATGCGTACTCCCTCCTCTCACATGAATAGTGAGTCCCATTAATTAAATTCATAATAAGATCCACCATTTATGTGAAAGGGGGAGTACGCATTTATAGTACTCCAGGAGTACTTCATAATTTTCTAGTAGCAAGACTTATTTATTTATACATAAATTCAAGGAATAAAATTTTGGAACAATAGTTAAGAGTTTTGTAACTCAATTGATATTTTTTAGTTAGTGTTTTTAATGAATATATCAATGGTTCAAATTCTCCTACTTTCAACTATCGATATATTAAAAAAAAAAATTTAATGAAAAATTTTATTTCTAATAACATAATGGCTTTAGGAATAATTGGTCTTGAAAAAGGTTATATAGATTGCTCTTGAAGTCAACAATGAACTTGGTAAAAGCTCTAACCTTAAACATTGTGGATACTTCAAAAGCGAAAGGATTTTAAGATCTTAAACAAATTAGTTTTTTTTTCTTTTTTTTTGAGAAAGTTAAACAAATAAATTCACCTTTCATGTAGCAAACATGGAAAAATCATATGGACCCCAAGTAATCAAAGAGTTCGCTATGCAACAATGTAGTTAATTAAAGAAGAAACTGAACCAAAAGTCACATGTACAAGAGATTTTTAATGTAACCCAAGAACGTAGAGCATAAGCCACAGAAGAAAAGAGAATGAAGAGAATTAACTATTGTTTTATTCTTATTTATATCGATATATGGCACTTTATTTTTTAAAGTTATTCTAGAACTACAACATTTATTATACTATTTTCTACAACTATTTTATGTAACAAATTGTAACCAACAACTTTTTTTTTTTTTTGAAAATAACCAACTACTTGTTATTGTCACTTTTTTTTTTTTTTTTAACTCTTGTTATTGTCACTTTTACATAGAGTTATCGTTTTTTTCTCCACCATTTATAGTCTATTACATCAGAATTATGGCACAAAATGTTATGGTCCTAAATTTTCTCTATTTTTTGTTATATTGTTCACTTGTTCTATTTGTTCTATATGGTTTACATGGGGTTTGGCCAAACAAAAACAAAACAAAAACAAAAACAAAAAAAACAAAATTGGCTTATATGGGAGAGTTAAGGTCAAGAGTTCTGCTATAAACACTAAAACTTCACAGAATTTTTCACCATCTATTATATATCCAATTTATTGGGTCTCACACTCGCCATAACACAAATATCGGTGAATAACACAAATATTAGTGAAAAAGTCTAAGTTTTTAGGCTTTCTTTAAAGTTAATTTCGTATTCATCTGTATTATTTATAAGAGGGTTCTTCTCTTTGGACTAGACTTTTATGTGATTCAAAAATAGTCATAAACCTTACATTTAATGGAGAAAAAACTTGAGGACAATTCAGTAAAAATATATCTCAAACTCTACTTAAAATGCCTACAAAATAGGATACTCACCTACTAATCCATGTCTTTAAAACAAACTTATCCAAAAGAAATTTTTAATAAGGAAAATTATAATACTAGACCCAAAAAAAAAAACTCATCGCACATGCAAAGTACGGGTGATGAGACTAGTATTTCATACTAATGTTATACTGTTGCCCTTCTTATGAGTACCAATGTTGTTAAAATTAAATCAAATCAAATCAAATTGAATCGTTTTAGTTCTTACAATCCCAATCTATTACTACCGATTCAAAAAGTCTACTAGTACAACAAAATCTCACAATAATTTTTTTTAAGTTGTATTGATGGGTTCTAATTAACTTAATTAGTAAAACCTCTCTCATCATTGAAGAAGTGGTTTGAACCATGCCTACATTATAAACGGATTGGATGAAAATTAGATACAATACTTTAGGTATGGTTCCTTAAATATTGTTTGGTCTATATTAGATGCATGTGTATTCATTTTCACTTTTCATTTTCAGTGTTCAATTTCTCAATCTCAAATCTTGTATTCATTTTCTATTGGGTAAATTCCATTAACCTCTCTTAAGGTTTGGACAAATACCACTCGGGTCCAAGATATTTTAAATTAACCAATTAGGTCCCTAAATGACAATTTAATCCCTAACACCCCCTAACTCTGTAACCCCTCCGTTACTCATTTTTCTTTACTCTTCTCTCTCGTTCCTCTCTCAGACCACATCAGAAGCCACAACCACCCCCACTCCAAATCCACCCATATCGGAAAGTAGCTCTGATTCGATTGATCCGAACCCAAATCTATTTCAAGTTGGCTTCAATTCGAACAATTTGAACCCATATTTGGTTTGTGTTGGCTCTGATTTGGTTCATAATTTTGAGATCTTCTTCATTGTTATCTTCTCTGAGTTCTCTCTCAAGACTCGCATCTCTCTCAGATCAAAACCCACGCAGCGGTGGTGCTTCGATATTGATCTCGCCTTCAGCGGACTCTTTCATTCTCTTTGGATTTCAGATTTGGGTAGTAGTGCTTCTTCAAGAGACAATGTAGCAAATCTTATGATATGGTATGGTTTTTGGTTTCTCTTATGAGGTTTACAGTTGGGGTTTTGTTGATTTTCTTTGTTGTTTGGCTGGAAATTTTGTTGGTTTTTTTTTTCTGGCTTTTGTGCAGCAGTGTGGGTATTAAGCTGTGGGGGCGAAAGAGAGAAACAGACGGAGACAAGAAAAATATTTTGAACCTGAGTGCTATTTGTCCAAACCTCGGAGGAGAGGTTAATGGAATTTACCCTTTTCTATTTTCAACTCATTTTATATTTGGCACAAATTTTCTTGTCTGTTTTTTTTTCACTTTTTAATTAAAAATTCAATACAAATTTTGAGTTTTTATTTTATTTTACTTATAACAAATAAGCCACTTTGTGGGCCTTTTCTCACTAGGGCTAAACTAAATCAAAAAGCCCAAAAAAGGGGTCTAACGGCCCAAAAATGTTAAATGTTCCCTAAAAACCCAACCATGGCTACTCATAACAGAATTCCCCCAAAACTCTCCAAGCCCTCGAATCATCATCGGTGTGTATCTCTCTCTCTCTCTCTCTCTCTATCTCTCTGTGTGTGTTAATTTTACATGTTTTTTCTATGAGATCGATTCGATTGTGTCTCTTGTTTAGTTCAATCTCTATCTATGCCTATTTATGTATGTATGTATGTATGTCTTAGGTTTCAAATGGGTCAGTGGCTCTCATGTAAAATAAATTCAAGTTGTCTTTGTTGTGGTCAGTATCAGTGGTTCACTGTGTCACAAATTTCATTCAAAGATGCAATCTTGTTGAGATATATAGAACAAATGAGTTTTTAGAAGTTATCTTGATTTTAAAGTCACCCCATAAGTTTTTTTTTAATTAAATTTTAATTTTTAACTAATTTTAGTTATTAACTTTATGTGGTTTTGGGACTGGGAGCTTGGAAAACATTTTCCTTTTCTGTGTATTGATACTTGTTTGGTACTTATTTGTAACTAATCACTTATTGAATCTTTTGCATAAATTGCTCACTAATCACTTTTTGAGAAATTTAGTGAGACTAATACCAAGAAAATTTTGACACATAAGATTTTTTTTTTTTTTGAAAATATTCATAAAATTCTCAAACGGAAATTCATTTGGAGTATAATTTTGATTGACTGCCTGCCTTCAAATCTCCCTTGAGAACTCAAGTGAGTGACTGGCTATGGACACAACAAAGGCAATACCTTTTTCCCAAAACCAAGTGACGACTGTCTTGGAGTTATAGCTTTGATTATTGCCATACAGCCGCTCAGGAATTAGTTTCCTTTTAGCAAAATAAGACAATTGGGTTTTTTTGAATTTGAGAAAGAAGTAGAAGAGAGGGGAAAGAAGGATGGAGAGACATAAAATATTGTGATTTGTAAGGCATAGTAATTGATTGATACTAGGGAAGTTTGCTTTTATGTACTGGTTGAAGAGTGGTGTCACTTTTGCTAAGCAGTTTTTAGTTTGTTAATTATGTAGATACCCTTGCATCCTTTCTTTTAAGTCGATTGGGTTTACCCTATATTGTAAGGGTTATTTTTTAGAGTTCAGAGGAGTGGACGCCAAAAATAATTTTCCCATAAATGAACTTGTTAAATTTCATGTTCACCCTCATTTCATCAAAGGGTTCTACTCTCTTAATAATAGTTAGCTTCCTTAAAATATTAAAGTAATTGGGAATCATTCTATTTTCTTGTTTGTTGTGATTTACACCATTTACAATTTTATTTAGACTGAGAAGAAAGTTTACTTCCAAACTTGGTTAGACAACTCTTCTCCAACCATTACATGGGAGCTCATAAAACCAAACCATCAACATTTATTTTAATCACATGGTTCATTAAGTCATCTAAAGAAGTCACATAGCTATTAGATAGGTCATGTAATAAAAGTACATGTGGGGTATTTATTTGAGTAACTACGGATTAGGTAAGTTGGAGGGACTTTCCTCTAAATTCAGAGGAAAATTTTTTCCAACAGAGAAGTGGATGGTTGCTGGTAACAATCTTTCCTTCATATATTTATAAGACAAAAAATAAGATAACAACAATGATTTAGTTTGGTTTGCTGAAATTTCGAAATTTGATATATATGAATAAAGATGTCCTTTTGTACTTATTTGGTGATAGTACTTTTTAGATCATAGTGATATTGAAACTCATGGAAAACAACCCTTCAAGAATCTACTTTTATTGATAAACCAAAGGGGTAACCCAATCAGCTAGGAGCCACACCTCATGAAGTGGAAGTCACTAGCTCAAAACACCCCTTCCCCCTCCTCTTGGAACCAAAACTCACTTATCAAAAAGAATCTACTACTGCTGATATCTTGCTGATCCTTTGTGCCAAATTTGTCTTGTATCAGTGTGAAGAATGGGTTTTCCAATGAATAATACTTCCTGACCCAACTTTTGTAAAAATCTAATGCTCGATCAAGTGTTCTCAGCATATAAATTAGTTTTTCCAATATAACGATACTTCATTTTGAGTCCTACAGGTTTTAATAATCTTTAGCTCAACATTTTAAATCTGAATTTAATATATCAGCTAGTACATTTTTAAATCTGTTATAGTAGATTGTGTTGCTCTAGGAAGTTGTTTCTCAATAGAACAATTATTTCTTTTGATCTATTACATTCCCATGCATAATTTTTGTATACTATATGATTTTTCAAGATATTCTGGGCTTATGTGTCTTGCGAACTGTGAAATTTATATTATATAACAATTTCTGCGGCATTGGGGAGAGGAGATTAAGTTCAGGGCTTCTGTGATGCTATACCAGTACTATTTGCCATTTATTTGTGCTCAACCTTCTTTTGTTTTTCCTTTTTTGGAACTATCATATCCATATTTTTGCCCTTATGACTGCCATGTTTAGTATCTCGTTTCAAGCTTGGACATTTTCTGGCTTTCAGAAATTAGATTAATGCAATAAATTCTCTGTAATTGCAGGAATCAAAGATCACAAAGTGCTTTGAATTTTTGCTTGCAAATGGCTGGATTTAGTAGCCTTTCACCTAAGATGAAGAATCTAATTGTTGCTGGAAGCTTGACAGGATTTGTCTTTAGTGTGTACTTCTACACCATGAGAGCTGTTGCCAGTGGTGATGAACTGCAGGTGGCTATTGATAAGTTTGAAGAACAGAAAAGCAAGGTGTGACAACCATGCCATCAAAGGTTTAACTTAGTATCCAGTTTAGTAATATTGTAATCAGGGGACAGCTGAATTTTAATTCTGTGAGAGTGAGAGAGATCATCCGAGTTTGTTGTTTTATCTTCAGACATGGCACTAAAGGTTTAATTATAAAACCAGCTTTGTAATAATGTAAGCACGTACAAAGTTAAACGTTTTTTGTGAAAGTGAGCATGCTAAAGTTTTGTTCTTCAATTCTTCAAACCTACTATAGATCTCGCTCAATGCTAGAAAATCTTGGCTTTGCCCTTGTTTGTAATGGAGATGTAAGACCAACAATTCCTAAGGAATGCAGTAAGAAACTGTGCACATTATTTTCAGAGAATCTAAAATAGCATATTGCCAAACTATACATTAAAATCATTGATTGCTTAGCTTTCCAAACGAACGAGGAAGTTCATCAGGTTGAGGCATATTTGTATCAAATATCACATAGGGACAAGGGTCATTGTACTGATGAGTTGGGGAACATAAGCCAACACAAGAGGTAATTGAGAATCTATAATTTTGTGCATGTGTGAGATAAAGAGGAGTTGAAAAGGGCAAATATAGTAGGGAAGCAAAAGTTACACAAACAGGAAGTCCATTGGAGTGTAACAATACAGGAGGCAATGTGAGTGATGAAGATGTGGTCATGTCTCTGAGAGGCTGTGCGGTGAAAACTGTTCTGATCAACGATGATACTGATGACTAGGTTTTTGAAAATTGGGTTGAGCTTTTGGACATTAGTGAGTGGCAACTCAAAAGGACTCCCCAGGTAGAAAAATTATTCAGTATAAACTATAAAGGGAGGACAGCCATATGGTACTCCCAACCAATAAAAGTAAGTTATTTCTTATCTAGTATTAATTTCAAAGAGTTGAGAGGACATTATTTTTTGGTGTTTCATGGAAAGGCTTGTACAACGGTACAAGTTGATTGAAGGGAAATAGAAAAGAAGAAAGCAAGGAATCAAATACTTTATGATGTGCATGAGAAAATCCAACTAGTTCATCATAATTAGGGGTAATGGTTAAATGCCTAAAATCTCACCCCAAAATTAAGAGAATCCAAAATCAGCTCATGATTCTCCATAATGGAGGCAGCTATGCCCCTTATCATGGGCCATCATGGCCATAATTAAGAAAATGGCTAAAATTAAGGTAAAAGACAACAATATCATGCCTACATATTGGGAACCCTAAAAAATATGGGTTTCATGAAAAAAATGAGGGATGTTAACTTAGGCGTCAAAGAGTCTCTCTCATGGCTCATCACGGGGTTTTCTTCGATCCCTTCTCGCCTTTATGCAGGTATTCAGGACACAAATTTGTTGTGTAAAATGTATGCTTCAACCCTTTGTATTGATTCCCATATCTTGGAATCTAATGCATAAGAAATCTTAAAGTATAGTGTCTTCCTTATATTTAATATTTTTTAAAATTTCCTTATATTTAATATTATTGTGTGAAAATTGTCCAAATATCAAATTATTATTTCCTTTTGCTATGTGTGGCAGCATATTGTGAACTTAACAGGGGCAGCCCTCGATACAATTTTCTTTTTTAACTATTTGAGATCAACTTGTAAAAGATGTTCTTAATTCTAATGGAGTGTCAATCACTTTTTTTTAAGGTAAGTGGAGTGTCAATCACTTTTTTTTTAGAGAATTTCAACCTATGGCATCCGTTCCTAATAATAGCTCTTTATCATCACACCAAGACACTAATCAGTTTTTGGTGTAAGCGAGAATTGAACCTCAAATCTCCTATTCAAGTATCAAAAACTTTACCAATTGAGTTAACTGGAACTCACAATCACTTGATAAGTGGAAAACCATCTTTTCAAATCTAAACTAAGGAATGCATTGCATTTACTTAGGGGTGTCCACGGGTCGGTTCGGATCGAGTTTATGCCCAACCCGCAACCGACCCGCTTACATCGGGTGGATTGCTGAACGACCCGCCGCCAACCACAGACGACCTCGGGTCGAGTCGGATTGGACTCCAGTGGACAATGGTCGGGTTGGTCAGCCTCCTACTAAGTTACAATCACCGGATTTTCGCCGGAACGAAGCTTAAAATCAACCCATCAAGCCCATATTTGAGCGAAAATCACGAATCTAAGCAAAAATCGAAGCAAAAACATCACATGAAACTCAAATTTGAGCGAAAAATTCATCTCTATCACCAGATCTAAAGTGAAAATCGAAGCACAATCTTCATCTCACCGCCGGATCAAGCGTAGATCTAAGCAAAATCTTCATCTCACCGCCGGATTTAAGGAAGAAAACCTAAATCTTCACCGGATCTAACTAAAAACTACCAAACCTTCACCGAAAAATCGATGAATTTGAATAGATCTATGAACTCCGGCCTTCTTTCATGGGTTTCCTCGGTCGGATCGGGTATATCGGGTTTTGAAGAATAAAACTCGCCATTCGACCTGCGTCAGTCGGCTTTTGGGGGCGAAGAGCCATCTACGGCCATCACCAGTGTCGGGTCGGTCGGTTTTCGGGTCAGGCCGGACTTGGGCAGGTGGGTCAGTTTACGGGTTGCCGTGGACACCCCTACATTTACTTTTACCTAAATCAAATTCACTTATAATTTTGTGAGTGTTACTTCTTCAATTGACAAATTTGGAAAAATCCATGATGGGTGAATGAAAACAAGTCAAAATAAACTTATAGCTGAAAATGATAAAATATTGTATAAACGAGCTACAGTAGCCATGTGTATTTACACGGTTACTGTAGCTCGTGGATAGTTTTGTAAGATTTTACACAGTTTTAGCTCCACTGATGTAAGTGATATTTTGACCAAAATGTGTAAAATGAAGAATTTTTTGTATTATAGAGGATTATACAAGAACTGATGTGGATGCCCTCAAACGTTCTAATTCTCTACCTTTTTAGCAAATTTGAAATTATTGCCTGTATGCATGATGTGTATTAGTAACCTAGGAAACATTACACACTGCATTTAGGAATGATTAAAAATTTTAGCTGAAACGTGTTGGGGGTGATGAAAACATTGTGCAATTAATGGCTTTTCTATAGTCCCTGCAGCCATTATATCCATATTTACATATTTAAATTTCTTGCATTAATCATCTTTTTGTCTATATATATATATATAACTTCGCATCTGTATTCACAAAATTAGTTGTCATCTTTCATCCATCAAAAATTGTAAGCAGCATTTTAATTTTGTTTGCAATGACAACCCAAACTAGCTTATTTGAAAAGGTACCCATTTGAGCTTCTCTAAACTGTACTGCATCACAAAAAATTAATATATCTGAGTTCACAAGCAGATTTCCATTGTTTTCCATCATTCCTATGGTCATCATTCAGAGATCAAAATCCATGCACATCTGAAAAAATTTCAGCCATCCATATAAATCTGTTTTGAGCTAAATTTGTATATTATTCACTCATACATCTTCTTTATGATTCAATGTCACCAAAAATATGACACTGACACTTAAAATTCCTGGGTATTTCAAGACATCAATTGTTGACTGCAATTTAAATAATATATGAAACTAGTGACTGATCTTGAGGCCTAAAAAGGAATTGCAAAACAGAGTTCAATATCCTTCACCATTATCTTTTTCAGTTTCCAATGATTTGAATGTAATTGAAATAAGGTTACTCTTTCATTTAATTACTAATTGAAAAGGCAGCCTTCAACCTTTCACAAAGATGTGGCAGCATCTTGATGCCGTCCTGGGTTGATTGATCAACACAGGATTCCAAATCATTTAGTGCACCGGGTTTGTTTTGTTGCTTAGCTGTCTCGTACTTGTCTTGGCAGACCATCAGCGATCTGTTTAACTTTTCCTGCATCCAATAAAATAATATTTGAATAATCTATATTAGCATTGAGTAATTTCTTCAGCAACGGCCAGGAAATGAAAAACATTCTGCAAACTTAAATAAATATAATGACTTAGCAGGCATGCTCATGCCCACACAAAAAAACACATACTTATATATGATTTGACATCACGCTTTTCTCTTTTTTGATAAGTAATGACATAATGCTTTTCTGAAACCCCACCTTGATGCAATTGGTGGATCATAAAAGGGCTGAAATTCATGAAAGGATCACCTCATGGATTGTGCTAATTACATGTGTTGTACTCTCTCTCTCTCTCTCTCTCTCTCTCTCTCTCTCTCTCTCTCATACATAAAACTTCAGCTTAATAAGTTCAGAAGGGAAATTGGCAAGGCACATAATTAGCAAATAGCTTAATTATTGTTTGTCTCACACTCACTTTTAGATATCTTAAACTGTCTTGGGAAAAACTGTATTCTATCCAACAATTAGCAACTTTCTTTCCATGCTCATAGTATTCTTGAATAGTAGTTTCAATTTTGAGATTAATATCAACGTCTCTAGAAGGTAGTTGATGTGATTACATCTTTGTTGTGAGAGGAACCATCAGGCAAGCAAACTAAGACCTCTTATCAATTAACATTCCCTGAAATAGATTCCAAGGTGCAAGACCATTAATACTGCCAGGTTTAAAAATGGTGCAACCACTCAACGTGAGGAATTTGCAATGGAGGTAGTACCTATCCAGTGTCACTTGGTGTTATTTACTAGTTACACAAATTTGTCTAATTGAGTCGAGATAAGTACTTGGTAATCGTAGCAAGATTAATCCTAATTGATTCTTATGGATCATTCATGAATGAAAACAGTGGCAACTAGTCACCAGAAAATAAAATTAGAAATTCAACTGAAGGTCAAACTAGACAAGATCCTAAATATTGAAACCTGGCCATTGGTAATTGGCTCATCCCATTAGGTAGTCTTCTGCAAGCTAAAGGTTGAGCCAATAAACCATCTATAACATTTGATCACATTTAATTTGGAATGTCATACACCGAATAAGGTTGCAATTAGATTTGAGGATCCAAAATCAAGGATTTGAAGAACAGTTGCTAATATAAATTGCTGTATACGAATTTAACTACACAAGATGATTTGAGCTTTGGAACTAATCAACAACAAAAAAAGATGATTTGAGCTTTGGAGATTTTGCTCTAACAAAACACTGGTATGTAGCAGGTTTGAAATTAACATTTCATATCTAATCATTTCAAATTCACATATTAATAAAGCTCAAATCCATCCATAGATTTCATCAACAGGGAAAAATAAATGTCCCCCATATTTATTCAAGTTATTTAAACTAAAAATTGAAATTAAAATAATTTTTTAAAATACTTCTATCCAAATGAACCATAAAGGAATTTTGCAGTCCAATAGAAGAGATTCTAGGGTCAGGAAAAGAAAGAAATAAACAAGATCATATCCAATAATGGGGGGAAGTCAATGTAAAGTCTAGATATCCTTAAGTGCTTCCATGAAGGTTGTGGTGATGCAAAGAAGAAAGGAGGAAGAGAGATGCAAATACATGGGACTATCTTCAATCAACTTGGAAATAAAACAAATAAAATGTAGATTTAGAAACTTGTAAGTTGTCCCATAAAGGAGTTTTAAGAATAACAATCCATAAGTTCCACAGACTTTCCTCTCATCCTATATTACTCACCAAATATCAAGCAAATATTATCAATGTAAAAAAGGAGTAGCACACAGTTCCACATCAGGACAATTAACATTTAAGAAGGTACAAAAAGTTATCCTGAATCCCTGATAGATTGTAACAAAAAAGAAAATCATATGATTGACAGTTTCCATTGTCCAGGTTAAAACAATAACCAAGTCTAGAAGCCCCATCAAGTGAACTATTTTAAATCCTCAAAAAACTCAAGCGGAAAATATAGGAATGAGGACATATGAGGCCCCCTAAATTCAATTAAAACCTAAAAGAAAGATCAAATGTAAAACAAACCACAATGAATTTAAAGAAGAGGATAATGAGGCTAATAATAATCAAATTTGTACATGTTTCGATTATGATAAATAAATATTAAGCCCCGATTTAAAAAATCATATAAACCCTAAATCTTAACTCAGTCTGTTAACAGAGAAATTGCCCCCTGAAATGTAATGTAGTATTTTACTTTTGTTCAGTTTGTGGAAATTTAAAGAAGAGGACAATGAGTCAAATAGCAATCACATTTCATTCTACATATTTCAATTATGATAAATAATATTAATCCACAATTAAAAGCAATCACATAAACCCTAAATCTCAACTCAGTTTGTTCAGAAAGAAAATTTTCCCCTGAAAAGGCAAGCAAGTGTTTTCCTTGTCTTTGGTTTGTGGAAATTCAATGCAAATTCAACAACATATCCAACTAACAAAGCTTCCTTGAATCGAATATTTGTAAATTTTTTCTAGGTAAGAAATTTTGCCCTGTGTATAAATCCCTCCAAACAAATGGAATCAATTAGAGAAGCAAAATAAAAAGTAAATAATTACACAAAAGGAAATAAAAACAACTTACTTGAAACTTGGCCATCTCATTCTCAACCATCTGTTGAGATCTAACAACTGGAACACTACAGTTTTCTACACAATTGCTTATCTCATCTTGGCTTCTTCTCCTATCAAAGCACTCATGTGCACATTTGAAGTATGCTTGCTGCAGCAATCATTGTTGAGAAATTCATTGTAAGAAAAGAAAGGCGAAAGGAACAAAGAGGAAGAAAGAGACTAATCTCTGAAAGATATAATTAATACTTTATTTTGTTGTCAAGAAAGCATGAGAAAGGGAAAATTTGAAACTAGAACCCAAGAAAGCTAAACAGTTCCTTGAATGGTAAAGACGTAATTAGTGCTCTATTTATTAGTTGCCAAGAAAGCTTGGAAAAGGGAAATTTTGAATCTTGAATCCATTGAAGCTAGACGGTATATGCTCCACCATTCAAAAGTAATCAAGCAAAAAAATATGGCTATGTTGAATCAAGTTTTTCAGAAATCAGATAGCACAAAAAACATAACACTCTATATGGATGTTGGGAAACTTGAAGAAAAGAATCAAAATTTAAAAAAAAAAAAGAAAAAAAAAAAGACAATGATTTGTCATTTGTAAAAACATTTTTATCTACCAAAAAATATAAATATTGAAAGTTAATCACTTGAACTGAGCCAAACAATTGTATTAGATACAGCTTTCTCAACTCCAGAGTCACATAAAGCTGAATACCTGGAACTCTAGTTAATTTGATTTCCCAACTTTTTCTCAAAATGAAACGTTTAAAAATTGAAACTTAATCACTTAAGATGTGCCAAAAAATTGTACAAAATACACTTGGAATTGGATTCAGCCTTCTCAAGTCCAAAAGCACATTAAGTTGAAGGCTTGGCATTCTAGTTAGTTTGATTTCCCTACTAATTCAGCCTTCTCAAGTCCAAAAGCACATTATGTTGAAGACTTGGCATTCTAGTTAGTTTGATTTCCCTACTTTTTTCCAGAAACCAAACAGAACCCAATACCCAACCCATCATCATCTTCTTCTCTCTCTTTTTTCCCACAAATTTCTCAGCAACCAAACAGTAGAAACAACATTGAACCTATACCCCATCAAAAAACTACACCCATATCATAAAAGTCCATAAATACATAAAAATTAAAATTTTATACCCATCTGTACAACGTTTTTTACCTATAAAAAAAAAATCAAAAATCAAAAATCAAAAATTGAAACTTGAACCGTTAAACAATTGTACATTTGTGCTAGATATATTTTGAATTGAACTCAGCTGTCTCACACATAAAGTTGAAGACTTGGGAATATAAGTTAGTTTAATTTTCCTAATTTTTACTCAGAACCCAATACCCAACACATCATCATCTTTTGTTTTCCCACCAATTTCTCTGCAACCAAACAGCATAAACAACATTGAACTCATACCCATCAGAAAAACCACACCCACATTAGAAAAACAGCTGAACATCCCAAAAAGTCCATAAACCCAAAAAAAAATTAAAAATTGAACTTATTCCCATCTGTATTTTCACCAATTTCTAAGCAACCAAACAGCAGTAACAACATTGAACTCATACCCATCAGAGACAAACCACACCCACATCATAAAAACAACTGAACATCCAAAAAGAAGTCCCTAAAAACAATAATACACAAATATGCATACATACAGATAAAGAGAGAGAGGGAAGTAGAACCTGAAGGGTGAAATTGACATGGTCTTGAATAGGAGAAAGATGTTCTTTAGCGGCTACATTGACTTGGTGAAGTTTTTGCTGCACTCTCTCCGAAACCATTCTCTCTTCAGCTCCTGCTGAGTAATCCATCTCTCTCTCTCTGTCTGAGGACTTTGCTTGCAATTTGACAATTGAGAATTTATGGGGTTTAGGGTTTTTGCTTCTTACTTTTTAACTATTGCCTACTTTTACTATTACTGGTATTATTAGGATTTTAATTCTTGAGGTGAAGTAATTAAGGGACCCCAAGTACCCGACCCATGCCCGAACAATTTTTACTTTTAATTGCGTAATGAGGTTGAGTTAATATATATTTCAATTTTTTTAATTTTATTTATTAAAGTCCAAATATTATAAATCATTTTAATTTTCCACTTCTAACAACTTTCTAAAATTGTTTCTCAAAAAAAAAAAAAAAAAAACAAAAAATTTATAAAATTTAGCATGGGCTTGTGTTTCTAAATAATTTTCTCTCAAATTTTCAAATACTACAATAATTTTAGCACATATGGATTTAGCCAACATAACCACTTGGGACAAGTGAAAATAGCCTTCGGGTATGTTTGATTGGAGCTAAAATATGGTGGATGGAATACTTTAAAAAAAAAAAAAAAAAAAAAAACTTTTTAGAGCGTTTGGTAGGATGAGAAGGAAGAAAAATAAATTGTAGCACCCAGATACTTTCTCTTTAGGCCTACCGAAAAGTTCTCTGCAAAATGAAGAAAAAATTGAAGAGAAAAATTGAACATCATTTCTAAGCAACAATACCCATGAGCAACTGCACATGGGCTTGTCCACAACATTGCTCTTCATTTTTTTTTTCTTTTTTCTTTTTCTTCTTTTGATTACTAGGCAGGCTGCGTACACGTCCAGATATTCTTTTTCTTTTTCTTTTTCTTTTTTGCCTTCTTTTGTTTTTTGTTGTTTTTGTTTAGATGTGATTTTTTTTTTCTAGACATAATTTTTATTTTTTAATAAATTTAGGTGATTGATTTTTTATTGGTTGTTTATCATTTAAAAAAAAAAAAATAATTGAGCATCATTTTTTAATAAGAGTATATGCGTAAATTTATACAAATTTAATATTTCCATTTTTCTACTCCCAACGAAATAAAAATGAGAGAAATTAAAATATTTTTATCCTCTCACTATTTTCAATTCTCCCACTTTTCTACTTCTCAAACCAAACAGACCCTTAGGGTTGATTAGTCTTATGCCATGTCACTCTCTCGTGTACGTTAGCATGCCATGTCAACATCTTCTATGTATTAATAATTTAATATTATAGTCCTCTAAAGGAAAACTTTAGGCTAGTTTGGTTGCATGAAAGGAAAAGAAGGGAAGACAAAAGAAAAGAGTTCTTTGTTTGGTTAAAATGAAATTGAGGAAAGAAAGGAAAATTGGAGGAAAAAAATTTGTGGGACCCACCATTTGTTCAATTCTAAAAATTTCTCTTATGCCCTTGAAAAGTTTTAATTTTTTGTGAAATTACTTTTGTGCTTAGTATTATGTATTTAGTTCACTATTGATCTCAAGTTTAAGTGAAGGAGGAGGGTTGCAGTATGTTAATGGCTTTCGTAAAAATTTAATTACTTTCTTATGAGTGGATCCAATTATATAAAAAATTATTGGAGGGTCTCCTATTCATATAGCCAACCCAATCTAATCTGTTGAAAATCCATAATCAACCCTAAAGTTTGGGACTAACATTTTTTTGTTGTTGTTGTCATATTAATTTATAATTTAAAAGGATAAAAGTCAAATATATTTTCTCTCTTTCTTTCCTCTTCTCCTTTACATCCAAACACATATTTTCTTTTCCCCTTACTTATCCTTTCTGTTCCCTTCGATTCAATTCTCATCCATCCAACTAAACATAGCTTTAAAATTAAAACTACATGGATAAATAAACCCCATGAGGGGTAATTGTGTAATTTAATTTTTAGTTAATTAATTATGTCCGAAACGGACACGGAGCACGCGCCCTATATACTTGTAGAGGACGTTTGGATTGCGTGTCCACGTCCACGTCTGGTCTTTTTTTTTTTTTTTTTTTTTCAAGCATGTCTGTCACTGTTCATTAGCCATGAACAGTGATTTTAGGCCAATGAACAATAATTTTTGGCATGAACAGTACTTTTTACACATTAAAAAATTATTTTGCTACAGTGTTTTCAGTTTTCAGTTTTCAGTAATAAGTTCTATCCAAACAAGCTCGTAGTCTAGTGCTGTGGACTCTGGTCTCAGGTTCACTTTGCTATAGCTCAGTAGCTTGCTTGCACCGGAGGTTATCTCAATTATCAGTTCTCTTCTTCTTCTTCAATCTTCACTCACAAGAAAACATAAACACATCATCTGCAGTCTGAAAATCAATGGCTCTAGACCATGAAGACGTTCTCAAAGAAGAAAAGTTTATCCCACTCGACGAGGATGACATAGCTATCCTCAAGACCTATGTATGTGTGCTCCTAATGTCTCACTCTGGGGTTTACTTATCTAGTTTTAGTCACAACTAACATGTGTTTGATAATTATATAAATATATAAGCTATAAAACGTTGATCTTTTGTACTTTGTAATCTTATACGGGAGGACAATTCTTTGTAACCCAGATGGGTTTTTTCATTATTAATCAATTATCAATGTTTTAATACTCTGGCTAGAGGACTTCGATTTTCACTTTGTTCAAATGTGAATGTGTTTAGGATTATGTAGTTATATAATATATTATAATGTCAACGCTTTATGCAGGGTTTAATTACCTTTTTTTATTTATATATATTTAATTTACAACTAACATGCTTTCAATGATGATATAAACTATAAAATTTTGATCTTTTGTACTTTGTAATCTTACAGGAGGGCTATTCTTTGTAACCCAGTTGGGTATTTTGATTATTAATCAATGTTTTAATACTCTAGCTAGCTTGAGAATTTATGATTTTCACTTTGTTCAACCATGACTATGAGTGTGAATGTGCTTGAAATTTTGTTTTTATATGTAATAATGTTAATCCTTTATGCAGGGTTTGGGTCCGTATAATACAAGTATCAAGAAAGTAGAGACAGAAGCTAAGGACTTGGCTAAGAATGTCAATGATCTGTGTGGTATATATGCCTCCCTTTTTCTCTTATTAATTAAACAAATTTTTTGAAGTTATTGATCTTCATTTGTAAAGAATTTATTTATAGTTTTAAGGTGGCTGTACACTTTTTTTTTATTAAAAAATAAAGATTTCAATGTGATAACACTCTCATAACTATATGAGAGGTGTGGAATATTGTCGTACTACTGTCAGGGCTAGCCCCTGGCCTAGGCCATGATTTTTTTTTTAATATTATCTTTTTTAATTTAAAAAATATATATGTAACGTTTTTTCTTCAATATTAAGAAGGCATAAGGAATTGACTAATGCTGGAAATATTTCAAATTTATTACATAGGTCTTACAAATTGAGGTGTTACCAAGGAAGTCAATACCGTACCGGAGGCTGTACCGGTTTGGCCACCGGTACGATATATTTCGGATACCGGTCAATACCGGTGTACCGTTTCGGGTTTACCGCTATTTTATATATATATATATATATATACACACACACACACACACACACATACCAAAATCTCTAGAACTATGTTTATAAAAATATAATATTTTACTTATATTATAGTAAATATAAAAGTTTATTATAAAACATTACCTCAATTCAGAATAAATTATTCATAGTTTTAGACTTTAGTATCAAATAAAAGAAAAAAAAAACACAATATAAAAAATAGAAAGCTTAGTTGTTCATTGCATACTAAGAAAAAAAATAATACTAAGAAGTTAATGTAAATAAGTTACCATTATGCCTTTACAAAAATTCAAAAATTACAAAACTAAAAAAAAAAAAAAAAAAAAAAAGCTTTTCTCTGTACCGGCCGGTACGCCCGGTACCGGCCGGTATTACCCGAAATTGGCCGGTATGGCCGGTACGCGGCCGGTACGGCCGGTATTTTTTCCGGTACAATATAGAAGTGTACCGGTACCGGTGCACTGACCGGTACGGTACGTACCGGCCGGTACGGCCGGTACCGGTACGGTATCGGCCACACTGGGTGTTACCAATCACAAGAAGTAATTAAATACTCATTTATGATTTTTTTTTAAAGAAAAAGATTTAAATACTTGTGTTGAAGTGCCACTAATATAACTTCTCCAAAAAAAAAAAGTGCCACTAATATAGAACATTAACTAATACTTATTTACCCCCCTCAAAAAACTAATACTTATTTACCCCCTGAAAAAAAAACTAATACTTATTTAAGTGATATTTAAATATAAAAAGGTAAGTTTTCATCTTAGGCTGCAAATTGTATTTAAGCGGCTCTGACTATTGTCAAACTATTGTTGTTTTGCTCTCTCTGCATACGTTCTTAGGTCCACTCTGCCATCTTTTTCTTAAGTGTATGATGAATGGCTTTCATTTGTACTAATAAGAGAAGTATGATAACCAAGTTTTATATGTATTATTTTATGTGCATCATCAATTCCTTTTAATAATTTCTAGCATCTATTTACTTGGTTGCTGCTTTTCCTGGTTTAATTGCCTATTAATGTTTCTCCGATAACATTGGATTCTTGTCACTTATCAGAGTGTGTCTAAAATTCTTTTTTCGATATCGTGTTTGTGTGTTACAACATGGTCTATATGTATCTTGTTTTTGTGTTTGGCTTCTTTCTGTTCAATGTCTTCACTGCATGGGCTGGCTGTCAAAAAAAAATCCGAATATGTGAAATCATAATGTTGATCTGCACTATTCTATAGGTATTAAGGTGTCTGACACTGGCTTAGCTGCACCAAGCCAGTGGGATCTAGTATCTGATCAGCAATTGTTGAAGGAGAAGCCTCTGGAGGTGTGTATTTTGCTTATATAAGGTCCTCTTTGGCAATAAAGTGTTTGTAACAATCTGAGAAGAATTCTTTGCTTTGTCAACCAGGTGGCAAGATGCACACAGATCATCAGTCCAAACACTGAAGATGCCAAATATGTTATAAATTTTTGTTATCCTGGAAAGGTACACTTCAATTTGACCTTCACCTCATGTAGTACATTTTTTTGGAGGTGTTTGAAATATGAAATTTTTCTTCACCCACCAAAACTAATACCACCATTTTTCAAGTTTTGTCTATCTATTTTCATATTTTTCAAGTTATTTTTAAGCTTACATTGTCCCTATCAGTGCCTTTTCTTTTCTATTGTTGAAATATGAACAAGTGGGAAACATTTTTGTTTTTAAACTTAAATGTTCAACTATGTTTTCTAATGATATCTGCATTTTGAATTGCTTCAGTGTCTTATATTTTATGCCCTGAAACAGATGGCGGGATTTTATATGGACATGGCATTTTAGCTTAAACATACTGAGCCTGAATCTTAATTTTGTTTATTAACTCATTTAGTCATACATGAAACAATTGGATCTGATATAATTCTAATTTATTGACTGCAGTATGCTGTTGCTCTGGGTGACACAGTTTCCCCAACTGACATTGAAGAAGGCATGCGTGTGGGGTGAGTGTCTTATTTGTTACCTTCTCAGATTTTACTAAATATTTTGTATTTTTTTGCAACCTTCTCTAGTTATTCCCTATTTATACATTCTTTCAACATAAATTGCATGGAGTTTGTCGCCAAGGGGAGGTCATTTATTACCTTTTTGTATTAAATTTTTATTTATATGATACTTTGTATATGCTGTTGGACAGTAGCAATGAAAGACATTTAGGCTAGTGTAGACGACTAAATTCTTAGTTCGAAATAAATCAAACAAGTAAAATAGTTTCACAAATATGAATTTGTATTGATAAATGTGTGGTACAATTCTCTGTAATTACAAAAGAGTGAGCCTCTGATTCGATTTCCTTGAAAGATTTATTGATTGGAATTGTGGTAATGTGATTTTGATTTGAACATAAGATATTCTTCAATTTAGCTGAGGAATGGATCGAAGATCTTTGAAACGGAATTACAATGAATCTCTGGCTACGAGCTTGTTAGAAATTCTTTGTTCTTCGTGTTCTTCGTGTGTTCTTCGTGTTTGAAGGTTTGTGGTGGAAATTCTTCGGTGCTTTAGAGGCTTGATTCCGTAGAGCTCCGTTGATTTATGGTTTGTTGAGGTTTCTGGAGGCTTTTGAGCTTGATTCCAGTGAACTTTGAGATTTGGACGAGTAGTTTGGATGATTTTGCTTCGAATGTTGTCTGTATTCGAGGTTGAAGTTCTTGAAATTCTTGGAGGCTTTGGGGTTTGATCCTGGCAGAGCTTCTGGGTTTCTGAACTCAAGATATCTTCTTCCTTCTCTCTGTCCTCTTAAATGTCTTAGGAAGGCTTATATTTATAGGACTTTAGGGGTGGGTGAGCGACACGTGGCGGAGTCTGATTGGTGACACTTGTCACAGCTTGATTGGTCCGCTTATGTCATCGCTTACACGTGTTGGATTGCTTGTGTCATCGCTTACACGTGCAGGGCTGCTTGTGTCATCGCTTACACCTGCTGATGCAGTTTCATGCCTTTATTTCAATGACACTTGGCAAATTTCTATTGGAATCCGAATAGTGATGGCAAAACCCAGAAGCAGTACGTAGCGCCTTGTAATTGGTTGTATTTTGTGGACTTGGTAGTATGATGTGTCAGCTTGTGATAGGTCGGAAATTTTTCCTCTCTACAAATGCCCCCTCGAGACTCGTTCATGCACACAGTTTTTAGAGTGTGGTGAATGAATGAGTCTTGAAAGAAAATGGATTTTTTTATACTTGACTCTTCTAGTGAAATAGTTGAAGGTGGTGGAGCTTTTAACAGGATGAAGTAATTGCAGAAGAGTAGACCCACCCATATGAAAGGCTTTGATGAGACCGAGAAGGGGTCTGCCAGTATTTGAATGTACTCGTGTGACCGAGCTTTCACAGCAAAGGTTAAGTCAAAGTAATTTCAGAAGAGTATTTTGAATTGTTGGTGGCGATCACAGGGTGTTGAAGATGGAGAAGAGGTGAGAATGTTGGCTGAGTACAGCATGCAGAGCTCTGGAGCTAGCCTCTTATTTTTAAGGACTTCTGGTGAAGTTATATCTGAAGGGTATACTTCGGATCACAGAGAGAACATGTGGGAGTGTGGTTGAATGTGCTTGTGTTATCGCATCTCTCAGGTTAAGTTGAGGTAATTTCAGAAGGGATGCTGGACTTGTTGTTGTTGATGGTGAAAAAGATGGTGATGAAGCAAAGTGGATGGGTGAGACATACGACACCATGGCCCTGACCCCACATGTTGGGGACTCTCTGGCGTAGATGTCTTTGGGAAGTACACCTTCAGATGTGGGACTGGCTGCATGCTGAATGAAGTTCGACGGCAAGTCGTTGAATGCGCATGTGTGACTGGACCATACTGACGGACATTAAGTTGAAGTAATTTCAGAAGTATATTTTCTGAAATTCTTCAAGCTGATCTTAAGTTGGAGTAATTTCAGAAAGTGTGCTTTGTGGTACCAGCAATGATGACCTTTGGACCCCATGTTGGTGGAAACATGGAATAAGGCTTTGGTGACCATTCACCGACACCAAAGGCTAATTTCTGATGAGCTGGTACCTTGGAGGTTATCACAAGTGTTGGATGGGAGACAATTTGTAGGATACCCCAACACTTTTTACCATCTTCACCTAATGCAACTTTGTTGGGAAAGCACAACAAATGAAAGATTGAGCTAACTTGTGATCTTGGTTTTAGAAACCAGCCAAGCTGCTGTTTGTTCCAAACCACTGCTTTTAATGGGAGACCAAACAGTTGAAGAGAGACTACGGAAGCCCTGTTTTTAGGAACAGGTGTCTCTGCTGGACTTGGATTTCCTGGCCAACCAATTTCACGGAAGCATGGAAGGTCGATGCAGACCTTGTTATGAATAACTTTATGAACAAATGTGGTCATTATGTGAGGAAACAAAATTTGTTTGAATCCTAAAACAGTGATGATGTTGTGAGAAGGGTTACTACTGAACCATGAAGGGGTT